>NW_027507758.1:490078158-490678158 GCF_037356315.1 Lithobates pipiens
GTGTAGCATCCCCCCTGAGGAGACCAGTTTCTGGAGTTTTGGGAGAGGAACGTTGCCCCATTTTTGCCTGATATAGTATTCTAACTGCTCAACAGTCCTGTGTCATCTTTATCTTATTTTTCATTTCAAGATGAACCAAATCTTTTCCATTGGTGAAAGGTGTGGACTGCAGGAAAGCCAATTAAGCACCTGGACTCTTCTACTAAGAAGCCATGCTGTTGTCATAGATGCAGCATGCAGTTTAGCATTGTGCTGCTGCAGGGCCGTCTTTAGTATTGATTAGACTCTGGGCAAACGTTTTCTTGGCCCACCCTTCCCCCTCCATACAATTTCACTCTCCGCCTGCTCTGAGACATACAATAAATAGCAGCTAGACTTAAAATCGGTTTACTGTATCAGATCAGGCAGCGATTGCGATTGGTTTCCAGAGGTTACAGTGTATCAATACTGCTTACTGACTGGTTGCTAGAGGTTACAGCACACATTACGGCTCACTGATTAGTTGCTAGATGTTGCAGCACACAATTCCTGTTTGTTGATGGTTGCTAGAGATTACTGTACAGTAACATTGCTCACTGATTGGTTGCTAGAGGTTACAGCACATCATCTCCTCACTGCAGGGGGCATGATATACATATGAATGCCACCTTTATTTACATATCAATGCCACCGGATACAGCTATTTACATATGAATGCCGGTTATTACATGTAAACATGGGGCCTGCAGGTGAGTCATCTGTACACAACAATAGGGCAGAGATGGGCAGCATTATTGGCAGCATTTCACACTTATTTCACAGTTATCGGGACACAGCACAGGACTTAAACTTCAAGGGACAAGGGATTTTGAACCGGGATATTCGCCAAGTATGAGGAAGCTGCTTTCTGCCCCACCACAATGACAGGGCCCAGGGCAGCTGTCCCTTTTGCCCTGCCTTAAAGACAACCCTGTCCTGCTTAAATATGTAAGACCTTCCCTGAAAAAGGTCTGGATGGGAGCATATGCTGCTCTTAAACCTGGATATATCTTTCAGCATTGATGGTGCCTTTCCTGATGTGTATGCTACCCATTCTATATGCACTAACACCCCCACAACATCAGAGATGCATGCTTTTAAACTGAGCGCTTCTGGGAATAGACTCCTGCGGGAGTCATACCCCTCCACCCCCCCCCCTGCTGTCTCCTGGGGAAACGCACGCAATGCTTCACTTCCTGATTGATCGGCTTTGGCTGCCGACATTGCTGGACCCCTGGGACAGGTAAGTGTCCATTTAATAAAAGTCAGCAGCTGCAGTATTTGTAGCTGCTGGCTTTTAATAAAAAAAAAAAATATAATATATATATATATATATATATAATATAATATAATATATATATATATATATATATATATATTATATATATATATATTATATATATATATATATATATATATATATATATATATAATATAATATAATATAATATATATATATAATATAATATATATATATATATATAATATATATATATATAAAAATTTGGGTGAACCTCCTCTTTAAATCGTTCGGGAGATGTTGTAAAAACATCCCGTGTACTTGAAGACTTAAGCTTTATTAAGCTTGAAGTTGACAAAAAAGTAATTACTCGACATCATGCTGTCTAAAATATGATTTCTGTGCTTCCGATATGAGCACTTCTCAGTAAATAATAAATTATTAAATGGTAGTCAAATGTGCATTTTGAAAGGAATATGCTTGGCACAGTTTTCCCTTGGAACTTCTAAATGTTCAGCCACCACAAGCTTCCTTCTTCTTCTTTTTTTTTTTTTTTTATCTATTATATCTCATCTCTAAAGGTACACTCTATCTAATGCCGTTACATTACATACAGCTAGTAAAAGTACCTGGATTTGACTTAATTTTTTAGACCTTTGTACAGCATCATTCACTGTGGGATAGAGATTGGCAGCACCATTTTCAATTTGGGCTTTTCTGTGGTGCACATGTGCTAGCAATATAAATGCTGACTGTGAAGTGACAGAGGAGCTTATTCGTCTGCTGCTGCTCCTTCACTTTTTTGGTCATGGCCTGAGGGGCAGGGATTTGACCAAGCTGTATTTTTCAAGAAGACCCTGTTTATATCCCTAAACATATCCAAACAGCAAGTCCCTGCAATAGAAGAGGTTTTGTACTCATCTCTCCAGGTGCCAGTGTCTTTTACTATCCCTCCATTCCAGCACTGCAGCCTATTCCCACAACTTTGGAATTAAACACTTTAGGGCGTGTCCAATGCCCGTGCTCCTGGCTTCAAGCTGTGACCCCAAATTTCAACCCCTGTGTAACTTCTGAGTTGTGTACACAGGCACCCGACACTCTCAGGGGGCACTTGCACTGTAATGAAGGGAAGGTAGGAGACCCAAGCTTCCTGGGAGGCAAGTATAATACCTCTTTGTGTTTAGGGACATGTCAGGGTCTCTAACTGCAGTCGAGCTACAGAGGTTCTGAGAGGAGTTTCGGGAGGTGGAGTCGGTACAGAAATCACTGCTTGCAGGCAGTAAGGTACCCTGGGATATGTAGTTCTTATAAGTTGAAAGTTAACAGGGAATCCAGGAAGTTGTGGAAAGATAGCTAGCACACAGGCAGTACTCAACATGAAAGGATATTTTTCAAGTAAGTTTATATTGGATTGTCAAAATTAACTATTTGTATTGTTGCAATGCTGAAATTGCTTGCAGTGACCATAGCAATCCTTCAATTGCATTGGTTGCCATACATGGGCCAAGCGGTATATGGATAATTGCCTCTCGCAATCCAAACCAATGGCCTTGCCATTGCTGCTTCTTTTTATCTGCAGGAATCTGTGGCTTGGATAATGATTGCACTTTACCAAATGAATTTAGTAACACATTTGCTTACACTGGACAGGGATCTGCCATATTGTATTTCTTGTGCCCAATCCTTTTCCACATTATATTAATGCATGATCCTTATGCGTCATTCTTTTTGTCCTTTTTATGGTGTATATGCTGTTATTGCAGACCAGCGCTGGAGGGTAAGCAGTGACAGCAGCATGTGTCTGCAGTTTTGATGTGTGTCTTTTCCTTTACTGCTACAGAGGTTATTTTATTTATGGTGTGATCCCTGTAGCAGAAAAGGGAATCCCCCCCCCCCCCCCCCTTTAAAGATTGCTATTTACCTATCAGTATAAGCAGGTTAACTGCATGTTTTTTTTACTTAGCATAGTTTTTGAGACTAGTATTTAGGCGTGTGTTTGCTTTGTGTGTGTAGTGTCTTGTGCTTTGACACGTAACTGATAAAAGTCTGTTTTGACTTGAGCATAATTGGCATTTTGGTTGTGTATCTTTAAAACTGCTTTGTAATGTGATCATGGAAGCTTGGCAGTCACATCACATCTATTGAGCAATCTCTTGTTCTGAGGTATGCGTGGGTGCCTGTCACATGCAAGCTTTATTGTGCATGCTAATTTATACCAAGAACATTCCTGACATGAAGTCTTTCTTCCTTATCGGTAAGGTACTAGTAACAGATGAAAGTTGTCATTATTAAATCTCAAATTGGGGGGTTTCCCCAACTTCTTTAACATTTTTACGCTCCAATTTTATCATCGATTTTAGCAAAAAATGTTTGCTTAAAAGTAATTTACTTTTTTCATTTTTTTTAATTTATTTTTTTGCAAACTATGGACTTGGCCTTTAAAACTATAAATAAATTATATTTATTGCAGATTTTATTTTTTTAGTAAACAAGCCTGAAAAACAATGCAATTGTGGCCAGTGGATTGAGGGTACAATGTGCAGGGTCCTCCTTCATTTCTGTCTATGCTGAGGTATGGACTTTCAGTTGGAAAGCTAGAAAGTGTCATCGGCCTAACATTGCAGTGATCAGTCTGTACTTGTATTTCATTGAGAACTAAAAGTTCACCTGCCCCGTGGTGGCATGCAAGACTTGTCGTTCATTTACAGATCTCTGCAAATTAATGACATGGAAGAGCCCACACAACTCTGCCAAGTTCAACTCTGCAAGGTGTTGCAGGGGAGAAGAACCCCCACACCCTGTCAAAGGGAGTGCCATTTGTGGGATGGGGGGGGGGGGGGGGGGGGTCTTCCGCTTGGCAACATGTTACACCCTAAAGGTGGAGCTAACTTGGTCTCAAGTTGGACTTGGCCTTAATCCACCAAAAACACTGGCGTTTTTTGTTTTGGGTAGATAATTCATTTTTTTTATTGGTGACCACTGCAGGCATAAAGCCAATAAAAGTAAATTGCATTTGGTATAAGTGTGGTGGGCTTGGAATTCTCAACACACAAAGGTCTAATTTTTGCAGCTGCAGAGAGCTGTACACTGATGGAGCATATTTCTGGACCTGGGAGTTCTAGGTGTTTGCATACAGCCCCAGCCAGTACTGTACAAGTCAATACAAGATAACAGGATGACGGGCATCGCAGCTGTAAGCATGCAGCTGCACATCCAAGTGGTTACATTCACACAGGGACAGATGAGTGGCTCTGGGTGCAGACTGTCTGTCCAGGTTCACGATTCTATCCCCGTACGAACGTAAGTGCTTAGATATATTGTTACATGCTACACAGCTGCGGCCTCTGTCAGCCTGTCATTGATTTGTACAGGCTGCAGCTATATGCAAACACCAGCGACTCTCCATGCACGAAAATTGCATTCCTTTGTACACTCTGTATATGTGAATGAGGCCTACATTTAAAAGTTTGGGTAAGCCACTCAAAGGTTAACCATTACTCCTAGTTCTACATCAGTTATTTAACATTTTATCATACTTTCTAAATCAGTTTGCCTTGACATGTTTGTTTTCTTCTGTTAGACCTATTTGTAAGTAGGGATGGGCTTTATGTTCAGGTCGAACTGGTTGTCGGTCTCTAGTCCCCCCTCTTTTTCTGCGGCCTGCCAGTTTGCGTGCTCGGATGAGGGTCTGGTATGGATTTTGAGGGGGACCCCCACGCTTTTTTTTTTTTTTTTTTTTTCCTTTTCTGCGTGGGCTTCCACTTAAGGACCGCCTCCTGCACATATATGTCAGCAGAATGGCACAGCTGGGCACAAGCACGTACCTGTACGTTGCTCTTTAAGTGCCCAGCCGTGGGTTGGGAGCGTGCCTGGTCCTGAGCTCCGTGACCGTGGCCCGCGGGACCAGTGGACCCGATCGCCGCTGGTGTCCCACGATCGGGTCACAGAGCTGAAGAACGAGGAGAGGTCTGTGTAAACAAACCTCTCCCCGTGCTTCCTACTGAGCCTGTCACTGATCGTCTGTTCCCTGTTATAGGGAAAGACGATCAGTCACATCAGATGCCAAGCCGCACACTTAACCCCTCCCAGCCCCTAGTGGTTAACTCCTTCACTGCCAGTGTCATTTACACAGGGATCAGTGCATTTAAATAGCACTGATTGCTGTATAAATGACAATGGTCCCAAAAATGCATCGAAAATGTCCGATGTGTCCGCCATAATGTCGCAGTCACAGTAAAAATCGCTGATCGCCGCCATTACTAGTAAAAAATAAAAAATAAATTAATAAATGCTATAAAACTATCCCCTATTTTGTAAACGCTATAACTGTTGCGCAAACCAATCAATCGCTAATTGCGATTATTTTATTTTTTTTACCAGAAAATATGTAGAAGAATACGTATCGGCCTAACCTGAGGAAACCAGAAGTGCTTGTTATGGAATTTAGGGGGACCCCACTCATTTATTTGTTTTTTAATTTTGGTTCGGAGTTCCTCTGTGGGGAAATTCCATGTCGTTTTTATCAATGAACTTTTGTGTACTGCGGACCGACAATAAATTAGCCACGAGTAGTTTTAAATTACTTTCTTTCCTTTAGAAATGTTATTTTGCTGTCAGACTGTTCTAAACACCGGGAAACATGTGCCCCTTTACAGGCATACTATAGACACCCCCCCCCCCCCCCCCCCCCCCGGTACAAAATTTAAAGGAATATTACACCATTTTATTGTTTCACTTTAAGCATTATTAAAATCACTGCTTCCGAAAAAACTGTAGTTTTTAAAACTTTTTTTTTGCATTGATACATGTCCCCTGGGGCAGGACCCAGGTCCCTAAACCCTTTTTATGATAAAAACTTGCATATAAGCCTTTAAAATTGGCACTTTTGATTTTTCATGTTTGTGTCCCATATACTTTAACGGTGTTTGCGTGTTCTAACAAATTTTTTGCCTGTTCGCATGTTCTGGATGCAAACCGAACAGGGGGGTGTTTGGCTCATCCCTATTTGTAAGTCATTGGTGGTCGGCCATTAAAAGAAAACTTCAGGCAATTAGAAAATACATAATGCCCCCACCCCCCTTCTTCTTCTTTTTTTTTTTTTTATTTTTTTTTTTTTGGATGCATATATTTAGAAGGAAAAGTAATAATTTCAAATCGCCATATTTCTGCTACAGGTACTAACTAACCATTGCACAGAATTAGGATTTTTTATTTAGCAACAATATGCACACAGTAGGCCTTGTCTGAAGTAATTACTGGTAATTGACACTTTTCCAAAAATCAGTAAAGGGGAAATGCAGCATCTGATATTTAAGTTCACTGGTGGCTTTATCCTGAGTGGAGTTCTCTGGTTGGGACCCTTATTATAGCAGTATCTATCACAGTTCTGGGCACCTGAATAGGTCCACACTTCCCAATAACATTTGATTCCAGGGCCCTGTTTGGGATGCACCACTACCTCATTTCGTAATGAACCAGCCTCTGTGTTGCCCTACTTATCTGCCCTAATATGCTACAACGCTTTTCTGCCTAACGCCAATAAGGTTCTATTATCAATGCAAAAATAGAGGCATGTTTGGTCCTTGTTTTGAAGCTGTTTTGTATGTATTAGTTTATTGCAGATCCCATTAACAGGAAGCTGTAATAAGATACAAATGGACATAAATGTCACATAATGTTCACTTTTGCAGAGTGGATCTGTGGAACAATGGAAATCTTGCCCAAGATGTTTTTCTTGGAGAGGTCAGAACGTCAGTGAGTGTTTTAAGGAATGATTCAACCCACAGGGCATGGTATGTATCCCTTCTTTTGACCGGACATTGATGTCCCTCCTGTATCTGTATGCCTTTTACAGCACCTTCACAGAGAATGCAGAACCATTTACATCACTGACTAGTAGTTGCATTCAATTGTGCTTGTTCTGTAATGTTGAAGATGATTTGCGGTTTATCCAACCTTTGAGTTTTAGGATCCTACCCGGACATGTATAGCCACATGAGTAACTCCTCCTATATATACTCCATGTGACTGTTACTGCATGTGCTATGCTTATCCTCTGTTTTGGGAGTCTTCAACATCATCTGTTACTCACATATTATGCCATTGAACAGCTCCACATCAGCGTTTTGACAACTATTCACACCTTCAGGTTATTAGAATAGGGTGCATTAGGAGACTTTCACACTTCCCCGTTATGTTTGTTTGACTATTAACATTTGCCTAAACCCATTCCATGGTGATTAGATAAAAGTGGCGTACTTACCCAGTTGGCTATAAATGCCAGGGTATATTCCTGACAGCCATTAGAACTTGAAGAAACCGCTAGGCGATGAGAAACCCCTCCAGTGTTGCAGAACAAGTCCAGTAGACTACTCCGTATACCAGATATGGATAAATGAGAACCTTCAGACATGTAAGCCCTCCTCAAGAATTATGTCATGAGGGAACTAATGTGACTTACCGTTTCTGACCTATCCTTTTGAAAATGCTAGTAGCCTACCTATTGGGTTGATGCTTTGCCTTCCAATGCTTTCTGGACCACGGTATAAAACAGAGGTAAAGAACCTGGATTCTTAGACACGTGTGCTGTATGTATGTATGTATGTTCCAAGTTTTTGAAGCACTAAAGCCAGAAACAGCCAGGCAACTAACTTTTTCAGAATGAGCCCTGTAGCTGCAGCCCTGAATGATGCGCATAAAACGTTTACATTCTTCACCTGCTGGCCAAATCTGATATTACAGCCTTTTAGTATGTTTGTGCTAACACCAGCTTGTCATTTAAAGTGGTTGTATAGTCTTTTTTACAACTTTTACCTACAGGTAAGCCTATAATAAGGCTCACCTGTAGGTAAAAAAAATCCCCTAAACCTGTATGGTTTAGGAGATATTCCCCTCGCAATGCGCTGCTGACTAAAGTGGCGCATACGCACAGGGCATTCTCAGCTGAAAGTCCGGTGAACTATCACATTGTCCCCCATCGGATAGTGTCCGTTGTGTACTGCGCATGCCAGCTCCCTCGGCGTGTATCGCTCCGGATGTCGGGGGCCTCGTTCTAAGGCAAGTATTTCATAATGAGATAGTATACGGTGCTTTTTCCCTTGCAGGTCAGAAAAAAAAAAAACCTCAGCAGGTTTACTACCGCATCATTTTTCCTCCCAATATCCACAGGCGCTTTGCCATTTTCTTTTTTTCTCCCCACTGCTCACCAATCCTAGGGCATTTTTTCTACTCCCACTGACCACCAAGCCTTCAGCATTGTTTGTGCCCACTGATGACAGGGCATTTTCTGTTCCCACTGGGTTTAGGAGGTGGGATGTGATTTTAAAGTGTGAAGGTTTTTGTTTCTTTTTACTAGGGGCTAGAGTCTGTATATTCTATATAACATAACCTCTTGCTCTGCTTCACCAACTGGGATAGAGCAAATGCACAGAAGGCATTATTGATCACGTCTGGTAAAATAAGCCATTTTATAGGCAGAATAAATACTTCTGAAACTTCAAATGTCAGTGGTATGAAAGCTCTATGGTTATGTTATTTGCCGCTACTGTGTATGTGTGCAGGTATGGACAGTAATCCCTTCCAAAAATGAACTCATCAGCAATTGCAGCAAAAGTATAGCTACACCTTTATTCCTCCTGCCATTTTGTAATTGTTACCTTGCATATTAGACGTGACACTCATGGAATTTTTTTTTTTTTTTTTTTTTTTTTTTTTTTCAGGTATCTTCTCCAGCCAAAAGACAATGGAAGTAAATCTTCAAAGAATGATGATCTGGGCTCCCTGAGGCTGAGTATCTCCTATACAGAAGACTATGTGTTGTCTTCAGAGTTCTATTCACCTCTAAGAAGTCTGCTTGTTAAATCCCCAGATGTTCAGGTACTTAATAACACAAGTCATCAGGACCTTGGATATTAAAAGCGAACTTTTACACCAAAATAAAATGCCAATTTTCCCCTGAAGCGCAAACCGTACAGAGCTCTAGCAACTACTAGAGTTTAAATACAATCTTTCAAATTGTTTGATAGAAGAAATAAGCTTAACGTTCAGCATTTGCTTCATATTACAGATATTCAACTTTTATTAAAAACTCAGTAATAGTTTGTACCACTTCCTCTTATCAGTTTATTAAAATAGACCTCCTATTAAAGCAGAGCTCCAGCGGTATGCTCACCCCAGCCGGTTTTATCCCTGTGTCCCTTGGCGGCACTGGCATCTTTACTATGGGCATCGGGCTGTAACAGCAGCTTCACAGCCGGGTGCCTACTGACCATGCGTGAGCGACACTGTATTGTGACTGGTCCCGCAGTCTTCTGGGACCTGTCATGTGTCCCGAAGGCATTGGGGGGAGCTCAATTTCACAAACAAGAGCCGGGTAGGAGACCTTAAACAGATCTTCCCCATCTGGGTGGAGAGCCGCTTTAACCACTTCCATACCGGGCCTATTCTGGCACTCCTCTCCTACATGTAAAAATCCAAAAAAAAATTCGCTAGAAATTTACTCAGAACCCCCAAACATAAATATATATTTTTTTTAGCAGACACCCTAGGGAATAAAAGGGCAGTCATTGCAACTTTTTATCTCTCACGGTATTTGCACAACAATTTTTCAAACAGGTTTTTTTTTGGAGGGGGGGAGAAAGTTTCATGATTTAAAAAATAACAAAACAGTAAAGTTAGCCCAGTTTTTTTATATAATGTTAAAGATGATGTTCCGCCAAAGTAAATGGATACCAAACATGTCGTGCTGTAAAATTGCGCACACTAATGGAATGACGCCAAACTTCAGAACTTAAAAATCTCCATAGGGGACGCTTTCATTTTTTTTTACAGGTTACATGTTTAGAGTTACAGAGGAGGTCTTTGTGATTACGTTTTTTTTAGCTGTAATGACTACTGTTGATGGTTCCATGTCTGACCTGGGCTGATATTTAACATAACAATACTGAAATATTGACGTTTTTATTTGAAATACATCAGCAAACACTATAGCAACCAGTGACATCCCTCAAGCATGCTCAGTAAAGACCAGCGGATGGTTTGGTTATAGGAAAGGAAGTGAAGGTAAATCTCCCCAATTGGACACAGATGACAAAAATAAACCCTATAAGGCAGGCATGTCCAAAGTCCGGCCTGCGGCCTGGTTTTGAACGGCCCGCCTGGTTATTTGGACATGCATATCTTTTGTGGCCCCGGCGATCTCCCAGCGCCGGGGCCACAAAAGATATATATGCTTCGGAAGGTACAGGGAGGACAGGACCGAGCGCCATACACAGGAGAATTTCCTGTTTACGGGCGGCCTCTGTAATAGGAAGTCCTTCTCCTGCATTGCCATTGGACGACTGTTCTGTCCATCAAAGGAGGCGGGACTTTCTATTAAAGAAGCCACCGTGTAAACAGGAGATTCTTCCTTGGCGCTCGTCAAGGCGTTCCTGGCAGTGGTGCGGCGTTCCTGGCAGTGGTGCGGCGTTCCTGGCAGTGGTGCGGCGTTCCTGGCAGTGGTGCGGCGTTCCTGGCAGTGGTGCGGCGTTCCTGGCAGTGGTGCGGCGTTCCTGGCAGTGGTGCGGCGTTCCTGTGTTCCTGGCAGTGGTGCGGCGTCCCTGGCAGTGGTGCGGCGTCCCTGGCAATGGTGAGGCTACATTCTTGGCAATGGTGGGTCTGCAGATGTGCACTGACCATTATTTTGCTTCACAGTTCTTTATTTAAACATTTTTTTTTTCCTGAAACTTCCCTCTTAAAGTGAAGGTGCGTGTTATACGCCAATTAATACAGTATGTACAAATACGCCCAAACTCATCTCTTCCCACACACAGCCACAAAGGCAAGAGAATTCTTGTTGGGCCCTGTATTAGCGCTCGAACGAACACACTTAGACCGAATTTTAACGGTTCAAAGAATGTCAGGCAAAATGGTCGGCCCTCGCGCATGTTCACTTCATCAAATCTGGCCCTCTTTGAAAAAAGTTTGGACACCCCTGCTATAAGGGCTATAAACCTTCTTTACTCCTTTTCAAAATGGAACAAAAAGTTTTGCCTATAGTTCTACTTTAAGGCCTGTTTCACACCTAATGCGTTTTTACTGCTTTTTGAAGAAACTCCCTACAATCCATTTATCATGGTTTCCTATGGGACACGTTCGCATCTATGCTTTTTTTCAGTTGCTGTGTTTTTGGAAACCCTTTTTTAAATGCAAAACAGTGCATTTTTGGTTCAATAGACTTTAATGGAGAAGCTGCAGAAAAGAGATTTTGCAGCAATTTGCGTTTTTTATTTTTTATTTTTTATTTATCATTTTATTCTGCCCGACAACAAATTGGCGAAAAAAAACAAAAGCATACAAAATAAAATAAAAGAATGGCCCTTTTAAGTGTGTGCAGGGCGCCAGACACACAGCTGCTATGGGAAGCATGACGTGTTTGCAATCGTGATTGCAAACAAGCTCTATTGGCTTCCTTTAGAAAGTCCTCGGAGGGGGGGCTGAGCTCTGCGTCCTGAACACCCCCTTATAGTATTGTGCCCTGCTGTGGTTAGTGATTGGCAGGTTTTGTGCCTACACTTCCGGTTCTCCGATTCATCCTGGCCAGTACGAAGGTTGATGACAGATGACTTGCTGTGAGTACGGGGGGGGGGCATCTGTTGTAAGGGAGGTCTCTGTTGGTGACATCTAATGTAAAGGGGGACTCTGTTGGGGACACCTGATATAAAGGAGACTGATGGGGCTCATCTGATGTAAAGGAGGGGCTCTGATGGGGCACATCTGATGTGAAGGGGGGCTCTGATGGGGCACATCTGATGTGAAGGGGGGCTCTGATGGGGCACATCTGATGTGAAGGGGGGCTCTGATGGGGCACATCTGATGTGAAGGGGGGCTCTGATGGGGCACATCTGATGTGAAGGGGGGGCTTTGATGGGGCACATTTGATGTGAAGGGGCGACATCTGATGTGAAGGGGGGACTCTGATGGGGAAATGTGGATGTGATGGGCACAGTGAGGCTGCATTTGATGGGCTCAGTTTTATCCAGCGGTAATGATACATAATCTCCTGACAAATGGCTGTTTACAGTCCTGCATTACTAAGAGTTTAATTTTTCAGTTTGTTTGCACCCCTCCCCCAAAATTTTGAGCACCAGCTGCCACTGGCAAAAACACAACGCAGCGCAGAAATGGATCAAAGGCAAACTGCATAGGTTAAAAGCGGGCATAAAGGAGAAGTACAGCCAAAGCTCATTTGGCTGTACTTCTCCTATGGATCCCAGGAGTGCAGCTGTGGCCCATTTTATGCAGGCAGAAGCCCGCTGTCGGCTGACGCCAGAGCAGGTCCAGGCTGGGAAAAGATCACGACAATATGGTCGGGATCCACCCACAACCCTGGACCAGCACCTAGCTCAGCCTCTCAGCGAGCCACTGAGCGCCTGAGCCAGCTGCTTCCATCCCCTTTGCTCAGTCTATATCAGTTCATTGCATCTGTATTCACATGGTCTCACAACATATTGTTACATGAGTACAGAGGCATCCAACTGTTCACTGCTATGACAGGCTGTACACCCCACCTGCTTCTCCCCAGCTGCAGAAAAATTTAACTTTTTGTTTTTCAAGTTGGGAATATCTTATGCTTGTATACGTCCATGTAAATGAAACCTCAAATTATCAAATCCAAAGTCTCAAACCTAGTTGCACAAATTTATGTTAAGGTTGTTGTGGAATATTTATAAGCTTCTCCTATAAGCAAATAATTTTGTTGTACTGAAAAGCACAGTCATAGCTCTTTTATAATGCCAGGAAAGTGCGCTTTTATATCTCCAAGTCACACAGACAGGCGCTGGTATCGCGTTGAGCTTGGCAAAATCCTGCTTAGTAGAAGCTGCTGCCTTTATTTATACTGTAAAACATCAATATCAGACACTTGTATATATTCAAATCGAATTCCAGTAGTGATGGGTGCAATAGATCGATTGCAGATCCATGTGGGCAGTTTCTTGTTGAAACACAATGTGCCTCACATTTGTGAATACTACAAACATGGCTCTGATCATAGCTGTGTGCACATTCCCACCGCTACCATTGACGCGCCATACCCTACAATGGCTCAGTGAGCTATAATTCAGTATTGTTCTGCTATTGTTCCCATGTAAACAGAATTGTTTGTTAGGAGCATTAATTCAGTTGCCATGAGGTGGCTAGTCTCTTGGTGAGGCATAAGCAAAAATCCCTAAAAGAGCAAACAGATCTGCCGTGTCAATGGGAAGGTTTCTGCAGCCAACGGTCTTCCACCGACGTCTGTATGTACGAATAGGCCCACATGAGCGTATTGCAGCAAAACTGACACTGGGGGACATCTGACAACATATATTCCAAATTTCCGCAACAAGGTCAAGTTTGACACAAGTGAATGGATATACAGTGCCTTGCGAAAGTATTCGGCCCCCTTGAACTTTTCAACCTTTTGCCACATTTCAGGCTTCAAACATAAAGATATAAAATTTGAATTTTTTGTGAAGAATCACCAACAAGTGGGACACAATTGTGAAGTGGAACGAAATCTATTGGATATTTGAAACTTTTTTAACTAATAAAAAACTGAAAAGTGGGGCATGCAAAATTATTCGGCCCCCTTGTGTTAATACTTTGTAGAGCCACCTTTTGCTGCGATTACAAGTCGCTTGGGGTATGTCTCTATCAGTTTTGCACATCGAGAAACTGAAATTCTTGCCCATTCTTCCTTGCAAAACAGCTCGAGCTCAGTGAGGTTGGATGGAGAGCGTTTGTGAACAGCAGTTTTCAGCTCTTTCCACAGATTCTCAATTGGATTCAGGCCTGGACTTTGACTTGGTCATTCTAACACCTGGATACGTTTATTTGTGAACCATTCCTTTGTAGATTTTGCTGTATGTTTGGGATCATTGTCTTGTTGGAAGATAAATCTCCGTCCCAGTTTCAGGTCTTTTGCAGACTCCAACAGGTTTTCATCCAGAATGGTCCTGTATTTGGCTGCATCCATCTTCCCCCCTCAATTTTAACCATCTTCCCTGTCCCTGCTGAAGAAAAGCAGGCCCAAACCATGATGCTGCCACCACCATGTTTGACAGTGGGGATGGTGTGTTGAGGGTGATGAGCTGTGTTGCTTTTACGCCAAACATATCGTTTTGCATTGTGGGAAAAAAGTTTGATTTTGGTTTCATCTGACCAGAGCACCTTCTTCCACATGTTTGATGTGTCTTCCAGGTGGCTTGTGGCAAACGTTAGACGAGACTTTTTATGGATATCTTTGAGAAATGTCTTTCTTCTTGCCACTCTTCCATAAAGGCCAGATTTGTGCAGTGTACGACTGATTGTTGTCCTATGGACAGACTCTCCCACCTCAGCTGTAGTTCTCTGCAGTTCATCCAGAGTGATCATGGGCCTCTTGGCTGCATCTCTGATCAGTCTTCTCCTTGTCTGAGCTGAAAGTTTAGAGGGACGGCCAGGTCTTGGTAGATTTGCAGTGGTCTGATACTCCTTCCATTTCAAAATGATCGCTTGCACAGTGCTCCTTGGGATGTTTAAAGCTTGGGAAATCTTTTTGAATCCAAATCCGGCTTTAAACTTCTCCAACAGTATTACGGACCTGCCTGGTGTGTTCCTTGGTCTTCGTGATGCTCTCTGCGCTTTCAACAGAACCCTGAGACTATCACAGAGCAGGTGCATTTATACAGAGACTTGATTACACACAGGTGGATTCTATTTATCACCATCAGTCATTTAGGACAACATTGGATCATTCAGAGATCCTCGCTGAACTTCTGGAGTGAGTTTGCTGCACTGAAAGTAAAGGGGCCGAATAATTTTGCACGCACCACTTTTCAGTTTTTTATTTGCTAAAAAAGTTTAAAATATCCAATAGATTTCGTTTCACTTCACAATTGTGTCCCACTTGTTGGTGATTCTTCACAAAAAATTTAAATTTTATATCTTTATGTTTGAAGCCTGAAATGTGGCAAAAGGTTGAAAAGTTCAAGGGGGCCGAATACTTTCGCAAGGCACTGTATAGCTTAAAATGTAAGGTGGCAAGAAGCCGGAGATACCTTTCCTTAACACGTATATTTTTCTATTCCAGCCAATCACTGCCTCAGCTGCCTTTATCCTGGGAGAAGTATGTAGAGATAAAAATGATGCTGTCCTTCCACTGGTCCGGCTCCTTCTCCACCACCAAAAACTAGTACCATTTGTGGCATCCATAGCACAGCTGGACCTGAACGACACACAGTATGTACCTATGCAAAATGCATGTTAAAATTGTTTGTTTTTTTTCACTCCAAGATGTTCAATGCACAAATGCCTGCCTTTTTTTTTTTTTTTTTTTTTTTCTTTCTTTTATAGAGAAGCTAATACTATTTTTCGAGGAAACTCCCTAGCTACTCGCTGCATGGATGAGACAATGAAGATAGTTGGTAATCATTATCTGAAGGTGACTCTGAAGAGTGTTCTAGATGAGGTAACGGTTAATGTTGTAAGGGTACTCGTTTTTAGTAATCTTGATTTAGAAATATACAAAGTATAGATCTTCTCTGAATGTCACTTTTATTTCAGTTTTACAGTGCAGACCTAGATGGGAATTTTTTTTTTAGCTGTATCATTTTATTTCCAGCTTTGTCATATAGGGTGCTGCAGGAGTGACAGGCTGAACAAATAAACCTATCCATCACAAGCACATGTGATGGTGATTCCAACACATCCCTTAGGCCCCTTTCACACTGGGGTGTTTTTCAGGCGCTACAGCGCTAAAAATAGCGCTTATGTAGCGCCTGAAAAAGCCGACCCCTTTCACTCCAGTGTGAAAGCCGGAGGGCTTTCACACTGGAGCGGTGCGCTAGCTGGACGGTGAAAAAAGTCCTGCTAGCCGCATCTTTGGAGCGGTGAAGGCAGCGCGGTGAAATCAATGGGGCAGCGCGGCTATACCGCCGGTAAAGTGCCGCTGCAGCGCTGCTTTGCGGGTGGTTTTAACCCTTTTTCGACTGCTAGCGGGGATTAAAACCACCCAGCTTGTGGCCGCAGACTGCCGCTAAAACAACGGTAAAGTGCCGCTAAAAATAGTGGCGCTTTACCGCCGACGCCTGCACTGCCCCAGTGTCAAAGGGGACTTAGGACGGGAATTTTTTTCTAAAATAGTTATCGGTGTTTATCATCCTTTTATGAAGCTCCTTTGTTAGGCCTGCATATGACATAAAATACATTTAACTATGTACGCAATCGTTTTGTTCTAAATGTAATATTCTGATTCAGCTTGATCTGTTACTTTTAATAAAGAGAATGCTCACCCTGGACTTCATATTTTTAGATATGCGATTCCCCGAAGCCCTGTGAGATAGACCCTAATCGCCTAAGAGAAGGGGACAATGTCGAAAACCACAAGGTGCGTCTTCTGTTTAAAGAATGTTCTTGGCATCCAACATAGAGTATACCGCTAAAGCTGGTGGGATAATGCATATTTATCATGCTTCCCCACCTCTGAGGCTCTACCAGTGAGCTTGGTCTTCTGAAATAGCTGATGCAAATGGTTACTTTTTCGGGCCGAGTCCCCTTTCAAACTTAGTAGAGTTATTCTTTCTAGAAACTTGGATACCACTTGCAATCTTACAGAGTAGTAATAATTCCAGAGAGGGCAAATCTGAAACTCTTATTCAGGTTGTCATGTATTTGTGTATTACAAATATTTGTATCAAAATGCCTCTTCTTGGCATTGAGAACTTATCCTAATGAACTCTAAGCATCACCTGTTAATGTAAGATTGGCAGATATGCAAGAGAAGGGGAAAATGACAGCTTGTAGTTTTCTATAGAAAAAGCAGTTAACTGTTTGAAAATGTGTCAGCCCACTGTTCCACCTTTTCGTTTTTAATATTTGTTGTGATCATCTTGTGAAACGATTGGGTATTTACCAATGACTCTCAAAGCAAACCTTCACTCACACCTTTTCCCTTTTTCCGCATTTTTTTTTTTTTTTCAGAAGGTACTTGCTCCCACTCTTCATGACATGGCCTCGGTCCTCCCTCTGGGTTGTAGCAAGCCAGTGCTAGATTTTCAGGGCTTATAAGTGTGTGGGTTTTTTTTTTTGTTTGTTTTAACTGTGTGACATTACTCTTTAATTTTTGTATTTAACCATATTCAAATGAATATTTATTGGAACTTTTAAACTATCCCCAGTGAAACTACAGTGCTAGCCAGTAGAGGGCAGTATGTAGGTTGCTTATAAAACGCAGTACAAAGTAGAAGACAAACATCAAAAGGAACAGGCTATTTGAATAAGTCTTTTTAATTTCAGCAAATGCTTGTAAATGCCAATATGTTCTAAAATACAGGCTCTCTAGCTATGATTTACAGAGAGCTGTTGGATTTATTAGTTTTCTAATACTTCTACCTAAATGCAGCTTAGTTTAACAGCTCATTCCCTGTATTCAGTGCAGTAAAATGTATTTATTGTGTACATCATTGCTACAAGAAGCAACCTCATCGAAGGAGCCCATTTACACCTTTACAGTGCTGCACGTCACCAAGGCGTATACAGTTGACAACAGTAGAGAAGTTTAAAAAAAGTCAACAACCCAACTACCCTCACCTCGTCTTAATTGACAAAGAGTTTTAGACCCTTTGTTTATTAGTTTATTCAAATATATATGTTGATGTTAAAAAAAAAAAGAAAACAGTACTATATAATATAAATGTATGTACAAGTTTTAATCCCAGAATGGTGTCAAATCTGTCCTGTTTAGCCAAACTGTCAGATAATTTGGAAGAAAATTTAGATTTCTTCTTGCACACTGCTCAGCCTCCTGGGCTTATGGGGAACTGCAATTGTCTCCTTATATTCCCCAATGTGATTGTGAATGTTTTTGGGGTTTTTTTCAGACCACAAAAACATGTAGCCTATAAGTGATGATTCTGTTAATTTCCACATGATCAGCACTATGGACAACATACATCCCTTTTTAACCATATTGGACAACCATTTTATCAACCGTAGAGACATGAAATATTTTAATTATGCCCTGGTAGAATTCCAGTTCCAAGCAGTATAAATACTGTGTTGTGCATATAAACTCAATTTCAGCCAGCTGGTTTTGGATATTGAAATAACAATTGCAAGTGCATTTGTAAATTGCAATTAAGATTTGTATTTGTACTTTGTAAAAAAAAAAAAAAAAAAAAAAAGTTTTAACTTAATCTTTTTACAATCCAATTATTTTAGTTACAGTGGAGAAAATGATTTGATCCCCCACAGATTGTATAAGTTTACCCACTTACAAAGAAAAGAAGGGTCTATGATTTTTATTATAGGTGTATTTTACATGATAGAGACAGAATATCAACCAAAAATCCAGAAAAAACACATGATACAAATGTTATAAATTGAGTTGCAGTTCAGTGAGTAAAATAAGTATTTGATCCCAAGCAAAACATGACTTAGTACTTGGTGGAGAAACCCTTGATGGCAAACACAGATAAGATGTTTCTTGTAGTTTACCGGGTTTGCACACATCTCAGAAGGGATTTTGGTCCACTCGTTACAGATCTTCTCTAAGTCCTTAAGGTTTCTTGGCTGTCGCTTGGCAACTCAGTTTTAGCTCCCTTCATAAATTTTCTATAGGATTGAGGTGTGCAGACTGGCTAGGGCAGTCCATGATTTTACTGTGGTTCTTCTTTAGCCACTACTTTGTTGCCTTGGTGGTATGTTTTTTGGTCATTGTCATTCTGGAAGAGCCATGACCCATCTTCAGTGTTCTGGCTGGGGGAAGAAGGTTCTCATCCAAGATTTTACATACATGGCTCAGTCCATTGTCCCCTCTATGCGACAAAGTTGGAACAGCCTCAAAGCATAATGCTTGCATCCCAGTGATTGACTGTAGAGAAGGTGTTCTTAGGGTCATAATCTGCATTTTTCTTCCTCCATGTTGAGTCGAGTTAATGCCAAAGAGCTAAATTTTGGTCTCATCCGACCACAGCACTTTCTCCCAATCCTTCTCTGAATCATTTAGAGGTTCATTGGCAAACTTTAGACAGACCTGTACATGTGCCTTCTTGAGGCGGGGGACCTTGCGGGTGCTGCAAGATTTCATCCATGGTATTGTGTTACCAATGGTTTGTTTGGTGACTGTGGTCCCAACTGCCTTGAGATCATTCATGAGATCCTCCCATGTAGTTTTGCACTGATCCCTCACTTTTCTCATGATCATCCTTACCCTCATGACGCAAAATCTTGCATGGTGCCTCCCTTTTGTATTTCTTCAATTTGCAAATGATTGCTCCAACAGTTGTCTCCTTCTCACCAAGCTTTTTGCTGATGTTTTTGTAGCCTGTGTCAGCCTTGGACAGGTCCACAATCCTTGTCCCTGACATCCTTTGATCGCTCTTTGGTCTTGCCCAATATAGTAAAGTTTAATTGGAAGAAAGATTCTGTGGCCAGGTGTCATTTATACACATAACAAATTGTCAGGAGCACTTTGTTAAATTGACAGGACTGATCTGTGTACCACATGAGCACATACTGTAGCCAGTCTGTGGGAGCCAGAATTATTGCTGGTTGGTAGGGGATCAAATACCTTTTACTCACTGAACTGCAACTCAATTTATAACATTTGTTCTGAATGTTTGGTTGATATTCTGTCTCTATCATTTAAAATAAACCTATGACAATTATAGACCCTTCATGTAAGTGGTAAGTGGGCAAGTGGGCAAACTTACAAAATCTGCAGGGGATCAAATAATTTCCCCACTGCATACCCATAACCGTTTTAGGCTGATCAACCCACTAGGTTACTGTGTCAGCAGTAGACATGTCTTCATGCTAGTAGTTTACAAATGTGACCTAGCCCTGTCGTGAAGTCTCAGTCCTCTTGCAGCATTTTTATCCATTCTTGTATACGTGATACTGTTTAATGATAGCTATACAGTACTAATGGCTTGTTTTATGCCTTCTCTACAGGACAATCTGAGAAGCTATGTGGACAAAGTTTTCTCCTGTATAGTCCAATCTAGCATGAGTTGCCCCACTGTAATGTGCGACCTATTCTCCGCACTGCGCCACATGGCTGTCCGCCACTTTCCTAGTAAGAATTGTCTTCTTTACCTCTGATGGTTAAAAAAAAATTCTGTAGGGTCACTGAGGATGGATACACACACAATATATTATATATTATACATTATATATATATATATATATATATATATATATATATATATATATATATATATATATATACACACACACACACACACACACACACACACACACACACACACACACACACACACACACACACACACACACACACACATGAGTACACCCCTCACATTTTTTTAAATGTTTTATTATAACTTTTCACGTGACAAAGACCCCAAGAACACCTCCAAGACGACCACTGAAGCAGAGGGTAAAGGTGATGAACTGGGTTAAGGCAGTCCTGGAAAATAATGGTGGTCACAAAAAATATTGACACTTTGGGCCCAATTTGGACATTTTCACTTAGGGGTGTACTCACTTTTGTTGCCAGCGGTTTAGACATTAATGGCGGTGTTGAGTTATTTTGAGGGAAACAGCAAATTTACACCGTTATACAAGCTGTACACTTACTACTTTATGTTGTCGCAAAGTGTAATTTCTTCAGTGATGTCACATGAAAAGTTATGATAAAATATTTTACAAAAATGTGAGGGGTGTACTCACTTTTGTGAGATACTGTGTGTGTGTGTGTGTGTGTGTGTATATAATATGTGTGTGTGTGTGTGTGTGTGTATATAATATATATATATATATATATATATATATATATATATATATATAACACACACACACACACACACACACACACACACACACACACACACACACACATATATAATGTGTGTGTGTTTTTGAGGGTTCTAAGTAAATTTCTTGCAAAAAAATACTGATTTTAACTTGTAAGCAACAAGTGTCAAAAAAGATTAGTCTTTAAGTGGTTAAACTGACCTCATTCACAGACCAAAGTTCATTCCGTTGATCTAAAACGAACTAAAAGATGTATTGTATCACGTCTTTATCTCTCAGGGCTGATAAACATTTGTCGGCTTCTTCTTTTTTTTTTTTTTTTCCCCAACTTGGCTTTGCGTGGAAATGGCTGATTAGCATTGTGAGGGGGGTTGAATTGTGTATTTCTTGTTTTTTTAACGTATAATTGTGCAACTCTAGTGTGTGTGTGTGTGTGTATGTATATGTGTGTATATATATATAATATATATATATATATATATATATATATATATATATATATATATATATATATATATATATATATATATATATATATATATATATATATATATATATATATATATATATATATATATTTTTTTTTTTTAATTTACAAAATGAGTGAACAGAAGAGAAAACTAAATCAAACCAATATTTGGTGTAATTACCCTACAAACCAACGTCAATTCATAATTCATAATTTCATATGTATGTTGAAACGCAGTCATAAACCACTTAAAGACTAGGCATTTTCTGGCATTTTTGTTTACTTGTGACAATATATATATTTTTTTTTTGCTAGAAAATTAGTTGGAACCCCCAAACATTTTTATTTTTTTTTTTATTTTTTTGCAGCGGTTTTTCAAACAGTTTTTGGGGTAAACAATACTTTTAAATTTTTTAATGCAAAAAAAAAATACTAAATTTGTAACATGTAAAATATAAAAGCTGTCACGATGAGTAAATAGAAGGCAAACATGTCACGCTTTGTGCACGTCTGCACAACGGCCACAAACCATGTAAATTTTACTATCTATAGGCAACACTTGAAAGCATTTACAATTTACCACTTTAGCTATATAGAGGGGGGTCTAGTACTATAATTACTGCTCATGATCGGACATTTGCGGTGATACCACACGTGTGGGACGATTGTGGTTTGCGTGCATTTAGGACCGACGCACACGTTCACCTTTGCACGCTAGCACTGGGGGGACAGGGTCACTTAACCACCTCACTCCCGCCCTCCGTCATATGACGTGACTGACTTTGACTTTGAGCGGGTATATCTGAAAGATGCCTGTAGCTACAGACATCATTCAGATATTGCCGTTTTCAGCCGGCAATCCCCTACACCATAAGAACGATCATAGCAGCTGTTCCACTGCTTGACTGTTCTTACGGGAGGCGAGAGGGGACATCCTCCGGTGCTTCTATCGGCTCACCGCTAAAAAAGGTGAGTCAGATAGAGGATCTGCCGGCCCTGGATGTTGATCATAGAGATTTCCGGCGGACCAGATAGTCGCCGGAGAGTCTATGAACGTCGGAGGCCGGGTGCGATGTTATGACATCACGCCTGGCCTTTGCATTTAAAAAAAAAAGGGGCGCCGCTTCGGCTGGGAAGTGGTGATCGTTTTTTGGGGTATTTTTTTTTTTATTTCAGGCTTCCCAGCCTAGGGGTGAGATGTAGGGTCTTATTGACCCCATATCTCACTAATAAAGAGGACCTGTCATGTAGTGGCGCACGATTAATAGCGGAGAATCGTTAACGTGATTCTCCACCCGCCGCAAACGCAACTCGGGATTTGTGCGATTCTTACCATTTTGACTATCAACTGTTGTGAGCTGAAAAGCGTACGCCGCCGTTAATTGTTGTATCATCTGCCATGTTTCCCTGTTTCAGAGCGGAGGGGAAGCCGTGCATGCTGAGCCAGCGCGCTGACGTCACTCAGCAAAAGAATGTGATTGGTGTCCCGGTGTCCTGCCGAAAATCGTCCCCCGGCGGATAATGTCCCCCTTGTACTGCGCCTCCGAAAATAGCCGAAGCTGAAGAGCTGTGAGTGAGTTGAAGGCGGCGCTTGCACAGTACAAGGAGGACATTATCCGCCGAGGGGATGTTTTTCGGCAGAACACTGGGGGCAAGCGTGACTACAGCTGCATGCTGCAGCACGGAAGAAACTTTACTTTTTTTTTTTTTATCTACAGTGCTCCCCCCTCTATATATTTACAGTGCCCCCCCTCTCTATAGATCATCTACAGTGCTCTCCCCCTCTCTATAGATCATCTACAGTGCTCTCCCCCTCCCCGTGTTCTCGCACGCAGAAGCAAACGCATACGTAAGTCCCACCCACATATGAAAACGGTGTTCAAACCATACATGTGAGGTATCGACGTGAACATTGGAGCAAGAGCAATAATTTTGTCCCTAGATCTCCTTTGTAACTCAAAACATGTAACCAGTAAAAAGTGTCGCATCTGGGAATTTTTAAGTACCGAATGGCGCCATTCCACGAGAGTTTGCAATTTTGAAGCGTGACATGTTGTGTATCTATTTACTCTGCATTATTTTCATTTTTTTTTTTTTTTTTTTATTAAGATCCTAAATCCCTCCTTGATGCTTGAAAGCATTCAAGAAGGGGGGGGGGGGGGTGCTTAGGCTCTAAACAGTACTGGGGTGGTTGTACCGACAACCACTTGAAGTCAAATGAAGTGGTTAATTGAAACGGAAACAGCTCCATAGGAAGTTTAAAACTGGGTGAAGAACAGCTAAACTGTGCTTCTAAGGTGAGGTTGTGGAGAACAGTTTCATATCACAGGTCATACACCATGGCAAGGCTGAACACGGCAACGACACACAAGGCTCAGGCAAAGATTTCAAAGCAGACTGGGGTTTCAAGAAGTGCTGTTTAAGCTCTGTTTAAGAAGCACAAAGAAACTGGCAACGTTGAGGGCTGTAGATGCAGTGGTCTGCCAAGAAAACTTAAATGCAGCAGATGAGACACATCATACTTCCCTTCAACATCGGAAGATATCCAGATGTGTGATCAGCATAGAACTGGTGGAAACCAGTGTGACCCAGGTACACCCATCAAGTGTCCGGAGAAGTCTGGCAGAGAAGTGGTTTTCATGGAAGAATAGCAGCCAGAAAGCCATACCTCCAACCTGCAAACAAGGCTAGGTGACTTGGCTATGTATGAAAACATAGTGACTGAGGTGCAGAAAAATACCAGCGGGTGCTTTGGACTGAAGAGTCAAAATCTGAAATATTTGGCTGCAGCAGGAGGCAGTTTGTTCTCCAAATAGCTGGAGAGTGGTACAATGAGTGTTGCAGGCAATAGTAAAGCATGGTGAAGATTCCTTGATGTTTCGGGCTGCATTTCTGCAAATGGAGTTGGAGATTTGGTCAGGATCAATATTGTCTTTAATGCAGAGATGTATGTATATAAATATATATATTTATATACATACATATATACATATATACATACATACATACCACTCAGCCATAATATTATGACCTCTAACAATCGAATAACTTGTTACAATGGCATCTGAAAGTGTGTGGGATATATTGGGTAGCAAGAAAACATGCTGTCCCTGAAGTTGATGTGTTTGAAAGCAGAAAAAATGTAATGTCTAAATGACTGGGTTAGAGCATCCCCAAAACTGCAGCTCTTGTGGAATGTTCCCAATCTCCACTGGTCAGGACCTAATAAAAAAGATCTAAGGAAGGAAAATTTGTCAACTTGCTGAAAGGCTGAGCTAGGTGCCAGTCCAGGCATGTGGGCAGATCCCGACCATATGATCATGACTTTTCCTGAGCCTGGACCAGATCTGTGATGTCAGCCGACAGCGGGCTTCAGCCTGCTGTCTGCTGAAAACGGGTCACAGGAGTGCATAACGAACTGCACTCCTGTGATCCACAGGAGGAATACAGCCAAACAAGCTTTGGCTGTACTTCTCCTTTTTTAAAGCATCTGCCACTGACAGTTTGGTATCAGATACCACAGCATATCTACAGAGGTCTAGTGGAGTCCATGCCTTGATGGGTTAGGCTTTATGTGCACTAGCCTACACCGGCTGCTCTTAAACTTGAATTTTAGGAGCCTTTGGTGTTTGGCAAAACAAACAAAGTTCCTAAACTCAACTCCATAAAAGCCTATGTGTCCATGTACACATAGGCTTTTAGCAGAGTTTTAGGAGCTGCTGCATTTAGGTGAGCTTCAACCTCCCTCTCCTGAACGCAGAAGAATCTCATTCAGGATAGAAACATTTTGTCTGCCTAACGCTGGAAAAAGTACCATGATTTTGCGTTTTCCCACAGCTGTAGTAAATGTAGGCCAGTGGTCATAATGTTCTGGCTGATCGGGGGGGATGTATGTATTTATATGTATGCCGAAAAGGGCAGCCTCCTCACTAATCAAATGACTTTGTACCTATAGGTAAGCCTATAATGAGGCTTACCTATAGGTACTGTAAATATCTCCTAAACATGCACCTTTTAGGAGATATTTACTGTATATGCAACCGATTTACGTCACCAGCACATGCACTTCTGAAGGATTGGCGGGTCAGAGTCCTGTATCGTAAACTCTCCCGCACATGACAATGCATCACTGGAATGCTTCATCTCCTGGTAAGTTTCACGTAATGTGCTTCATTATGGCTTTACATTTCAGGTAAAAAAATAAATAAAAAGCAGCCAGTGGTTTTACTACCTCTTTAAATCCCTGAGAATAAAAGTAAGGCACTCCGCACAATATCAATCTCTGGATCATACAACTAAATAAATACATACAACAAAAGTACAAAATCCAATATGTGCAAAAGAACAATATCAAATGAAAGTGTACCACCAATATAAGGTATCAGTCCCATACATATTATTGTACTTTTATTTTATGTATTTTAGTTCGTATGATCCAAAGATAGAGATATTGTGCAGAGCACTTCACTTTTATTTCTCATTGATTTGTTTACATGTCCCTTATGTATAGCCCTTTGCATCCTGTGGGAATCTTAAAAACATGGCTGGCAGCTGCTTTGGAAAATACATCAATGTTTGATAACTATTGGATAGTTGCATGTATAAATCTCTATAAAATTAAACTCTACTAATTTTGTTTTTTATTACGTTCTGAACTTTTTGTCAAATCTTAAGTGCAACTCCAAGTGTTTATGGTTTCATTCCTCAGTTTCAGGTGTTGTACTTGTGACACCCGAGATTCCCATAGGTTTCTGTGTCCCGAACAGAGAAGGGTGGTTCGTTTTACACTTCCTGATTTTATAGAACTCTTTTTCCCCAGTGCCATAATATAAGTTACATTAGTAGGGCTTGAATATTGGACTCTCCTTTGAACTGGAGCAGCATGAACCTATTGCTTGTTGTTCAACAAAGAGACCAGTTTTAGCAGATAAAATTGGGTTATTCCTGGGGTACAAACCATTGGTATGACGTTGAGCAACATTACCTTTCCAGAATACAACCCTGCACTTAAAAAAGCTGGGTTGAACTTTAAATATTTTTACAGTCTAGAAAATGTGCTTATACCCTGTTATATGGTCAGAAGTACAATTGGAATGTAACTTGCCTTGCATGTACCCATTAGGAAAATTTTCCCTTTACTTTCTGTCATAAAACGAGGGGAAATCTTTTTGAGGGCACGCAAAATATAATACTTTGGATGGGTACTTTTTATCAGGATTTGTTGCTTCCCTGTGCATTCACAATTTGTCTAGTTGACCATTGACATTTAGAGGGGCAGTTTAAAATGATTACAATTCTTAAGCCAGCCATAGATGGTTTGAATGTCGGCCAGTTATGCAGGTACCTGCCGAGATTTGAGCCATGAATGGGCAGGCTGAAATTTGATCAATTTGGGTACAACCAGCCTATCGCATTTTACATGTGAATATTGCTAGCAGCTGTTGTAGCTGCTAACAATAATCACTGTGCTCTCCTGGCAAGGACAGGAATGACTTCTCAGGAGGTATCAACACTTGACTGTGTTTATTGAGGAATCTAGCAATATTCTTTCCTGCTTCAAATGGTTGGAGGAACGACAGTCGGTCTGTCTATGACTGGCCTTACTCAAACAGTAATATTGGTAATATCCTACAATCACTACTTGGGGGAAATCTCTCAAATGTGAGCACAGAACACAGCAGGGATTTGAAAGCGGTACTAACCTTTTCAAAATGTCCTGCACAACAATGTTTTAACAGGTGTTCTGCTTTAATACAAGGTAGAGGCTGTTTGTGGTTTGAATAACAATTCGTTAGGAAGCAGTGACTGCCTCGCAAAGTATTTCCTAAAGCGGTAGTAAAGGTTACAAAAGAAAAAAAAACACATAAAAAACCCCTGCAAAGTAAAGGCTTAATATGCTATGTATGTATTACATACTCGTACATTATAAAAAGGCCTACCTGAAATGAAGCCCTCCCACCGCTGTGCTGTCACTGCTGCAGAGGCTTCAACCTTCACCCAGTCCTTCTGGGTTTGTGGGCTGTGGCCACTTGAATGGCTGAGCCACTATGACGTCACTCCTGCGCATGCGCTTGGAGATGACTGTTTGTCACAGCTATGCTGTTTCTTCAGAGTACATGCACTGGTGATCATCAGCTGATTCTCCTAGAATATCTCCTAAACAGTGCACCTTTAGGGGATATTCCCTTTGACCTACAGGTAAGCTTCATTCTATGCTTAGGCAGGCCATACATAGGTTGAATTTTCGAAAGCATTTTCTTTCAAAAATCTTATCTAAGAATTTTCGTTCGTATTTCACACCATTAGTGGGCTGCAAGAAATGTTGGAAATTGTTTGAAAAACTAAAAAGATTTTCTAATCAATGATGGGAGAATCGTGTGAGAAATGTAATTGAAAAAATGCGCATGTGCAAGAAAAGAAAATTCCTAGCGGCGAAAATCCTTTACTGTAGCAACAGGAGATGAAATTGAAGGCTTGTTTGGCCAAATTTCAAAATCAATGGTGGCACCATCGGATCACAAAACGCACAAATTTTCTGATGGTCGAATTTTGAAAGAATTTTCTTTTGACAATGTATGGCCAGCCTTATCTGTAGTTTAAAATAAAAATTCAGAGTTTTATTACTACTTGAAGTCATTGTTTTTATTGCTACCACTTAAAAAATGTCTGTCTCCGCTGTGAGAGTTTAGAGGATCTTTAAATTTTATCATATCCCGTTGCATTTCGATATTGCAGTAATTTCACAATCTGTATATGCATACAGGAGTCTCCTATGACAGCCAGCCTTGTATGCAGGGCCAGTAAGGTTATGGGCATAAGATAATATCACAAGAGAAATGCAAAGACCAAGATGAAATACAAGGTTCAGCCTTTCTTAACGGGTTGCATTTTACTGTAGCTGGGTCAGGTAAAGGATGTTTCTGTAGAGATGATTCCAATTCCGATTCCAGTGACAATACCACAATTTGTTCCTTCTGGTTGCTCTTTACCCTTCTCTATTTAAGTTTATTGGTGATTTATTTAAAATATAAAATGGCCCAAGAGACGCGGAGCTGTTGGCCTTAAGAACCAGATTTCTGCTTTTTGTTACTTTGCTGTAGGCTAAATGTCCAAAGTAAACATCTGCAGCTGCTGTATCTACCATTGCTCCATGTTGTATTGACAATTCCTTTAATGTAATCCTGGTACTCTTTTATGATGCATTTTGTAAAATGCCCTGATGCATTTTGAAATGTTTTGGTATCCCTTCATAAAGAATTATTTGGGTCAGGAGACTGGTTTATTAATTTTTCTGTCCAAGGTTTTTTCGTTGTTGCACTCACTCCTTTCAGTAATGCATGTTTTTGTGCTGCACTGTTGGTATACCACTCTGCAAGACATGACTTGCATTCCAATCTAAACAATTACCATTGTTGGATAAAACATGGTGTTATATCTGCATTTCTTTATCGTCCTTCTACAGATGACCCTCATGTACAGTATTCAGCAGTCAGCAGTTTTGTCTTTCTGCGATTCTTTGCTGTGGCCGTGGTATCCCCTCATATATTTCATTTGAGATCCCACCACCCAGTAAGTAAATGTATTTGTGTTCCTCATGGATATCATGAATGTTAAGGTTATACATATGTGATGATTTGACTAAAAACAATAACCAAAAATCCCGCGCCGACCTTGAACATTAAACTTTAACATTTAACATCAAAAAAAGGCCCACCCCCCAAAACAGCTGTAGTATATTAATAAAAGATACTAATCCCCCAAAAAATTGTATACAGTGCTAATAGTAATACCAAAACCAATATGTTTTAAATTACTGATCACCATAAGTTAATCATAAAGTGCTCACAGTAACAACCTCAGAGGAAAGATATCACATTCATAACAAAGTTCATCAGAAATATTATATAGTGCTTTAGTGAAAAGTTGAAACAACCTTTATAGTACCACAGATAAATGTGACCCAATCAGTGTTTTTAATTACACAGCCAGTTCTAGAAACTTGATGAAATTATCACACTAGGAAAGCTATCCACTCAAAGGCTTCCTCTGGTGATCAGCACATGGATCCCTTAACTGAATGGGTTAGTCAGAACAGCATATGTATGTGTATGTCCTCAACTTTCTCCCCATACAAATCCTGTGACCCCTATATACAGTTTCCAAATAAAATTCCATCCCAGGTGTCATGAAAGGAGGAGACATGATTTGCAGATAATCATTGCGCAATAACCTTTGAGAGAGCCTAAAAGCATAAATATATTGTACTACTGTATTACTGTACTTATCCTAGCATCAGTAGGAAAGGTTTGTAATAGATACAGAGATGTCTGCACCACTTCTAGCAAGGATGTGTTCATGCAGCTTCCAGTGCATGATGGTGAAGGTCCTGACTCTGTGCCCCATCACTCCCCTCAAAACCCAAACTCGATCCCTTTCGTTGCAAGACTTGGAACTTAAAACCTTCCAAGTCCACCCCTTTAACCCTGTTCACAAAGATGCACCCTCACTTTAATTGGGGGACGTCTGTTACCTTTCTCTGAGTCAGACATCCTAGTACTGTGGTTTCATTTGCTGGTTTTAAAGGGGTAGAACCTAGAATTCAAAACTTTACCCACCATCATTTTTCTTCTCTCGAACCAACCAAAATCTTCTCAAGGATTGTCAGATCTGCACACAGCCCTAAAACATCTCTTGGCCCAAGGTGTGGCTGTTGTGTTCTTTTGAAGGACATGTTCAAAAGATTCTAATCAAACCTATTCACGGTGCCAAAACCCAACACGGGTATTCATCTTGGATAAAAAGTGTTTTTTGACAGCCGCACTCCGAATATGCCTCTTATTCAAAAACTATGAACAAAAATACATGCTATAGCAGAACAAAAGAGCGAACGCATTTCACACTATATGTAATGCTTAATCTTAAGGGGTATTCATCTTATACTGGACCTAAAAACCCTAAACAAGGAATTACATAGAATCTGCAGAGTCAGTTATTGCCTCTCTGAGACGAGAGAAATACCTGGCATCAGTTGACATCTACGATGCTTAGCTACACATTCCCATTTACCCACCTCACCAGTGCTTCACAGAAGGCGACTAACACTGCTAATTTATCGCACTGCCATGTGGCCGAGTATTCACAAAGGTACTTGCCCCTCTTCTTGCCCTCTTAAGAACTTGGGGCATTCAGGTAACAGGGTACCTAGACATCCTTCTTCTGAAGGACTCCTCTTCCTTTCAACGTTCTGCAAAATGTCTAAAGTACTATTCAAATACGTCAGGTCTTCGGTTGTGTAGTCCGCTTTCAATAGTCTGCTTTCAAACCTTTAATTCTCCTGGAATGCTAAGTACTTATTCTGGACACAGTCCAAGAAAAAGTCTTTACTCCAGAAAACCAAATCCTCTCTAAGATCTCAAGCCCAGATCTTGGGATTAAAGAGATGCCCCTTAGTGAGATTCTTTGAGAGTTCTGGGCCTCCTGGTAGCTTCATGTGAGGTTGTCCCCTTCGCTCAATTCTATTCAAGGCTTCATCTTGTTGGCCTGGAACAAACACACTTCTTTCAACCTCTCTATGTTCCACTCTAGCCAGGAAAAAAACTCCCAAGCTTGATGGATTTCCAATCCAACCTTTAACAATGGAAAAGTAATTTCTACCACATCCATGAAGGGTTAAAACAGCCTCACAAGCTGGGGTGGAGTATTCAAATCCCTCATAGCCTGCTGGCTGATCTGGAAAAAATGATTGTGTGGTCAGCCTAAGGCTGGTTGGGTTTAAACACTGGGAGCGGCCTTTATTTTTTTTTTATTTTGGCACTGTTGGCACTAGTTTTACCACAGATGGGTTAGTGCTGATGTCGTCTGTTGGGTGAAGTGCTGGATGTGTACTCCAGGCTCTCCTTTCAGCCTGGGGAATAGGGTCATCCTGGTCGGTTTCTACTGCCTGCCTAAATTGACTTGGTCACCTCCTGCCATCTAAAATCCTCACTAGCCCAGGTCTCTGAGCACTTGAGGCCTTGCTTCACATTGAGCCTGCATGCATTACTGCTATTTGGTCTCAACATGTCTTTAGTTTTTCTTTTTTTTTCTTTTTTTTTTTATTGTATCAAAATACAAAAATAAAAAATTAATTCAAATTTAATTTCATCCAGAGGCATTAGATCTTCCCCTGATCTTCTTGGTTTGGGCAAGGTTGTGACAAAGTGCTTCAGCTTGATATACCGCCATTCGTTAATCACAATCAAATCTGTTTTGTGCTTTAATTCTTGAAATGTACCGTATATACTCGAGTATAGGCCGACCCGAATATAAGCCGAGGCCCCCAATTTACCCCCAAAAAAACTGGCAAACTTATTGACTCGTGTATAAGCCGAGGGTGAGACATGCCTGTCCATCCCTGTGTGTGTGTCCGTCCATCCCTGTGTGTCCGTCCATCCCTGTGTGTCCGTCCATCCATCCCTGTGTGTGTGTGTGTCCGTCCATCCATCCCTGTGTGTGTGTGTGTCCATCCATCCATCCATCCCTGTGTGTGTGTGTCTCCATCCATCCATCCATCCATCCCTGTGTGTGTGTGTGTCCATCCATCCATCCATCCCTGTGTGTGTGTGTCTCCATCCATCCATCCATCCATCCCTGTGTGTGTGTGTCTCCATCCATCCATCCATCCCTGTGTGTGTGTGTATCCATCCATCCCTGTGTGTGTGTGTGTCTCCATCCATCCATCCATCCGTGTGTGTGTGTCTCCATCCGTGTGTGTGTGTGTGTGTGTGTGTCCAGCCTACCTGCACCTACACCCGCAGCAGATCGCAAAACGCAGTGCGGAAATGAATAGGGTTTGCAGTGTTAGCTGCATGGCAATATAGTGTGAACCAGGGCTGAGGACCCATTCACTTTGGCAGGGAAAAGGGAATAGTTGAGTCGCAGATTTATTCCCGCTGGCCACCCACACAGAGAAGACCATCCAGCAGCCACTTTGCGTCATAGCCACGACAAAAATCCCATCATGTTTAGTGGGCAGTACAGGTGTGTGTGTGTGTGTGTGTGTGTGTCCAGCCTACCTGTGTCCCGAGCCTTTGTCCCGAGCCTCCGTCCCGTGTCGTGCCTTGCCTTCGTCCCGTCCCGTCCCGTCCCGTGCCGTGCCTTGCCTTGCCTCCGTCCCGTGCCCTCTTCGTCGGCGGCCATTGTAAAATTCAAAAGCCGCGCCTCCTCCTTCGCCTGTGATAGGCGGAACACTGAATTTCCCAGCAGCCTGTGTTCCGCCTATCACGGACGTCGTATCATCCTCGTCCGTAGTACGAGGATGAGACGATGCCCGTGATAGGCGGAACACAGGCTGCTGGGAAATTCAGTGTTCCGCCTATCACAGGCGAAGGCGGAGCCGGAGGCGCGGCTTTTGAATCATAGAATGGCCGCTGTCTGTCTGCTCGACACGCTGATCGAGCGGGCAGACAGCGATGACTCGAGTATAAGCCGAGGGGGGCACTTTCAGCCTCAAAAAAGAGGCTGAAAATCTCGGCTTATACTCGAGTATATACGGTACATATTTCTTTATCGTACATCATAGGACACAGAGCCTTAAGTATTTACTTAATGAGTTATAGGCCAACTTCAGGTGTTGACACTGGTAAACCCTAATTAAGGAACTTTACTCCCTATATAACCCCTCCTCCTTCCAGGATCACATCAGATTTTTCGCCAGTGTCTTAAGTGTTGGTGACGAGTAAAGATGTGCTGTGCTGAACTCAGCTGGAATATTCCTTACTGGGGCAAGCCATGCAACCGGATCAATTCAAAGTGCTTTTTCTAGGCCAAATTGAATGGTACCTGGGCCTCGTGTCCGAAGAAACGAGGTTCTGCCCATAATGCTTCTCTTTTTAGAGAGCTGGAACCTGGTATCCAGTATTTGTTTTTTTTCAGCCATATCCCTGGCAGGGTGCTTTACAGGCCCAGGGCTAGGATCCCTCTTCAGTCCCTGAAGGTTTTTCAAATGGAGCCCACCGTGAGAGGTGAAAATTGGGTCTGTTACCACAGAACCCTGCGGCTGGATAAGGTAAGGGAGATTCCTAAGGAATTTTTTCTAATTTCTTATATTTTTTTTTTTCTCCTTTAAGTAAAATGTTGCTATGTCTAAAGAGCACGTACCTGATTCTATGCTTGTCTGTCTTGTTTCTGTGTTTATGCTGCACGCTTCCTCTGAGCCCATGTTCCAGGTAGGATGTGGGAAGGGGGTTCTTTCTTCAGAAGTATCCCCCCACAGCTCCATTCAGGCTAAGGGGCCATAGGGTAGTCGGCGGTATCCCGCACCACGTGGTTTAAACGCCCACACGCGGGCTATACAAAGCTATAAGGTGCACTCTTTTTATCAGGTGCACAGCTCAAGGAGGAACACAGATCGGATGGATGGCATGCAAGTGTGGCTGACACAGGCATTCCCAGGTAACATTTGCTTAGCACCAGACTGAGCCTTGATAGCAGCAGCGGTTGCTGGACTATTTGCTCAGCAGTGAGTGCATTTCTGGTAGTACATCTGCATTTGTGCTTGGCACTATGGGCAGAAGAGGTACAGGTACCCTGAGAAATAGGGGCTCAAGGGGATCTCCCTCAGGCCCTGAGGACCCCCCCCCCCCCCCCCCCCTGCAGCACCATCTCCCCCCGGAGGACCTAGGGAGGCTGGTCAGGTTGAGCCATCGGAGTCAGGGGCTATATCTGCTTCTGGCATTTCCGCCCTTGTATACATTACTCAAGAAGTTTTTTTCCTAACCGTAAACGGATTAGAGGAAAGACTGATGGCCTTGATCGCATCTTCATGAAGTGGAAGAAAGCGCATTAGGTCCCCTTCTACCCAGGTCCCTCAAACAGAAGAACTCTGGGAAAGGGGAAATGTCAGCTTCACAAGCTGAGAAATTGCTGCTGCAATCTCTTACTGAAAAGGCCCGCTGCACATTTTAAAGGGGTTGTAAAGGTTTGTTTTTTATGTTCTAAATGGGTTCCTTTAAGCTAGTGCATTGTTGGTTCACTTACCTTTTTCCTTTGATTTCCCTTCTAAATGTTTTCTTTCTTTGTTTTTCTTTGTCTGAATTTCTCACTTCCTGTTCCTCCTCAGTAAGCTGTTCTGGCTGACTAAACACCGCTCGGATGATGGTGTGAAGTTTACTGAGGAGAAACAGGAAGTGAGAAATTCAGACAAAGAAAAAAAACATTTTGAAGGGAAATCGAAGGAAAAGCTAAGTGAACCAACAATGCACTAGCTTAAAGGAACCTATTTAGAAAATAAAAAACGAAGCTTTACAACCCCTTTAAGTTACCCATAGCTGAGCCAGTTGAAAAACCCATGTCTAGTATGGGTTCACTGAAGCCTCCTCAAGCTGCGCATGCTTTCCTGTTCATTACTTGCTGGAAAAGCTTATTTATTTTGAGTGGAATCACCCAGATAAACATTTTTCCCTCCTAAAAAGTTTTCAATACTTTATGCTACGATAAAATGCTAGGAAAAAAATTCACAAAGATGTGGGGTATACCGTCATTTAACGTCGCGATCTCCTCTGTGAATAAAAATTTGACTTGTCCTGTTGACAACGCTCAAATGTTTACGGATTCAACACATAAAAAATTGCTATCCACCAGGCGTCCCGCCTTGCGCTTGTGCTAAAACACATGCTTGGGACCCTGTGGTTAAAAGGTTGGTCAGCCAAAGCATCTTGCAAAAAGGGTGTCTGACTAGTTTCCCTTTTCATTGGGGAAGATTTGGTGACATACATCCAAATGATTTCTAGCAGGAAAGTTCTTTTGTCCAAAAGAAGGTATAAACGTCCTTTTTATTTAAACGCACTCCTTCCCCTGTGCAGCGGTGACTGCCTCCACCATCAGACTCTAGGGCATGATTTCCAATAAGTACTGTTCATACCTGTGCGACTTCAAGGTAGTCCCTGCACTACTTTGGTACCACTTTGATGTGACTTGAGGTCCATAGACCTCAAAAATACACAGGCATCGTTTCCTGTCGCATCAAAATCGCACCCGACATATTCTTTGCGGCAAAAGATTGTAGTAAAATCACGCGACTTTAGGGTTGCAATAGTGGAAACCGAGCCTAAGAGGAGAAATGTATACATGTTTGAAAATTAATTTTTCCTCTGCCCTGCAGGTCCTAGAAGGAAAATTTGCTACTTTAACCGCATCCGCTATCCAAGGATGGGAAACATGTTAGATGCCCCTCCCCCACCTTAGAGCCCTTATCAAGGGAACAGTGAGTAGAGGATGAAGGGTTACCCTCAGGTAATCGGGAAGAAAAGCAAACAACCTTTTTTCAGCCTCGCAATCTGAGAAATTGCTGGTACAAATCTCTTAAAGAGAGCTGATCTGTTTTTTCTTAGGTTCCTTAAAACCCTCACTGCCTTTTTCATGCGTTTCCTGTACATGTACAAATCCACACAGTAATTCAACAGATCCATTCTAGATCTAAAAGAATCGAAATCTCAGTTCCTGAATATCCGCTCCTTTCTATGGAGTCGATCAGGTCATTCGTTTCTATCCAACAAGGAGGAAAACTTCTGGCGCCTATCAGCATCAGGGATGCATATCTGCATCTCCATACATTTCCCGCTGACAAAAGGTTTCTGCGGTACGAAGTAGAACAGCAGCATTTCAGTTTATAGCCTTGCTATTTGGGCCAGCTACAGCACCCCTAGAGTTCACAAAAGTGCTAGCCCCACCTCTAGCCAGGTCAAGGGCACAGGGCTTAAACGGTCTTGGCATACCTAGACGATCTATTGCTAATAGACCAATCGGTGTTTGGAGTAAGGTGTACGCATTACAACCAGTTACCTGGAAAAGTCTGGGTTGCATTTCCAACCTAGTGAAGTCTCCCTTAAAATAGCTAAAAAAGCTGGAGTATTTAGGTCTGATCATAGATACAGCCCAGAAAAGGGGGTCTTCTGGCCCACGCAAAAAACAACTCCATAAAAGAGTTGGTGCGGATGGTCAGGTAAAAAAAAGAGATCTCTCCATTCGCCTTTGCATGAGGTTGTTAGAAAGGATGGTGGCTTCATTCGAAGAAGTTCCCTATGCCCAGTTCCATTCGAGACTGTTGCAAAACAGTATTCCAGGGATATGCAATTAGCGGACCTCCAGCTGTTGCAAAACTACAAGTCCCATCATGCCTCTGCCTCTGGGTGTCATGCTTGTGGCTGTCAGAATCTTGCTATGCCTCATGAGATTTGTAGTTCTGCAACAGCTGGAGGTCTGCTAATTGCATATCCCTGCAGTATTCTATTTGCTTGGAACAAAACGATCCAAGCTTTGGACTTGCCAATGCGGCTGTCCCCAAGGGTGTCCCAAAGCCTCAATTGGTGGTTACTAAAGAATGTCCTAAAGGGTAAATCCTGCAGACCACTTATCTGGAAAGTGGTAACGAGAGAAGTAGAAAAGATGTAGCTGGATAGCCGCACTCCAAATAATTCAACTTTATTTCAAAAATGTAATTAAAATCATAGCATCTAGGCTGGCAAACAGACTAACTGCACAGCCGCTGACATGTTTCACACCGAACACGGTGCTTAGTTATACTATTGGTAACGAGAGAAGACAACGTCCAAGGACAGTGTTCAAGAACTGAAAGAGCCTTGCCCATCAACATCCTAGCGATTCGGACAGTGTGTCTCCCTCTAAAACCCTGGATTTCCAGGTTAAGGGATTGTCCTGACAGGATCCAATCCGTCAATGCCGCGGCTTTGGCCTATATCAATCACCAAAAGGGGCACCAAGAATCGCTTGATGTAGAGAGGTGAACCATATTCTAACTTGGGCACAGAATATTTCTTTCTGCCCATAGGTAGTCTTCATTCCGGGAATAGAGAATTGTCACACACACTACTTGTGCCGCCAGCAGATTATTCCCAGGGGAATGGTCTATTCACCCCAACATGTTTTGAGCTGTTTGTCAAGGATAGGGGACTCCGGACGTAGATCTTCTAGCATCCAGTGCAACATAAAGCTAGTCAACTTTGTGTCCACAACAAAGGATCCATTTGCATGCATAACAGATGCGTTAGTGATACTGTGCGATCAGCTTTCACTGACCTATGCATTTCCCCCTATTCAGTTGCTGCCTCGACTTCTTTGCAGGCTCAAGCTGCAAAGAAAACTGGTAATTCTGGCAACACCAGCATGGCCCAGAAGGTCATGGTATGCAGAGATCGTAAAGATGGCAGTGGAGGATCTGTAGTCCCTTCCACTAAGGCCAGACCTTTTCTCATAGGGGACAATCTTGCATCCTACTTTACAAACTAAATTTAATGGCTTGGCTATTGAAAACCACATTCTGAAGAAACGTGGGCTTTCCAGGTCGGTTATCTCAACGATAATGCAAGGAAACCAGCTTCCAGAACTATATATATTATAGATTTTGGAAGACTAATGCTGTGTACACACGACCGGAGTTTTTGACAGCAAAGGTCCGACGGAACGAGTCCGTCAGACAATTCGATCTTGTGTGGGCTCCATCGGACCTTTTGCTTGCCAAAAATCCGGCAGACTTTAGAAATAGAACATGTTTTAAATTTTTCCTCCGAAACTCCGCCGGACCGAGAAATCAGTTTGTGTGTATGCTAGTCCGACTGACAAAAAAAATGACGCTAGGGCAGCTATTGGCTACAGGCTATGAACTTCCTTATTCTAGTCCAGTCGTACGTCATCACATTCGAATCCGTCGGACTTTGCTGTGATTGTGTGTGGTGAAGTCCGTTCTTTTCGGAAAGTCCATCGGAACTCCGCCGAAAGTCAGTCGGAAAGACCGTCGGACCTAGTCCCTCAAAGTCCGGTCGTGTGTACGCGGCGGTGTGAATCCAGGGGTTGGCACCCTCGGAGATATATCATAGGCAGAATTCTTGCCTGTCTACAATTGGGCCTAGAGTACTATTGAGGGCCAAGTCTCAGCTTTATCTGTTTTTATTTCGAAAGACTGCTTGCTACGCATTCTTTAGTCTTCGTTTTCATGCAAGGAGTGATGCGGCTTAATCTGTCAGTTAAATCACCTTTAAGCCATTGGAACCTGAATTTTTAACCCTGACAACTAAAAACAGCCATTTGAACCGATACAGCATATTCCCTTAGTCTTTTGGACTAGGAAGCTGGTATTTTTGGTTGCTACATCCTCAGCCAAGAGAATTTCAGAATTGGCTACTCTTTCTTGTAAAGAGCCATATTTGACTATTCATGAGGACAGAATGGTGTTATGTCCTCATCCAGGCTTTTGGCAAAAGTGGTTTCAAGCTTTCATCTGAATGAAAAGATTGTCCTGCCATTGTTTTTCCCAAAACTATGTTCCAGGGAAGAAAAGTTCACTACATTGATGTGGTGAGAGCAGTGAAAATCTATTTAAAAGCAACTGCTCGGATCTGTGAGATTGATGTCTTATTTATTCTGCCAGAGGGTCCTAAGAAAGGGCAGGCAGCGTTAAAATCCACTGTTGCTAAGTAGATTCGGCAAATTAGAATTCAAATTTATAATCTAAGGGGTAAGATTCCCCCCTTTTCAAGTTCAAGGCACACTCTACCAGAGCGGTGGTGCTTCTTGGGCAGTGCGTCACCAGGCCTTCGTGGCTCAAAATCTGTAAGGCCACAACTTGGTTTTTAGTGCATACATTCACCAAATTTTATTAAGTGGAATGAGGATATCGCCTCTGGGAACTGTGTGCTGCAGGCAGCAGTATAAGTCCTCGGGTCTGGGGGTGCCCTACGGGTTGTCTCCCTCCCCTCAAGTAGCCTTGCTATGGGACATCCCATTAAGTAAATACTTAAGGCTCTGTGTCCAATGATGTAGAATAGGCTTTTTACAACAGCTTACCTGTAAAATCCTTTTCTTGGAGTATATCATAGGACACAGAGGTCCCGCCCCTCTTTTTATGGGGTATAAGTATATTGCTTGGCTACAAAAACTGATGTGCTCCTGGGAGGAGGAAGGGTTATATAGGGAGTTAACTTCCTTAATTAGGGTTTACCAGTGTTAACACCTGAAGGTGGCCTACAACCCATTAAAATTTCTCTTTCCCCGGTGTAAAATAATTTTTCTCTTATATTCACCGACCGACACAGCTCCTCTCTAACAAAATGGGTTGTTAGCCCTATCACTAGGAGATACTAGGCAAAGTTGTAATACAACACTTGGAACTCTCAGTTCCGCCCAGGGGGGGCGGTCCCTCAGGCTACAATCCCCCCACCCTGCCACAGCAGCCGCAGTTTTATTTTGCCTAGTGAAGGAGATGGACCTAGGAACCCTGCGGGCCCATAGGTCCGTGTTTTTTTATTTTTTTATTTTTATGCAGAAGCTTTGCTTTTTGCGCAAGATGAATGATTCTGTGATCTTCTATTAACAGCCGGCTGGGTGACAGACTGGTTCACTTATCCTTGTAGTCTCCCCAGTCCGGCCATCGAGCGTGTGCAGGTCGCAGCTACGGCTCGGCAGGCCACGACATACCTCAGCTCCAGAGGTGGTCGGTGAGCTTTTATGCTCCGGGCGTACATATGACTGGGCTACTGATGTCTGCGTCACAGTATGCCGGGCCAGTAGCCTTCCCTGTACTGATCAGAAGTTGGTCTACAAGGGAATGTCTCCCAGCTCTTTAGGACTGGCAAGTACGGCTCTCCCTGTCCCGGCAGGGCTGAGCAGCTGGGCATTCCCTGGGAGGTCGATTCGGGGGTCCCTCACCTCCCTCTCTTCTCTCCCCCGTCCCTATCTCCCCTCCTTTCCCCCCCCTTATGGGGGGGGGGCTGTACATGGGTACTGAGCGGTGTGTGTGCCCCTGGGGCTCTCACCTGGGATCTGGCTGGTGGTGCCTGGAGCCTGTGTGCTTAACTCCCGGGAGGTGTCTGTGAGGTTTGCCTGTGTGTCGGTGCAGCGCTGTATCTCTGCCACGTTTGTCTCTGTCCCTCATGGAAGCTGGCTGGCAGCCATTTTTGGTGTGGGCAAGGGCAGCATGCTTCTGGGCTTCAAGCTGCCATTTTCCAGGTGAATCCCTATTCAGGACAATGACTGACATTTTCTAGAAGCCGGAGCATGTTTTAGTGCTCTAGCAGCAGCTTCATGTGCCCTCAGCTTCCTGTTTTGTTATTACTGGACGCTGGACAGCCTTCTATGTAGTCTGAGCACGTTTTTCAGATCGTTCAGCGATTGTTCACCAATCGTTCTGATGGGCTGCCACCGACAGTTTTGGTTCCTCTGCACCTGGGAGCACTAGGGGTCTACAGGCACTGGTGTGAACAGCGCGGAACTCCTCAGGGCGGTGAGTCCGGCAGGTTAGAACCCCTCAGTCGGCGGCAGCAGGGAGGGTGGGACTGTCACTGTCCTAAGTCCCCTTCGGGTGGCAGACAGGGTAGGGTCAGAATGGCTTCAGAAACTGGTGTTTCTTCCCCCGAAATCCAGGCAATTGAACCGGGTCACCTGCGGTGGCGCAGTCCCCATGGACACCCTGACGGCGGTCCTCAATTTGTTCGTTGCCAAGATGGAGGCGGTGCATGGGAAGAAAGGTGCTAAAAAGCAGCCCCTGCCCCACCCCCCTCCTCTGGAGAGAGCTCTGACGCAGACTCGGGTCCGGCTGAGGCCGGTGACCCCTGCTCCGTCTTGCCAGACGACGCTGACCAGGACCCTTCAGACAGAGAGGATGAGTCCCCGTCCGGGTCCGGGCACGACAAAGCGCTTGTTGGAGCAATTATCACAGGTGTGTGTGATACCCTGAAGATTCAGGAGCCAGCGGATCCATCTGCTGATGTACCGGTCCCTTTTGGGTCCCGCAAGCCAGCACGTTCACCTAAGGTGTTCCCGTATCGGACTTATTTTGACAAGTTCATTTACAAGGAATGGGGTCGCCCACAACGGACCTTTTCAGTCCCCATGGCGGTGCGTTACCCCTTTGAGGAAAGCCTTCTCAAGAAATGGTCGGCTCCTCCGGTTGTGGACCCCCCAGTATCCAGGTTAAATAAAGTAACCACGATCCCAGTTGAGGGGACTCCTGCATTCAAGGATCCCACGGACAGGAAGGCCGAGGCGGTGGCTCGTTCTTTGTTTACGGTTGTGGGGTCTGCCGTGCGACCTGTACTGGCATCCGCACTTGTGTCGCAGACACTGACTGAGTGGGCAAAACTTTTGCACCACGAATTGGGAGAGCAACAGACTTCCCCTGGGCTTCCTCTGCATGGAACTAGCAAACCAACTAGTACAAGGACTTAAGTACGTCTGTGACATGGCCCTGGATACTCTCCCTCTGTTATCCAGGGCCTCCGTGTCAGCTGTGGTGCTGAGGTACCTAATTTGGCTAAAATGCTGGTCTGCTGACCAGGCATCCAAAAAAGCCCTTACGGATCTTACTTTCCTTGGCAACCGGCTCTTTGGAGCCTCGCTAGATGACATTATGAAAAATGCCACAGGTGGTAAGAGTACACTACTCCCACAGGCCAGGAAAGCTAAGGAGCCACGCCGTAGGCAAGGGCCCTCTTTTTCCGCTCACAAACTGCTTTTTCGTCTGCCCGGAGCTTCGACAAAATGTCCCCAGCCCGACAGGACACCCATGGATGGTCAAAAACGTCCCTGGAACCGCAAACCTAACAATGGGTCTGCGATCTGATTTCCACAGGCTACAAGATAGTTTCTCTCTTGGCCGCCAAACAGATTCTTCCCCTCCAGCATACCCATATCCCCAGTTCACCGGAAGGCCCTGTTGGTGGCGTTAAGGGATTTGCTGACTCTCGGGGTGATTGTACCGGTTCCGGACTCGGAACGCTTCCAGGGATTCTACTCCAATCTGTTTTTGGTTCCCAACGGAGGGGCCACCGGTAACCCTGCCCCCTCTGACGCACGGTTCCTAGTCGCATGCCTGCAGTTCCATCCTCCCCTGAAAGGCCTGGAGCATCTGGCAAATCTGAGACATTTTGTCTCACAAGCATCGTGGCTACCTCCAATGTCCCAGCCTATGCATACGTCACGATTTGACTTTGGCTATGGCTGGTTTGGAAGGGAAAATAGCCGAGATGTTAGCGTCTTACTCCCAGGAGGTGAAAAAACGCAGCAGACCCCCCTTGACCTTGCAGTGTTAGAGAAACAATGGGCAGATGATATTGGGGTGCCATTGAGAGAAGGAGGTTCAGGTGACTCCTTTTCTGAGAATTCAGCATCTGAAGAACCTTTCTCAACTTCGCAATCTCAGATATTGCTAATTCAATCCCTTACGGCAGGCATATGCAATTAGCGGACCTCCAGCTGTTGCAGAACTATAAATCCCATGAGGCATAGCAAGACTCTGACAGCAACAAGCATGACACCCAGAGGCAGAGGCATGATGGGACTTGTAGTTTTGCAACAGCTGGAGGTCCACTAATTGCATATCCCTGCCTTACAGACTTGGTTTGTTCTGGATATAAGTTACCTCCTGCAGAGATGGAGGATGTTTCCTTCTCCTCTTTGGGTTCGCTAAAACCCTTACAGGGTTGTCGTGCTTTCCCTATGCACCCTTTACTGAAGCAACTGATTTATGCTGATTCTCAAAGAAAAGTTCGACAACTTTGTGGCGAGAACAAGGGATCCACTGGCACTCGGAGTAGATGCATTGGTGACCCCGTGGAATCAGTTTTTCCTGATTTCTGCATCCCCTCCAGTTCAGCTGCTACCACGGCTGCTTCACGGGATAAGGGAAGAAGGGAAGCTGGTAATGCTAGTGGCCCCAGCATGTCCCAGAATACCCTGGTATGCAGGGATCATGAGAATGGCAGTAGGGGAGTCTTTGATTTTTCCAACCCGTCCAGACCTGCTCGCAGGGACCAGTATTCCATCCTGCCTTACAAACGCTAAGTTCAACGGTGTGGCTATTGAAGCCCACATTCTAAAAAATCAGGGGCTTTCAGGTTCGCTAGTAACCACCCTGATTATTGCCAGAAAGCCAGGACCATTTTATTACAGGTTCTGGAAGGCCTACTTCACTTGGTGTGAAACCAAGTGTTGGCATTCTCGTAAGTAGGAAGAATTCTGGCCTTTCTACAATTAGGAGTAGAAATTAAGTTGGCCTTGAGTACAATCAAGGTTCAGATTTCAGCCTTGGCAGTGTTTTTCCAAAGGCCGCTTGCTTCGCACTTTTTAGTCCAGGCATTCATACAAGGCGTAACTCGGATAACTCTGCCAGTTAGAATAACCCTGTACCCATGGGATTTGAATCTGATTTTGTCGGTGTTGCAAAGACAACCCTTTGAACCTATATGGAATATTCCTTTGATCCTTTTGACAAGGAAATTGGTATTCCTATTCGCGATAACCTCTGCAAGAAGAATATCAGATTTGGCTGCTTTCTCCTGTAGAGTCATACTTAATCATTCACAAGGATAAGGTTGTGCCGTGTCTGCATCCAACCTTTTCGCCAAAGGTAGTGTCTGGTTTTCATTTGAATAAAGATGTTTCCTTATCTTCCTTTTTTCCAGAACCTCGTTCTGTAGAAGAAAAATTATTACATTCTCTCGATGTAGTGGAAGTAATTAAAGCCTATCTGAAAGCGACTGCTCAGATAGAGAACTGATGTTTTGTTTGCGTTGCCGGAAGGCCCTAGAAAGGGTCAGGCAGCATCGAAATCTACTGTTGCGAAGTGTATTCGTCAGGTGATTAGTCAGGCTTATGGCCTAAAAAGAAGGGTTCCTCCCTTTAAGATTAAAGTGCCTGCTATCAATGCTTGATGGGCAGTGCATCACCAAGCCTCTGTGGCTCAGATTTGCAAGGCCGCTACTTGGTCGTCAGTACATACATTCACAAGATTTTATCAAACTGATGTAAGATGGCAGGAGGACACTGCCTTAGGGCGCAGTGTGCTGCAGGCAGCAATATAGGTTCTCACGCCTGGCAGCGGCTATTTGCTTGGTGTCTCCCTCCCCTCAGGTGACATTGCTTTGGGACATCCCACATTAGTTATTACTATGGTGCGCTGTGTCCTGTGATGTACGATAAAGAAAATAGGATTTTTATAATGGCTTCCCTGTAAAATCCTTTTCTTGGAGTACATCACGGGACACAGGGGTCCCTCCCCTCTTATTGGGATATGTGTGTGTGTGTATGGGAGGGGTTATATAGGGAGGGGCACTTCCTGTTTCCTTTTTGGTTATACCAGTGTCCATAAAGTGGCCTATAACCCATATAGTTATTAATATGTTGCTTTGTGTCCTGTGATGTACTCCAAGAAAAGGATTTTACAGGTAAGCCGTTATAAAAATCCTATTTTCTTTAATGCGCAAGGAAGAAACCATCTTCGCTAAAAAGGGGGGGCTTAGACCTCAATACAACCTTGTTCTTGTGTAACAAAATAAAAGGTTCCTTACAGGTTAAAGTGGCCAACTCAGACTCTCTTCACTGAGAAAATGACAATAAAAAGGTCACCTTGCACATGATGGGAGGGCTCTGAAGACAGAATCGGTTAGAGATCCCATGGCTATACTGGGGATCGAACAAAAGTCTTCACCAAAGAGTGGAAGGCCAGTGGCCTCTGAAAGAAAACGCCAAGCACCAAAACCTGGCCTTGAGTAGTGTTCAGGGTGGGGTGCTGGTCCAGACCTAACTGCAGAAAGGGCAGGTGTACATCCTGGGATGGCGCTTCCATGCCTCACACCAAGTGAAATACACTGTCCAGATAGTGATAAACCCTGTGAAAGGCAGACTTTCTAGCCTTGGAAAGCCTAGGAATACCCAAATCCCTATCCTTCAGCATTTGGGCTTGAACAGCTAGGCAATCAAAAAGCAGCGACTGTAAAGCGGGAAGGTAAATGTTGCGGCACATGTGAGGAAGGGGCTGAGGAGAAAGCATAAATCAAACAAAACTGATCCCACAGTGTCACCAGGGCATGGACTAGAAAGGCCAAAGGGTACCTGGAGACAAACCTGGACAGTTTGCTGTTGGATCTAGAGGCCAGGAGGTCCACATCTGTCAACCCCTACTTATGAGAGTTTTTGAAATACTACCTAGTGGAGAGACCATAGCCTGGAGTCCAGATGCTGTTGACTGAGGAAGTCAGCCTGCCAATTTGCCACCCCAGGATTGTGGACTGCAGACATGATATTCTACCCAGTGTAGAATTTGCTTAGACTCCTTGAAGGTCATTCGGTTTCTGGTTCCTCCTTGGTGTTTGAGGTAGGCCACTGCCGCGACTTTCAGTCTGGATCGGATGGCCTTGCAGTTGAGAGGTCCAGTTCAAAACCGACAAATGGATGGCCTGTATTGCCAGAATATTGATCAGGAGGCAGGCTTCCTCTTTTGAGTCGGTCACTGATGAGGATTTCTAGGACTTTACTCAAGCCTGTCGGGATGGCGTTTATCATGAAGACCTGTGTCAGGATAGAAAAATGTTCCTGGCTCCATCGCCAGACTAGAGAGGGATTGGTTCAGTGCTAGACCGATCTGCAGCAGCAGGTGAATCCAGCGGTCCAAAGAAACTGTCTTTTGTCTCACACAGCCAAAATGATGAGTTGCAATGGCCTGGAGTTGAACTGGGCATAAAGAACCACTTTAAAGTGGCCCATCATCGTGCCCAAGACACGTTTGAACGTAGGGGTGGAATGGCCCCTGGACTGAAGCCTGAATGTGAGAGCAGGGAGTCAATTTTTTTCCTGAGCGAAGAAAATCTGGACTTGGCTGTACCCAGAAGACCTACAAACCATGAGTCGGTTCCAGTGTCGACCTCTGGATGATCAGAATTTATTCAAACCTCTGCAGGGTTTGTCTAACAATGCCTGAGCTGACCATTCCTGAAGGAAAAGGTAATTAAAGTATCCCATAATGGGAGTTCCTTATGAGCGAAGCAGGGCAAGCACAGGGGCCAGCACCTTGGTGAAAACCCATGGTGCAGTGGACAGTCCAAAGGCAAGGGTCACAAACTGATAGTCTCAAGTGATCACAGCAAAACACGAAGCAATGATACACTGAAAAAAAAAGGGATATGTAAATAAGTCTACTTTTATGTCCACATCCTGTAGTCCTTGATCTGTGACTGATCGCATTGATTCCATGCAGAAATTTTTGACCCATAAAGAGTAGAGAACCTTTAAATCCAAAAGAATGTCCATAATTGCCTTTGTAACTGTGATCAGGTTGGATTAGAACCCCTGAAAACATTCCCCCTCTTGGAAAAAAAAAAAAGGTAATAATGCCACAATTTACACGTTTTTGCAAGGCAGCATAGAGGTCTGCATGCTTTTCCGGAGACCCTTAAACGAGAAGAGGTTAGACTGCAAATCTTGTGACCTTCGGAGACCATGTGTGGGACACAGTAGTCTGAAATGTCGGATCCTTACAGGGCCAAAAAAGCCAGCAGCTATTCCCCACTTCGAGAAGTGGGTCATCCCCCTCATTGCAATGAGGATTCACCCTGGGGCTTTTTGGTGGAGTGGGTGTCCCAGCTTGGACTTGTCTGAGAGAAATGATAGGAGCTCTTCTTTGTTGCTGAACAAGCCAGCTTTCTTGGCTAAAGCTTGGCTTTCTTCTGCTGAGGCAATAGGGTGCTATATTCCCCTTTTGATCATCTTGATAATTGGCTCTAGGGACATACTAAAATGTTTCTCTTCACAAGGCATGCAAAACTGATGCTTCTTTTCAAAGCTCCTGTGCAGCCCAGCATTTGAGCCAAAGGGTCCTTCACATACAAACCTTTTGGGGGCTTATCTGGGACAGCGGGCTCATGAGCTCCAGCAGCCCATCCACGCAGTACAATAGGGCTGTCTGCATGAGCTGCAGTTGTTGGAACAGATGTTTCAGAGTACAGAACCTGGATCTCTGCAATGTCTGCAGCCCATACACTCAAGGTCTGACAGACGGACATGGCTGCAAATAGCAGTCAGTAAGACAGGGCCTGTAAAGGCTTTAAAGACTGGACCTTACATGCTGGGGCATCCTCAAAAGGGAAAGTCTGTCTTAAGACCAGAAATGGATAATCTGCCACCCTGTCAGGAGTATGCCAATCGTGGTGCAGCTCTGGCTGTACCATTGAGTCATCAGTGAAAGCATTAACTGGCTGAGGATTCTTACTGTAACCCATGCTCGTAGCCCTAGGTGTAGTGGACTCTTTTTGCTGCAGGTCTAGATGTGTAAACTGCGTCCACTAAGAATAAGATGGTGTATTTGAGCTTAGAAGTTATATATGCAGACTGAGACTCCTTGCACCGTGGCACCCCTATAGAAATGGTGTCGTCCTCCATATCTCTTACAGACTATACAGAAACATCAGCTGGTACAAGGAAATGAATGTATGAAGAGCTTTTTTCCTTTTCGCTCATTTGAGCACTTACAACAGAATTTTGCCTTCCACAGATCTGAATTCAAATCAAATACTTGCAAGTACGGCACTCTTTTCTAACATCTTAACCCAAGTTGTGGAACTGGCTAAATCCCCATTTGAAAACCTATGCTGGGAGGCCTCTAGAGATAGGGGGGCTATCTCAATCATATACCAGTACCTTAGCGACCGCAATACTATGACCAAATCAACAGCTATGACAGGATGGGGGGGCGGAGACCAGGAAATCTCTGCAGAAAACTGGCAGGACATAGTCTCCAATATGCATAAATGCACGCGCTCTGTCTCTATCAAAGAGACTGTAGTCAAATTACGTACCCGCTGGTACTATTCCCCTGGCAGGTTGCACAGAATTTACCACTGGTTCCTGACACATGCTTCAGAGGCTGTAGTGACAGGGGTACTCTCCTAAACACAGTCTGGAGCTGCACTATTTTGAGATCCTTGTGGCAAAAAAACTCCTCGCTGGTACGCCAAATAACAGGAGTACCTGTGACCCTGACTTATGTGCATTTTATTTGCAGAACTCCCAGAGGTCTCCACCCCCCCCCCCCCCCCCCCCCAAAAAAAAAAACTAGCACATATGCTTTTTCGTGCTATCCAATGGGCTGTCTCCCTAAACTGACGATGTCCCTCGTTACCATGGTCACAGGTGCTCCTCCCCATGGAGTCTATTAGATTAATGGAAAGGGTGCATCACACTCTAATGGACTCCATGCACATCTTTGACTGTAAATTGGGAAAATTGGTCAGCTTACCAAACATAAACTATGTTTGGGGAAATCCTTGTACTCATTTCTAATAACTAGATAGGTTTGTGGTCCTTCATGATAATGTATCCAGTTCCGATGGTAATATTACATGGATATTCTTGACCTAATCATACCTTACAAGTACTCGCTTATCTTACCTCACAGATGCAATCTTGTGTAATCAAATTATTTCTTATTTGTTTTTGTTTTGTTTTTTCTTATTCTGTTATTGTGTAATCTTTCATTTTGTTAAAGTGATTATGAGAGATGTATATTTGCACAATTTTATCAGGTTTCTGGACTGTACTTGCCAATCTCTCTGTGCCTATACATTTTGTACTTGCCTGAAATACCTCCATAAAACGTTTGTAAACAAAAAACAGACAGGCCTTCCAGATCTTGCAGCATCTTCAAAAATTTGCCACGCTGAAAGTTTACACACCATTTGTTCACTGTTGATTTATGATGGCCACTGATCACCCAATGTTTCCAGTATATGCTGATGAATTTCCTTTGGAACTTCACGATGCCTCGTAGTTCAATGTTTGTAAATTCCGTCGCCTTCTCTGCCATGGATCATTCAATTACCTGCAACAATTGAGAAAATAGAGCTCCAATCCTCCAAATTGGCATAATATATGAAATGTCACTCTTTACAACTACAATAACAAAACTGATGTTACATATTGGGAAAGGGGTCGGGCCCAGAACTTTTCAGCCCCCCTCATATGTTATGTTTTAATGTAAAATATTTGTTACTATTAACATACCTTGAGCAATCCCTTTTTTTCTAAAATCAAGACCCATAATGTGGTTTGGAGGTGTTCTTCCCCAAAAGAGATTGTAAATATTCAGTCATAGCTTAAGTTACCCAGATTAGTACCGTTACATGGGTAAATTTTGTCTTTTTTTTTTTTCTGTGAGAGGTAACCTATTGCACCTTTCTCTCATTTCAGGATGTGGCAACATCACGTATTTTGACTCTCATTTCCAAAACCATCCAGACTCTTGGGAGTGTAGGCAATTTAGCAAAAAGCAAAACTGTACGTCTTTTTATTTTTTTTTAATTTTTTTTTTTAAGCATGGTCTGTCTTGCGAACATGATTTATAACTTTACCATACGTAATCATCTGCTCTGTCTATTCAGTCTAGCTTCAAAGAGCCCTTTATGTGTGATTTCTACAAGATGTTTGAAGAAGAAACTTACACAGCTGATGCTAAAAAGGTTTGTTGATCTTGACTATATTGGGAATCCTCAGTTAAATTTTTTTGGTTGTTGCAGTCAAATGCACCTATATGGGTTATGTTTCTTTAGAACTGGCATTGTCCCAAGTGTAGCTTCATTAAAGGGGTTGTAAAGGTAAATTTTTTATTTTCTGCATAGGTTCCTTTAAGCTAGGGCATTGTTGGTTCACTTACCTTTTCCTTTGATTTCCCTTCTAAATGTTTTTTTTCTTTGTCTGAATATCTCACTTCCTGTTTCTCCTCAGTAAACTTCTCACCATCATCCGAGCTGGTGGTTAGTCAGCCAGAACAGCTAACTGAACAGCTTACTGAGGAGGAACAGGAAGTGAGAAATTTAGACAAAGAAAACAAAGAAAAAAAACATTTAGAAGGGAAATCGAAGGAAAAGATAAGTGAACCAACAATGCACTATCTTATAGGAACCTATGTAGAAAATAAAAAAATTACCTTTACAACCCCTTTAAACATTTGATGACTGCATACAATAAATCGAGTTCCTATAAAATACCACTTGGGGCATATGGTAGATCTGTGTTAGGTGGGCAGGTAAAGATTTCTACATACAAAGCTAAGACCTTAGATTACAGTGGCACTAGAAAGTCATGTTTCTACAGCCAGGCCAGTAGCTAAGCATAGGGTGCAGATCTTGGAAATGTGATCACTGGGACAATTAGGTGAGTTAGAAGTGAAAAACAAATTTGGTAAAGTCAGAAGATGTTTACCAATTTACTTGCCTTACTTTTAGAGCTGTGTTGCTTATTTAAAAGTAAATGTTTGTCCATAAACAAGTTTTGCTGTATGTTATATAAATAAGTAGGACCTAAATATATGTTTTAGTTAGGTCTCTCAAATGAAACAAATTTTAATGAAGGGGTGGGTATACCTGCTGAGCATCGTCGCATGTTGATAGAAACTGGCCGACATTTGGCCCGTGTGTACTGCAGCCGATTCGACAGAAGCCGGGCGAAAAAGGTCTTTCCTGACTGGCTCCCCATTAGCGCTCTCCGCCAATGGCGAAGAGCGGTGGCTGGTATGTTCTGGTAGGGGGGGCCCTTCCCCCTCTCAGAACACAATAGAACAGCAAGGGAGATCAGTATACTAACATCGGATTGACCTGAGCTGTCAGTTTTTTTTTTTTTCGTTACTGTAAACTGGCTATAAATTGGGTCCAGCTCAAAGCAGTGCTATATCTGTCCTGTGATAAAGGCGAAAAGAGCAAGGAAGCCTACGGAGTCCTGCCGCTTTGTGTGGGAGAATCCAGTGAGCATGTCCCTACCCTGTGAGAGAGTACAGAGAAAGCATCTGTATGTGTAAAGAGAATGTGTGTGTGTGTGTGTGTGTGATGAAATTGGCCCTGTATGAGAGAGAAATTTGTGAGTGCCCTTATTCTACATGTTATTGGCCATGCAGAGCTGTGCAGGTAAGTTTCTTACCTTTGCTGCCTTTCCACTGAGTCTTCCAGTTAATTGGTTTTACGTGACCTGTGGTTACACTTTTAGAACCAGGGGACTCCTGTGATCTGAAAGAAGAGTGGGGGAAAATTTACTTAACATGACAGACTATGACTATTGGTGATTATGAAGTCAGCCACCCCCTTTCCCTACTCACAGAAATCTTCTGGTTATCTAACTCTGAGGAACATCAAATGTCTAAATTCACTTAGGAGTTTTACTTAGAAGATCAGATTAATTTGATCAGTTTTTACTTCCTATTTATCGTCCCGTTTTTTTTTTTTTTTTTTTTACGATTCTAATACTAATGACAGTGTTTAGTGGTGTTAGAATTAGGGATGCATCGAATGGGTTTTTTGGTGCCGAAACCGATACCAAAAATAAATCTTCCTTGATCCCGAAACCCATACCGAAACAGTACCGATACTGAAATTTACTGTTTTTAAAAAATATTTTTATCCAGGAGATGGTCAGAGACTGGGGACATGCTACAGGAGATGGCCCGAGACTGGGGACATGCTACAGGAGATGGCCCGAGACTAGGGACATGCTACAGGAGATGGCCCGAGACTGGGGACATGCTACAGGAGATGGCCCGAGACTGGGGACATGCTACAGGAGATGGCCCGAGACTGGGGACATGCTACAGGAGATGGCCCGAGACTGGGGACATGCTACAGGAGATGGCCCGAGACTGGGGACATGCTACAGGAGATGGCCCGAGACTGGGGACATGCTACAGGAGATGGCCCGAGACTGGGGACATGCTACAGGAGATGGCCCGAGACTGGGGACATGCTACAGGAGATGGCCCGAGACTGGGGACATGCTACAGGAGATGGCCCGAGACTGGGGACATGCTACAGGAGATGGCCCGAGACTGGGGACATGCTACAGGAGATGGCCCGAGACTGGGGACATGCTACAGGAGATGGCCCGAGACTGGGGACATGCTACAGGAGATGGCCCGAGACTGGGGACATGCTACAGGAGATGGCCCGAGACTGGGGACATGCTACAGGAGATGGCCCGAGACTGGGGACATGCTACAGGAGATGGCCCGAGACTGGGGACATGCTACAGGAGATGGCCCGAGACTGGGGACATGCTACAGGAGATGGCCCGAGACTGGGGACATGCTACAGGAGATGGCCCGAGACTGGGGACATGCTACAGGAGATGGCCCGAGACTGGGGACATGCTACAGGAGATGGCCCGAGACTGGGGACATGCTACAGGAGATGGCCCGAGACTGGGGACATGCTACAAGAGATGGCCCGAGACTGGGGACATGCTACAGGAGATGGCCCGAGACTGCGGACATGCTACAGGAGATCAATGCAGCCTCATCAGTGCACATCATAAGCAGCCTCACTGTGCCCAGCAGCCTATCAGTGCCCGTCATGTAGCCTGCCTGTGCCTCACCAGTGCATATAAACATACACATATAAAAACACGCACATATAAACATATGCACATATATAAACATATACACATATAAACATATAAACATATGCACACAAACCTACACAAACATACACACATATAACACATACATGCGCGCACACACACACACACAACACACATACATAACACACTTGCATATAAACATGCACACATATAACACACACATATAACACACACACACACAGGCATACAAACACCTATATATAGAGAGTCTTTTTAAAAATCGGCAGGTGTAGCTCTGTACCTTAATCTCCATGCTGGGTACTGCACTGTAGGGGGAGGCAGAGAGCACAGCACACACTGCTAGACTTCTTTCCCTTGCTTTCACTTTCACAGTAAACAGTGTGCCCGAGCTCCTGCACAGCCAATTTACACATCGGCTGAGGAGCCATATGCAGCCACCGCTGGGGAGAGGGGGACTTTACAGCGAGACCCCACGGGCTGCCTGCATTATGGCTGAGGAGGGAGGGGAGCAGGAGAGAGTAAAGACGGAATGACACCCCCGTGATGGGCAGCACCAGGGGTGGGGCCAAGCCCAGCAGGCCCCACCCCATTTTTGGCACCAGTATCAGCGAAAATTCTCATTCTGCTTTTTGCCGAAAGGGCCATTTTCGGCCGATATGTTTCGGCGGCTGAAATTTCGGTGCATCTCTAGTTAGAATTTTTAATATCTTATGTACTCTTAAGTTAAATATGTTGGACTGCGCACTGATTTGAATATATTTCCTCCCCCCAATTGGTTCTGTATAATGTAGGATAAATAATTGTGGAGTCAGACTACAGGAGAGTGATGGTTGTCTCTGAGCTACGGCCCGTGGGCCAAATGCAGCTCTTTGCTTGTCTTTATGTGGCCCTTAGGGCACTATTCCCTGTCCCCTTACCACCAACAAGGAGGCACTATTCCTTCCACTGACACCAACAATGGACATTTTTCCTTCCACTGACAAAGATGGGGCACTACTCCTTCCCAATACTTCCAATGATGAGGCACTACTTCTTCCACTAATACCAATGATGGGACACTATTTCTCCTTCAGCTGACTACAGACAATGTAATTTTTTTTTTTTTTTTTTTTTGTTACTCCCACCTGATGCTGGGGCATTTTCTACTCCCACTGGCCACTCCGGCCCCCCTAAAGTCTGAAGGACCTTAAACTGCCCCTTTGTTTAGAAAGTTTGGAGATCCTTGCTCTAGAGGAAGGGAATTAGACATAAATTACCCCATGCTGAAGCCCATCAGTAAAGTCTTGGACAGACTTTTGAAACTGAAGGATTATGCATTCACAAAAGCCAATCTGATGCTAGAAGAGTGGTTGTGCATGTTTGCTGCAGACTGAAGCCTTGCTTTGATAAGGTCATCATTGTAACGCTACTCTTCCTCTCCAGTTTTTAGAGGAAATATCATCAACTGAAAGTAAAGAGCCAAGCGGAGTGAGTGAGTCTGTCATTCTCAAAGATGGGTAAGGAAAGAAATTAATTTGTGGCTTCAATTTGGTAAACAGAAAGCTGGTACCTTTTAGAACAGTAATTGACCACTTGCTTCTTGGTTAGCAAAAAAAATATTTTTTTTCCTTCTCTCTATAGAGAGCTGAATAAACGTGCCCAAGGTCGAACGCGTATTGGAAAGAAGAATTTTAAAAAACGCTGGTTTTCACTTACAAGTCGAGAATTTTCATACCACAAGCAGAAAGGTAAATGTGATGTTACTGCATGGGTCCACAAGCTGGCCATCTATGACCGCTTACAGTTCCTATAACAAGCATTCACCTGTTCTATTTTGCCAAAGAAAAATTAACCCAGTGGATTTCTTACACACTTTGCAGATATCTTTTTACATTTGAAATGAGCCTGTTTTGTATTGATCAGTGTCCAAAAACAAGTGCATCTAAAACTCAAACTTTTTTACTAAGTTCATGGTAAATTAGGGAAGGGTTAAGGGTTTTTTGTTTTTTTAACTTTGTGTCCCTGTTGGGAAGTGTCACAAATTTGCCTGATCATTACTGTCATGGGACTGAGATATAAAAAAACAAAAAAAATGTAGGTAGTTTATCAGCCAAAGATCTGAGGATGAAAGTACCACATCCCAGAATATACAAAATACTTAGAAACACATGGATGGGATTTTTAAGGTACCAACATTTTATTCCTAAAATCACAATTTTATTGTAAATATTCAAAAGTAAAAGAAAATCATTTTTAAAACCATCAGTAAATTCAGTGTGTGTACAGTAATTTCTACTCAACATGTTTCGCCATTCAAATGACTTCATCAGGAGACTTGTGAAGTACTGTACAGAATGCCACTACAATCAGAAAAAAATCACATGTAAATTACATATATTCTAACATTTAGTATGCAAACTACATCAGTATATTTGTACATCAACCAAATATCAATTCATATAATAAAAATCATGATCAATAAGTCATCTGATGGGGTGATTGCCCTTCAGATGGGTTTAGGTATACCTTCAAACCCTTCTAGAGCAATAAAACATGAAAACTTCCAAAGAGGTATTTTATCACTTTATTTACAATATGGCAGTTACAACAGAAGGAATCTTCTTAGGCACATTGTCAAAATGTCATACCATTCTGTACCATCTGAAGAGTATAATAATCCAGTGGGCAATTCCATCATATTCCTCATTTACGCCTACACCATTTAAAAACGGAACGGATATGGCAGCTCCTATAGTGGTATCCTTAGTTTTTTAAATAAAGCTTTATCAAAGATGACCCTCAAGATTCCCCTATTTGTAAACTTAAATACAAGTTCACTTTCAGTTATGTCATGTATTTGCACAACCTCAGTGAGTGCAACTATCTATTTTAAATGCTTACCTTCCTCTCTGTTCCTGGAAATACACTCACCCATAGGAATGAATTAGTTCTTGGAAATGTGTGGCTACTAAGAAGAGAAGTTGGCAGAGATGCATTTGCTGGAAAGGTTGTGCAGCTTCAAGTAGGATTGCACAGTGAATATTGCTGCAATAGGGAGGAAGGAGAGGGTTTTACGATGGCAGACTGTACTCAGAATAGTTGGCCGATTAAGTATAAAACAATTTAATAAAAAAATTGCATCTGTTATCTAGAGATCTTTGCTTTAATCTGTCAGCTATTCCAGGTCCTGAAACACTTCTGCTGTCAGAAAAGCATTCTAGATTTGCACTGATGCTTGCTTGTTCATTGAATCACTATGTAATAAAACAAGGATAAGGAAAGCCGAAATCGTGCATATTCAAAAACAAGTCAGTAATGGCTCCTATATCTGTTCCAACAGGTTCTCTTAAATGACCCTGTCACTTGTTTATCCAGAGAATAAAACCCTGTAATAATAGAAGGGTTATGTTTGCCCCACCAGCAGTCGACAAGGGAATGCTTTACGCGTTTTCAGAACTGGAACTTCGCGGCTAGTGTTTTATTTTTCTGACACATTGGAGATCTTTATGGCTTCACAGTGTAATACTAGTATTTTCTAATTATTTTGAGGGTCTGCGTTGTCCTCCTTAATCCTGTGACCACAGCAGTATATTCTTGGTATGGTTTATCTCATTTGTTACTCTGTGTATATCCTATAAAAGTTTTACTAGTCAAGTAACCTCTGTGACAAACTGATTACCCTATTTTTACTTTTATTAAAGGGTATGCAGACAGCTCCAGAAGTAGTTTGTTGCATCGGTTCTATTACCTCAGTGTAAAAGAACTGGATATACCTTATTTTGGTTTTGGCACTAATCTAGTAATCATTTTGTTTTTGCCAGATAAAGAGGCAATGTTTCGTATTCCTATTAAAAATATATTGGCTGTGGAGAAGCTGGATGAAAATGCCTTTAATAAGAACAATGTAAGTACCTAACCTAATCATTTTTTTATTTTATTCAAAATACAGCTCTTAAATATAAATGACAGTGAAAAATATTAGATTGTGTATCAACAATACTAAATAAAGTTGTAATAAAGTCCACCACGTGAGTTGTAAATCATAAAAAGCCTGGTATCAAATGTCAATGGATCAGCATTTCTAAGGCCGCGTACACACGCGGGGACTGTTCGCTGAAACTGTCCGCTGAAACCAAGTTTCAGCGGACAGTCCGCCCGTGTGTGGGCTTTCAGTCCGCTGAACAAGGTTTTTCGGAAATTCCGAAAAACTGTCCGCTGAAACCTTGTTTCAGCGGACAGTCCCCGCGTGTGTAGGCTTGTTCGTCAAACAAAGTTGCGCGCATGCTCAAAGGATTTTCACGCCGAAAGTTATAATGCAGTGTATAGGACGTCGTATTTTTCGTCCCGTCGTACGTGCCGTTCACGTCATCGCGCACGGTTTCAGCAAACTGTTCGTCCGTCGTGTGTGGCCATGTTCGTCCATGCTAATTTTGAGCGGACTGTTTGCCGAAACTGTTTGACGGACAAAGTTGGGCGAACAGTCCCCGCGTGTGTACGCGGCCTAAGACATCTTTAGGCTAATAGCATCAATAAAGACCTGTTGAGAAGGAATGTTGAAAAAGAGGAAAATCTTGTGAAGATACCGCCACCAATTGCATGAAGGCTTACTGGAGATAATGGACTTAAAGGACATATACCTCTTAAGTCAACCAGGCTTCACAAGATTTTCCTCTTTTTCAACATTCCTTCTCAACATGTCTTCATTGATGCTATTTGCCTAAAGATGTCTTAGAAATGCTGATCCATTGACATTTGATTCCAGGCTTTTTATGATTTACTACAACTCACGTGGTGGACTTTATTGCACATTTATTTAGTATTGATACACAATCTAATATTTTTCACTGTCCTTTAGATTAAATTTTTTTCTTTTTGGTATTTGTGCCGTTTGTCTTTGGCTGTGCTGGCTGCTTAAACTTTTTATTTAACAGCGCGGTTTATGCTTTTGATATATTTTTGAACCACACAAGAACTTATGACAGTTAAAATAAATTGAAAGGTATATCACTAGAAGATATACAGTCATGAATCTCCTTACTATCTATACAACTCAGTTTTATGAATATTAGATCATACATGCATAGCTTTAAATATTAGCAGCTGAATTAATCCTCAGATTTTTATTATTAAACTTACTTTTACTTTTTTTTACTTTTTCTCTTATATTCACCGACCGACACAGCTCCTCTTAGCCATTGGGTTGTTATGCCACCTTTAGGAGAATACTAGGCATTACATGTTATGTAAAACAGAACTTTCCAGTTTCACCCAAGAGGCGGTCCCTTAAGTAACAACCCTCCAGCCTGCCATGCAGTCATCCGTTTTATTTTGCCTAGGAAAGGAGAAGGACCTAGGAACCCTGACGGGCCCATCGGAAGAAGCTTGGCTTTTTGCGCAAGATGATATATCCTGTGATCTGCTATCAACAGCTGGCTGGGTGACAGGCTGGATACCCTTATCCTTGTAGTCTCCCCAGCCTGGCCATGGAGCGTGTGCAGATCACAGCTCCGCACTAGGCCGGCCACAATGAAACCTCAGCTCCAGAGGTGGTTGTGAGCTTTTATGCTCTGGGGCACACATATGACCGGGCTACTGATGTCTGTATCACAGTGTGCCAGGCCAGCGGCCACCCTGTACTGATCAGAGAGTGGGTCTGTAATGGAATGTCTCCCAGCTCTTCAGGACTGGTAAGTACTGCTCTCCCTGCCTTGGTGGGGCTGAGCAGCTGGGCATTCCCTGGGAGGTCGATTCGGGGGTCCCTCACCTCCCTCTCTTCTCTCCCTGTCCCTATCTTCCCTCCTCCCTCCCTGTGTGGGATGCTGCAGAGCGGTGTGTGCGTCTGTGCAGGGGCTCTCTGGGGGGGCTCTCACCTGGGGGGGGGGGGTGCTGCACTTGCTGGCTGTGTCCTGAGTCCTGTTTTATCATGTCCCTGGAAGGTGCCTGTGAGGCTGTACCTCTGTCCTTTGCAGCGCTGTTTCACTGCCATTGTTTCTCTCCGCCCCTCATGGGTTTTTGCATTGGCGGCCATCTTAGTTGTGGGCAAGGGAAAGAATGCTCTCCTGGGCTTCGGTGGCCATTTTCCCTGTGATTTGTCCTTATACTGCATGCCGGCGACCATTTTCTGGAAACCTGAACACGTTTTTTTTTTTCAGTGTTCTCTAGTGGCAGCATGTGTCTGCTATGGCGGCCATTTCCCCTGTGTTTTATGTCCTTATACTGGATGCTGGACGGCCATTTTCTTTGAGCCTGAGCACATTGCAGCATGGTTTCAGTGCCATTAGCAGCAGCTTCCACCGACACAGAGCTGATTCCTCTGCACCTGGGAGCCAACAGACTACAGGCACTACCTGCTGGATAGCGCAGAACCTTTCAGGGTGGCGAGTCCTGCGGGAATGAACCCCTTCAGCCAGCAGCAGTAAGGAGGGTGGGACCATCACTGTCCTAAGTCCTCTTCGGGTGGCAGACAGGAAACTGGTGTTTCTTCCCCCGAAATCCAGGCAATTGCAACCGGTTTACGCTAAATATACGTGAAAATTGAAGTGAAAAACTCAATACAAATCACAAAGAAAATGCAAATCAAAAAAACATCCTGTGTAAAGTTCAATCAAGAAAAAAAGGATTCTTTGTAATCAGGGAATCTTAGTTCCAAAAAGAAGCCAGCGAACAGGAAAATCAATCCTTTTTATACGAATACAGTGGAATCTTCCTGACTTTGCCATTATCACATCCAGATCTGAAAAAGGTTTGACTCTTACCGCAATGGGTGGACTCCAAACCAGCGGAGTTGTTAGCGCGAGCAGACAGCCCTCTGCGGGGTTCTTTTGCGTGTATTCCGTTCCAATGTACTACTGAGGGCATGGATAGATGCGGATCATTCGAAGGTAACCAGCCTAGATCGAAAAGTTCCAGAAACCGTCGTACCTCCTGCTTCTCCTCTTGGTCACCGTAGAGAAAGGCAAAGTGGCCGTCCGATCTCCCTGTATGCCTGGAGTTATCTAAAGCTCCCCAGCGAATCGTCGGATGCCAAGGTTTTTCAATGTGCAAACCTGGGTAGTGGTGACTGAGCCTGGAGCTAAAACGAAGAGCTCTTGTCTGTTCGGGAGCCAGGGAAAGACTCGCTGGGGAGCTTTCGATAACTCCAGGCATACAGGGAGATCGGACGGCCACTTTGCTTTCTCTACGGTGACCAAGAGGAGAAGCAGGAGGTACGACGGTTGCCGGAACTTTTCGATCTAGGCTGGTTACCTTCGAATGATCCGCATCTATTCATGCCCTCAGTAGTACACCGGAACGGAATACACGCAAAAGAACCCCGCAGAGGGCTGTCTGCTCGCGCTAACAACTCCACTGGTTTGGAGTCCACCCATTGCGGTAAGAGTCAAACATTTTTCAGATCTGGATGTGATAGTGGCAAAGTCAGGAGGATTCCACTGTATTCGTAAAAAGGATTGATTTTCCTGTTCGCTGGCTTCTTTTTGGAACTAAGATTCCCTGATTACAAAGACTCCTTTTTTTTCTTTATTGAACTTTACACAGGATGTTTTTTTGATTTGCATTTTCTTTGTGATTTGTATTGAGTTTTTCACTTCAATTTTCACGTCTATTTAGCGCAACTTTATGTATAATTTTTCTGATTTGACCCATATTTTGATAGATGGTTTTTAGTTGCAGCTCTCAGGTTTGCCCTAAGCGCGATATTTTTGTTTTGTTTTTATAGTAATTGCAACCGGTTTGCCTGTGGAATGCACAGTGCCCTTGGACACCTTGTCGGCGGCCCTCAATTCATTCGTTGCCAAGATGGAGGCGGTGCGTGGGCGCAAAGGTGCTAAAAAGCTGGTCACCCCAGATTGGCCTCTGCGGCCTTGGTACACAGACCTAGTGCGGCTGGTGGCAGACTCCCCCTGGCGACTTCCGTTACTAGAGGACCTTCTGTCTCAAGGTCCAATTCTACATCCTGCTTTACCATCACTGGCTTTAATGGTATGCCTATTGAGGGCCAGGTGTTGAGGATCCAGGGTCTGTCGGACTCGGTGATCCCCACTATGTTGAGAGCATGGAAATCCTCTTCTAGGAAGATTTATCATCGTACCTGGAAGGCTTACATCTCCATGTGTGAGGAGAAAGCCATCCGCACTCCTTTTCTATATCCAGGATCCTGCTGTTTTTTCAGTAGACTAGAAATTGGCGTTGAGCACCATTAAAGGACAAATATCAGCCTTGGCTGTTTCCCCCCCCCCCCAACGACCCCTGGCGTCTCACTCACTGAGTGCCTTTGTTCAAGGGGTGCAACATGTAGTCCCTCCAGTGCGTCCACCGTTACCACCGTGGGATCTGAACCTGGTGTTATCGGCGCTGCAAAAAACGCCATTTGAAAATATCAGAGAGATCCCTCTGTTGGCTCTTTCTGGGAAAGTGGTCTTTCTACATAGTTATATAGTAAGGATGAATAAAGACACCAGTCCATCCAGTTCAACCTGAATGAGTGTCTACAATTGTCCCTATCCCTGTACATTGCACACTCACATCGGTCCCTACCCTCAAGGAGCCCACAGTCCAAGGTCCCCATTCATATACTAGGGCCAATTTTAGGCGGAAGCCAATTAACCTACCTGCATGTCTTCAGAGTGTTGGAGGAAACCCACGCAGGCACAGGAAGAACATGCAAACTCCAGGCAGGTAGTGTCGTGTTTGGGATTCGAACCAGCGACCCTTCTTACTGCTAGGCGAGAGTGCTAACCACTACACCACTGTGACGCCAACTACACCACTGTGCCGTCTTCCTAGTGGCCATTACATCGGCCAGGAGGGTTTTGAAACTGACGGCCTTGTCCTGCAAGTCGCACTATCTGGTTATCCACAAGGATAAAGTGGTGTTGCGTCCGCAACAGTCTTTTCTGCCGAAGGTGGTCTCGGCGTTTCACATCAATGAGGACATTGTGTTACCATCTTTGTGTCCTAAGCCGACACATCCTAAGGAGGTGGCCCTTCACGCTTTGGATGTGGTTCAGGCTCTGAAGGTGTATTTGTCTGCCACAGCTCTTTTTCGGAAGTCAGACTCACTGTTTATTTCAGTGGCTGGTCCAAAGGTCTCGTCTGCCACCATTTCCAGGTGGATCAGACAGATTGTAGTACAAGCCTATGCCTTGAAGGGGCAGGTGCCCCCCTTTCCGGTCTTGGCCCACTCCACAAGGGCAATCAGAACATCTTGGGCCTTCCGACACCAATCGTCTGTCGCTCATCTGTCCACATGTTTACCAAGTTCTACAAGGTAGATGTCAGTGCATCGGCTGATGCCTGTTTTGGCCGCAAAGTTTTGCAGCGGGCGTTTAGTTGCAATTGGGTATACAATATTTTTCCTTTTTCCTGTTTTTTTGGGTAAAAACGCAGCATCTTAATTTAATGCACTATTGCATTACATTCCGCAGTTTTGGGTAGTCACTCCTGTTGCGGGTACCCTGGTTTTGTGGTGCTTTTTCCACGCACTGTTTTTCGTGGGTAAAGTTACTCGTTTCCACTTGCCATGGTGGATGAAGTTCTTATGCTGTTTTCCCACCCTTCGTTTGACACTGCTTGGGGCGTCCCAATGGCTAAGAGAGGAGCTGTGTCGGTCAGTGAATATAAGAGAAAATAGGATTTTTTGTACTCAAAGGTGGTGTAACAACCCAATGGCTGAAAAGAGCTGTGTCGGTCGGTAAATTTACAGAGAAAATGATTTTGCGGAGAGTACAAAAAAATCCTATTTTTGTTGATTTGCTGCCTGAAATTAAGGCAGACCGTTTTTCTTCTATCCATCTGTAAATAAAAAAATAGAATCACTGAGTTGTAAAAAGGATCTCCCCCCTTGTGTTTTTAATTACAGCCTTTAGTCTGCTGGGATATGTCTCTACTAACTTTTCCCATCTAGCAGATTCCGTATAAATTGAAAGAAGCCCTCCCTTTTTCCCATTGATGAAGCAGTGAGCATCACGCAGGATTGTCCCATTCCATTATCTACCTCCTTTAGATATCTGGGGATTGAAATTCAGCTTCCCATATCAAGATTCCTCAAGACCAATCTGTTATCGATTTGTGGAGAATTTTCTATAGAAGGTTCAGAGATGGCAGAATTTACTGATCAACTTGTTGGGACAGATCTGTTTTAAGATGATCTTTCTTCCCAATTTTCTCTGTATCCTCTCGAACTCCCAAGTTTTTGTGACACTTTGGATCTTCAGGCATATTGACTCCATTATTGTCGTTTTTTTGTGGGGCTCCAGGGCGCCCAGGGTGTCTTTGGAGATGTTGAAGCTACCAGTTAGAATGGGAGGGTTGGCCCTTCCTGATTTGCGCTCCTATTTTCTGGCCTCACAGCTATCTTTTCTACACTGGCGGCTTTCCCTACAGACACCTAATGCCACTACCTTGTTGGAGGCAGCAGTTGCCACTTCATAAGAAACCCTCCAGAATATCCTCTAAAGAAAAGGGATCCCGGGAAAAAAAAAGTGGGTTCAGTTAGGGCACTACCTGGGAAAGTGTTCCACCTGTGCTCTCAACAGAAGAGGGACAAACCCCTGTGGCTGTCACCTAATAGTCCTCTATGGTGTAACAGATTACTGGGGGAGTTTCTAAAACTAAATGATGGCCAAAAGACCTGGGCAAAATATGGCATTAGTTATCTACATCACATTTGTCAGGGGAACAATCTTTCCACCTTTGCCCAGTTGATGGAGCAGTTTGGAATACCCAAGACTTGGTTTTTCCAATATGCACAACTGCGAAACGCAGTGCTTGCCCAGTTTGGGGGCCGGAATACGGGTACAGAATACAGACCTAGTGACAATTGGGCAAGAGGATCCAAAATGCATGGCCCTATACTCACCAATGGCTGTATCAGACTACCAAATGCTGAATACCCAGAGGCTGCAGTAATGAGCGTCCGGCTTGGGAGCTGAGGAGGCAAAGAAAAAAACAACCCAACAGAGCACAAACGGGGGGGCAGACGTGGCCGGGATGGGGGTGTGTGTCGCCAATAATGTCAACTGAAACATAAACGCATATGTATCAATAGATGCTGTCATAACATAGAAGTTAAAGTGGTTTATGATATATGCATGACCCAATCTGGTTCAATAATGGTATGGGCTTATAATCTAGGGGACAATAGAAAAAATAAATACCGGTTAAAAAAAAGTGTAGATAAAAAAAAAAAAAAAGACAAAAACAGTGTGATAGTGTGTTCCACATAGCATGTATCCAAGTCCATTGTATATGTCTACTAAAATAAGCATATATGTATATCAGTTGGTACTATACCAACAGAGCAACCATGAAATATACAATGTGATGAGAGATTATATATATATATATATATATAATATAAAATGTATGCATGTATGTGTGTGTGTAATATATATAAAAAATATTCTACACAAACCAATGTAGTTCAAAGCTAGATGGACTTGGAGACGTGTGTGCATGAATGAACCATGTGAGTGAACATAATATGTGAGACAATGTATATGGCAGACCATGCTGAAGTTAAGTGCTCAAATGTGAAGGGAGTGAATGGATGATTAGCATCCATCAAGGAATGTGGACTCTCCTTGAATGAAATGAAACAGGAAATGGGAAGTGACAGTGACTAGCCCCTAATTTATATCCCCAGAGGGCCCAGTGAGCTCCGCCTCCAACGCCTCGTGTGTGTGTGACAAGGCAACCAAACACGGATGACTCTCGCTAGCAAATGGGGGCACCCCTCCGTAGATGCCCCCAGTAATGCATGCTGACATACCAGGCAATAGCGGGCCAAAGCCGCATCTGCGAACGTCACCCGAGGGGCGTGGTTGCATGGCACCGATGTGTAGGTGGCCCTGCCTGTCCGAACGGGGCAGGGGGGGACATCAGGAGATATGAAAACCTCCCTTCTACACATTGCAGCTCCCGAGCTGGACGATAACCAATGCCACAAACAGGGAACGGCACCAAGAATCCATCTCCTGACTTGTGTCTGTACACAACTTTATCCTGGAAGTCTTGAGAGTGCCAGGAACTGAAATGCTCCAGGAAAACTTTTCATGCTAATCACAGCTGATCAAATGGCTTTGTGTGCGATTGAGAAGGCGATTAGCTACACCTGATTGAATTTACAAGTCATTTTTAAGAGGAGTGATCCTTTTTCTAACTCAGTGATTCTGTTTTTGAGGTTTTTTTTCCTGACATGTTAGAGTTATATCTTTCACTGTGGATGTTATAAGTTGCACTGAGTAAATACAGCTGGATAAAACAAAAACTGTGTCTGTCTTCATTTCAGGCTGCAGAGTAAGACAATTTGATTATTTTAAAGGGAGATGATTCTTTTCAGTACCCACTGTATGTGCTATATTTTCTGTCCTTGTATTTGTTTGACTTTGGTATAGGTTTTGTACCACAATATAATTTTTAGTGCCATTTATGTCTTGCCTTTACCTGTGTGCTGAAAATACACTTTGTGCTGTGTGCTTTGAAATCGGTATTACTGATTTCTGGTCCACTGTGTTGTGATATGTGCAGTGTCTGTGTCATCATCTGTGTGCACTGGATCATTGGAAGCAAATTTTATCCTCTGTTTTTATCAACAGATGTTTCAGGTGATCTATGGAGAGAAGCCCCTTTACATCCAGGCTAACAACTGTGTAGAGCTAAATGAATGGATAGAGGTGCTCAGTAGAATAAGCCGACGCAATCAGCGGAGACTTAGCAAGTATCACTCCTCTGCTTTCATTAGTGGAGCCTGGCTCTGCTGTAAGGCATCATCCGAAAGTGCTGAAGGCTGCCACATGTGCACTGTGTAAGTGTGACATTTTGACATTTTACTGTTGAAAATATGACTGATCATGCCAAAAAAAATCTTTTATATAAGGATAGTGATCATATGAAGCCATTTATTATCACATAGTTGTTTGGCTAATTTTTAAATCATAATGATAACCGAAATCACTCAAATGATGCTGATCAAAAGTTTTGTTTGGCCTTGGTGTACAGACACACAAGGTGACACACCGTTTAAAGTGGCAATTAAAGGTAGCTTTTTAAATTGCAATTCATGTCTTTGTATAAATTGTCAATGAGTTTATCTCACGTGAATGCAAATAAGTGAGTTATTTATTTACACTATTATATTCACGATATCTGTTCTTAAGATATAGGTTTTGTATTAAGTAGTCCTTTCGCTCTATCTGGGAGCGCAACACCATTTTTTTTACTTATTTACATTTAGATGAGAGCCAACTCATAAAGTGTTTGCTGCACCCAGTCGGATAGAATGTTTTCCTTCTGTTTTTAATTTCTATATACAGCGCAGGAGCCCTTATATACATTCTCACGTGAATGCGTTGAGCAGAGTAGATACTGGCCCACGAGGAGCGGAAAAGGACTGTCAAAAGACCTGCCTAACAAGGTAATGGAACTTTATAAAGATGGAAAGGGATATGAAAAGATATCCAAAGCCTTGAATATGCCAGTCAGTACTGTTCAATCACTTATTAAGAAGTGGAAAATTCAGGGATCTCTTAATACCAAGCCAGGGTCAGGTAAAACCAGAAAGATTGCAGCCACAACTGCCAGAGGAATAGTTTGGAATACAAAGAAAAACCCACAGGTAACCTCAGGATAAATACAGGCTGCTCTGGAAAAAAAATAGCGTTGTTTTTAAGGAGCACAATATGACCATAATTGAACAAAAATAATCTGCGTGGTCGAGCTGAAGGAGGAGTTGGATGACTTGCTCTAGTTTAGAGGAATCCCCAGAGATCTCGTATTGCATCTGTCATTCCACAAATATGAATGTGGATTACCATACCGAAGAACCAAAATGTGCAAGAAAATTGGGACGCGTTCCCAGACAGTCGGTATATAGTGACCCCAGATGGTATGTTGTCAAAGATTGTTTATGGGACTCAAAATATTTGATTACAACAGCAAATATAAATTATAAAGGTAAGGTTTATCATTTAAATTTGCTGTTGTAATTGAATTTTGAGTCCATTAAACATAATCCTTTTGGATAGCATACTGTCTGGGGTCAGCAATATACTGATTGCCTGGGAAATGTTCTCAATTTTCTTTGCACAATCTGCATGGTCGAGTTGCCGGAAAGAAGCCTTTACGATGCTAATGCCTCAAAAAATGATGTTTACAATATGGCCGAGAACACCTTGACATGAGTCATTGGGCGCAGTAAAGGCTTCTTTCTCGACCATGCAGATGATTTTTGTTCAGCTATCGTATTGTACTCCTTAAAAACAACCACACCATATTTTTCCAGAGCAGCCTGTATTTCTCTTGAGGTTATCTGGGCTTTTCTTTGTATCCTAAATAATTCTTCTGGTAGTTGTGGCTGCAATCTTTCCTAGTCTACCTAACCTTGGCTTGGTATCAAGAGATCCCTGAATTTGTTCACCTCTTAAGTGATTGAACAGTACTTATTGGCTAACTGAAGGCTTAGCATATCTTTTATATCCTTTTCCATCTCTATAAAGTTCCATTACCTTGTTATACAGGTCTTTTCTTTATCCTGCTCTCCATGGCTCAGTATCCAGCCTGCTCAGTGCATTCATGTGAGGGCTAACGCATTGGCTTACACACACACACTAGTTGTAATTTAAAAATTCATGTGTGATATTAACCTTTTAATTGCCATTTTAACCTGTGGGTGTCTTGTGTGTCTGTACCAAGACCAAACATGTCAGTAGAGATCTCCTTTAACCACTTTCAGACCAAACCATTTTGCTGGCTTAAGACCAGACCACTTTTTGTGATTCGGCACTGCGTCGCTTTAACTGACAATTGCGCGGTCGTGCGACATGTCTCCCAAACAAAATTGACATCCTTTTTTTTTCCCCCACAAATAGAGCTTTCTTTTGGTGGTATTTGATCACCCCTTTGGTTTTTATTTTTTGCACTATAAACAAAAATAGAGCGACAATTTGGAAAAAAAATGTATTATTTTTTACTTTTTGTTATAATAAATATCCCCCAAAAATATATAAAAAAAACAGTTTTTTCCCTCAGTTTAGGACGATACATATTCTTTTTCTAGCGTTTACAAAATAGGGGATAGTTTTATGGCATTTTTATACATTTTTTATTTATTTTTTAATAGTAATGGCGGCGATCAGCGATTTTTATTGTGACTGCGACATTATGGCGGACACATCGGATCTTTTTGACACATTTTTGGTACCATTGTCATTTATACAGCAATCCGTGCTATACAAATGCACTGATTCCTGTGTAAATGACACTGACAGTGAAGGGGTTAACTAGGGGGTGGCAGTGTTAGGGGTTAAGTGTTCCTAGGGGCGTGTTACTAACTGTGGGGGGCTGGGCTTTGTGTTGGTGAACACTGATCTCTGCTCCAATCGCATGGAGCAGAGATCAGTGTCGCTTGTTCCTAGACAGAACGGGGCAATGCTGTTTACAACGGCATCTCCCCTTTAAGCCTCTCCGCGAGACTATCGCGGGTATCCCCGTGGAGATTGAGTCCGCGGGGCCCGCGACCGGACTCACAGGGGTCCCGACAGCATATAGAAATGGACGTACCTGTACGCCAATATGCTTGCCCGTGCCATTCTGCTGATGTACATCGCCGCGCGCCGGTCAGGAAGTGGTTAAAGATATACATTGTGTGACTGTTGTTCTCTGCAACTGTATCTGGAGCTCAGTAGATTTGAAGCTGTCCACACGAAGTGTCTGGCTTCTATCACATCAGTGACATGGGAATTGGTGTCCCTGCAGCTGTGTATCAGAGTGTTCTGTGTTTGGTACAGTATGTCATGAACTAATTAAGATTTTGCTCTGATCTTCATTTTAACAGAAATGTTCCAGCTGACGTAGCATTGGATATAGATGGAGACCGTGAATGTGAGAGGATATATTCCCTATTCAGCAGGAGCATGCCTAAGCTACAGAAGATGGAGGGTAATTCCACTAAGGGTTCAAACAATGATAATCTTGTGGGCTTGTTTGTCCATATGCTAGTTGCATGTTGTGGGAGATTGGTTGCTCATCAGTTATTATTGAACATTATGCCAAGATCACTACTAGTATGGAGCATGATAACCATGTACGGATCTATCCCTTTACGTTTCACAGAACACTTTTTTATTTTTTTATTTTTTTTATATTATAATTAATGTGCCAAACCCTCCTTTTACCCGTACATGGGCAGTCATGCGTTTTTAGGTGACTCACCTTGGGCTTTGAATCCTGGCAGAAGAAACTTTTGCATGCATGGTCAAAAGTGTCTGATAAATTTGTTTGGCATGCCTGCTGATCTTTCAGGTCAGCTGTGGGGATCAACGTTAAGTGTGGCTTATACAAGCAACAGTGAACAGACAGTGAAACTAGGAAAATTCCTCTCCGAAACTCGGGCAGTCACCTGCGGAGTCCCTCAAGGCTCTCCGTTGTCACCCGTTCTCCAACATTTACATTCGCCCACTCCTTCAAATCATCAGATGCTCAGATCTCTGCTTCCACTCTTACGCTGACGACACGCAACTTTATTTCCGGATCAATGGAAAAAAAGATCACCAACAACAACTTGAAAATTGCCTCAAATCAATAGAGGACTGGATGACCACCAACTCCCTCCAGCTGAACCAATCAAAGACAGAGCTTCTTATCTTACACCCAAATCATAAGCCCGCAACCAAAACCTCCTGGTCTCCACCAACCGTCTTTGGGCAGAATATCTCCCCAAAGACCAAAGCGAAGAGTCTCGGGGTTATTTTAGACGCACAAATGTCAATGGATGCGCAAATAGGATCTGTAGTCAGTCGATCTCACCATCTGCTGCGCATGCTTCGCAGACTCATCCCTTTTATCCCAAAGAATGACAAAGCAGTGGTAGTTGGAACAATCATTAATTCACAACTGGACTACGCAAACTCGCTTTACATAGGATTACCACAATATCAACTTGCGCGATTACAACTGATCCAAAACACGGCGGCAAGGCTGATAACAGGAAAAAAAACCTGGGAATCCATTTCTCCTTCACTGAGGAGCTTACATTGGCTAACCGTAAAAAATCGGATCATGTTCAAGACCCTGTGCCTCACCCACAAATGCGTGCATAGAGAAGCCCTGCAATACCTAATGGAGAAAATAAATCATTACACACCAAACCGCAGTCTTCGATCAGCCAACAAAAACCTCCTCCTCGTGCCCAAAGCCCGGTATAAATCCAAGGGTGATCGGAGATTCGCTGTCCAAGGGCCTCGGCTATGGAATGCTCTACCAATCAACATCCGCCTGGAAGAAAATCACCTGGCTTTTAGGAAAAAACTCAAGACCTTCCTCTTTTAGCAGATGATCAAAGCTCGCCACAGCGCCTAGAGGCGATTCAGTTCGCATTGTGCGCTATATAAGTATTTCATTCATTCATTCATTCAACTGTTTGGTAGATAAATATAAAGTGACCCTTCACAACAGTCAGAGAGAAAGGGTTGAACTTGAGCGATCAGCAGTGTTTGATCATTCAGTTCTCACTGCAAAGCTGGCAGGGGATAAATGCAACATCAGCTCAATGCTGCATCGACTTAGGGGAGTATAATTGTGTGTTTTTTTTTTTTATTTATTTTTTTAATCCAGATCTCCTCTTAAACCTGATGAGCCTCGCCTGCATTTTCTTGGGTGAAGTGGCCACATCTTGCCGACTGTAGATAAATACAGAGGTGCTGCTACTGTGGCCTTTTTTTTTTATTTTTGACTAGATCCACTTGCCGTGTTGGCTAAAAAAAAAAAAAAAAAAAAAAAGGTTGTGGACATAGATGGCATGTGGAAACTAGGAGTCTTGACTTCACTTGTTTCATGCTTGTGCTGGGTCAGTGACTGAAAGTAATTCAATGGATCAGCATGGCAGCTAGCATTTGAGAGGAAAGTCTGCAATGGCAGCACTGCATATTTCTGTCATAATAGTATGTTTCAACAAATGTGATGCAATTGTTTTAAGGGGGACTTCATTTAAATTTTTCTGTGCTCCAATTTTCATAAAGTGTTGTCCATAAAAAAAACATTCCTTGTTTCAACGTGAAACCACCTATGGACAACACAATCACTTTTTCCTAGTTTTTTTGTTCTGTATATCGGACCCAAATGGCTGATCTTGGTTGCCCTTGTAGCCAAAGTCCATTTACTCATCTGCATTTTCTCAAATTTTTCTTATAGTTTAGTACAAAGTGTCCATAGACATCTAGCAAAACCAGGCTCAAATTGTTACGTTTTTTGTTTATAGCGCAAAAAAAATAAAAACCGCAGAGGTGATCAAATGGCACCAAAAAAAAGCTCTATTTGTGGGGAAAAAAGGACATACATTTTTGTTTGGATACAACGTTGCACGACCATGCAATTTTCAGTTAAAGCAACAGTGCCATATCGCAAAAAAAATGGCCTAGTCAGGAAGGGGGCAAATTCTTCCGGGGCTGACGTGGTTACGCTAGTGCCATAACCAATACCTCTCCATTTCCTAGTTCAGAGAGGCTTCTTTCTCTTGCAGTGTCCTATGAAAATACCCTAGTATGCAGGAATTGGAATTCTCCTCCCCTTGTACTGCATGCATTAATAAAAATACACAGTTCTGTAGCGTAGAGTGGTAAGGTACTCCTCTGCTCCTCACTCCTCCCCTCTCCAAGCTAGCAAACTGACTGGAGACTGGACTGACCACTGTTAATATTTTCGTAATGAAGATCAGAAGTTCAAGGAAGCGGCACTATGTAGGGCACAAGGACATTAAAAATGCTGAACTCTGCTGGATAAGCATTTTTAACAAATAGTTTACTGGGGAATGTGTATTATTGTGCTGAATGTGTTAAACAAAAAGAAAACAGAGTTAAATACTACTTACTATAATGTGAAATATTCACTAAATGGCATTAAAACCTTGTATTGAATTCCTCTATTCATTGTTAACTTATTCCTTGGCACTTGACAGAATATGCAGACCATGAGAAAAGTGTATGCTACTGAAGGATCTTATGAAGTTTTGTTGCAAATATTTTCATTCAAACGTTCACATTTACCATGGGGCTAGATTTTTTTACTTTTGATGCCAATTAAACCTTCCTTGTTTGGGGCTAAGGGAAAATTTTGCCTTGGTTATCATGTGAATTAGATTATTCTTTCACTTTTCAGAGGCTTGCGGTAGCATTGCTGTATACCAGGGTCCACAAGAGCACAGTGAATACCACTTTACCATAGATGATTCCGTGGAGACATTCAAGACCATCCAACAGATTAAAGCAATGGTAGAGAAGCTGAATGAACCACACGAGAAATACAAAAAATATTGTACCAGTGCAAAATATGGCAGCCAGTAAGTATCAGTATATTAGGTAGTATTCTCAATGTGATTACATTTCTTGCTGTGTCCATTCACTTTACCTGTGTCCCTCAATGGACAAAAAGAAGTCATAATCCTTCTGGCGATACAGCAATCTACATGAGGTTTAGACACTGGCAAACAAACGGTTGACCAGCCCAAGTTATATACTGAATTTCAGAATGCAGGCGTTGCTTAAATCCCTATAACGTATACGGTATACTGAGTAGCTCTCTCCTGTCTATGAAAAGTTTATAATAACTCAGGTTGTTGGGTTAATTTCACACTGGTAATCCTTGTAGCCTGGAGTAGACCCCATTCGCCTTTTTTTCCAGCAGCTCCACATGCAGGCTTGCTATCTGAGTCTCCGTTGCACTCTGCAGACCGATTTCATCCTCCTTCATTAAGTCCAACACCCCACTTTCAGATCTAACCCTTAGCCCAGGAAGAACGGGAGGGCTGTGAAATGGCTCCACCACATTTTCTAATAAAAATAGAACAAGAGAAACTACTTCCTTTCTGCAGTATAAAAAAAACTATTATTCCAACAATGCTGCCACTCGCATAAAATCAGGTTAGTCAAGCATGGCAATAAGACATTCCCCATTGTTGGTCACTTATTAGGGCCATTAAGAGAGAAGTAAGTAGCTTAGCCAGCTGCCTGTAAGACAGAGGTGTCCAAACCTTTTTCAAAGAGGACCAGATTTGATGAAGTGAACGTGCGTGTGGTCCGACCATTTTCCCTGACATTCTTTGAACCATTAAAATTCGGTCTGTGTGTAAGTTCGAGCACTAATACATTGCCCAACAAGAATTCTCTTGCCTTTGTGGCTGTGTGTGAGTAAAGAGATGATCTCGGGCGTGTTATTTGGATATACCATATTTATTGGCGTATAACACGCATCTTCACTTTAAGAGGGAAGTTTCAGGAGAAAAACTTAAATTTTAAATAAAGAACTATGAAGCAAAATAAGGGTCAGTGCCCATCTGCAGCCCCACCATTGTCATCAGTGCAGCACCCAGTATGGCCAGGAATGCAGCCCCCCATCATTGTCTGGAATGCAGCCCCCCATCATTGCAATCAGTGCAGCCTGACTGATGCCCATCCATCTGCAGCCTCGGAGGGGGAAAGGGAGGGGGCGGGACGAGCACCAAAAGATTAGATACAGGAGAAACTGTTTTCTCGGCGGCCTCTTTAATGCCTCCTTTGATGGACAGAACAGTAGTCCAATGGCAGCGCTAGAGACGGGACTTCCTATTACAGAGGCTACCGTGTAAACAGGAACTCGTCCCCTCCAAGGCATCTGAACATGTATATCTTTTGTGAGCCCAGTGCTGGGAGATCGTATTATCGTCCAAATAACCAGGCGGGCCATTCAAAACCAGAACGGCCCGTGGGTCGGACTGTGGACATGCCTGCTGTAAGGCATCTAGGTGGAACCCAGTATTATTGTCAGGATACCTCCAGAGTCTGGAGTGACTCTGTCAGTGAACAGTGGGCTATAACCCACTGTCGGCTGATTCTGGGTCACGGGAGGGCACTAGTAAGTGCCCTCCTGGGACCCACATGGGAAGTATGACCAAAAGAGCTTTGACCATACTTCTCTTTTAAAAGATAAGTAATAAAAAAAAAAAAAATAGATGCACATTTTTTTTTATGCAGGTAAAAATGTGTGCATTTATTTTTTCTTAGGAGCATGCAGAGAATTGTACTTGCGATCAGCAGATCGCAGGTGCAATGTCAGGCATCTGCAGACTGTTAGTACAATCTTTTTTACGGGCATGCAGTTTTTGAAGTCCAGGAAGTACAAGAGCACTTACCTGCACCCTCAGTTCATTGAGAACTGCAAGCTGTCTGGTGTGCTTTTTGTGACAGTGGGTGCAAGGAGAGGATCCCCTACCAGCTGTCATAATGTGATATCTGGTCTGGTTACGGGCAGATGCTTTAGTAACATGTTACACCCTGAATATGGTTGTAACCTGTTACTTAAGGTGAACTTACCCCCAGTAATAATAAAGTAATCAGTGCTTTCAATCAGTGAAACCTAAAACATTCAAAAGAGAAGTAAAGGTGTTTTTTGTCTTTTTTTTAGGAATTCTACTTACCCAGTGGATGCAGCATCGGTCCAATGCTGCATCTGTCCCCCGGCGCCTCTACACTGAGAACTGAGCCATCGAACACAGACGATCACTCAGCTGTAGACTTTTAGTCACAGCGCTCTGCTCCCTCCTCACTCATTGGAGCACTGGGCGGTGGAGGGGGCAGCCTACTTGGGCTCTCAGTGGCTCGCTGAGAGGCTGAGCCTGGTGTCGGTCCAGCTACCTGGCGGGTTCCGACTCTGTGGTCATGAGGACGCAGTGCCTGAACTGACAGCAGTGATGTCAGCAGAGAGCAGACTTCAGCCTGCTCTCTGCTGAAAACAAACTGCACTCCTGTGAGCCATAGGAGAAGTACAGCCAAACAAGCTTTGGCTGGACTTCTCCTTTAAAATAAATCAACAGTAATGTCCAGTTTGTATCAAAGTGCTGCACAACATTCCAATTGGTATCAGAGTGCTTTAGCTTATATCAAGGTGCTCTCCAACTTTCCACAGTGTATCAAAGTTTTTCAGTTTATAAATAAAGTGCTCCACAACCATCTTCCACTGTGTTGTATGTCTCTGATGATGTCCGATGATGAAATGCGTTGGACGGATCTAGGCACACTGACGTCACTCTGCAGGGTTACCCACTCGCACCATGCAGGGAAGCTGGTGGAGCCGGCATCTACACAGGACTGTGCTTGTGCAGGACAGTGCCGGGACAAAGGCATAGTCTGATGTGAGTGCAATTTGTTTTGCTATTTACATTTTAAATAAAAGGTTTTATGCTGTGGCACCTTCTGTTTCTTGTATAGTCCCAAAGGATGATATTGCAAAGGAGGAAAGCTATTGAAGATCTATAGGTGGCTTAAGTTAACAGTGATAATTGTTGCTGGGAGATTTATTCACAGTGTTAGACCCGCTTGTAACCAATGTGAGTTCTTGCCCATTGGGAGTTTTCTGCACCAGCATGGGTGAAGTACAGCACAGGGAGAGTGTTGTGGAGCACTTTGTTTATAAATTGAAACACTTTGCTACAAGGTGGAAAATTGGGAGAGTAGCTTTAGGTTTATGGGTAAAGGGTTATTATGCATAGCACGGTGTTAAAACATATATTCAATAACTAAGGGCCAGCTCCTGTCACGGTTAGCAAAGGTTGACTTTTCTCCACTGTCCAATACCATTGCCAGACGCCAAAGTTTTTCCAAGGTGGAATCTGTGTATGTTATGTTAATTCATATACATAATGCAATTTTTAATAGACATGTTGGTTTAATCTCTTCATGCTGGCCATAGGCCTCTTAGCGAGTGAGCCTCAACACCTCAAGAGGCCGCATACAGTGGATATAAAAAGTCTACACACCACGGTTAAAATGTCAGGTTTCTGTGATGTAAAAAATCAGATAAATCATTTCAGAACTTTTTCCACCTTTTAAAGGGTAAGTTCACCTTTTTGTCCATTTATTTATTTTTGCACCAATTTAGCATTCATGTACTTTTTGCAAAAAATCAAAGCTTTCCATGAAATCTACAGTCGCTTACTTTTCTTGTCCTAATCCATTTTCCTAGACATTTTCATTAGTAATGTCTCCTTCATGATCAGACTTTAGGTCATGGCACAGGAATGAGTTGACCTGCTGATCTCATTAGCACACACCCTGCATCAGCCAGCCTCCCATTCATTCCCAGGTGCAAATTTTTTAATTAAATGCAATCAATCAGTGATCACCCATCTCACTAATAACACAATATACAATCATATTGCATAGTGTATGGCCATGTTGATGCACCTAAAATGAGTAGTTGTGCTTTCAGTGCCATTATTTATCAATGGCACACCAAACACAGACGCAAACACACATTTTGCTGTGTGAAAAAAAACAAGGGGCAAAGGCTGCAAAACGCACAGTACAACACAAATCTCAAAACGCCAAAATGTCCCATTAACCACATGTAGTGCAGCCAATTGAAATCAACAGCCTGCCCTATGCGCGTCACAGGAAAAACGAGACGCAAAATGTGCGCTCACTATGCTAGATGTGAATGGGGCCTGAAAGTGAAATTGGTGTGATAACACAAGAACGAAGCTCCATTCACATCTGTGTGTTTCCTTGCATTTCAGAAATGTGCTGCACCAAAAATCGCAGTAAAAAAAAGTACCAAGCTCCACTTTAAAAAATAAATAAATAAATAGTTCTGAAGCATCTTTGGGGCAATTATGTGTAGGGCAGCCCATTCAGGTGGCTGTCCTATGTGTGATGAGTGAAAATGCTACAAAATTCCGCCAGCCTCCCCAACTGGAAATGCGAGTTACTGCTATGCAGTGATGTGAAAGACGTGAACGATGCTTGACAGCTGATTGTTTTTGTCCACTCCCTCCTATGTACTTGTATAAAGGTGGCATACACTAAGCAATCTCATTGTGTGAGAAGGGTGATCACTGATTGATTGCATTTAATTTAATAAATGTGCACCTGGGAATGGGAGGGTGGATAATGCCTGTTGTGTGTTAATGAGGTCATCTGGTTAACTCCTGTGTCATGACCTAAAGTCTGATCAGGAAGAAGACATTAATAATGGAAACGTATGGAAAATTGGATTAGGACAAGAAAAAGTAAGTAAGTGACTGTAGATTTAATGGTCTCTGTACTGCCATGCTCCAGGTTTACCATTCTCCCAAGGCTGCTGGACACCCTGGGAAGAATCCACTCTATTGGGCCATTCCCCAACAATTCTGGTGGCCTACTCTGTGCTGATGTAACCGCCTTCGTAGCTGCCTGTTCTGTGTGTGCTCAGAGTAAGACTCCACAAAACCTTCCAGTGGGTCTCCTACAACCCATACCTAATGGAAAGAGGCCCTGGACCCACCTGTTTATGGATTTCATTGTGGAGTTACCCAACTCCTAGGGCAGCACAGTTATCTTTATGATGGTTGACCGGTTCTCGAAAATGTCTCATTGTAGTCCACTTCAGAAGTTGCCAATTTCTAAGGAATTGGCTTCCATTTTTGCTCGGGAGATCTTTCGCTTGCATGGGCTACCCAAGGTTATTGTCTCAGACAGGCGTAGTCAGTTTGTGTCCCGGTTATGGTGAGCCTTTGTGCACAGTTGGGAATTCAGCTTGCTTTCTCCTCTGCGTATCACCTGCAGTCTAATGGGGCTGCAGAACGAGCCAATCAGTCCTTGGAGCAATTCCTACATTGCTATATTTCTGACCATCATAACTGGTCAGACCTCTTACCGGGGGCAGATTTCTCACAATAGTGCCTTGAATTCTGCTTCCCGATTGTTCCCGTTTTATGGCAAACTATGGTTTTCATGTTGCCTGACTCGTTTATTCCGCAGAGTATTCCTCTGTTACAGGAGCATCTTTGTGGTGTTCGTTTCCCGTTCATTCTTCGTGGGATTAACCCAGTGGCTTAAGCATTAGACCTTCCTTCTAATATGTGTATCTCAAATGTATTTCATGTCTCTTTATTTAAACCTTTGGTCTGCAACCGCTTTACCACCTCGGTGCCACATCCTCACCCTATTCAGGTTGAGAGCCATAAGGAGTATGAAGTACAGTCCATTGTTGTCCCATAGGTTCCGTGGGAGCATACAGTACCTGGTGCATTGGAAAGGGTATGGTCCAGAGGGGCGCTCTTGGGTTCCATCCTCGGACATGCATGCCCCTGTCGTCCTCCGTGATTTCCATAGGCGCTTCCCCCTCAAGCCTCGTGGTCCTCCAAGGGGGGAGGGGGTACTGTCAGGGCTGGGACCAGCCCTTTCTTCTCTGAGCTCGCAGCTCAGCGGTCTCATTGCCAGCTCCTATCTCTCCACAGTGACTCACCTGTTGATGATCCTTCTCACTGATCCTGCCTGTTTAATTCATCCAGTCCAGATGATCTCTGCCTTCACCTTGGTCACATCTCTAGAGAACGCTCTCCTGTGTTCCTATTAGACATGCTTGGCTGACATTCCTTCTGGCTCCCTGACATTTTGGCTTGTCTGACTATCCGTTCCGGTTCCTGAACTCTGGCAATGTTTTGAATACGTTTAACTCTGTTTACCTTTTTTGTTATTAAACAAGTGGGATTTAACTGTACTTCTGTCTCAGTCTGATTTTATGATTTCTGACATCCTGTTGCTTCTATACAAAGATTGGAAGCATCTGGATAAGTTGTTTCCTCTAAACACTTACTGGGTTTCTATCCATTTGGTGCAGACTTTTTTCAAAAGGTTTTTTTTCCTCTGAATACAGCCATGTCTCCCTTTAACAAAGTTACTACCATATACCAGTGGAGGATGCACCCACTACTGGGGACCTAACTGATAAGTGGAAACTATCTAAAACTCTGTTCTCACTGGCGGGTCCAGCTCTACACCTGATTCTGGCTGTGTTCTATACCGTGCCCCCTTATCCAGGATTTTCCTAGGAATGTGTGTTTATGGGACTATATTGCATTGCTTACTAGAAGCCCTCCCACCTTCTCTCGTACATGTCTTTGGTTGGTATATATGTGTAAGGCACATGGGCTGGACTGCAGAACTGACAAGCAAAATACATTTAATCCAAATGACCCTTTTGAGGGACAGCACTTTTATAAACTAGCATTCCCCTGCATGAATGCGCACCACCACTTTCTGGAGGGGGTAGATGGCTCCTGACTTTTGTGAATGCTTGGACAGTTTGGGTTCCAGGTGCCAAGGTGCAAGAGATGGTCTCCCAGGGTTTCAAACTCCATTTTAGTTCACTGCCCCTTTTTGTTTTCTCACTTTAAATCTTTCTGTGTCTTCTCACAGACTGGCAAATTTCTAGCAGGCTCCCCAGGCTTTTTGGATCAAGGTGTCATGGCCCTGTTCACTTATTTCTCTATGTTCAACGATAGACCTTACAGGAAGAGGATTTCTATCAGGGGACATAGAAGGCATACTTCATTTTGTGTAAGTCCAGGGGCCACTCAAGCCACTTCTTACTGCAGAGAGACATTCTTCTCTTCTCGCTCACAAGATTGCTTTCCTTGTAGCTGTCACTTCTGTAAGGTGAGCGTCTGAATGGGTGGCTTTTAGGTCTTGCATAGGGACAAGGTGGTGTTGTGGCCCCAGATTTCCTTCTTGCCTAGGGTATTCTCTGCCTCTCACCTTAATCAGGACATAGTTCTTCCATCCCTTTGTCCAGCCTTTGGTTCATCTTGGTAAAATTCCCCTCCCTTGTTTGGATGTTGTTCAGGCAGTGTGCAAATCTTTTAACCACTGCTTCTTTCAGAAAGACCGATTTCTTTTCTGCTTATCTGGAAGGGCACCAGGGAATGATCTCAAGGATCTTTACCAGAGCTGTGAATGCCTCTTGGGCTTTTGCTCTATTCTGCATCAGGCTTCTGTTTCAAAAATATGCAAGGTTGCCACCTTGGCTTTTGTGCATATATTTTCTTAGGATATACAAGGTGGATGTTTCTCCCTTTTTTATCTGATGCCAGCTTTGTGCATTAGGTCCTTCAAGCTGCTGAACTGGCCAAATTTCAATACATGTATACCCTGCTTAACAAGGCTGTTGAATATAAGGACATAAAAGATAAGGTTGTAAAATAAGGCATTTGAAAAGTAAGTAGAATGCATATACAGTGCATCTAGGAAATATTCACAGCATTACATTTTTTTCCACATTTTGTTATGTTACAGCCCTATTCCAAAATGGATTAAATTAATTATTTTCCTCAAACTTCTACAAACCATGCCCCATAATGACAACTTGAAAGTAGTTTGTTTTGAAATCTTAAAAAAAAATACTTTGTGGAAGCACCTTTTTTTTTTTTTTGTTTTGTTTTTTTTGGGCAGTTTCTCCCATTCTTCTTTGCAGGACCTCTCAAGCGCCATCAAGTTGGATAGGAGCCTTAGTGCACAGCCATTTTCAGATCTCTCCAGAAATGTTCAATCGGGTTCAAGTCTGGGCTTTGGCTGGTCCACTCAAGAAAATTCAGAGTTTTCCCCGTAACTACTCCTTTGCTATCTTGGCTTTGTGCTTAGGGTCCTGTTGGAAGATGAACCATCACCCCAGTCTGAGGTCCAGATCTATCTAGAGCAGGTTTTCATTAAGGATGTCTGTGTACATTGGTGCATTCATCTTTCCCTCAATCCTGACTAGTCTCCCAGTTCCTGCTGCTGAAAAACATCCCCACAGCATGATACTGCCACCATAATGCTTCACTGTAGGGGTGGTGTTGGCCAGGTGATGAGCTGTACCTGGTTTCCTCCAGACATGACGCTTGCCATTCAGGCCAAAGAGTTCAATCTTTGTTTCATGAGACAAGAGAATTTTGTTTCTCATGGTCTGAGAGTCCTTCAGGTGCCTTTTGACAAACTCTAGGCGGACTGTCATGTGCCTTTTACTGAGGAGTGGCTTCCGTCTGGCCACTCTACCATACAGGTCTGATTGATGGAGTGCTGCAGAGATGGTGGTTCTTCTGGAAGGTTCTCCTCCTCTCTACAGAGAAACGCTGGAGCTCTGTCAGAATGACAATCTGGTACTTGGTCGCCTCCCTGACTAAGACCCTTCTCCCCCAAGCGCTCAGTTTGGCCAGGCGGCCCGCTCTAGGAAGAGTCCCGGTCGTAAGAAATGTCTTCCATTTACGGATGATGGAGGCTACGGTTCTCATTGGGATCTTCTATGCTGCAGAAATGTTTCTGTACCCTTCCGCGATCTGCGCCACAATACAATCCTGTCTCAGAGGTCTACAGACAATTACTTGGACTTCATGGCTTGGTTTGTGCCCTGACGAGGACTGTTAACTGTGAGTCCTTCTATAGAAAGGTGTGTGCCATTCCAAATCATGTCCAATCAACTGAATTTACCACAGGTGGACTTTACCACAGGTTTTTTATTTTTAATACATTTGCAAAGCTTTCAAACAAACTTTTTTCACGTTGTCATTATGGAGTATAGAATTTTGAGGAAAATGAATCGAATCCATTTTGGAATACGGCTGTAACATAGCAAAATGTGGAAAAAGTGAAGCACACTGAATACTTGCACTGTATGTGTGTGTGTATGTATGTATATGTGTATGTATGTATATGTGTATGTATGTATATATAGATATAGATATATATAGATATATAATTATAATATAATAATTTTTTATTTATTTTTTTTGTTTACAGTATCTCACAAAAGTAACTCACATTTGTGTAAATCTTTTATTATATATTTTCATGTGATAACACTAAAATGACATTTTGCTACAATGTAAAGTGGTGAGTGTACAGCTTGTATAACAGTGTAAATTTGCTGTTCCCTCAAAATAACTCAACACACAGCCATTAATGTCTAAACCACTGGCAACAAAAGTGAGTACAACCCTAAGTGAAAATGTCCAAATTGGGCCCAATTAGCCATTTCCCCTCCCCAGTGTCATGTGACTCGTTAGTGTTACAAGATCTCAGGTGTGAATGGGGAGTAGGTTTGTTAAATTTGGTGTTATCGCTCTCATACTGATCTCTGGAATTTCAACATGGCACCTCATGGCAAAGAACTCTCAGGTCGCGTACACACGGGCGGACTGTCCGCCCAACTAGGTTCGTCAAACAGTTTGACAAACAGTCCGTTCAAAATTGGCATGAACGGACTTGACCACACACGACGAACGAACAGTCCGCTGAAAACTTGCGCGATGACGTGAACGGCACGTACGATGGGACGAGAAATTCGGCATCCGATACACTGCAATGCAACCTTCGCCGTGTAAATTCTTTCTGAGCATGCGCGAGACTTAGTTTGCCGAACAAGCCTACACACGAGCGGACTGTCCGCTCAAACCAAGTTTCAGCGGACAGTCTTACGGAAATTCCGAAAAACTTTGTTCGTCAGACTGTCCGCTGAAACTGTCCGCTGAAGCCCACACAGGAGCGGACTGTCCGCTGAAACACTGTTCAGCGGACAAAGTTGGACGAACAGTCCGCCCGTGTGTACACGGCCTCAGAGGATCTGAAAAAAAATTATTGTTGCTCTACATAAAGATGGCCTAGGCTATAAGACAATTACCAAGACCCTGAAAATGAGCTGTAGCACAGTGACCTAGACCATACAGGACAGGTTCCACTCAGAACAGGCCTCGCCATGGTCAACCAAAGAAGTTGAGTCCACATGCTCGGCATCATATCCAGAGGTTGTCTTTAGGAAATTGACGTACGAGTGCTGCAGACGTTGAAGGGGGGGGGGGTCAGGCTGTCAGTGCTCAGACCATGCAGCACACACTGCATCAAATTGTTTTGCATGGCTGTCATCCCAGAAGGAAGCCTTTTCTAAAGATGATGCACAAGAAAGCCCGCAAACAGTTTGCTGAAGACAAGCAGATTAAGGACATGGATTACTGGAACCATGTCCTGTGGTCTGAGGAGACAAAGATAAGCTTATTTGGTTCAGATGATGTCATACAATTTTGGTGGCAACCAGGTGAGTACAAAGACAAGCGAGTCTTGCCTACAGTCAAGCATGGTGGTGGGAGAGTCATGGTGTGGGGCTGCATGAGTGCAGCCGGAACTGGGGAGCTAGAGTTCATTGAGGGAACTATGCATGCCAACATGTACTGTGACATACTGAATCAGAGCATGATCCCCTCCCTTCAGAGACTGGGCAGCAGGTCATTATTTCGACATAACGACCCTAGGCATACCTCCAAGACGACCACTGCCTTGCTAAAGAAGCTGAGGGTAAAGGTGATGAACTGGTCAAGAATGTCTCCAGACCTAATGTCAGGGCTGGGCTCAGCCCTCCTTTCTCTGAGCTGGCCGCTCAGCTGTCTAATTGCCAGCTTCCATCTCTCTCCACAGTTACTCGGCTGTTGTTGATATCCTGCTTGTCAGTCCTGCCTACTTAAGCCGTCCAGTCAAGAGAAACTCTGCCTTTGCCTTGGTCAAACGCACAAGAAACATATGCGTTCCTGTTTAAAGACTGGCTTTGTTGACATCCCTTCTGGCTCCGGATCCTGCTTGCTGTTCTGCTACTTTGATCCCTGACTTCTGGCTTGGCTGACTATCTGCTCCTATCTGTTCCCCTTACTGAACTTTGGCTATGTTTTGACTACGTTTGTTCTTCTTTTTTTTTTTTTTTTTTTTACTTTTATTATTAAACAATAATGCTTTAACTGTACTTCTGTCTCTGTTTGATTTCATGGTTTCTGACACCTAAACCCTATTGAGCATCTATGGGGCATCCTCAAACAAAAGGTGGAGAAGCGCAATGTCTAACATCCACCAGCCTCATGATGTCCTCATGGAGGAGTGGAAGAGGACTCCAGTGGCAACCTGTGAATCTCTGATAAACTCCATGCCCAAGAGGGTTAAGGCAGTGCTGGGAAGTAATGGTGGTCACACAAAATATTGACCCTTTGGGCCCAATTTGGAGATTTTTACTGTGTTTATCAGCGTATAACACGCACTTTTTTGCCCTTAAAATCGGGGAAAATCGCGGGTGCGTGTTATATGCTGATACCCAGCCGTTGTGAGCCCCTGGGCGGCTTTCGGCCGTTCTCGCCAGCTTTCGGCTGTTCTTGGCTGAAAGCTGCCGAATGGTGGACAAGGCTGCAAATGGTGGACAAGGCTGCATGACAAGGCTGCAAATGGTGGACAAGGCTGCATGACAAGGCTGCAAATGGTGGACAAGGCTGCATGACAAGGCTGCAAATGGTGGACAAGGCTGCATGACAAGGCTGCAAATGGTGGACAAGGCTGCATGACAAGGCTGCAAATGGTGGACAAGGCTGCATGACAAGGCTGCAAATGGTGGACAAGGCTGCATGACAAGGCTGCAAATGGTGGACAAGGCTGCATGACAAGGCTGCAAATGGTGGACAAGGCTGCATGACAAGGCTGCAAATGACGGACAAGGCTGCATGACAAGGCTGCAAATGACGGACAAGGCTGCATGGCAAAGCTGCAAATGACACTGACAAGGCTGCAGATGGACACTGATAAGGCTGCATTGATGGGCATTTAAATGTAAGATCTTTTTTTTCCTTAAACTTCCCTCCTAAACTTGGGGTGCGTTTTTATACGCCGATAAATACCGTACTTAGGAGTGTACTCACTTTTTTGTTGCCAGCGGTTTAGACATGAATGGCGCTGTGAGTTATTTTGAGGGGACAGCAAATTTACACTGTTACACAGGCTGTACACTCACTAATTTACATTGTAGCAAAGTGTCATTTCTTCGGTGTTGTCACATAAAGTTATAATAAAATATTTACAAAAATGAGGGTTGCACTCACTTTTGTGAGATACTGTATGTGTGTGTGTATGTATGTATTTATGTATATGTAACTGTTTTTCAACAGTTTGGGGATGGCCATAAACTGTATAGCTCTCACAGCCATTAATGTCTAAACTGCTCGCAAACAAAAGTGAGTACACCCCTAAGTGAAAATATCCAAATTGGGCCCAAAGTGTGAATCTTTTGTGTGGCCACCATTATTTTCTAACACTGCCTTATCCCTCTTGGGAATGGAGTTTACCAGAGCTTCACAGGTTGCCACTGGAGTCCTCTTCCACTCCTTTATGACATCACATAGCTGGTGGATTTTAGAGACCTTGCGCTCCTCCACTTTCGGTTTGAGGGTGCCCCACAGATGCTCAATAGGGTTTAGGTCTGGAGACATGCTTGGCCAGTTCATCACCTTTAACCTCAGCTTCTTAAGAAAGGCAGTGGTCGTACTTGGAGGTGTGTTTGGGGTCGTTATCATGTTGGAATACTGCCCTGTGGCCCAGTCTTCGAAGGGAAGGGATCATGCTCTGCTTCAGTATGTCACCCTACATGTTGGCATTCATGGTTCCATCAAAGAACCGTAGCTCCCCAGTGCCAACAGAACTCATGCAAACCCCAGACCATGACACTCCCACCACCATGCTTGATTGTAGGCAAGACACTTGTCTTTGTACTCCTCACCTGGTTGCTTCTACACACGCTTGACACCATCTTAACCAAATAAGTTTATCTTGTTCTTATCAGACCACAGGTCATGGTTCCAGTAATCCATGTCCTTAGTCTGCTTGTCGTCAGCAAACTGTTTGCGGCTTTCTTGTGCATCATCTTTAGAAGAGGCTTCCTTCTGGGATGACAGACATGCAGACCAATTTGATGCAGTGTGCGGCATATACCTTCAACCTCAGTAGTGCTGGCAGCACTCATACGTCTATATCCCAAAGACGACCTCTGGATATGATGCTGAGGACATGCACTCCGCTTCTTTGGTCGACCATGGCGAGGCCTGTTCTAAATGCAACCTGTCTCGTTAAAACACTGTATGGTCTTGGCCACCGTGCTGCAGCTCAGTTTCAGGGTCTTGCCAATCTTCTTATAGTCTAGACCAGCTTTATGTAGAGCAACAATTCTTTTTTATTTATTTTTTTTCAGATCCTCAGAGTTATTTGCCATGAGGTGCCATGTTGAAATTCCAGTGACCAGTATGAGCGATAACGCCAAATTTAACATAACTGCTGCTCATTCACACCTGAGACCTTGTAAAGCTAACAAGTGACATGACACCGGGGAGGGAAAAAGGCCAATTGGGCCCAATTTGGACATCACTTAGGGGTGTACGCATATTTGTTGCCAGCGGTTTAGACATTAACCACTTCAATGCTGGGCACTTATACACCTTCCTGCCCAGACCAATTTTGAGCTTTCAGCGCTGTCGAATTTGAATGACAATTGCGCGGTCATGCTACACTGTACCCAAATGAAATTTTTATCATCCCCCCCCACAAATAGAGCTTTGTTTTGGTGGTATTTGACCACCTCTACGGTTTTTATTTTTTGCTAAACAAATAAAAAAAAAAAAAAGACCGAAAAATTTCAAAGTTTTTATTTTTTATTTTTTTTTCAGTTTCAAAACTTTGTAAATAAGTATGTTTTCTCCTTCACTTATGGGGCTGCGATAAGGGGGCACCGATGAGGGGGCACTGATGGGCGACACGGATGGACACTATGTGGCACAAATTGGCATGGATAGGTGGTCCAGAGTGGGCATCCTCGGGGGGGGGGGGGGGGGGGGGCGGGCTGCGCTGATAATCGATCAGCACAGACCCCCCTGTCAGAGGAGCAGCCGATCGGATCTCCTCTATTCGCGTCTGACAGACGCAAGTGAGGAAAAGCCGATGAAAGTGGTAATGAGACTCTTTACCGAGATCGTAGTTGCAGGGTGTCAGACTGACACCCCGCAACAACGATCAACGCGATGCGCTCCCCCGGGGGCGCGCAGCGGCTCAAAATCCTAAGGACGTCCTATGACGCCCAGTCAGGATTTTGAACCCACTTTGCAGCCGTCATTCGCCTATAGGGCGGGAGGCAAGTGGTTAATGGTTGTGTGAGCTATTTTGAGGGGACAGCAAATTTTACACTGTTATACAAGTGCTACACTCACTACTTTACATTGTAGCAAAGTGGCATTTCTTCATGTCATGAAAAGATATATAAAAAATTCCAAAAATGTGAGGGGTGTACTCACTTTTGTGAGATAATTTGTGTGTATTTGTGTGTATGTATTTGTGTATGTATGTATGTATATATATTACGCACTGTAGTTGTCTTAAGAGAATACAAAAAGCAATGAAGAGTGAAACGTACAGTATTGCCATCTTGCTACATTTAAATCAGATTATTTTTGGCTGGTTTCTATGGATAGCTATAGTTTGTGTACAGTCACTGTTTTTTTTTTTTTTTTTTTTTTTTTAATCACTGGGGCTTACAAAGAATGATTCTGTGTACCTTTTGCAGTTTGGGGAGCTAAGCCAAGGCTAATGAAGGTTACTTTTAACTTGCTACCTACTTGGCCACTGGGCTTGATTAGTCAGAAAACCTCAGCATGCAAGCTCTATGCAAGATGGTGATTAGCAATGCTGTCTGCTGTTACTTTATCTTTCGGCTTTGCTTTTCAGAGAGAATCCAATTGTGGGGAAAGGATCATAGCAGACACACATGGACCCGGGAAATGGAACTGGAACAAAGTAATGCCAGATGAAAATACACAACCACAATCAGAGCTGGCGTTTGGAAAAACTTGGCAAGAACTTTACACCTGTATTGCAGGAATATTTCTGAAGACCTGGGAGAAAAATGTCTAAAACCCTGAGAAAATGGAGTCAGTATCTACTAGCAGAAGCAGACAGTGATTTATTCTGGCCTGCGATAATATTCACACTGCAGGCAGTGCTTTGTAAACATATAGATGCTGCCTTTCATTTCTCAGTCGCATTCCCCAGGAAGTCACACTTCACGTTTGAGTTGTCTGTTCTTGATTTAGCTGTTGAGACTGCCATCTTATAGAAGAGGCCACTCACATGAATGTTGGAAATCCTGCTTGGTGTGCTCAGCGTTGTACAATCACATATATCCAGATGGGACCCCGTGTCTTAGTCTGTGAATGGCCTGGGGCTAAGTGAGAAGTGCGATTGCCAGTTTACAAGGAATTGTGGTTCAGTGATGGTGAAGAGGAACCCTGGCAGAAAGCCACATTGGACTGTACCACATATCCCTGCACTAGACAATTCAGGGTATTCAGACCTGTTTTTCTTTAAACGGTACAAATTGATTTTAATGTTATTTATTTTTTATTTTTTTGCTAATTTTTGTTTCATATTCACATGTCTCAAGTGAATATTTCCCCAGCAATGTTTTTTATGGATGACCTGATAAAGGCACAGGCTCAATGGCACACTTTCCTAATATATTCGGAGCTGAAGCAAGACCTAAAATAGTACTTATCTTTGGTCTTCATAGACCTCTGGCAAATATTTTTACCTTAATTGAGATATGCATGCACCATAGAAGTTTGTAGATGGCTTCCAGATGCACACTGGAAAAAATGTGGACTTTCTGCATCAGTCTTTTGATGTTGCAGTCTTCTGTAAACTAGTTTAGTTGGTTAACTTAACCTGATTTTTGGGTTAAAGTGAAACTCGGCTGGTACTCCAGAACAGTTTATGTAGTAAACATGAGGAGATACATTAGCAGACCCTTGTTCTGCTACTGTTGACATTCTCCTAAAAAAAAAGTCTGAACATTTGGCTATGATGGTGCCTCCTAGTGGAGAGCTGCATCAGAACTTATCACATATGTGTGAGTGCAGGTTCTCATGCAGCTTCAATAGGTTATAAGTAAAAGCAAAGAAACAGTACGAGTATAAAGGGAGCACTCTGAGGTAAAAAAAAATTGTCTCTCTTTGAGTATGACTTAGGTCTTCAGATGGCAGGTATCCGAGGTTAGTGTGTCAGGTAAAAAATTAAGATCTTTCCAGGTCACAAGATAATATTTTTCTTTTACCGGAAAGTTTACATTTTGTGCCATATCTCATCTGCAGGCACTGCACATGAAATAAAAATGCTTGGTTCTTTCCATTTTTCTACACAGCTGAAGACAGAATAACTGGGCAAATGGTGTAGAGTGAACCTTTTAAAAAGCATTCTCAGTAGCTGTAATGCCCAATCATGCTTTCTATATAAATATGTGCATTGGCCAAGCCTTGAAGACTTGCTATTAGTGTTACTAGTAACAAAACTCTGTGGTAATGATTTAACATGATTAAGCCAGAAATGTCCATCTTGTGAGTTTCAACTGCAAATACTATCTCACAGTTGTTCTTTGAAGCCCTGGAGTTGGCCACTTTGAATGTACATTTTAATGGCAAAGTGTATATTTTGGGGTCTAAAAACAATGGAAAGCATCACTTGGGGGCTAAATAGTCCTATTAAATGATAATGAAGGCATACATAATGAAATAATAGAAAAAAAAGGTGTGTGGGAAGCCAGTATCTGCCATTTTACCCATGCAACTTCAGAAAATATCATAACTTTGTCGATGTCCTGTGTAGAGTTTAAAATATTTGCGAGCCTGAGCTAGGGCTGATCAGATTGAAGAAGTGCATATTGATGGTCAAAATGGAGTCCATATAAACTACTGAGGACACCATATTTGGGACCAAAATTTAATACAGAAACCTAGAGGCCAAGGAAGAGATCTAAAAAAATATTTTATTGCACTAAACTTTGCAGGTTATTTTAACGCATATTTACTTTTTATTTAAAAAAAGCTTCTAATTGCATTAGAATAAATCCAAGTGAATGTACCCTGGGTTGGTTGTTGTAGTGCTTGGAACATCAGGCATAAAATCTATCTCTTCAGCTAGAGGGAATTGCAGAAGCTCTTAGTGGTTCTCTGCACAAAGGATCAATCCTTTTTATCGGGAGTCCAATTTCTTTACATCAGGGCCTCAACAATAAATTTGTATGATTTTGCAGATAAGCAAGTTAAAAAGACTTATATGGGTGAAAAGCCTAACATTTTGCATTTTGGATCTCTCTAAATGTGCCCCTAAGGGTCTATTGGATAAAGCGTGCATTCCGTAATCTTGTTTGGTCACTGGTTGCTAATGGCTCTGGTTACCAATCACTGAAATATCTAAAAGTAAAGCATTACTTTATTTTTTTTGTGTCAATGTTGTATTTCTAGCACTTTTGCTAGTATTCATTAGAACCCTGGTCTGGATTATTTCTTGATCAACCTCTGGGCTTCGCCTTTAATACATTGCTGTTGTGCATTGTTAAACGGTGAAGCCCAACTGTAACTGGGTTTCATTTTCTGTATATATGAAGATTACGGGTGAGCCAAGCAATCCATTGATGGGCTGCTAATATTCAAATACACCAGTCTTGGATTGAATTCCTGATTTTGAATTTTAGGTTTTTGTAGATCTCAACTTCTCTGAGAATGTTTCCAAAATGATTAGTTATTGCTGCATCTGTCCATAATTTCCTGGTATAGGAAACATTACAATTTGTTAGGTTAGTGACTTCTTAATTTGAGTCCTCCAACAGCAAAGTACATATACCATGATTGTGTCCTCAGAGGTGACCACTTTTAGACCATCACTGTGCATTTTCCTGAGCTGCTGGCAGTGTTGAGAATGCCTAGATGCTGTCCAGGCTCTTATCGTAAGAATAGCCTTCTATAATGCACCACTTTTCCTGACCACTTGGAGCACTTTAGTAATCTGCTCTGTCCAGATTACGTGTGTCATTTTAAGTTTTTTTGTTTTCTTTTTTTTTTTTTTTTTTTTTTTTAATATAAGATGCATAATGTATCAAGTTATTTTCTTTAAGATCAGTTCCATGATCAGTGCTGTAATTTCTTTAACAAAAAAAAAAATGAAAAAAAAAAATAGTTTTATCATATGTTTAGAAGACCAAAGATGATTTCTATTCGTCCTGTATATATTTATTTTAAAGTTGTTCTTTCAGTGTATAGAAGATATGCTTTGCTTTGTCCGCATTACACACAGGTACTGCCTTACTCGCATTGCCATAGCTGGAGGAGCTCTTCTATTGGAACAAACTATCATTCATGCAATATAGACATAATAGCCCAGTAGGCAGTACAGGGATTAAAGGACATATAAGCTTGATGTGAAAGTTGCTATGTATGAATAGATGATTAAAGTAGCAATATGTTTGCATAAAGTGTGGGATCTGTCAGGTGTAAACAAAGATAAAATAGGAAGTTACAGGGGAAAGTTTTTTTTGTTTTTTCCAATGCTTTTATACATTAGGTTAGCGTATGACAGTAGTTTATATAGACATAGATTGCAAAGTTATAGCTCAAAGCTGGCCTTACATAGCCCAGTATTTGTAGGCAATGCAACTAATTTGGTCATCATGTGTGAAGATGCATCCAGTATCAATTGCCAGTGAGCTGTCATTATGTTCCTATGAGAAGAAAAGGTGCCTTTTTTTGTTTGTGAAGTTGCCAGGTCTTAGCTCATGATGGGGGATAGCTTGAACTTGCCTCATCTGCTCAGATAGTGAGGGATCCAACTGCCCATGGCCAGCTTTACAGAAAAACGGTCAGTCCTCTCAAAACTAATATTTCATTTAGCTAAATTTTCATTCCAGTGCCTGTACGTCTGTAATGTACAACTGCAGGAATTTCTAGTGATTCAATGAGGGGGGGTCGTGGAGTCCTTAACCTAAGCAGCCAATTTAATGTAGTGTTCGTTTTAAGGGCAAGGTTAGGCGGAGATGAGGTGCAGAATTGGTTTAGTGTTTGGAGGGGTTAACTCACAACTAGTTTAAACCTGAAGCGGGGAAGAGGCTTGGTTAAGTGTCGGTGGTAGGTTAAAGTAATAGTAAAGGAAATTTTCTTTTTAAATAAAAACATGTTAAATATACCTGCTCTGTGCAGTAGTTTTGCACAGATCAGCATCTATCCTCCACTTCTTTGATCCTCCCGCTGGTGCTGAGTGCCCCAATGGCAAGCCACTGGCTGTGAGCATGCTTACTCCCAAGCCCTGCTCTGTGTGTCCATTGATGCACAGAACAAGGCTCAGCCTGCTACCTCCCCTGGCTGTGATTGGCAGCAGTGGAGGGATTGTAGCTCCCGCTGCTGTGTCTGAGCCAATGAGGAAGGGGACAGCTGTTCTTGTGCACATTGCTGGATATGAATTGGGCTAAGATAAATATTGTGGGAGAAGTTTTTTACCTTCATGCATTCTATGCAAATAAAAAGCCTTCCGCCTTTAGAGCCACTTTAAGGCAGGCCATACATTAATCATTCTTTCTTTTTTTTTTTTTATTGTACAAATTCCCCCATCCATACTTTTGATATGGGTGAAACACTCCTGCTAAGATATGTATTCTGCCAGCGGAACTGATCGTTGTATAGAACCAGCTTGTCAGGTTTTTCCCAAAGTCGATCTATAGATCAAATTGTGTACAACCAGCTAGCATAGTGATGTCGAACCTTGGCACCCCAGATGTTTTGGAACTACATTTCCCATGATGCTCATGCACTCTGCAGTATAGTTGAGCATCATGGGAAATGTAATTCCAAAACATCTGGGGTGCCAAGGTTCGACATCACTGGGCTAGCCCAATCATGAATTGAAATTTGGCCAGTCCCTGCTGAACTGGCTGAATTTAAATCCATGTCTGACCAGCTTAAGTTAAGTCAGGGGTTTCACTTAAGTGTGTGGAGGTGGCCAATTGTTTAGGGAGCAGAATGAGTTCAGAAAGGAGAAAGTTGATAGACGAGATCTGCTTAAGTGGTATGGGTAATTGTGAACACTTTCTTTTGCTTGTTTTTTGGCACCAAAAACCTTTCCAGTGTCCGAAACCAACAAACTGTTGTCAGTCAGTGCAGTTTGTTGGACCAACATGTCTGCTTTTCAAATTTTGGGAGCTAGGGTTTGATATCTCCTCATGGTTCTTTTGCTGCACATGTTGAAATATCACTTCTCTTACAGTGCACATGTTCCCATGCCACCTATTGCTTTCTTCATGATGCATAAAGGTATTAAAAAATCCAGCAGTTTAAATAGCCACCATAGCTTGCTTGTGTGAAGGCCTGGGCACCACCACCTTCCCTTCCCGGTAATTTAACTCTCCAGCCTCTACAAAAAAATAAAATATAGTTTTGGGAGGACTGAACCCTTTCAAGCTTGAGGATAAGGCAAGTCTTAAAGGAGAAAATGCTGCTTGAATTTTGGAGAGAAACGGTCTCCCAATTCTTCCCTATTAATCTTTCTGTATGTAATTCTTTACACAGCTGCTTTTTTTTTTTTTTTAGAATACTTCAGCCATCTGGAACCATCTAAGATAGTACTCACCATGAACAAACATTTGTAACAAATTTCTGAGTTTGTACATTCAAAAATGCACAGAAATAGTACAGGTAATGTAGTTGTGATTCTTTCAGGTACAGGAGATATGAATATAATTATAGTTGGAGTACTTTAATACAGAACAATAGATATGAGGAAAATTTGTTTGTCTAATGAACAATGGCTGTAAAATTCCAGCTCTACAGATCAGATATGCTCTTGACATTTCTCAATGCAAGATCCTTTGTACAAGTGATCTTTCTGTGATGAAATGGCCCCATTCCTTTGCCCACTAAACAGACTTAAACGTGTCACTTGAAGGACCCCATCTATTTTGTCTCTACCCTTTTCTGAAAGATATTTTCATATATCTTTTAAGTGTGTCTTATCATATCCCTTATATCGGTCTATATATGTATATAGAACAACTCCCCATCAAAAAAGTTTCCTTTCTCTGTTCTTAGTTCCTAGAGGCCTATTCAAATGTGGATTTTTTGACCATTAAAAAGACAGGTTCTCTATTTCCCTAATGTACTGTTTTTAAAAAAAATTCTCAATCAAATCTACATTGTTCTTGTCTGTGTCCATCATACAATTGCAGTGCCATTCACTATGAAGGCACAGATCTTGTGGATTTTGTATGCAGTTTCATGTGCTTCAACTTTAGCTAAAGATGCACAAGTGTGAACTAGCCTTAAATAGAAGTGCTTCTAGCTATGATTAAACAGTTAAAGCCATAACAAAGAGCAGATGTAGGTAGACCAGCTAAACCATTGGCGTTTTATTAAAGTAGAACTATATAGATCATTTTTTTTAATTATTATTTTGGATACAGTAAGGGAGGGCTATAACCCGTGTAAGGTAATTTTATTTCATTTTTATTTTTTTTCCATTTGTGTCTCATTGGGGAGGTTTACCTTCACTTTCTGCCCCATACCTAAAACAGGAAGTCGAAGGAAAAAATCCCTTGGGGCCCCTAAGGTCACCAGAACTAGTGTCCCCATTGGAAGATTTCCCCCAAATTTTGAATTTTACTTTCACTTTCAATGATAATGGTAAACAGGATAAATGGAGAGGGTGAATCTCCCTAATGGAGACACAGATAGCAATAAAAACTGATGGGTTCTAATCCCTCTCCACTCTATCCAAAACTTTAAAAAGTTTTGCCTTTTAGTTATACTTTAACACTGACCTCTGACTCATTTGATGTTATGCGCTTTGTGAATGTAAAAATATTGGCTGATAATCTAAAACTCTCTAATAGCTGCTGTAAATGGGCAAATCTTTGCCACTAAACCTGCTGTCCTCAATTTTTGAAATATTAGTTGTGGGTAGACTGACCCTTTCACATAGGTATGCAGAAGATCTACTGATCCCAGCGCACAAGGCAGCCATTACATTTCCTTTTTGAGTTGCAAAATGTTAGTAGTTTTTTTTTTATTAAGCACTGAAGAAAGTAGCCAATCCATGATTTGCTGATAGTAATTGCTGGGCAGTGCCTTAATGAATAGGTTTAGCCAAGAGAGATTTCTATCATAGCTTACCTTTTAGTTTGATGTAACACCTATGTGTTGCAAAAATGCCTGTTCAACCACTTGCCGACTGCTGCACTCCAAAATACATTGGCACAGTGGCAGCAGTGGGCAAATGGGTGTACCTGTACGTCCCCTTTAAGAGCCGGGGATAGCAGGTCTCCCAGCGATCGTGTCACGGAACCTCAGAACGGGGAAGTGCCTATGTAAACAAGACATTTCCCCGTTCTGAATCGTGTCATGACACATCACCGCTCCCTGTCATTGAGAGCGATGATTGCTGTCATGTGACCTCCAGCCCATTCCCCACAGTTAGAATCACTCCCTTGGACACAGTTAACCCCTTAATCGCCCCCTAGTGGTTAACCCCTTCACTGTCAGTGTCATTTACACAGTAATCGGTGCATTTTTATAGCACTGATCGCTGTATAAATGAGAATGGTCCCAAAATAGTGTCTGATGTGTCCGCCATAATGTCGCAGTCCCGATAAAAATCGCAGATCGCCGTCATTACTATACTACTAAATAAAAAAAGGTATAAAACTATCCCCTATTTTGTAGACGCTATAACTTTTGCGTAAACCAATGAATTTACGCTTATTGCGATTTTTCTTTTTACCAAAAATATGTAGAAGAATACACATCAGCCTAAGCTGAGGGAAAAAATGTTTTTTTTCTATCTTTTTGGGGGATATTTATTATAGCAAAAAGTAGAAAAAAAATGCTTTTTTTTTTTTCAAAATTGTCACTTTTTGTTTATAGCGCAAAAAATAACCGCAAAGGTGATCAAATACCACCAAAAGAAAGATCTATTTGTGGGGAAAAAAGGACGTCAATTTTGATTGGGTGCAATGTCGCACGACCGCGCAATTGTCAAAGTTACGCAGTGCCGAATCGCAAAAAGTGCTCTGGTCAGGAAGGGGGTAAAATCTTCTGGGGCTGAAGCAGTTAATTGTCTGTGACCACAATGCATTTTAAGGCATGGTTGTTTTGAGGCATCATAACACAGTAGGTTACATCAAACCTGCATTGTAGCACTTTCATAATGCACAAGCTATGTGTGATGGTGTGCTCTTTACAAGAAAAAGTAAAGCTTGTTTTTTGTTCTGTTGCCATGCTTTGGCATCTTTTTCTAAATGAATGGGCTGCCTTACCACATTGCATGGTTAATACCATGTTTCAATACAATCCTGGTTAATACCATTGTCAATACAATGGCACAGCAGTGGCGGCTGGTGGCAGTGGTCGCTCAGTGAAAACTCCCCCTCCTGGCGCTCAGTCGAACACCTGTCCCCCCCCCCCCCCCGGTGATCACTACCCTATTTAGGTCGCAGACCACTTCAAACCTTCCTGCATCTCCTCGGTGGCTTCACCCCGCATCTCTGGCTTTAGGGCAGCTTCCTTTTCTCCTTCCCCTTGGCGGCCAATCCGATCGCTTCTCCTCTCGGCCAAACGGGTCTTGGTTGGCCAGGAGGATACCCTGGAAGACAATAGTGAATATTTGCTATTGTCACAAAGGTGCTCTGCGCCCTGAGCCCACCCTTTTCGAAGCCAATTGGAGCCTCAGGCACTAATCATGTGCTTAAAAAAAAAAAACACTTAGAATTTTATACATCCGGGGCCCTGCATGTAGATTAGGGGCCGGGTGCATGGATTGGGGGAAGGCACCCCTAATGGATGGGCTGCCACTGTGGCACAGTATAGGGGGGCCTTAATCCTTTGTGTAGTAAAACAGTTTTGTGGGGGGGTTTTCGGGGACATGGAACTGCTGAATGCCAAGTAGGACAACAGGCTGCTGGCAATGTATTTTACCAATGGTATGTATATCTGTCATTTTGTATTGATGTGCTTGAAGCACTGCTGTCTCTATGGAAGATCAAGTACTATCTTGGCCAGCAAGGTTAGTTTTGTCCATGTAGCTGTGCTTTGCATAGGAACTTCAGGCAGCTTTATCAATAAACATAGTATATAAAGCAGTGATGTGCAGCATGCCGAAATCCACTGTAACCAGTGAAAATGTCATCAGTCAGAACAATGAAATGATCATTCTGGATTATTGCACCTAGCTCAAGGCTGTCGTGAGCTTAAGACTTACTAATAGAAAATCCATCTCTACATGTGTCATACATGTGTCATAAGGAATCACCGCTACACAGAGATTGTTTTCCTTTAATGCTGTGGAACTACAAGTCCCATTGTACAGCATGCTGGAACTTCCTCAAGCCTTTGCCTGCCTCTTTTTACAGTGCACTTAGAAGGTATTAAAACCACCCTTAAGAGGTGTGGCCTACATAAAATCTATTTATTTTACTTTTTTAATATTTCATTGTAAGCATCAGAACAATCACTTTGTATATTCGAGAACAGGGTAATTTTTCATGAATAGACTGACGCGTCATGACATACATTTAGCCTGTTCAAGTTGTACTTTTAGTTCTATAACCTATTGGCAAGGAGAGGGGTAACAGAGCTCTAGCTAGCCTTAAAGAGTTCTGCCCAGAGGGGAAGCATAGCTGCACTGGATGTATACCAAGGTGCTGCCAGCTCCCTGGACTTGTATGCCACTTGTTTTCCCACATTGCCTTCTTGCATAGCTGTATTCCCATTTTGTTTGTCGAGTCTAATGCTGTCTCAACCTTGAGAAATCATGTAAATGTTTATTTTAATTTAAAACTGTTTTATTTTCTCATCAGGAGTATTTCGTGTTTTTGTTCCTTTTTTTTTTTTTTTTTTTTTTTTTTTTTTTTTTTTTCTAAACTACTGGTTGAAGGAAAACCTCTACTAAATAAAACAGCAGAAATAATAAATATCATGTGTTGTGGTTATTTATTGGAAAAATAATAAACAAATATCAGGTACTATGAGCTCAGCTTACAGTTTGAGATGGCTTCTTTGTACGTGGGGCACTTAAGCTGGCCATACATGGATCAAAATTCTACCAATTCAGCAGGGACCGGCTGAATTTTCAATCCATGCATGGGCACTGTGGTTGTACAGAAGTCAATCTACCAATACATTTCTGTAAAGTGGCCCTTTTGGGTTTTCCCCACTCAATCAGCGTCGTGGGCTATGGCCAGCAATGCTGATCAGTGTATTCTGACAGCGGGGGAAACTTCCCTGCTGTCATAAAACAGTAGTTCAGCAGGGAAGATTCCCCCATCCACATTTAATTCATAGATGGGGAATCGGGTCAGTTTTTTTTTTTTTTTTTTTTCGTTCAACCCTCTGGTTAAACGCCCAAAAATGACTCCTATATGGGCTACCTTAGTACAGCATTATAACTGTTCAGTTTGCCCTGGCAGTGTTCATGCTTGCATTTTGTCACTACAGCTCCATATTTCTGTGTAAGTGTAAAAGAGGCAAAAGCTTATAAAGACGCATACATGTTTTTTATTCCTTCCCTCTGAAATTTCTTGGGTTCATTTTATAATGGCACCTGCTGAATTGTATAAACTGGGATACGCATTTGGTTCAAGAAAAAAAAGGGGTAGCCCCTGGAAGCTGGAAGTCGCACATCTTAGGTGTTCTAGAGAGGTGAATGAAGTGGCAACCTCAGCATGGACTCTGACCAATGCGATTCACTCCATCCCCTGGAGTTTAGTCATGGGGAATGCATTTTTGGTGTAATTGAACTACAGAAAGGATCATGATGGGAAAGAGAAGGGCAATTTTACCACATAAATTTTTGGAGTGACTCGCTAAAAAAAAAAAAAAAAAAAAAAAAAATGCTATAGCCCCCTCCCGAGCAGAACAAACTTCTCTCCCTTGCCCTCTGTTCAGTCAGTGGGAATGAGGAAATTTAAGTTTTAGTCAAGCTCCTAGTGAATATGCGCACGTGACAGTGCTGGGCCAATCTCCAGGCACTGCCACCTGAGTGATTGACTTTTTTCTATTCTTCCATTCCAAAAAGTACCAGGTATTTTCTTTGCTCCTATGGAACGGGTGAACCAGTTGATGTTGGGAGGGGGTGAAAAAATAAGTATGTGCTGTTGAAAATAGATAAGATTAAGATAAAAAAAAACCTGTGTGCAGCAACCCTCCTCAGCCCCCTAATACTTGAGCCCCATCTCAATCCAGTGATGTTGTGGGAGCACTCTGCAAGAGGGAGGGGCCAGGAGCGCAGGAATGGGACCTGAGAAGAGGAGGCTCTACGCTGCTCTGTGCAAAACCGCTGCACAGAACAATCGGACGTGTTTTGTTTTTTTTCAAGACTTTAGTATCACTAAAGTTCAATTTTTTATTTTTTTTTTCTAAAGTGCAGCTTTCCTAAGTACCAATATGTCCCTCACCTCAGCCTCTGCTGGAGCAGGCCTCATCTCCGCCTCTGCTTTCTTCTATAGAAAACTCCTTGATGACCTCCTGTTATCTGTACTGCAGGATGCTAGAGCCATAGAGTGAGGAAGTTCTTCAGCAGCTGACCTCGTTTAACCACACCCTGCTCCTGCTCTCATCCTCCAGGAGATTGCACAGCCCACCTCTTCACTACTTTAGTTCAGCCCAGTGCTGCAGTACTTTCTAAAACCAGCCCACAGCTCTAGTACTGCACTGCTCCTATAATATATTTGTCTCACCCACCTCTGTGGTTGGTTTGTTATTAATGGAGAGGGAAATCCATATTCCACACACTCCACACCTAGGGGTCACCAGCCCAATGTATATCAGAACGAAAAATGTATTGTAGTAAATGGGCTATTAAATAATAGTCTCCATGGTTAAAGCTAAAACACATACAGGCGGTCCCCGAGTTACAAACATCCGACTTAAAAACGACTCATACTTACAAACGGAAGGAGACAACAGGAAGTGAGAGGAAATCTACCCCTAGGAAGGGAAATTCACTCCTGTAAGAATTATTATGGGGAAAAAGGTACCTCCGCTGATGCTTTATCAACAAGGATTGTTTCCACAACAACCCAAAATTTGTCAAAATCCAATTGTCATTGGGGCAGGAAGTGAGGTGAAATCTTTGAAAAGGGGCACAGACAGCAAAACAAACATTACAGAGGCAATAACCCTTCCCTATGCAGCCAAAAAAACCTTTTTTAAGCTTTTTGGATAGCAGCTACACTTAAAAAAAAAAATGTACCTGATCCAACTTGGAAACAGATTCAACTTAAAGGGGTTGTAAAGTGAATAATTTTTTTTTTTTTTTTTAAATAACAAACATGTTATACTTACCTCCACTGTGCAGCTCGTTTTGCACCGAGTAACCCCGAACCTGCTATTCTGGGGTCCCTCGGCGGCTGTCTCTGCTTCCTCCCGCAGGTGCTTCTCACGTTCATGTGAGCTCCCTCGCATGGTGAGAAGTATCTGCGGGCACGCTCCCGTGATACAGCCGGCGGCTATAGCCGCTCGCTGTATCCAGCGGCCCCACCCCCCCAGCGCTCCGTGTCAGTGGATGTGATTGACAGCAGCGCCGGCCAATGGCTGCGCTGCTTTCCATCCATCCACTCCAGCCAATCAGCGGCCAGGCTGAACGGTGGAAAGGACGTTGGGGGACGAGCGCGGGACTTTCGAGGGGTGAAGTAAGTAAAACGGGGGGGGGGCTGGGGGTGCCGGGACTGTCAGATGTTTTTTCACCTTAATGCATAGAATGCATTAAGGTGAAAAAACATTTACCTTTACAACCCCTTTAAGAACAAACCTACAGTCCCTAACTTGTTTGTAATCTGGGGACCCCCTGTGTATATGTGTGTGTGTATGTGTGTGTGTATGTATATGTGTATGTATATATGTGTGTGTATATATATATATATACACACAAACACAACAATCAACACTAATAAATTATGTATAAACTTTTTTATCTTTATAATAATGATTGGTGTGTGTGTGTATATAAATATATATTATCTTAAACATGGGGACTACCATTAAAAGCCCATTTTCTACAATACTTTTTTCCACCTCTGTGGTTACATGCTCCTTCAATGCAGTCATTGTCAGTGGGCACCGTTCTCCTTCAATACACAGCCAGTGTCGTCCTCTGCTGATGGATTGTTTTGTACCTCCCCTCCTCGATTCCTAGATCATTTGTTTGGCAGAGTGCACACAAAGGAGGAGCTGAATGATCACATAATGTGGAGCAGAGCTGTAATATTGAAAATGGCAAAAGTGTGTTTCTGGAAGTCTATAAAGCTCCCTCTACACTATACAATCTATTTTAGAATTGCCATCAACTTTTTAGTGGAAGGGCTTGACTGATTGGATACAGAGTTATTGGATAGATAGGTATGTTCCCCTATTTATAAGGTTTTGGTAAATAAAGATTGTACAATCAGGTTGTATAGTGTATAGCCACCTTTATACAACTGAAATGAACTAGTTTACATGTGCCCGTGGGGGAGAGAGTGAGAGAGACAGAGCGTGCACAGAGAAAGCGATTCACTGATCAATTTCTCCTGGATTTAGGTGTTCCAAATGATGTGTTAATTAGCAGATTGGGGCTCAATTCTATGGGCTGCTTGCGCGCAGCACCAAGGTGGATATATCAAATGGTGGGTGTGGGGAATTTGCACAGTGGGAGGGCCTTAAAGGGACATTGTTAAATAGCAGGAAGGTTTTACAGTGAGGCTTTATGCACACCTGAGCATTCCAAAAATGTAAAAAAACTGGTGTCCCTCTTGTGGTGCCATGAAAGGTTAATGGCACCGCAAACATGGATGCAAACACGAAAGCTGCAGCACACCCATATGCTCCATGAGCTACTTTGCCAGGCATAGGGCAGCCTATTGAATACAATCGGCTTCCTTATGCGTGTTGAAAGACAAACGTGGCAAAAATCATGCGCTCCCACTACACTAGGTGTGGCTAGGGCCTGAAAGTGAAGTTGGTGTGTTTACAGCCTCCCCCTTCCCCTCCCTGAGCTGGTGCTGGATTACAAGAACAATTACAGGTGAGGGTCTCCACCCACTCCCTCCCATGTAGACCTGGCCATACAATATGCAATCTGATTGTACAATCTATGTACAATTTCTTTTAGAGTTACCATAACTATATAATAGGAGGACCCACCTGAACAATCCATCCAAATTGTATCAAACTGGGCAATCCCTTTGTAATTGATGATAGATCTAAAGGAAATTATATAATCCGATTGTACAATTCATGGCCACCTTAAAGTGGTTGTAAAGGATAAAGGTTTTTTAACTTCATGCATTCTAGTCATAAAGGTAAAAAACCTGTGGAGTGCAGCTCAACCCCCCACCCCACACACACACACCTCCCCTGAGCCTGATCCAGTGATGTGCACAAGAGCAGAGTTTCTCCTGGGCCTCTCTCTCTTCATTGGCTGAGAGACAACAGTGGGAGCCATGGGACATTGGCTCCCACTGCTGTAATTGACAGTAAGTGAGGAGGGGGTGGCGCAGTGCCACAATCTGTCCCATAGACACACAGGCGGCTCAGGAGTGAGCACGCACAAGTGACCCCACAGCAAGCCGCTTGCTATGGGGGCACGCAGCAAGGAGGAGGGGTCAGAAGACCCGAGAAGAGGAGGATCGGAAACCACTGCACAGAGCAAATAAGTATGATGTGTTTTATCATTTTATGGAAAAAAAATTGAATCATTAGAACTACTTTAAGCGATTGACGTCCGCAAGGGACATCGGTCCCGAAGAGGAAGAGGCAATTATGTCTCATCTGTGCACACCAGTACCCCCTACCAGTTCCACCTGCCATTGCCACCTATCAATGCCAATCAGTTCTACCTAGCAGTACTGCCTATCAGTGTAACCGATCGGTGCCCATCAGTGCCACCTCATCAGCGTACATCAATGAAGGAGAAAAATTACCTGTTATATAATTTTATAGCAAAATATTAAAAAAAAATTTTTTTTAAATTCGGTCTTCTTTTTACATTTTTTGTAACAAAAAATAAAAACCACAGAGGTGATCAAATACCACCAAAAGAAAGCTATATTTGTGGGAAAAATATATAAAAATTTAATTTGTGTACAGTGTTGTATGACCATACAATTATCATTCAAAGTGCAACAGTGCTGAAAGCTGAAAATGTGTCTGGACAGGAGGGGGGTTTAAGTGCCCAGTAAGCAAGTGGTTAAAGGTAGAAGTAGGAAAATGGGTGGAAACCATAAAAGAGGTGGTATAATATTAAGGAAGGTGTGGTCCAGAGAAGTAAAACGCACCCTATTTTGTGATTCAATAAGGTAGGGCATAATGAGATATGCAGATTTCTGGGTGGTCTCGTGATGCTACAGGAAGTGATGGGCTCAGAGCGCATGGTTTTACTTTTTGAAGACAGAGGTGCTTAGGGATGGCTTGGACTAAAAAGACGTTACAAAAGGCTTCTATTTATCGTGAAAAGTGGAATTCTACCTAAAAACCTAGCCTTTTAAGAAAACCTGTTTCTTTGCAATGCAGGCACCTAGATGTCTGTGTTACAGCTTGGGAGCACGGTTTAGCTGCATTTAAGATGTCACAGATAGACTGTAGGCCAAAAATAAAAATATACGTAGCTGGTGACCAGCATCTTGTAGCCAGTAACTCATACTCTCTTACCCATACCCTGCATGCTCTTACCTCATACCCCGCTTTTAGTTTTAAGTCCTTAAACTAAGATTTTACTTTATACCACCTTACTGCAGGTTCTCATGCCAAGATTGCTGACGCATTCTATTCAGATGGCCAGCAGTTTATAAGGATGTTTACCTTCATTTACAGCGTCTTGATAAAGTATTTATGCCCCTTAAAAGTTTCCACATTTTGTCAAGTTACAACCAAAAACGTAAATGTATTTTATTGGGATTTTATGTGTAGACCAGCCTTTCTCAACCTTTTCAACACAGAGGAACCCTTGAAATAGTTCTCCAGTCTCGGGGAACCCCTACTCATGATACATTAGTGTGATGGTCAGTGGGAAGAATGGTCCTTACACTTGTGGTGACTGGGAAGAATTACCTCCTTACAGATAGCTAAAAAGATCAATGGTGTCGGCGGGAACTTATCCGAGAGGCAGAAATGGCCCAATGCTGGAGGAACCCCTAGCAAGCTCTGGAGGAACCCTAGAGTTCCACTGAATACCTGGTTGAGAATCACTGGTGTAGACCAACACAAAGTGGCACGTAATTGTGAAGTGGAAGAAAAATGACAATTGGTTTTCAATGTTTTTTACAATTAAATATCTGAAAAGTGTAGCGTGCATTTGTATTCAGCCCCCTTTTACTCTGGTACCCCTAACTAAAATCTATTGGAACCATTTGCCTTCAGAAGTCACCTATTTAATAAATCGAGTCTACCTGTGTGTAATTTAATCTCAGTATAAATTAAATACAGCTGTTCTGTGAAACCCTCAAAAGGTTTGTTAGAGAACCTTAGTGACCAAACAGCATCATGAAGGCCAAGGAACACACCAGATAGGTCAGGGATACAGTTGTGAAGAAATTTAAAGCGGGGTTAGGTTAGAAAAAAAATATCCCAAGCTTTGAACATCTGACAGAGCCCTGTTCAATCCATCATCCCAAAATGGAAAGAGTATGGCACAACTGCAAACCTATCAAGACATGGCCGTCCACCTAAACTGACAGGCTGGGCAAGGAGAGCATTAATCAGAGAAGCAGCCAAGAGGCCCATGGTAACTCTGGAGGATCTGCAGAGATCCACAGCTCAGGTGGGGGAAAATGTCCACAGGACAACTATTAGTCGTGCACTCCACAAATCTGGCCTTTATGGAAGAGGGGCAATAAGAACGTCATAAAAACTCCAATTTGCAGTTTGCGAGAAGCCATGGGGGGGACACAGCAAACAGCTGAAAGAAGGTGCAAAGAAGAATGGGCAACGTTTCGCTCTCTAGATGTGTAAAGCTGATAGAGACCCACCAAAAAAGATTTGCACCTGTAATTGCAGCGAAATGTGGTTTTACAAAGTATTAACTAATGGGGGCTGAATACAAATGCACGCCACACATTTCAGATATTTATTTGTAAAAAAAATTGAAAATCATTTATCATTTTCCTTCCACTTCACAATTATGTACCACTTTGTGTTGGTCTATCACATAAATCCCAATAAAATACATTTATCGTTTTGGTTGTAACATGATGAAATGTGGAAAATGTCAAGGGGTATGAATACTTTTTCAAGGCACTGTATGAAATTGCTGGGCTTTTGACATTTTTATGACTCCACTTTTATTGTGTGCACCTATTTAAAAGCCTCCCAGTCGCAAAATTAAAATGTTGCCTAACATTTCAAAACCCTTGTTGCTTATATGTCATGACTAGTACAGATTGTCATTTTAAATATGTAATGAAAATGTAGAAACTGCCATTCTTGGAGGTACAACTGTTCAAACTGTGCTATGCAAACTATTGGCGTTAGCATATGAAATTGAATTCATCCTGCCCTTTCTTTTGCCTGAAACTGATTCCTGTCGAAAAGTAAACCCATTTCCCTAAAAGGCAATTTTACATTAAAATCCTGGTTCCCCATAATAGTTTGCAGGTGTTAGCTGTAAGGGTGACTACCCCCAGTGGGAATAGTCCTTGGCTTTGAAAACACTGATCTAACAGGATCTTTTGAATGTGGTTTACATTTGTGAAATGGGATAGTATAAAATCTCATATCATACCATGCAAAAGGTATTTCTTTATTCCTTGGAAATGGTCCAATCTTGAGTTAAGATACATTCTTTCTCAGGAGATAGTGCCATTTTTTAGTTTATGGTACATGCACGTCTGTACAGAATACACAATTATTTTGAAGTAGCTGGGTCAACCTGTGCTGTTCCCCTGAAAATACCCCTTGTAAAATGTATCCTGATAAGGTACATAGGACCTCCTGAATTCCCAGGCTTACCACCAAGGACAAAGTAACAGTATGCAGACATAAACAAGGTAAGTAAACGAACAGATACATATTTTGAATAGAGTGCTGGTGATAGCGGTCATGCACTGATTACAATGATTAATATGGGTTTCTGTTCAGGGAAAAAGTCTAATGTTTCAATGGCTTTTGAATATAATTGTTGCCTTTCTATGGTAACTATGTGCTGTGGACAAAAGCTAGCCACTAGTACATAATGCAATCTCCTCCATACTTTTAGTACTGGACATTCTGCAGTGTACATTTAAAAAAGAGCAGGATTGTAAAAAAATAAATAAACATCACACTTACCTATGTAGATGCAGCATTGATCCCCCACAGTTCTACACTGAGAATTGATTGACCAAAGACCACTGATTGATCAGTTCTCAGGTCGGCTCAGAGCACAGAGCGGGGATTGTCAGTCACCTTTTTGCTCTGCCACTCCAGTGCTCAATGGAGCACTGGGCTGTGGAGGGAGCAGCTTACTCAGGCTGCCGGTCAAGTATGTGAGCGGATCCCAACATTATTGTCAGAATCCCTACAGAGCCTGGAGCGGCTCTGTTATGTCAGCCAACAGTGGATTTTAGCCTGCTGTTGGCTGAATCTGGGCTAAAGGATTGCATAACTAAGTGTACTGCTCTGACCCACAGGAGAAGTATGGCCAAAATAGCTCAAACAGCATATGCTTATTTTAACTGTGTATTTTGGAGATGTGTTTTAAGGCTTCTTCTATCATACGATGCATGTAAAACTATATCTTTGCAACTGATACATTTGAAAGTTTGAAGCCAGGGCAGGAAGTGTGCAAGATCTCATTACAAGAGACAGCACTAAAACCCTGCCACCGAAAGTTTCTAAATGTGTCAAATACTGTCTCTTTTGCTTTATTAAAGAATTGAGCCTCCTTCAATAACTAGTAGTGTGATGGGCAATTAAAAACAGAATTTAGAGCAACAAAAATTTGTACTCGCTTCAGAAGTCTTCCAATAAGCCAGGAAAATTCAGTTTTAGTGATCAATTTTAAATCTGAACATCATACATTTCTGAAATAAAGGAATTTGTCCCAGATGCTTCAGTTTTTCTTTCTTAATCATGCATCACAGGAAATAAAAGGCTACCCCATGTTACTTATCCTTGGTCTTTCACCAACCTGCTTCTCCAAAGGATACAGTGTCACACGTTTATTCGCCCTTACTTCAGAGCTTACACTCTCCTTCAATGTTAAACAAAAAACTTCACCTTGCACAGCAAGTTCAAACTTGCTGTTTTAGGCTGTTTTCACTATTGCGTCCTTAAAATCATGGCCATGATTTTTTTGCCACGATTTTACTGCAATTTTTTGCCGCGACTTGAAGCAATGACTGTGCAAGTCGCATCAAAGTGGGACCAAAGTAGTGCAGGGACTACTTTGAAGTCGTTGCGTCTTGAAGTCGCACATATGAATAGTACTCATTGGAAATCATGGGGTACAACTTGTCATGCGACTTTTCAGTCCCAAATCTCATGAAAAGTCGCACTAGTGGAAACCTAGCCTCAATGTGAAACACCTGACCACATTGAGCTTATTTGATTTTGTGCAGTCTCCACTCACTGTGCTCCAAGCCTCAGCAGTAGTGGATGATACTGTCCCAGCTTCCTGAGTTCCAAGCCTCTCTCCGGATCACTCTTCCAGCTACAGACATTCAACTGACCAAGCCTCACTTTCAGCCTTTCTCCAGTGTTACTTCCTTTGGTCTTGCACAAACCTACCTCTCCAAAGGATACAGTGTCGCACACATTTATTCACCCTTTCTTCTGAGCTTACACTCTCCTTGAAGGCAAAACAAAAAACGTCACCTTGTGCAATACAAACATAAAAGAGCTTTATTCTTAATAAAAGGACTACTCACAAGTGTACAGCCTATCAATGCTTTCAGAAGTAGGCCAACTCCCCACCGGTAACACCCGACTGGGACCAGCACTCCAAAACAAAATCCAACAGGTTATGGCCCCTTCCTTCCACAGAAACTTGGCGCCCACCATAACCCAACAACACTGTGCCCATCAATTACTGACACTGTGCCCATCAATTTCTGCCAGTCTGCCCATCAGTTGCCGCTACTGTGCCCTACTGTGCCCCATCAGATGCTGCCAATGTGCCCATCAATTGCCGCTACTGTGCCCCATCAGATGCTGTTAGTGTGCCCCATAAGATGCCGCCAGTGTGCCCCATCAGATGCTGCCTAGCCTATGGCTCTAACCAGGTGCTTCCAAAAAACACCCCCACCGCTGTAATTCAGATGCTCAGCGCCCGAAAATGGGTCGGGCACCTGAATAGGGGGTGTCAGCAGGGACCATAGATAGATTAATGCAATGCATGATGCATATGGTGACAGAGCGGTGCAGAAGAGAGGGGGCGGCGCTCTTGCTCCCTTTATGGACGCACCGCCACTGTCTAAACCTCTGGCAACAAAAGTGAGTACACCTCTAAGTAAAAATGTCTGAATTGAGCCCAAAGTGTCAATATTTTGTGTGGCCACCATTATTGCCATCTGAGTCCTTTTCCACTCCTCCATTTCGACATCACAGAGCTGGTGAATGTTAGAGACCTTGCGCTTCTCTACCTTCCTGTTGAGGATTCCCCACAGATGCTCAATAGGGTTTAGGTCTGGAGACATGCTTGGTCAGCCCATCACCTTTACCCTTAGCTTCTTTAGCAAGGTAGTGGTTATCTTGGAGGTGTGTTTGGGGTTGCTATCATGTTGGAATTCAGCCCTGCGGCCCAGTCGCCAAAGGGAGGGGATCATTCTCTGCTTCAGTGTGTCACAGTACATGTTGGCATTCATGGTTCCCTCAATGAACTGTGGCTTCCAAGTGCTGGCAGCACTCATGCAGACCCAGATCATGACAATCCCACCACCATGCTTGACTGTAGACAAGACGCACTTGTCTTTGTACTCCTCACCTGGTTGGCGCCACACAAGCTTGACATTATCTGAACCAAATAAGTTTAATTTGGCCTCATCAGACCACAGGACATGGTTCCAGTAATCCATGTGCTTAATCTGCTTGTCTTCAGCAAACTGTTTGCAGGCTTTCCTGTGCATCATCTTTAGAAGAGGCTTCGTTCTGGGACGACAGCCATGCAGAGCAATTTGATACAGCGTGCGGCGTATGGTCTGATTACTGACAGGCTGACCCCCCACCCCTTCAACCTCTGCAGCAATGCTGGCAGCACTCATCCGTCTATATATCACAAATACAACATCTGGATATGACGCTGACCACATGCACTCAACTTCTTTGGGTGACCATGGCTAGACCTGTCCTGAGTGGAACCTGACCTGTTAAACTGCTGTATGGTCTTGGCCATCATTCTGCAGCTCAATTTCAGGGTCTTGGCAAACTTCTCATAGCCTATGTCATCTTTATGTAGAGCAACAATTCTTTTTTTCAGATCTTCAGAGAGTTCTTTGCCATGAGATGCCATGTTGAACTTCCAGTGACCAGTATGAGAGAGTGAGAGTGATAACACCAAAGTTAACACACCTGCTTCCCATTCACACCTGAGACCTTGTAACACTAACGAGTCACATTACACCGAGAGTGGGGTGGAGGAACTTGACTGGCCTGCACAGAGTCCTGACCTCAACCAGATAGAACATCTTTGGGATGAATTAAAGTGCAGACTGAGAGCCAGGCCTTCTCTCCAACATCAGTGCCTAACCTCACCAATGTGCTTCTGGAAGAATGGTCAAATATTCCCATAGACGCACCTAAACATTGTGGACATAGGTTAGGCTGACACTCCTTTTAGTTGGGTGGCTGCTTCCCCCTGGGGTTCACAGGCCTGTTTAACCCTCAGCAAGCCATGACCTTGCACAGTCAGAGAGGATGATGAGGTGTGCCCCCAAACTCTTCTGCAAGGTAGGGAGAACCCCTTACAAAAGGTGTCCTGCAATGGCCCCTCTAAGGGTAAGATTTTCTCTAAATGCCTGTTCTTATCTGGTATTTCTGCTGTGTCAGGGGCAATATCCTCTACTTTCTTTGTGTCAAGGAAGGACTTTCTGCAGCCATATTTGGACTGCAAGATCAGCTTTCAGGGGTTCTCATTGGTCTGGGAAGCAACCATGAGTGCTTTGCTTCCTATACTCCCCTACTGGGAGAGGATGAGGCATTAGATAAAATTCCTCAAGATGAGGAAGAGGAGGGAGCTATTGAGTATCAGGTCCTCTGTGGAGTCCTCCCAGAAGGAATTTCAAAGTCCTGGGCTTTCTCAGACACAGAAGGCTTCTTGAAGGATGTAAACGATTCAGGTGCACAGAGATTATATAGCCCAGCCAGCAATAAATGTCTTTCCAGTGGTAAAGAGAACAAAGGGAAAGGTCTGTGGATGTAGGTTCCTCCTAAATCCGTCCTGCAGGAGCGCTGGCATTGGTTTTGACTGCTGGGAGAGGAGATGGCCAGCTCGGAAGCCTGAAGGAGCTCTGGGAAGCCATGCTAACCAGCATGGAATGCACCGTGGAAGTGATGTCAACAGAAGGATCGGAGGACCAGATGAAAGAAAAAAACAAAGCTACGCACTCTGAGCATCTAGCTCCCTCTACAGGCCTCTTTTGCCAATGCAACATTAGAGAAAAATGCCATTACTAAGGCATCGTTTTTCAAGAAACTATTTTTCAAGACGCCCTACTTTTATCACCTGCCAAAAGTCCACAATGACTCCACCTGGCCGTCCCATTGTGGCAGCCATGGATAGTGTCACGAGTGGCTTTTCCATCTATACAGACCAGTTTTTACAGCTACTTGCCCAGCAACTACCTTCTTACATTCGGGATGGCACACATTTACTAGAGATGCTTGCTCCATATACTTGGTAGCCCACTTATCTGTGGGTCTCACTTGATGTATTCTCCCTCTATACCATTGTTTCTCAACTCCAGTCCTTAAGGCGCCCCAACAGGTCATGTTTCCAGGCTTTCCATTATAATGCACAGGTGATTTGATCAGTTTCACTGCCTTCGTAATTACCACAGCTGTTTCATCTGAGAGAAATCCTCAAAACATGACCTGTTGGGGCGCCTTGAGGACTGGAGTTGAGAAACACTACTCTATATTTCCATTGCTCATGAGGTGGGTCTTTGGGCTGTTAAACATTACCTAGCCGAGGACCCCCCCCCCCCCCCCCCCCCCATGAATGCTTGGAAGGCTCAATTCATACTTGTACTGACTAGGTTTTGCCTTAAACATAATTATTTAGATTTTGATGGCACCTTCTTTCTTTAAAACAATGGGGCTTTCTTTAAAACAGAGAGGCACTGCTCCCTCTAGGATAATGGGATTTTAATTGGAGATAGATACGTCTGTTACCAAGGTAAGCACGCCTACAATAAATTTTGATTTAAGAAAATATAAAATGTTATTACATAAAAATCATCACATAGTCATCATAACATTTAGACCATGAATGATACTTGATACAAGAAACAAGATGCTTAATTATTAACCACTTCAGCCCCGGAAGAATTTACCCCCTTCATGACCAGAGCACTTTTTGCGATAAGGCAACTGACAATTGTGCGGATGTGCGACGTTGCACCCAAACAAAATTGACGTCCTTTTTTTCCCACAAATATCGATTTCTTTTGGTGGTATTTGATCACCTCTGTGGTTTTTAATTTTTGTGCAATAAACAAACCAAGTGTGACAATTTTGAAAAAAAAGGAATATTTTTTACTTTTTGCTATAATAAATATCCACCAAAAATATATAAAAGAATAATTTCTTTCTCAGTTTAGGCCAATATGTATTCTTCTACATATTTTTGGTAAAAAAAATCGCAATAAGCGTATATTGATTGGTTTGCGCAAAAGTTATAGCGTCTACAAAATAGGGGATAGATTTATGGCACTTTTAATGTTAATTATTTTTTTTATTAAGGACAAAACTCTGTATAGCCGCACACTGGAAAAAGACTTGGAATCCCATCTTTAATTGAAACAATGTGGGTCACATAAAAACAAAATCAAAAAATCCACAGCAAAATGAATAAAAGGGTACAGGAAAATCTTGATGCCTTTCGCACCACAATCAGTGCTTACTTATAGCTATGAGTAAGCACTGATTGCGGTGCGAAACACGTCAGTTTTCCTGTACCATGTTATTCCTTTTGCTGTGGATTTTTTTATTCTGTTTTGATGTGACCCACATTGTTTCAATTAAAGATGGGATTTCAAGTCTTTTTCCAGTGTGCGGCTATCCAGAGTTTTGTCCTGCTTGTTTGCTCAGTGTGTGTGTAATGGTCAGCACCTGGGGCTCATCAATAGGAGACAGAGCTTCAGTCCTCGAGGATTACCTTGGAGCGGTGGTTCATCCTTTCTATTTTTTTATTAGTAATGGCAGCGATCTGCGATTTTTATCATAACTGCAACATTGCGGTGGACACATCGGACACTTTTGACACTATTTTGGGACCAGTGACATTTATACAGCAATCAGTGCTATAAAAATGCACTGATTACTGTGTAAATGACACTGGCAGGGAAGGGGTTAAACACTAGGGGGCGATCAAGGGGATAAGTGTGTCCTAGGGAGTGATTCTAACTGTGGGGGGGATTGGCTCATTACAACATGAGCAGTAGATCCCTGTCATGTTGCTAAGCAGAACAGGGAAATGCCTTGTTTACATTACCCCCTTGCGCTTCTCCGTGTCACGATAGCAGGCCCCCCCGACGGACATCGAGCCTGCGGGCATGCTCACGGAGCCACATCTTAAAGGGGACATACAGGTACGCCCATTTGCCCAGCCGTGCCATTGTGCCGACGTATATCGTCGTACGCTGATCGGCAATGGGTTAAAATGACTCTAAAATTCAAGACGTAGCTGGGTGTAGTAAGATGCCCGCATGGGTGTTCTATCAGATTACCGCTACCCATCAGATAATGAAGTGTTTGGAACACATGGCACCGTGAATAGCGCATGCACAGTAAGTATTTTTTAGACGGAACGTCACTTCCGCTACACGATTTGACGGGTAACAGTAATCTGATAGAACACAGGCATCCATACAGCAACTGGAAATGCAACTAACTTGTTCAGATTATAGAACACATTATACATGTTAAATATGTAAATAGTGACATCTACAGACCAAATGTATGAACAGAACATTGTCAGAAATTAGAGCAGACATTGGTTCATTATATATAAGGAGACGACAAGCAGCCGGGGGGTGATAAAAGCAGGCAGTTGAACGTTTTACTGCCCACCTAAACTAGAATGTGCAGTCATGGCAAAAATGAAGCTTCAAATTTAAATTCAAACTGCTGAAGTGAATAGAACCAATGCACTGCCACCCTGCAACCATGTGCAATGCAGGGTTTTCATGGCTAAACAGGCAGGCAGTGAGAAGGCAGCCCACCACAGATGGCTTTTTGAGAGGGGCAGAAAGGGCTACTATCTGTGTGAACGAGTCATAATAAAACAAAGAGCACTTGGACCAAATCTGCAACATTTGAGTCAAGGTTCTCTCAGGAATTGTTGGTGTATAAAAGTCACTGGCAAGGCTTCTGTTGTTGATGGAAATTTGTACTTAGAGTATTTCTCAGTGTTTATAGTGAATTTTGATTAGGCTTAATAAGTCCAAGTTGTCATTCACTACGTTAAGACTTCATAGAGAAACAAATTAGGGTTCTACTGGGGCAGCCAAAGTTTCTCTGATTTCATCCATTTATCCTGTGTGGAATGTATACTATTGGGCTAGCTGTTACAAATTAGCATCTAGAAAATAGTTTATGGCATCTGGAGAAGAAAGACCTTGTTTTTTTCCTGCAATAAACACAGATTTCAGATGAAAGGCTGAGGCAACACGACATTACTGCCTTGCTACAGTATATGTACAGCCAAAAGTTTTTTTGTTGTTTTGGATAAATCAAGGAAAGATTAAAATCCCTATCAGGTCTTCTCTGTTATCCAGGGCTCCATCAGTGAGCTTTGCCCTCATTTACTGCTATTGGGACACCTGCCTTTACACGTACATAAACTTTAATGGCATCCCAGTCTTAGTCCATAGGGTTCAATATGGAGTTGGCCCACCCTTTTCAGCTATAACAGCGTCAACTCTTCCGGGAGGCTGTCCAATGTTTGACCATTCTTCCAGAAGCGCATTTGTGAGGTCAGGCACTGATGTAGACAAGAAGGCCTGGCTCGCAGGTGTTCTATTGGGTTGAGGTCAGGACTCTGTACTGGCCAGTCAAGTTCCTTCACCTCAAACTCGCTCATGCATGTCTTTCCGGGCCTTGTTTTATGGACCATGTCATTGTTGCTCGGCCAGTCAGATGGATGGAGCCGGTGAACCCAGAACGAAGACTGGGTGCAGATGGAAGCCCTGGAGGGCTTCGTACTAAGGTAAGTCTCTCATAATGTGCTAGTATGCAATGCATACCCGCACGTTATGACATTACCTTGCAGGGTGAAATTTTTTTTTAACAAGCTTTACTACCGGTTTAACCCTTGGGTGGTTCAGTAGATACTGTATGCAGCTGGCTAAAGGATAGATACCAGAGTGTGGCTGTAAATGGGGTTAATTTGGAACAGAAACTCATCACTAGTGGTGTAACCACAGGGCTTAGTATTAGGTATGATATAACTAAAGGGTTACTGTGCAAAGGTGTGCAATAGGGCTGATATCCCTGGAGGTGTCTGTAACATGGAACATGATTTTGCATTGATGGAAGATTAGTCAAAGCAGTGGAAACTGCAGTTTTGACCAGCACTACAAAGGAAAAATTTTGATTTGAGAGAATTTTTTTTCAGATGACTCAAAACGAGCAAACAGTGTGAGGTCAGGAGGAAGGAGGTCCTGGTCCCCCTATATGCAGTGAAAAAAATACTATTTGATTCCCTGCAGATTTTGTAGGTTTGCCCAATCACAAAGAAATTAAAGGTCTATAATTGTTATCATAGGTGTGTTTTAAATGATAGAAAAAGCGTGTCAACCAAAAATCCAGAAAAAAAAGCACAAGATACAAATGTTAAAAAATTGAGTTGCAGTTCAGTGAGTAAAATGGGTATTTGATCCCCTAGAATATGTGCTCATGTGGTACACAAATAAGTCCTGTCAATTTAAGAAGGTGCTCCTAACAACAACTCGTTATGTGTATAAAAGGCACCTGTCCACAGAATCTCTTTCTTCCATTCAAAACTCACCATCATGGGCAAGACCAAAGAGCTGTCCAAGGATGTCAAGGACAAGATTGTAGACCTGCACAAGGCTGGAATAGGCTACAAGACCATCAGCAAGAAGCTTGGTGAGAAGGAGACAACGGTTGGAGCGATTATTCACAAATGGAAGAAATACAAAATAACCATCAATCCCTCTCAATCTGGAGCCCCATGCAAGATTTCACTTCATGGGGACAGGATGATCATAAAAAACGTGAGGGATCAGCCTGGAACTACACGGGAGGAGCTTGTGAATGATCTCAAGGCAGTCACCAAACACACCGTTAGTAACGCGATACGCCGACATGGATTGAAATCCTGCAGCACCCTCAAAGTCCCCCTCCTCAAGAAGGCCCATCTGAAGTTTGACAATGAACATCTAAATGACTCCGAGAAGGATTGGGAGTAAGTGCTGTGGTCAGATGAGACCAAAATTGAGCTCTTTGGCATTAATTCGACTCGCCGTGTTTGGAGAAAGAAAAATGCTGACTATGACCCTAAGAACACCATGCCTACAGTCACGCACAGAGGTGGAAACATTATGCTTTTGTGGTGTTTCTCTGCTAAAGGTACAGGCCGGCTTTGTTGCATTGAGGGACCAATGGACAGAGCCATGTATTGTAAAATCATGGATGAGAAACTTCTTCCCTCAGCCAGAACACTGAAGATGGGTCGTGGTCGGATCCTCATTAAGGTCGTGGAGTGGCCTAGCCAGTCTACTGACCTTAATCCTATAGAAAATTTACGGAGGGAGCCAAAGCTTCGAGTTGGCAAGGGACAGCCAAGAAACCTTAACCACTTGCCGACCGCCCACTGTTTAAAGTAGCTGTACAGCGGCCCCTTTAAGGGATATAGGGACGCGCGCACACTTACCACGTCACTGAGGAGCTGATGTGCGTGCCCGGTGGCCGTGATGTCCTGACAGAGCTAGAACGGGGATGTGTGTGTGTGTAAACACACAAATCCACGTTCTGGCAGGGGAGAGGAGACAGATTGTGTGTTCCTAGTATATCCGTCTCCTCCCTCAGGCAGTCCCATCCCCCCTACAGTTAGAACACACTGAGGTAACACATTTAACCCCTTGATCGCCCTCTAGTGTTAACCCCTTCCCTGCCAGTGACAATTATACAGTAATCAGAGGCTATTTTTAGATGTGATCGCTGTACAAATGTCAGTGTCAAAAGTGTCCAATCTGTCCGCCGCAATGTCGCAGTCCCAATGAAAAATCGCAGATTGCCACCATTACTAGTAAAAAAAAAAAAATGATAAAAATTCAATAAATCTATTCCCTATTTTGTATACTCTATAACTTTTGTGCAAACCAATCAATAAACACTTATTGCAATTTTTTTAACCAAAAATATGTAGAAGAATATATATCAGCCTAAATGTATTTATATGGATACACAAATCTCGATCCCTCCAACTAGTGTATCATCACAGTGCTCAAATTACCCACACCCTAAACCTCAGCTGCTACTTAAACAAAAGTATTAAACAAAATATAGGTGCATCAACATTTGTTTCTAATCATAAACAAATAAATAATACCCCGTAGCGCTATTTCTGTGTAAATGTTAATCCACACACTCTACTTATAGTGATATGTGATATGGACTAATTTACTCTCTTTTGGAGGGTGCTTTATTACACTATTCACGGCTTTTACTATATATGTGAATACATATTTCCATATTCACTTAAAGTGGGTGATATATATAATTGTATGTGATTCATGTTCACTTTTTTAAGCATGCTGGTATATGTGAGATTGTAGATTATTTTCACATATCACTATAAGTAGAGTGTGTGGATTAACATTTACACAGAAATAGCGCTACGGGGTATTATTTATTTGTTTATGATTAGAAACAAATGTTGATGCACCTATATTTTGTTATACATCAGCCTAAACTGAGGAAGAATTTTTTTGGGGGGATATTTATTATAGCAAAAAGTAAAAAATATTGTGTTTTTTTTCAAAATTGTCGGCCTTTTTTTGTTTATAGCGCAAAAAATAAAAACTGCAGAGGTGATCAAATACCACCAAAAGAAAGCTCTATTTGTGGGAAAAAAAGGACATAGATTTTGTTTGGGTACAGCATTGCACGACCCTGCAATTGTCAGTTAAAGCAACGCAGTGCCATAGCGCAAAAAATGGCCCAGTCAGGAAGGGGGTAAATTCCTCCGGGGCTGAAGTGGTTAAGGGCTTAGAGAAGATCTGTAAAGAAGAGTGGACCAAAATCCCTTCTGAGATGTGTGCAAACCTGGTAACCAACTACAAGCAACGTCTTACCTCTGTACTTGCCAACAAGGATTTCTTTATCGTACATCATGGGACATAGAGCCACAGTAATTACTGTATGAGTTTTATGGCACCTTCAGGTGATGGACACTGGCACGCCCTAGACAGGAATTTCAATTCTCCATATAACCCCCTCCCCTTACCAGGAGTACCTCAATTTTTTCGCCAGTGTCTTAGGTGTTGGTCACGAGTAAAGATGTCCTGTGCTGAGCTCTACAGTGAGAAACCCTGCTGGGGCAAGCCATGCAACCGGATCCATTCAAAGTGTATTTTTCAGGCTGAATTGTATGGAACCCGGGCCTCCTGGTGGAAGAAACAAGGTTTTGCCTGTAACGCTTCTCTTTTTTTGAGAGCTGGACCTCGGGATCCAGTGCTTTGGTTTTTTCAGCCATATTCCTGGTGGGGTGCTTTACAGGTTCAGGGGTGTGGATCCCTCTAAGGTTTTTTAACGGAGCCCACTGTGAGTGGTGAAGATTGGGTCTGTCTGGTTTACCACAGAACCCTGCAGCTGGATAAGGTAAGGAAGATTCTTAAGGAATTTTTCTAATTTGTGTGGGTTTTCTCCTTTAAAGTAAATGTTGTCATGCCTAAAGTCACCACCCGGGGCTGTCAAGAGCACGTACCTGTTCCATGCTCATCAGTCTCGCTCTGTGTCAATCAAGCTGCGCGCTTTCTCCAACCCAAGCCCCAAGTAAGACGAGGGAAGGGTTTTTTTTTCTCTTGAATGTCCTCCACCTGGACAGCTTCTCTCCAGGAGGCATGGGTCAGTCGGCGCTATGACATGCTGCTCCCACTGCCGCTGCCATTATGGTGGTTCTCAGTCTAGCAGCTATCCTCCTCTCCTCCACCCCAGCCCCCCTTCCACATGCATTCCGGCCAGATCAGAGTCCGCTTGCACAGGAAAACAGGCTTTTTTGAAAAAGATGAGGGGGGCGTGGTAGGAGACTGGAGGAAGGGGCGGTGCTTAGCGTGGCATCGGCGTGATTCAGTGTCCCCAACGCGGGCTGTGTAAAGCTATAAAGTGCACTTTTTTCAGGTGCATACAGCTGAAGGGACGCAGAGCAGGCGGGAGGCATGTGAGTGTTGCTGACACAGGCATTCCCAGGGCACGTTTACTTAGTATCCGGTTGAGCATTAATAGCAGCGGCGATTGCTGGACTATTGCTCTGCAGTGGGTAAATTTTTGGTAGTACCTCTACATTTGTGCTCAGCACTATGACCAGAGGGAGAGATACAAATACTTCAAAAGACAAGATTATAAAGGGGTCACCCTCAGGCTCCAGTGACCCCCCACTCTGCAACACCATGCCTCCCTGAAAGGCCTAAAGAGGCTGGTTAGAGTGAGCCATTGGGTCGTCAGGACCTGCAATTGCTTCCAACATTTCAGCCCCTGTCTATATAACTGAATTCTTGCCTTTCTGCAAATGGGGTTAGAGAGGAAGCTCATTGGCACCTTATCGGTATTGTTTCAACATCCACTTGCTTCGCATTCTTTGGTCCGACGCTTTATACAGGGGGTAACATGGCTTAAACCTTCGGTTAAAGCACCCCTGAACCCTTGGGACTTGAATTTAGTTCTGTCCGCATTACAGAAACAGCCTTTTGAGCCGATACGACATATTCCCTTGGTCCTTTTGACAAGGACAGTCGTTTTTCTGGTAGCCATTTCTTCTGCAAGAAGGGTATTAGAGTTGGCGGCTCTTGTAAAGAGCCATATTTAATCATTCACAAGGATAGAGTAGGATTGCGTCCTCATCCTAACTTGCTGCCAAAGGTAGTTTCAGGTTTTCATCTAAACCAAGATATTGTTTTACCTTCATTTTTTCCAGAACCCCGTTCTACGGAAGAAAAGTCACTACATTCTTTGGATGTAGTGAGAGCAGTCAATATATATTTGAAGGCGACTGCTCAGATGTTTTGTTTGTGTGGCCTGAAGGTCCTAGGAAAGGACAGGCAGCATCGAAATCCACTATTGCCAAATGGATTCGGCAAGTAATTATTCAAGCTGATGGTTTTGAAGAGGAAAGTTCCACCTTTTCAAATCAAAGTGCGCTCCACCAGGACTGTTAGTGCTTCATGGGCAGTGCATCACCAAGCCTCTCATTTTGAGTTGGCAGTGCAGCTGGGGATAGATCTTTAGATCTCACATGGTGCTCTAAGGACTTTCCAGTAGAATAGCTTTGTGTGGAGAAAGGACTGTCACTCCTGAACTAACTTCCTTGAATGGTTGCTGATGCTCAGCAACACTTTGGATCAGTACCTTTGGCCTCATGCAGGTGCAGAATCTCCAGGTTTGTGTCTGTTTCTTTCAACCAATGCCTGAGTCTGTGTTAGTGCAGGTTGTGTATAAATAGCAGGTTGTGGCTAACGTCCCTGTGACCCTTTAGTGAAGAAAATGGACAGAGAAAGAGGTGGGGGGCGCTCTATATGCTGGACCAATGCCCTATTCAGCAGTAGCCGTGGTTTTCTATGCCCTTATACTGAAAAATAAAGGAAATACAGACAAAAAATATGCATTCCCTTTAAAGGTTCGCAAACTTTTTATCACAATTATACTTATCATAAGTCCCTGCTTTTAGGTGCTCCTAACTGGCACTCGCTTTCCTGGTTTTGAAACAGGTACGCCAGCTAGGCTTACCATTTCATCCCTTTAAAACCAAACACATATTGATTACACAAGTTCTGTGGCTGATTAAGGTGGCAGTCACCTCACTTGGTGCCTTATCTGCATTAAATTAGCCTTAAGAACCTGTGTGTTATGTGTTCATGTTTAAAGGGATGAGGTGGCAACCCTAACTCCAGCTCAGTAGCCCACAACATTGGAACTAGGGGGGGCCATAATTAACACGATTATGCAAAAGCCATTGCCAATGCCCAATGGCAGAGTATCAAGTAGAAGAATGGAAAGACTCCAGGTTGAGCATCACACTATTGGGACATATTGGAAAGTGTTGTTTTTTTTTATAGTACATTTTTTGCTAGTCCAAAGCTTCTAAATATATATGAATAGGTGAGATACCTGGAGATGTATGTTTGCACCGTCTCATAGTTTACAGAGAGCACTGACACTTTTTGCACTTGGCTAAATAAGATGAAATGTAAATAAAAAATAGGACAGCATGAATGGATAGAGACAAATGGTTAATTAAAGCAATGAATAAAATTGTTGTTCTTGTGGATAATCTTTGTCACTTTGGTAAAGGGTTAAACAGTTTGTCTCCTCTGTTCTCGTGGAACATCTGCAGGAGGCAGACACTGGGAATGTGTTATGGTTGGAGCCAAGGTTGGTCTGAGAAAAGGTCTGATTCCCTTCTATCGGAGCTATATAAAGGATAATGAACATGTGACAGCTATTCACATCCACTGCATCAGCAACATGAGGGTTCTTAGCTGTATATCCAGTCCTATCATCCTGTTGCTGTTTTCCTATGGGAAGTTTTCTTCAGGCAGTCTACCACATGTTTCCAGCAAGCATCACACAGGACAGGTAATTGTTTGTGAGATTGTCTATGATTGAGGCATAGAGAAAAAAAGTTCATAAAAACAATGGGGTTTATTTACTACAACTGGAAAGTGCAAAATCTGGTGCAACTCTGTATAGTTTCAGGTTTTATTGCCAATGCTTAATTGAACAAGTTGAAGTTAGAAGCTGATTGGCTACCATGCACAGCTGCCCCAGATTCTGAGTGCACCAGTTTTAGTAAATCTCCCCTAATGTCTATATAGAGATCACAATTTTAGTTTCTGTGGTATTTTATATTTAAAAGTCCATTAAAAAATTACATATTGCATATTATTAGTCTATCTTCAGAATGTTGATAATTCTGAAGCTATATGAGGTGCTTTACAGGTGAAAAGGGAATGGTGCCCTTCCAGGTAGAAATTACTAAATGATTTATGAGTAAAATACCAATTCATTACAAATAAAGCATTCAAAGGGTGCAGAGACCCCATAGCTATGTATAAAGTATACCCCATTATTCGTTTTTATAGTTTAAGCCCATTACTGATATTTACATTGTTATAAAACAAAGGCAGTTTTATTTCAAGTACTAGTTGGGGAAAGGTATATCTGTAGAAATGTCTTAGAAATAAGTTATATGTTCCTTTAAAAAAATTATTAATTGCTCTATAGTGGCTGAATAGAAGTATTTATAAAAATCAATATGTGGCTGGCTACCATAGATAAAGTGCTAAATTAGATAAAGTGCTAGTGTACATCATCATGTGCACAATTGCATGGACAAAAATGCATAATAAATGCTACATAATCACATAAACCTCAAGTTGCACAGAAAATAGATAAAATGAAAGTGCTAATGTTGACACAGTATAGAGGTAAGTCCAACAGTGCACAGGTAACCAGAAAAAAAATTATAGATAAAGTGCAGTAAATAAAGTGCTGTACTCCAAGTGACAATCTGCAAATACAGTCTTTCAGTGCATAAGTGATGTAAATCCTCTTCAGTGTCTGAACACCTCGTTGTACAGTGAGTGGCTCCTTACCTTACATCTGTAAGGTAACAGCATGATGAAAAATAGTGATGATGGGTGAATCCAGGATCTTCCAAAGCCTAGTGTTCTTCTTATACAATGGTGGCCAGGGAAACATTGATAGGATTGGTGTCTTAATGTGGCTTGGTAGTCCTCATATACAGTGATATATTGCCTCTGTGTACCTCGGTAACATTGGACACCCTCCCAAATCAGATCTCCAAGTTATAAGAGATCATGAACAGCGTGAGATTGCAGAGCTTCCTTCCACTCCCAGATTCAGCTGTACATCGGCATTGTATGGAAGTGGATCACATGTTGCACAGATTGTCACTTGGAGCACAGCACTTTATTTATTGCACTTTATTTATAATTTTTTTCTGGATACCTATGTGCACTGTTGGACTTTACCTCTATACTATGTCAACCTTAGCACTTTGATTTTATCTATTTTCTGTGCAATTTAACGTTTATGCAATTATGTAGCGTTTATTGTGCGTTTTTTCCTTGCAATTTTGCACATGTGATGTACACTTTATCTAGTACTTTATCTAATTTAGCACTTTATCTCTGGTAGCCAGCCACTGTTCACTAGAGCACAACACCACATATTGATTTTTATATATATTTATTGTTGGTACGGATTGACCAATCCGGTGTCTGCTGCAACCAGTGTTCCATTGTTTATTATTATCCTGGTAGCGCAGGATACTCTTTTTATTTGAATAGAAGTATTGTGTTCTGTGTATTGGTATTAGATTTTCCTTGGAAATTATTCTTGTGGTAATTTAATGGAAATATTACCTTTTGTGATTGGGCTATAGCTGATCTGTTGTTGATGATTGGGTTTCTTGCAAGCTTTACAACTAACTGAATTGTTTTGCCAGCTAATTTGTTAGTTATCTTTTTGAGGCCAGCCAATCAAATTATGATCTTTTTACGTCTGATTTATTGTTTCTGTGCTTTGAGTTGTAAAGCCATATAAACCATCGCATGCAGCATGCTAAATAGATTTAGTATGGTTATAATTAAAAATATTGTAGGATCACAAAGGAATTTCATTCCTGCAAATTCACCCAAGTGCCAAAAGAGAATTTCAGTTAGAATTATTTAGTTAAAAAGTAAATTGCAGACTAAATGTAAAACAAATAAATTTTGCAGCTCATTATTTTTTTTTCTTTTAACGTACTGCGATCTTAAATTTGGCATTACATAGTTGACTACTTTTTAAGATAATTTCTACAATTCGGTGTATCTTATTCTGAATATAGGTTTATGGACTCCCATTTGTTTCTGTATAACCAATTTATGCACTTAGCCCATGTTAACCATATGGAATATTTGGAGGGACATATCTTTAGTACTAGAGATGGGCTGTGCAACATGGTCATAAACCCATGATGGTAGAAATATGTGAGCTATATCTGCTGATTTGCTTATAAACGGTGCATGCTGCAAGGCTGCTCATCCTCATCCTATTTTCACTATCTAGTGAGTTACTGACTAGAACAAGCACATGACCAATTGGGATTAAAAAGCCTGAACTCCTGTCCTGCTTGCTTGTTCTAGGTCAGGGACCTACTAGATTACCAGAATCAAGATAAAATCCCCAGATCCTGTTCCTCAAGAAACAACAGTATCAGTGCTCAGAACTCTAGACTGATGTTAAAATAGTGATATGTGCAGTTGTAACATGTAGCAATCTTAGATTCATAAGCCCCATACACACTATCAGATTTTCTGCTGATTTTTTACTTCAGATTTACCAAAACCATATTATATGAGGTCAAACCTTAGGCATTTCAATTTGTATGCAATCAGGCAGGCCCTTGCACTACATGATTTTGGTAAATCTGAAGACAAAAATCAGCAGAAAATCTGATAGTGTGTATGGGGCTTTAGACTTGTTTGACATAGGCTTTAGCTTGTATAAGAGCAGTGTGAATAGCAAGCTTTGACAAAACATTTGCAGAGCTTTCAGCAAGCCTTGTTGAAGCTTTTAAAGTACCATTCAGCTCCAGTTTGTAAACTATGAACACAAATCCTAATGGGAGTGTTGCTTGCCAGTCAAAGCAAGCTGCTAGCAGGCTTTAGCAGGCTTTTAACAAGTTTCAAGACGTTCTTGAGCCTGCTAGTAGCTTGTTTAATGCGGCAATCAACACTGCCATTAGGATCTTTGTTCAACATTTACAAACTGGAGCTGCATAATACTTTAAAAGCTTCAACAAAGGTTGCTGAAAGCTCTGCACATACATTGTTAAAGCTTGCTGTTCACACTGCTCTTATACAAGATGAAGCCTGTGTGAAACAGGCCTTCAGCATCTTTCACATATCTGAACTGAAAACAGATGATGTGTTCTAGGAGGACTACTATCATAACTCCCAACTGTCCCTGATTTCAAGGGACTGTCCCTGATTTGGAACAAAGTCCCTCTGTCCCTCTTTCCTCCTCATTTTGGTGTGATCTATATAGTTGTATATAAAATGCACTTTTTGTCTTTCAAAAAGTGTTTCCCAGTGCTAAACCTTTCATCCAATTTCTAAATAGCTGCATTTGAAAATGTCAAAAGCAGATATAAAGGAATAGTAGTGGTAAAAAAAAGCCCTTGTGGGTTTATCTATTTTTTTTGTACAAGTCTCCTTTAAGGGGGCGTGGCAGAGTGTGTGTCCTATGGCTACATACTTTTGCTAAAGAAGGAAAAGAAAGGCGCGTGGCCTGTTGCATGAAACATTGAAACAGGGTGTTTATTATAAACAAAATGGGTATATACAAAGAGATACTACATATTCGTACATATGAACAAAAGCAATGTTAGACACTTGGTAGATTGATATGTGATGTTATCCACAGAAGGGATACTTGAATGATTGACGCATTTTGAGGGTTTTCCTCTTCGTTGGAGCCTGAGAGAGCCTAATCTAGTCTGTGCTTAAATTTAAATAAAAATAGATAGAGGACATTAAAGACATTCAAAACACTAAAACTAGAATTTACTCTCTTGAATCGCATGTTTTTCCAATTTCTACAAGTCCGACATGCAATTTGCTCCTAGTTTCCAGAATCCTTACCTTAACCCTACTTGTAATCCTATAATGGACATAGTCAAAAGTGTAGATCCCCAGAAATTAATATCAATATTCTATAATATGCTTCATACTCCCTCTTCCACTAAAATAGCTTACAATATAAAATCAAGATGGGAGGGAGACCTAGGAATCCTGGAAAACGAGGACTGGAGTGAATCATTGGACGCATGCAAAGCTGTCTCACCCAAGCTATCTGACACACTGACCCAAACATACATCCTACACCACGCATACCTCACACCTATAAGAATGGCGAAATTCACCCAGGGACAACCCTCGACGTGTCTATTATGTAGTTGAGAAACAGGCACATTCTACCACCTCCTGTGGTCTTGCCCCTACATACTGGGCTTCTGGAAACAAGTGGTAGATTTTCTTCATGACAATATGGGATCTCCGCTGGCCCTGGACCCCAAACCATGCCTACTGGGTATTTTCCCCAGACACTGGCACTGACAAATACACAAAAACTTTTATGCAGGAGACCCTATTTTCTGCCCGGAAAACTATTGCTAAACTCTGGATGAGACAAGTTCCCCCTAGATTATCTGACTGGAAAACTGACGATAATAGTACATTGCCCTATAAAAAATTTGTCTACATTAATAGAGGGTGCTCTGCAAAATCTAACAAAGTCTGGGACCGTTGGCTGAATACAACTGACACATGTGTGTAGCATTGCAGAGCACATCTACTTCTTTAACGTACCACCCTACTGGACCTATACCATACAGCTCATTCTCTTTAAATCTGTATAATAGCAAATGATATATTGATACCACAAAATATCTACTGTATTACTACGTTGTAACAGTCTTTACAATTGACCAGAGACTTCTGGCTATCACCTTCGTGAGTAATATGTATAATAATTGTGCTGAATAAAAGACAGAGGGTGTTATTTACTAAAGGAAAATCCACTTTTCACTGCAAGTGCACTTGTAAGTAAAGTCACTGTAGATCCGAAGGGGACATGTAAGGAAAGAAAAAAAAAGCATTTTAGCTTGCACATGATTGGATGATAAAATCAGCAGAGCTTCCCCTCATTTCATATCTACCCATTAGATTTAGAGCGACTGCACTTCCAAGTGCACTTGCAGTGCAAAGTGGATTTGCCTTTTTGGAAATAACCCCCATAATGTTTGTGCATTGGAAAATGTATTATTTTTTTGGGGGAAATAAAAACGTTTTAATTTTAAAAAAATAGATAGAGGAAGCGGCATGGGTAGTATAGCACTACATCGGTGGTATTGTATTGCGGGCAAATTCTATTTTTCTGTAGAGGTTATGCTTCCACATCTCAGCACTCTAAATAAAACAAGACATCAAACAAATATAGATAGAGGTGGAATTTTTGCTTTTTATTCATATGTACAAATACGTAGTATATCTTTGTATATACCCATTTTGTTTATTATAAACTCCTTGTTTCAATGATTCATGCAACAGGCAACGTGCCTTTCTTTTCCTTCTTTACATAATACTTTGGACTTCCCCTAGTCGGCATAGGCAGTAGGCTTACATGATCTCTTCACATATACATCATTAATGGGAAGTTTGCAATGTCTGTAGGCTTCCCTAGCCAACGTCTTTCAGGGGTAAGGGAGTTTCTGGATTTTTCTCTATTGTTTCTTTTTAGATAGATCCCCACCCTGTTCACAGACCTCTACTATTCAGTACCCATTTTTTTTCCCAAATTCTGTGCTTTCAGCAGTAATGGTTAGCAATCTCTATAGAGATGAATAAAAGATCTATGAAAATGTTCAAACCATCCAGGTATCAGAAACACCAAGACTAGTTTCCTGTGGTTCAATGATACAACTGTACTTTCTGGCCAAAAGTCATGCAAACCCAAAGCAAACCTTTTTTTTTTTTAGCTTTGGATAGAGTTTAGATGCCAGCTATTTGTCCTATTTTCCATTATTGTTGGAAGTGAAAGTAAAAGAAAATCACAAATGTTGGGTTGTCCCCAGAAAATTACTAGATGTCCAATGGGGACACTAGTTCTGGTGATCTGGAGAGCCCCAAGGGATTCCCTTTAAGTTGCAGGGATTTCCTCTCACTTGCTGTTTGGGCTATGGAACAAGAAGTATAGGTAAATCTCCCCAATGTGACAACAGATGGAAAGAAAAATGTACGCTATCCAAAATGATAAAAATTGATTTGCCTGTTTTTTTGTTTTTTTTTCCCTCAATTTTAGTATATAGCCAAAGGAAGTGGGAGAATATCTAAAAGGGCAAATCCTCTATTAGACAGTTTACGCTTGAACATGTGTCTCTATTGGAAGCTTCCCCCCTCGGCACTTATTATATTGACAACTGTGACAAGTAGTATGAACCCCTCATCATTCTATCAAAGTGATGGATGAGCTCACTTTGAATGAAAATTGCAAGGTCATGCAACACTGTACCCATATGAAATCTTTATCATTTTTTTTCTCATGAATAAAGCTTTCTTTTGGTGGTATTTAATCACTGTTGTTTTTTTTGTTTTTTTTTTGGGTAAATAAACTAAAAAAAAAAGAACAAATATTTTGGAAAAAACAAGTTTTTCTTCATTTCTGTCATAAGGTTTTGCAAATAAATAATCATTCTTCAGGAATTTAGGCAAAAATGTATACTACTACATTTCTTTGGTGAGAATAACCCAAATCAGTGTTTATAATTTAGTCTATAGGAAAGTTATAGAGTCTACAAACTATGGTATATATATCTGAAATCCATGCCCCACCCTGCCGGGAGAACACAGTAGCAACATTGAGCAATGATGTGTTGATAGAGGGAATCAAGCAATTTTATGCAACCTAGTCTTGGGTGTTGTAGTCCATTCTTCATTCATTCTTCATACAGTGCAGAAGTAGAAGTCCCATGATCTATTGAAGCATTTGTGTCCTGCAGCGCCAACGAGGGGGGAATAGGAAAAGAAGACGCAGCCCGCTCTGCAGCAGCCCAGGCAGTGCACCTCCAGGTCATATTGAGTACCCAGCTACAAATATATTTACTCTCACATCCTATTGTGTTTTCAAGACAGGAGATAATGGGATTTCTCCCCAATGGGTCAGAGGCAGCAAAAATAAAAAAACATATAGGTGTTTTAACTCTTCTCCACTCTATCAAAAACTAAATAGGGTGTGGAGGAGTCTGCATGCAGGGGTATAGGTCGGGCCATGAGTAGTCCTTGATTTGCTTGTGGGACCTCAAAGTTCAAAAGTAGGTAGTGATGGATCAAAGGGGACTGCATCCTTTTAAAGACGACCTTTCTGTCATTAAGCATTGCAATCATTTTCTTATTTAGCAGCATCTATGAGAACTTGGATTTGACTTAAAAAACTGAGTTCTGCAAATTTTCAAGCCTTTGCTATAGCTTGGTGGCAGTAAAAATATAAGACACAAATGAACACACTTTTTATAGCACAGTGTTTTTTCAAAACTGACCAGAACTATGCAGAGAAACAAAAGAAGTTACTAGGATTGGTCTTTTTCAGGACTCTTGTTCAGCTGGAAGTCCAGTGAGATCCACACACAGCCTGTACCTGGGAAATGGAGACCCAAAGAATGTTCTGCGGCTGGAATTCCCTCTGTCATCTTTAACCAGGTAAAAAAATTTATCCTTTTAAATATTAATAGTAACCGGCTACCCTAAACACAGAGGGTATGGTCTGTAAAAACTTGAAGAAGAGAGGTAAGGTTCACCACTCCATTCTCTGACCTAACCTGGGCTATAGGAAAGGAGGAGTCTGATGGTTGACTACTGTATATACAAGAGTCTTTCTACTTTTTTTTTTAGTACATCTCACAAATCATTGACTAAGACAGTCAGTAAAGATTCTGAGTTATGTCTTGGTAGATCTAACATGGGTGTAGGGTGGGCAAACTTTTTTAGACCTTCTATAATAGATGAGGCTTGAACAGTAGTACTGTCTGCACCCACATTGAATGGACAAGTATGTGATACAGGCCTGGATTTTAAAATTATGCAGTAGTGTCAATGATGAGTTAGGAGACCCAAAACATGTTTTTTGTACTTCACCAAGTCATATAGGAATTTATGATATTAGTCCACTAAACCACCTTATTTGCAAACCTGACAATGCTACATTTTATGAATCATTACTCATATGTATCTACACCTAAATGTACATTCTAAAAGGCTTTGTACTGCTTTAAGTTGAGTTCTTAGTTCAGTTTTCCATTCATTCCAACAAGAAAACCAATAGTGCTTAGGTTGCCCAATCTTAAACCCAGTTTAGGAGTTTGTAGTTCTGACTTGGTTTGTCTAATGTAAGTAAGAAGAACCATTCACTTTCCAAAGATGTCTGTGAGTGTGACACAATGGGGAGTTATTTACAAAAGTCAAATTTACCTGGCACTACAGGTGTAAATTACAAGTGCAAAGTACACTTGAAATTGCACTGACAGTGCACTTGGAAATGCAGTTGCTGTAGATCCGAGGGGGACATGCAAGGAAAATAAAAAAATGCATTTTAGCTTGCACATGATTGGATGATAAAATCAGCAGAGCTTTGCCTCATTTCAGATCTACCCCTCAGATTTACAGCGACTGATTCCAAGTTCACTTTCAGTGCAATTTCAAGTGCACTTTGCACTTGTAGTTTGCACTTGTAGTGCAAAGCGGATTTGCCTTTCGTAAATAACCCTCAATGTGTAGATTATAGGATACAGAGGCTGATTTACTAAAACTGGAAAGTGCAAAATCTGGTGCAGCTGTGCATAGAAACCAATCAGCTTCCAGGTTTTATTGTCAAAGCTTAAATTGAATAAGCTAGAGTAATGCCCCATACACACGATGAGATTATCGGACGAATGAACGTCCGTTTTTTATTGCATGCTAATCTCAGATCGAATCTGATGAGTTTACTAAAGTCACGAAAATTCCCGCACGACATAAAAAAAATTCGTACGTGATGTCATGTGTTGTAATGCATTTGTATTGCATTTTCGAACGATAGCTGTACTGATTACACGAAAATCGTACGATCTAGCATCGTACGAAAAAAATTTCCGTGCACGTCCGATAGAATAATATCGGATGTACTGTTCGAATCGGCTCTCGAAAGCTCTGTACTAACGATCCGATTATCGTACGATCGCATCGAAAGCGGTATTTTCCGTACCATTTTCGTATCGTGTGTACGGGGCATTAGAAGCTAATTGGTTACCATGTACAGCTGCACCAGATTTTGCAGTATCCAGTTTTAGTAACTCAACCCTACAGTGTACTATTTAAGCCAACCCATATATTGCTTTTACAGATTATTGTTAGCGTCAAGTGTCTTACATATGGAGACAATGTGATAAGCAGACTTTAGCATGTTACGTAACTATTAATGCCATAGCATAGGTGCACAAAAATGATGTTTATTTACTAAACATCTGAAACCTAGGCTGTATTGGTTTTGCTGATTGAATAGATAGGGCATGAAACAAGCAACCAAACCCAACTAACTTAAGAATGCATTCAGTAAATGAACTTTTGAAGGACTCACTGATGACTTGTGTGCATATCGTAAATGCTTTTTTCTGTAACAAAATTTTAATCATTTTTTTTTCAAAATACAGTAACCAGTCCAATACATAGTAGTGAGAAAGGGTATACCCAGTAAAAAAAATTTTTTTTCATGATTAATGCATGTTTATTGTAATGATTTATTTTGTTCTTATAGTACGACATCTTAAAAATACTGAAAGATTATGTACTAAATGGACAGAGGATGAATATCTGATTGTGTTCCCTCAAATGTGGCAAAATTTGATCACAAATACAGAAGTGAGAGTGTGTTTTATGTGCCAAGGCTACATTTAATTCCCAGTCTGGCTTAAAGCAATATTAAAGTCGTGTTTTGTTTTTTTCTAAATTAACAAACATGTTACACTTACCTGTCATGTGTAATGGTTTTGCACAGAGCAGCCCAGATCCTCTTCTTCTCGGGTCCCACACAACGGTACTCCTGGTCCCCAAGGCACCTAAGTAGGCACATTCAAGCCACGGCTCTGTGTGTCCAATCACACACAAAGCCGTGACTTGACCCCACCCCCTCCGTCTCCTGATTGGCTTACTGGCTGTGATTGACAATTAGCCAATCAGGAGTCCACAGAAAATCCCTGGAGAGCCAAGGCTCTTGTGGGCATTGCTTGATCAAAAGGGGCTCAGGTATTGGGGGGGGGGGGGGCTAGATGGCGCTGCTGCAAGCAGAAGGTTTTTAAAAAACCTAGTGCCTTTACAACCACTTTAAGACCTAACAGTCACTGATAATGTATATATTTGTGATTCTTTCTCACTTTTAGGAGGTGGCTCATTTTTTTATTGAACTTCTCTCTGTAGTGCCCTCCCCTGGTTAGGCTGGCAGGTTAAATTTAGTTTTTGGCTCCACTGTAGTGAGTTTGATTCCCCCCAACCCCCGCCTGAAAAAAGTTTTCAGAGTATAGGGCAGGGCAAATCAGATGACAAGTGTCAACATTTATCATGCCCCAGCCAACCCCTGGAAGGAGGCATCCAGAAGCTGGCTGGGGAGGTGATAAATGATTAGGAAGCCTTGCCAGAGTGTTATTTTCTCTTCAGGGAGGGTCCTGGGTCTCTTGGGGCTGCTGCCCCTGGAGGTAGCTTTACTGAAAAAAGAAATTGAAGTCTGCTGGGCTGAGGGCCTGGAAAAAATTGCCAATGGATGTTAGCTAGAGGGAACTGAATTGAAGTCCCGGCCTGAAGCAGGATCTTGTTATCGCTCTTATTGAGGATCTATCTGTAAATGCTGGGTGGCAGACAGCTACTGGAATAAACACTTTGCTGGGGACTATTAGTTGTGCGAGTGCCAGAAGAGAACTAAGTGCTGGAAGTGGCTATATGGACTGCTGCTGTAGAGTCCTAGATATACTGACTCCCTCTGCACATTCACTGGAGCCTAGGCTTGCTTTGTAGATGATTCAGCTCTGCATCAGAGCTGTGTGCCTAAAACCTGTGTAAACTCTGTGACAAGCAGTTTCAAAGCTTACACAGAGCTACTCACTTGGTCCTCTTTCCAAAAGGTTTGGGCTACCCCATCCCCAGAAGCACCAGGTATTTCCAATAGCTCAGAAAAAATAATAGAGTGGTTGGAAAGTCCAGCACAAGTGAGTATAACTCTGTGTGTGTTTGTGTATGGGGTGGGGGGGCTTAAAGTGGAAGGCCACCCTGAAAAAAAATATATAAAAAATCTAAAAAAAATCTAAAAAAAAAAAAAATGAATTTTTTTTTACTTACCAGAAGTGTCTGTTGCTAGGCACATAATCCTAATCTTCCTCTTCCTCCTCCGCGGAGATCTTCTTTCTTCTCTCCTTCGTGTGGCGTCTTCTGGGTAATGGGTCGCGCTGTGTTCTGGGAACTGTGTGTTCCAGAACACAGCGCGTCCCATTCACAAAGCGCTGCGTGACTCACGCATGCGCAGTAGGAAACGGGCAGTGAAGCCGTAAGGCTCCACTGCCTGTTTCCCTTACAAGGAATGGCGGCGCTGGGACCCGAGACCCGAAGGACGGGTCGGCCTCGGGCGGCCGACATCGCGGGCGCCCTGGACAGCTAAGTGGGCTGATTAAGTCAGCAGCTGCAGTGTTTGCAGCTGCTGACTTTTATTTTTTTTTTTAAACGGCCCTCCGCTTACAGTGGAAGTAAAGTCCACTTTTTAACTTGTACCTACAGCAAAGCCCATAATAATGCTCACGTGTAGGTACAGTGAATAGCTCCTAAACTTTCACTGTTTAGGAGATATTCTCACGGGATGCAGCCAGTGATGCCAGCAGTGCATGCGCTCTGAAGGGACGGAATACCCATGCTGTCCCCTCAGAGCTCTGTGCTGGGGCCTGTCCATTCATACAGCTGGAGCCCACTAACCCAGAAGGTAGACAGAGTATAGATGGAAGCGCTGGGAAGCCATGACAGCGCTGCACTGGGGGGCTTCATGTGCAGGTAAGTCTGACAAAATGTACTAGTATGCGATGCATACTAGTACATTATGACTTAAACCTGCAGGGGGGCCTGATTTTTTTTTATTTAAATTTTTATTTTTGTGACAGTTTACTACTGCTTTAAAGAAAACCTACTACTTTGCCCTGAATAGGTATGGGCAGGAAAAGCAGAAAGTTTCCCTTGAAAGCTCACTCCCCTGCCACTTAATTGAACTGTCAGAGCAGAGATATGATATTTATTGTGGATTTATACGCTAAATACACAATGCATAAACCTTTCAAAAAATGTCCATAATGTCATATTAATATCACCCTGTAGCACCTGATGTTTGGCAGTAGCTTGTGTTCAGATGTGTTATTCTGGTTATAGGTTTACCATACTAAAATACAGCATGATGTTTTTGTGATGATTATCCCATATGATTACAGCAATCTCTCATCGTTTGAAATCCGGACATACGACAGCGCAGGCATCATATTCTTTGGAAATATTGGCATGGATAACTGGTTTGCACTTGGGATTCGCGATCATCGGTTGGAGGTACAGATGAGTAATGGCAATGGTCAAATGGTTCTCTCTAAGTGGGGACCAGAAGTCAGCAATGGCAAATGGCAAAAGGTGAGAGCTTATGAATTTCACTAGCAAAGTATGACGAAGTATAATAAATACAGATGATAACTTCCGATGCTCATCTGTGCTAATTGCCCCCAGTTATTGTCAAATGACATCTGTAGTCTGATAGCTGTAGACAGTAGCAGACTGAAGTATCAATGGAAAGCAGAGCAAGATTTATGACACACTGACACACCAACGCTTATATAGGCATGCCTGCTGCAAATTGTTCAGATAAAATAGTGTTAAATTAGTTAGAAAACCATAGAAGATGAATTGAGCCTGCCATTGATGATCGTTCCCTTTAAAAAATGCTAATTGCCCGACAGCCATTCGAATGATTTAGTTTTAAGGTTTTCTGGGTCCCTGACCTGACAAGTATATTTTATGTTTACAAGGAATTCTGACGTTTCCTTATAGTCATACTGGATTCTGGGTCTGAGATTAAAAATATATTTATTTATTATTATTATAGGTATTTATATAGTGCTGACAATTGACAGAGCTTTTACATATTGTACCTTGACATTAGTTCCTGCCCTTAAGGAGCTTACAATCTAATGTCCATTCATATACATACTGGCTCCAAATGTAACCTTTGGCACGTCTTTGGTGTGTGGGAGGAAAATGGTGGAAAACAAGAAAGCACAGGGAGAACATACAAACTCCAAGCAGAAAGTGTCCTGGCTGGTATTGAAACCAAGGACGCCAGTGCTGGAAGTCATATATTGACTCTAAAGACAGCCAGGCAGCTAGCATCTTTCAGGAGGCCAGTAATGGCAACTTCTGTCACAATAGGTTCACTTGAACCTGCTAATTGGCTATAACGAATACTGTGTCCCACAATGCACTTAAAATAATATAAAAAGCAAATTTTATAAGTTGTAGAAAAGAGTTGACAGTACATAAACAAGCTAAGACTTAGGCTCGGTTCACATTGGGATCTGACTTGAGAGATCCCAAGTGACGTGACATGTGAAATCCCATATTAGTCATTGAGAGTTGTCTTAGCACTACTGAAATCACTCCGACTTTAGAAAAGGTTCCTGTACTATTCTCTTCAATTTTATACTTCTATCAAAGTAGTACTCAAGTCGCCAGGAAGCCACCTGGCAAAGCCGTACCGCAGGTCACGGCAGTGTGAACCGGGCCTGACAGTATCGAACATACCATACCAATATCCTGAGTATTTCACATGCATAATCTGATTACTTTTTAACTATACATACACAATCTTTGTTTTACAAAATTTTATAAATGATAAATGACTCCCAGTAACAAATGATCGACTCACTTGATGGTTTATTTCAGCATTTCAGCATTTTATTGAAGATAAAAGGTAACAAGTGGGGCCAACATGTTACAGGGGAATTACCTCCCTCTTCCTCAGGGCTAATATGTAAGGGAACACAAATACAATCAATATCAATACAATCTGTAACACAGGTGTATGGATTCAAGTTGAAAATGTTTTTGAGAAATAAACATAAGTGATTCATCAAACGTACAATAAACAAGAACAGATATATACATGCATAGTTGTATATTAACAAGAAAAAATCATCTGTCAGTCATCAGCCAAAAGCTAGTAGCGTTTACTAAAAAAACATATATAGAGAGGAATATACAGTATGTACAATATATGAAAAACATAACAAAATATATAGTATATATATATATATATATATATATATATATATATATGTAAATTGTATTGTAATTGTATACAGAAAACTGTATGTAGAAACCTCTGACCCCTGGAAGCGTGGTGGAACCCCCAGAGACAGGGCTGACATTTCACCTTAGGGGTAAGTCTCTTACATAGAGAGACATGTGAACAGATGGGCACCAGACACTTTTAGTTAAAACAAAAAGGATTTTATTACTCAGTTAAATGGGAGAGAGGGTTATGGGTACAGATGCTAAAGACTAAAGCAGAACTCCAGTACTCCATACAGTACATTACAGGGAAAAGATCCTTTATGTCGGGGCCGACACTCTGCGTTAGAATTCCTTAGCAATTATTACCTGTAGCAACAACTGCCATCTTCGGCAAGAGAGACAACCAGCCTCCATGGGGAGTCCATCCTGCCTCCAGTGAATATCAGCAGCACTAGGCCTCATCACTTTCCAGGCTTCCTTTAGGCTAGAAAGGCCTAGATCAGCAGCTCAATCATGTGCACCCTCCCCAGGCTGGAGCCAGAGGGCAAGAGAGCTTGCATCAGATAGCCCCGAATATTTATACCCATTACCATAATGCACCACTGGTAAAGGAAACTCCTTGTGGTGGGCCAGGAGAAGATATGAAAATTCATAACATACCTACTGTGAGATCTCTCACTAATACCAGAGACAGCAATGCCACCTACTGAGAATGGATAGCTAGGGTGAACTTAAGGGAAGCTGATCAAACCAGACTACAAATTGGCATTGTTCTACACCCACGCAGAACTAAATTTAGACACACGTGGCTAAATGGATTTAAAGAAATTCTATTTAAAAAAAAATGTTTTATATAGCAACTATAATAAATATATATATACAGTATCTCACAAAAGTGAGTACACCCCTCGCATTTTTGTAAATATTTTATTATAACTTTTCATGTGATAACACTGAATAAATTACAATTTGCTACAATGTAAAGTAGTGAGTGTACAGCTTGTATATTAGTGTAAATTTGCTGTCCCCTCAAAATAACTCAACACACAGCCATTAATGTCTAAACTGCTGGCAAAAAAAAAAGTGAGTACATCCCTACGTGAAAATGGCCAAATTGAGCCCAATTAGACATTTTCTCTCTCCGGTGTCATGTGACTTGTTAGTGTTACAAGGTCTCAGGTGTGAATGGGGGAGCAGGTGTGTTACATTTTGTGTTATCGCTCTCACTCTCTCATACTTGTCATTGGAAGTACAACATGGCATCTCATGGTAAAGAACTCTCTGAGGATCTGATAAAAAGAATTGTTGCTCTATATAAAGATGGCCTAGGCTATAAGAAGATTGCCAAAACCCTGAAACTGAGCTGCAGCACAGTGGCCAAGACCATATAGTGGTTTAACAGGACAGGTTCCACTCAGGACAGGCCTTGCCATGGTTGACCAAAGAAGTTGAGTGCACATGCTCAGTGTCATATCCAGAGGTTGTCTTTGGGAAATAGACGTATGAGTGCTGCCAGCATTGCTGCAGAGGTTGAAGGGGTGGGGGGTCAGCCTGTCAGTGCTCAAACCATACAACTGGCTGTCATCCCAAAAGGAAACCTCTTCTAAAGATGATGCACAAGAAAGCCCTCAAACAGTTTTCTGAAGACACGCAGACTATGGATTACTGGAACCATGTCTTATGTGTAGCAGCAGGTGAGTAGTACAAATACAAGTGTGTCTTGCCCACAGTCAAGCATGGTAATGGGTGTGTCATGGTCTGGGGCTGTATGAGTGCTGCTGGCACTGGGGAGCTACAGTTCATTGAGGGAACCATGAATGCCAACATCTACTGTGCCATACTGAAGCAGAGCATGATCCCCCTCCCTTCTGAGACTGGGTCACAGGGCAGTATTCCAACATGATAATGACCCCAAACACACCTCCAAGACAACCACTGCCTTGCTAAAGAAGCTGAGGGTAAAGGTGATGGACTGGCCAAGCATGCCTCTAGACCTAAACCCTATTGAGCATCTGTGGGGCATCTTCAAACAGAAGGTGGAGAAGTGCAAGGTCTCTAACATTCACCAGCTCTGTGATGTCATCATGGAGGAGTGGAAGAGGACTTCAGTGAAGCTTTGGTGAACTCCATGCCCAAGAGGGTTAAGGCAGTGCTGGAAAATAATGGTGGCCACATAACATTTTTGCACTTTGGGCTAAATTTGGACATTTTCGCTTAGGGGTGTACTCACTTTTGTTGCCAGCAGTTTAAACATTAATGGCTGTGTGTTGAGTTATTTTGAGGGGACAGCAAATTTACACTTATACAAGCCGTACACTCACTACTTTACATTGTAGCAACGTGTAATTTCTTCAGTGTTGTCACATGAAAAAGTATAATAAAATATTTACAAAAACGTGAGGGGGTACTTACTTTTGTGATATACTGTATATATTACAAAGGGGTTACAGCACGTCAGGTATACACTTAAAACAGTAAATTAGCAACTTCAGGCATCCCTGCCCTTTATAGTTACCAACCTGCACCATGCAGTGAAAATAGGAAATGAAATGCTTGGGTCCAAATAGCTTCATATATATATATATATATATATATATATATATATATATATATATATATATATATATATATATATATACATGCAACACATGAGAAAATGAATAGGTGTTACCCCTTGTTAACTATTTCCTTTAGCAAACTCTTTGTTAGAAAATGGGGCCTAAACCAGAGAGGGATCACTTTGACGCAGTTGGACAGTTTGCACATGTATTGCAATATATGGATACTAATAATTCCCATTTTATAAGCAAGAGTTTGCTATAGGAAAGAGTTAACAAGTGGTAACACCTATTCAGTTTCTCATGTGTGGTATATATATGAAGTTATTTGGACCCAAGCATTCAATTTCCTATTTCCACTGCATGGTGCAGGTTCCTAACTATAGGGTTCACTGCTGTGATCAAGAGTTTTGTAAACAAAAAGTCTTCATTCAGTGCTGTATCATCAAAGGCAAATTTGATAAATGTCAAAAGTAGACTGGAGCTCCACCTGCTGTCTCTAAAGGTGAATGCAAAATATTAATATGCAGTAGTTTATATTTACGTGACTAAAAATAAATGGTAAAAATGATTTAAAAGAAAAAAATATATATTTGTAAAGAAACTATATACAAGATACAAGGATTCTTCAAAAAGACCAGAAGAGAAAAGAAAAAGAAAATGCCATGGGAGAGATCTGTCAACAGAGACACCCGTGTTCCTCTTGTAAACGACATCTTAGTGCAATGTACTTCTTTGGTTAGAATGGATCTACTACTGTTGGCGGCTATTATTCTGTTGAATTGCAATTCATGTTATAGATAATGATTGTCGAGAATGTACCGCTGTTTTTTACGTGTTTTATTCAAAATAAATAATTTTTATGTTAAAAAAAAAAGTATGTGCAACAATGTTACAACTATGGTAACAACTAGTAAATGTTACTATATTGAATCAAAATCAAATGGTGAGTCCAAAAGAAAAGGAATCCAAAGGAAAACAAAATTGATAAAGGATTGACAGTTCCCTGTGCTCTTGATCTTCCACCTATCTTCTGCTAAATAATAATAACCATTTGTTTTGAATTCAATGTAGTAACACTTATTAGTTGTTACCATAGATGTAACATTGTTGCACATACTTTTTTTTTTAACATAAAGTTTATTTATTTTGAATAAAACACGTAAAAAAACAGCGGTACATTCTCGACAATCATTATCTATAACATGAATTGCAATTCAACAGAATAATAGCCGCCAACAGTAGTAGATCCATTCTAACCAAAGAAGTACATTGCACTAAGATGTCGTTTACAAGAGGAAACAGAATTCCAGTATTCACAAGTAGTACAACAGATAAAGTTTATCAGTGAAGCATATTTCATAGAGGGCATATGGTGGAGTGGGGGGGCAGATCCCTCGTGGGCCGGTAGATCTGCAGTTATGGACCCGATCCTGACATGGACTGTATCGAGTGTCAGCAGGGATGAGAACCCAAACAGACGAGGACTCATGTAGTTAACATGTTCCATTTGTGATGTAGACATGGGGGGTTGGGTTCACCCTAATGGTGACAGTGAGGTCTCAGTCAATCCCACACCAGTCTTCCACCACGTCCCTAATCCTTATTCCAAGATTAGCCTCTTCTCCCGAGTCCAAGCCGCCTAGATTTTTTTCAAATTTCTTGGGGCAGTTACGTCCTAGATAAGTTAATTTATAGAGTGGCAGGGCTGCATCCATTGTTGTACCATTGGGGGAGCGGAATCATTCCATCTTAGGAGGACTGCTTTCCTCGCGTAGAATGCTGTGTAGAACAATTGCCCGATCGTGTGACACTCTACCAAAACAAAATGAGAATGTTTTCCCCACAATAGAGCATTCTTTTTTTTGCACTATAAAAAAAAAAGAAATTTTTGAAAAAAAAACTTTTGTACTTTTTGTAATAATAAATATCCCCCCCCCCCCCCCCAAAAATTAAAATAAAAAAAACTTCATCAGTTTAGGTCAATATGTATTCTTCTACATATTATTGGTAAACAAAATCACAATAAGCATATATTGATTGGTTTGAACAAAAGTTGTAGTGTCTACAAAATAGGGGCTATATTTATGGCATTTTTAAAATGTATTTTTTTTTTACTAGTAATGGCAGTGATCTGTGATTTTTGGCGGGACTGCGACATTGTGGCAGACAGATCGGACACTTTTGACACTTTTTTGGGACCATTGACATTAATACAGCTATCAGAGATAAAAATAGCCACTGATTACTGTAGAAATGTCACTGGGAGGGAAGGGGTTAACACTAGGTGGCGGTTTAAGGGGTATATGTGCTACCTGGGAGTGTTTCTAACTGTAAGGGGGCTGGGCTGACTGGATGAAGAGAGAGATCACTGTTTCTAATCACTAGGAACAGCAGATCTCTCTTTAACTCCCCTGTCAGAACAAGGATCTGTCTGTTTACATTGACAGATCCTTGTTCAGGCTCTCGCTCCCACGATCGCGGGTGGCCTGCGGACATCCAGGCCGACAACCACATGCATTGGCTCCCCCATCACGCATGCCTGATACGGCTCCTTAAAGGAGCTGACATACACCTGTGGTGATTTACGGACCTGCCTCTGTATAACGATGATGGCTGTGCGGCAAGTGGAGTTTGAAGTGAGTGAGAACCCTTTTTGTTGACATCAGATGGCACCAGAATGCAGTATGCGAAGGAGGACAGCTGGCAGAGGCAGCGTGCTGCTTTGGGCAATGTTCTAGAAAACCTTGGCTTCTGCCATTCACTTGGATGTCACGTGACACATATCACCTACCTATACATTGATGCTGGCCAAGTACACTCCTTCATGGAAACGGTAATTCCTGATGGCAATGTACCTTGCCACACAGCAAAAATGGTTTGCGTTAGACATCAATGAGTTTGAGGTGTTGACTTGACAATCGAGCATCTGTGGGATATGCTGGAAAAACAAGTCCAATTCATGTAGTACAGGACTTAAAGGATCTGCTACTAATGGCTTGGTGCCAGATACCACAGCGTAACTGCAGAGGTCTAGTAGTGTCCATGCCTTGAAGGGTTAGGGCTGTTTTGGCAGAAAAGGTGGTGTTTTTCAGCAAAGGGGGACCTACCCAATATTATGTGGGTGGTCATAAATCTATGGTTGATTGCTATATATTTGACAGATTTGTCCAACATTAAACCTAGGAGCAAAAGATGCCGCTGATTTTCTTCCTGTAGGCTAAAGCAGTTCTAGGCAGTAAATTAATAACTGGTTGCTATGAATTACTGTAACTCATACCTTTTGTACTGCTTTAAATAATCCAAATGTTTTACTTGCACCATGCATGCTGCAAAATCAGGCCATTTAGCCAATAATATTGCACTAGCACCATGCAGTGTGTGTGGGCAGTTAGCAGTATTATGTTATACTGTGAGAACAGAGATTTCCTACATTGAATAACATTCAACCTGCTGTATGTTCTAAGATCTGGCCAGCAGAAAATGTTTTTGTCCCTTATTAACTCACATGGAACTATTATTTGGAACTTACATGTCTTGCAGGTGACTGTGGACAGCTCGATTAACACCATAGATGTAAGAGTGAACGGAGAGGTTGTTATCATGCTAACTCATCATGTGAAGAACGAGCCTGTGATCTCCGAATATGCTAATCTGGCAATTCTCCTGGGTGACCTTCCAGCAAATAGCCAAATTCAACTTCTCAGACCGGTACTTTTGTCACATAAAATGTCTACAGCATTGAGCTAGACATTTAATGATAAAGCTAGCTAATTAAGAAATGTTCACTAAACATAAAACGTTTCCAGATTTATTGCATCAATGTGGTATATTTTAGGAATGAAGTAATTGTTAAGACCACAGCATAAACAAGTTTATAAGTACTCACATATGTAACTACCCTACATTTAGCTTCCTAAATAAATTATTCAACGTTTTTCTAAAATCTGACTACACCATACATCAGAGCAGGTATAAAACGATAGTTATGTTTGTTCTGAGTGTTTAAGGCCTCACGCACACTGGGCGTTTAGCACAGGTACATTGATTTTCAGCGGTTAGGTGCAGGTGGAAGGCATAGGCGCACCATCCAACCCCACTTCCAACAGCTTGTAGAGGCTGACAGTGGCTGTGGCCAGACAGTGCGCGAGTAGTACAAACGTTTTGGGCAGTATGCACCCAGAGGCACAAGTCTGGAACGTGAGCAGTCTGCGTTCCAAGCATTTGTCCCAGGGTGTATACTGCCCTAAATTTTAGTACGGCTCGAGGGCACTGTCCAGCTGAAGCAGCCGTCAGCCCCTCATAGGGTTTTACAGGCTGCTGGCAGCAGGGATGGATGGTACGCCTGTGCCTTCCAGCCCATACCTAAACACCAGAGTCTCATGCACCAGGGCTACATGCCCAGTATGGCCAACTGAAAATGGGCACGTGATAGACTGACAATACTGCTGTTAATTGAGAGGCAAGTGAATTTACTAGCAGGATTTCAAGGTAGGAAACTTTGCAACAGATTTCCCAGATAATTATAGGAAACATGATTATAAATTATAGGAACTATGTTGCCAAACATAAAATATATATATATGAAAAACAATTGGATGTACTGTATGAAGGTGACGAGGTTCCTATTACAAAATGGCTTTGTCCACCCTTTAAAGTCTATTACTACTGATAGTAAAACTACTATTGATAGCCCCATCCCTCAAATGGTCATGAAGCAGACAGCAAAAACCAAGGGTGATCTTGCATGGTTCTTCTGTAAGCACTTGATCCTTCAATAACACTACTAGCATTACTAAGTCCAAACAATCAGCAGTGCAGAGAAAGGATCTCCCCTTACTGTTGCTCACATATATATCACTGCAGTCCCTGAATAATAGATCTTGTCCCTTCTTAGCCCCTGTACACACGGTCGGAGATTCTGCCAACCAAATCCGTCAGATTTTGTCCGTCAGACAGGATAGTCTGACGGATTGTGTCCGAAACTGTTGCATACACACGGTCGGACTAAGTTGTCGAAAAATCCGATCTTTCAGAACGTGATGACGTAATTTCGTTACGATGGGACTACATTCAGGCTAGTAACCAATAGCTTTGATGTAGGAATTTGATCTGAGCATGCGTGGCACTTGGTCCAATCAAAATTCGCTACACATGATCGGAGTATGTCCGATCGGCCCAGTTGGTCGGGAAATATTTCCAACATGTTGGAAAATTGGGTCCGACGGATATTCGGACGGAATCAGTCCGATGCATACCACACACAGTCAGATTATCCGACAACACGGTCCGATAGGACACATTCCGACGGATTCTCCGACCGTGTGTACAAGGCTTAAGAGTGCAGACAAGACTGTAGGAAGTTTGTTTGCCTCTGTTTTCTGATCTGGTGGACAATAAATTGGTAAAGCAGACTCACCATTCATAAAAGCACTGAAGAAGTCTAAGGACATCGTGTGTACATGTAGTACTTGGAGGGGTTCAATGTCAGATATGACCTTTGAAATATTTAATTTCCATTTTAATGGCAACACATTCTGAAGATAAAATGATCTATGATAAATCTAAGCCATGCATGTAAAAAAACAGTCGTACTTTCTGTTCTTTTAGCTGAATCCTGCTCTAGATGCATGTATGAGAAACTGGGCCTGGGTAAAAAAGAGCACAAAAAATCTAGATGATGCAATGGAGACAGATGAGAACCGGCGGTGCTTTGAAAATGAGGAGCGAGGCACCTTCTTCCCTGCGCAAGGTTATGCCATCTTCAAGCCTACCTGTAAGTCATGTTTTTTCTACAGTGTTTTTTTAACATTGACCTTCAATGGTACAATTTTTGATAACTATAGGATAGTAGCACAGTGTTGCTGATTACTACAAGCTTGAAGGCCCAGCCATACTTGTGCAGTTTTTGCCACATCAGATTGTTGTGGTAATAGATCTTCAAAGTGTATCCAAGGGACACAAAATGCTTCTAACGTATTGCTTCCAGTGCACTGCAAAGGCAATATATTTTTTATTACAGTGTGCTTGGGAGTAGGTATATTTTTTTGTTGTTTGTGTGAGCTGTGGTATCATAGAAAATTGATGAACTCACACAACAACCTGCATACAACTGTCTGGTGAAAAGCATTGTCAGCAGGATAAACTGTAGGAGTAAATCTCTTAACCAGCCCTCCAAGTAGCAGTAAATGCTGCCAAAAGCACTTTGCCTGAAGTACATTTTAATGCACAATATATTTTTTTAGGACAGAAAGACTATTGTAGGAAAGTTAAATTCATACATTTATATTTCTAAATTAGAAATAAAAAGGAAAAATCTGAAAACAATTCCTGTGATTTTTGTTAATGCTGCCCCAGATATTTATCCAAAACATAAAAACATTAAAGTATAACTAAAAGGGAAAACTTTTTTTTGTTTTGGACTAAGTGGAGAGGGATTAGAACACCTGTCAGATTTGTATTGCTGCCTGTGTCCCTGTTAAGGAGATTAACCCTCTCTATTTGTCACGTTTACCGTTATCACCAAAAGTCACAGAAAATCCCATGTTTTGGGTTGACACCAGAACCGAAATTGAGGGGAAATCCTCCAATAGGGGCAACCAGGGATTCCCTCACTTTAGAGGGATTTCCTTTCATATCCTGTTGTGGATATAGGACCTTAATCTCCCCAATGGGACACAGGTGGCAAAAAAAAACCTGACAAGGGTTATAACCCTCCCCTACTCTGATGGAAAAAAATGTTTTGACTTTAGTTTTACGTTAATAAATAAATAAAAACCATTACAACTGGATACCAAAACTTCAAGATCCTTATAGCTGTTTTTTTCTGAATAAATGTATTTTTTGTTTGTATCAAAAATGTTCAATAAGGCTACGTGGCTTGTCTTCTGTTCTTTAAATTTCCATGTTTAATCTGGTGTATTACGTCTGTGTTTCTGATAAATTGTTCTTTAATAATTTCTTCTGGGTCCCTCATAGCATTCCCATTACATACACATGGACCCTGGCATCTATTGATTCAACTGTCATTCCGAGTCCTAGAGGATGGTGGGCTCCTCTTTGCCCTATATGGTGCAGGCAATACCTCAGCATTGACCATAACCTTGGATGGTCAGAAACAGGTATACACAATACTAACCTGCTGCAATTGGGCTGACTACTAAAACTGGGTAAAAGAACAGACAGGGAAAATGTTACTGAATACAGAAAACAGTCAGAAAATGTTTGTTTTTGTTTTTTAAGCTGTAGAAATGAACTGGAAATCTGAAAACTTGTACAGGCATACCCCACTTTTAAGCACATAATGGGGTTTATTTACTAAAGCTGGAAAGTGCAAAATCAGGCTCACTTCTGCATAAAAACCAATGAGCCTCCAGGTTTTATTACCAACGCTTAATTGAACAAGCTGAGGTTAGAAGCTCATTGGGTTCTATGCAGAACTGAGCCTGGTTTTGCGCTTTCCAGCTTTAGTAAATAAACCCCATTGTGTACTTAAAAGTGGGGTATGTCTGTACTTCTCTGGCTTTTATTAATTCACCAGTGTATTAATTATTTATTTTCTGCCTTCTTTTAATGATCCTTGTTCATCCTCAGGTACTAGAAGCCTCTCTACTGGACAAACTAGCACATTCCGTGACATTCCCATCTGGTATTTGCCTTAAAGACTGGCACACTGTGGATGTTCAGATACAGGCAAATCGGCTTGTGCTGAAAACAGAGGAAGCAACATCCTCTATGGACATACCACCTGCTGATTTCAAAGCTTTGGAAGATACATGGGTGGATCCTAATGCATACATTTCTGTTGGTGGCATGGCAGGTAAATGACAACCCTCATCTGCCTAGATGTTTGACATCTGGGTTCTCTGTAAGCTTCCATGCCCATTTGTATATGGTGCATAGGTATAAACATAATTATATAGGTCTTGATTTAAATAAATCTTGGCTCTCCTACTCATGGCAGCCTCATTATCAGCATCAGCAGGCATAGCATCCCTATTTTGCATGCATCACTCTTTTGAATAAAGTATGCCCCTTAACATATATCCTAAGGTTCAAAAAGTATCAGTGCATCTAAATAGGTTGTTATATCAGGATTTACCAGCAAAAGTGTTTTTATTAATGGCACCACATTACACACTCCTGGTATTTTAATGTACTTTCTGGTAGCAAAATGAAAGATTCGTGATACAAGGGCCTATCCTTTAGAATACTCTTGCTTTGGGGCTTCCAGTACAGCTGGAAATGCTACTTATTCATTTTAGCATAACTAGAGCATGTCAAGCTTTACATATACATTTAGTATAATAATGGCTTCATGAAGAGAACATTAAAGTGGTTGTAAACCCTTACAAACCACTTTGACCTAGATTAAGGCTTACCTGTAGGTCCAAGAAATATCTCCTAAACCTATACGGTTTAGGAGATATTTACACGAAGACAGCCACCACTGTCTACAGCGCATTCGCCGTAGACAGCGGCGCGCAGGCGCACTGGGCAGGCCACAGCTATATGCCGCGAGTGTCAGCTTTGGGAGTGAAGTCGCTCTGGGATCCATGGCAGCGGCGAAGAGGAAGACGGAGGACCGCTTCGGGGGCTTCGTTCTCAGGTAAGTTATTCATAATGAGCTAGTATGCTATGCATATTGGCTCATTATGCCTTTGCCTTGCAGGGTATGTTTTATATTTTTTTCCCTTTACTTCCTCTTTAAAGTTAAGCCCCAAACAACAATGTAACATATTTTAACTTACCAGTTCTTAGATGTGTTGGCTGCATTGTTTCTTCTTCTTTTTATTTCTTTTCAGGCATTGTCCCTTTTATTTTGACTTGGTGGTCCTGCCAGGTACAAACCTCCTGACAATGCAGCTCACTCACCATATTGTTTCGCTAGAGGAGCAGTGTTGTCACCCTAGGATTACACCTCTCCCTCATCACATATGGGGAAAAAGGATTTTTATAGTTCACAAAAGATAGCGGGGAAAGCAAATAACATTGTTTGAGATTTTAGGTTACTACATAAGAAAATCAATGCAGCTACCACATCTAAGTACTGGTATACTGCAATTTATTCTTGGGTTTAGATAGATGCACTTAAGAAGACTTTGTTTGAGACATTTTTGCACCCAAGTTGTGGGAGGTGTTGGACTTTCCACAATGTCTACTTGCCTGTGGACCAAATAGTGGGCATTGCTGTTTTGGCAATATAATTTTAAAATAATACCATGTATCCTGTAGTGGAGATTTCCCTTCACTTCCTGTCCCATAGGCAAAACAGAAAGTGGGAGTAAAACCCTCAAAATAAAAAATCCTGGGTTATTACAGGGTCACTAGTGTCCCCATTGAAAGATTTCCCCTGTATTCTTGTTCTGGTGATGACCGAAAATTTGGTATTTTTTTCATTTTCACTTGGTAAAAAGAACACATGGAGAGAATGAATATCCCTAACAGGGACAGACAGCAATAAAAAAACTGACAGGAGTTCTACTCCCTCTTCTCTCCATCTAAAACGAAAAACATTTAAATCAATGGTATCCAGCCCATGGGCCGCATGCTGCCCAAGTGGCTTGTGGCTTGGGCACCTCTGGAGGGATGCCATGGCAGCTGCAGCCATCATGAACAATCCAGACACAGGGATGTCTGAAGGGATGCTGTGCTTGGTATAGCACTGGTGGCAGTGAATGCAGGGACTCCTCAGGTAAGCAAGTGCCGCATGGCTGGATCTAGCAGGGTGCTATGGTGGGCTGTGCCCCCCTAGATTTCAGTTTCTCTCCCACCCACAACCTCCCCCCCACCTCCCCACAGAGCACATAGTTGAAATCTGATTGGCCTGACTTTTTCTGACGATCAGTTATCCTAAAGCTGGGTACACACCCTTAGTTTATTTTTTTCGTTCATCCCAGCTGGCTGAATGAAAAAAAAATGGACAAATCTCCATACTAATACAAGCGATATTAGTACGGTGATCTCCCCCTCTGTTCTATTGCATTCTGATGGGGAATAGCCTCTATGCCACAACACACTGATTAGTGCTCACAGCCATTGGATGCCAGTGCTGATCGGCTTCTGGTCGGATATTGGCTTGCCAGCATGTCCGTTTGACAGGAGCCGGTTGTGAGACAGGCTTCTGTTGGACAGGCTTCTGTTTGGACAACCAGCTGATTTTCAGATTGTGTTTATACAGTTTTTTTGATAGTGAATTTTATGGGTGACCCAAGACAATTCCTCTTCTTCTAATGTGATCCAGGATTATCAAAAGGTTAGACACCCCTACTTTAACCACTCCCAGCTGGCATTTGTCTCTAGGCCGGAGCTGTGAATTTGTTATCCTGAGTGGACATCATATGATGTCCTCTCAGAAAGAGCCATTTGCGTGGCCGCGGGGCTGCGCAGCAGCACGATCTGTCACCGGCCACAGGACATAGCCGATGACTAATCGGTATATCGGCTTGCTGTCGCTTTCAGTACCATGTGACCACCCTAACGAATCGGAGCAGGTCACATGGCAGTTGTACACAATAGATGGCTTCCTTTCATGCCATCCAATGTGTACAATTGTGTTGCTAGCTGTGATTGGTCAATTTGATCACATGGTGCAGACAGCCCAGCCCATCTGTACCATGTGATTAGCTTTGACCAATCACAGCTAATCACAAACAAAACAGACTGAATACATTTGTTTCATTCAGTAAAATGCTTGCTTATAGCAATTTAATCCACTTCTATAAGCAAACATAATGTGTAAAAAATAAAATAAAATACTGATCACTTTCCCAGAGCAGTACTATGTTAATATGGTAACATTATATTGCTCTGGTTACAGTGTGTTAAAAAAAAATCATTAAAAAAAATGTAAAATCATAAAAAAAAAGATTTCATACTGTCAGTATACATGATCACCGCCACACCAGTTATATGATGATGTTGTACTGCACTGGTGAAAGTGTGCAAAAAAAAGTGTGAGTTTTTCCCCAAAAATTATGACAAAAAAGTACAACTTCAAAAAACCCGCCATGCCTCTTACTCAATACCCCGGACTATCTACTTCCCAAAAAAGGGTAATTTAGGGGGTATTTGTACTGTCCTGGCATTTTAGGGCCTCAAAAAATTATATAGGCCATCAGTATATCAGGATTAATCAATTTTCAAATATATACCATAGTTTGTGGACTCTATAACTTTCAGACAGATTAAAAAATGTACACTGATTTGGGTTATTTTTACCAAGAAATGTAGCAGAAAACATTTTGGGCTAAATTTATGAAGAACAATTATTTATTTGCAAAATAAAACAAGTTTTTTTTATTTTTTATTTTCAATCTTTTTTCATTTATTTACAAAAAAATTTAAACCCAGTGGTGATTAAATGCCAGTAAAATAAAGCTCTATTTGTGCAAACAAATTGCAAAAAATGTAGTTTAGGTACAGTGTTGCATGTCCGCGCAATTGTCATTCAAAGTGTGAGAGTGCTGAAAGCTTAAAATTGGGCTGGGAAGAGAGGGGGTAGAATGCATTGAAGTGGTTAAAAATATTTTTAATGTTGTGAAACCCTTATAAGGCTCTTTTCCCACTGGGGCTGGAGGTGTGTCAGCGGTAAAGCGCTGCTATTTTTAGCGGCGCTTTACCATCGGATTTACGGCGCTATTTGGGCCGCTAGCTGGCGGGAAAGGGTTAAAAACCACCGCAAAGGTTCTTTGCCTGCGGTATAGCCGCGGTGCCCCATTGATTTCAATGGGCAGGAGCGGTGAAGGAGCGGTGCATACACCATTCCTTCACCGCTCCAAAAATGCTGCTAGCAGGACTTTTTTTACAGTCCACTGGAGAAACAGCAGCGGCTGTTTCAGGTCGGTTTGCAGATACTATTTAAAGCGCAATATAAAGGTCTACAAAGGGAAATCGCTTTTTATATGACTTTTTATATGACTTTTTTTTTTTTCTTAGGTTGAGATTGAGTCACTAAGCACTTAGCACCTGTCATTTTTTTTTTTTGGAGTAATACTGTCTATATATATATATATATACTTTTTATTTTTTAATACTTTTTATACATTTTAGTTCGCATATATATATATATATATATATATATATATATATATATATATATAGCACTATTCAACTATTCACTTTATATCAAGTGGTGGCAATATTCATAACAGTGGATTGATTTTACATTTTTACACATCATTTTTTGAACAGCGCCAATTTCCCTTTGTAGACCTTTATATTTCTGGGTTCCACCTAGGTGGTGCTCCCAATTAGGGTGGCTGCAGTTCTTTCTTCCTAAGCGTGGATATTTGGTGTTTTTATATTTTTAGCGCAATAGCTCCTGCAAAACGACCCAGTGTGAAAGGGGTCAAAGAGACAGAGGGCAGGTTATGTTATAGTTTTAATTTACAATTTCTACTTATAATTTGTAATTTCCCATGTCTTTTTCAGAACATTCAGAACAAGGAAGCCATTTTTCAGGGTGTATGAAGATCGGTCTGCAAGGAACAGCCGTAGACCTTGATACAGCCCAGTACAAGCACCCTCATGTCCGCAGTCACAGTTGTCCTATAGCAATATAATTAGGACCCAAATATATGATGCTTGACCCCCAACATATTGATTTTTTAAATAACCTTTTGTAGAAGATTTCTTTACATTTTTATATCTAAAAAATGTTTAAAATGATTTGTTTTAGGTTGTTTAGGTCACAGAATTTTTTAGGCTGGCCTTATGGTGAAACCAGTTTAAGTTTCCCAGTGGGTATCTAGGATCTACTATATTAGCAGATTACTTTGTGGTGAGCATTGCGCTTGTTCAAGAGTAATGGCCCTTCCGATTGCCATTGGATCACAGATATCAGTCAATGCCTCTTCTGCCTTATATTGATTAATATTGTGCTTAAAGTATAACTAAAGGCAAAACTTATTTTTTTTTTATTTTGGGTGTAAAATTTTAAGTTGTCCTCAAAAAAGTAATATAGGGGAAATCTTCCATTGGGGACACTAGTTCTGGTGACCTTAAAGCAGTTGTATACCCCAAAATTCTTTTTTTTTATACACCTGCAAGGCAAAAGGCATAATGAGCTAGTATGCACCAGATACTAGCTCATTATGAAATACCTTAGAACGAGGCGTCGGTAACTCACCTGGTCCATGCCAAGGGAGCTGACATGTTGCCTCGGCGTGTCTTCCGAGTATCGCGGGTCCATCGCTGTGAGTGGCTGGAGCCTCGATGTCACTCCCGCGCATGCATGCTGGAGACTTTTTTCCGGCAAAGTCTGGAGTCTGTAGGACTTTCAGCCGAGAATCCCATGTGCTCATTGTGAGGGGAATATCTCCCAAACTGTACAGGTTTAGGAGATATTATTTTTACCTACAGGTAAGCCTTATTATCGGCTTACCTGTAGGTAAAAGTTAACATTTTGACTATACAACCACTTTAATTTCTAGGAATTTCCTCTCACTTCCTGTTTGGCTATGGAACAGGAAGTGAAGGGAAATCTCCGCAATGGGACACATATATTAAAAAATCCCCTTGCTCTATCCAAAATGAAAAAAAAAAAAGTTTTGCCTATAAATCTGCTTTAATTCTTATTGAATAGCCTTATTGTTTTTTGGGGAAAAAATGGATGCTGTCATTATAAAATAAGTCAACAGTACAATGTTCCTAAACTGCACAATCGTTAGTAAATAGCTGATTAAATATAAATATTATACTATGTAATACATTGTATTAGTAATGGCTGATTATAGAACTAATCTACAAATACTCAACTGTTTCTGGCTTTTGGCACAATATTCTATATACAAATATGTAAAATTTAATCAGCAGACATGGAAGCCTTTTACCTTCATGATGGCTAATTTGATAAAAATAAACTAATTTTTAAGCCAATATGTGTGTTTTTCAAGAAACTGCATGTTGATTATACAATCATAAGGAAGGTGGTGTAATATTGTATTTATATTGTGTGGCATGGATGCAACCACTTAGGGCACAATGGGCAGCAACATATTGGGTATTTATAATTATTTTTAAGGTATTATTATAAAATAGGTGTGAGAATTCCATATTCAAAAACTCAAACAAAACGAAATTCACTTACAAACAGATAACTAGCTCATTGTTCATTTATTCACATTAAATCTAGTCTGCATCCCCCTGCTCATTCCTTTCTTTTTATCCTCCTCCTTTTCCCTCTATTTAAAAAAAAAAATCTTTTTCTTTTTGTCTTTACTTTCTGATGAGTTTTACCATATTTACAATAGATACTTTCTTATTCCAAACACATATGTGTGCATTTTAACAGGCATTACCCTATATATCCTACATAACAGAAATAACGGAATATAAAGAAACAAGAGAAATTATAGTTTGCAGATAATTAAAACACATTTAGATCTGCACTTAGATCTGCACTTTAAATTAAAGTGAACATTTTTTTTTTTTAAAGAAAACTATGGTTAAATGGTATATTGTGCTGTGTATATATGGGCAAAGTAAATTTTTTGTGACAACCTACTACGGAAGGAGATTTAACAAAAATACACATTATATGCACGTATTTTGGGAAAATTAGCACTAGGACTAATAGATACACATCCATATAATATCACATCACTCCATAATGTAAATGATGCTCGATGCCATCCCCTTTTTAAGCAAGAGGTATTTAAGAAAATCAAGAAGGAGATCATTTGTTAAGTATAAGTCCCTTTTGGAGGTTCTATTGACATAACAATGATACACTCATCCCACTCTTCACCACCAAGCCTGGTCCCCGAGGTAACAATAGTACCACAGAATAGCTTAGTTACCAAGGTAACAGTACCGCTATGGCTTACCACCACCTGGACTGGTCCCCAAGATAAAAGTACTATCACCAATCTAATTACATTGATCCAAAAATGTAAGAATTTCAAAAATCTGATATATGAATTATTAATCCAAAAGGGAAGGAAAATAGAAAAATAAATAAAGAACTAACAAATTACAGTAGACAATAATTCCTTCTTTCTCCAATAGCCCCAAATATTTCTCATATGGGAGTGCACATATTATACACAATAGCCCCCATTGGCATTCTATACTGTATACGGCTTATCCAGCTACTTTGTCCACACTTTATCGTACTTGCTAGGGCAACCCCTATTCATACAGGTATCTCTATACCTAGCTGTATCTCTAAATTAACAGTACCAGCATCCAATGTAATCCCTAAATAACAGTACAGGTATTAACACCGCTACTCAGCCTGGTCCCCAAGTTTACAGTAGCCACTAGTGCCACAACCACCCAGCCTGGTTCTCTGGTGGGAATTCAGTATTGTGTTGTTTGGTTATTCTGGACATTGATAAATTGGAAATATTTGACTTATCTCCATGGCCTAAACGTAACTAATACACACCTTCCAAAGACTGAACCTTTTAATTTGGTCATAAAAAAAAAAAAATATATATATATATATATATATATATATATATATATATATATATATATATATATATATACAGTTGTGCTCATAAGTTTACATACCCTGGCAGAATTTATGATTTCTTGGCCATTTTTCAGAGAATATGAATGATAACACAAAAACGTTTCTTTCACTCATGGTTAGTGTTTGGCTGAAGCCATTTATTATCAATCAGCTGTGTTTACTCTTTTTAAATCATAATGGCAACAGAAACTACCAAAATTACCCTGATCAAAAGTTTACATACCCTGGTGATTTTGGCCTGATAGCATGCACACAAATTGACACAAAGGGGTTTGAATGTCTAGTAAAGGTAACCATCATCAACTGTGATCTGTTTGCTTGTAATTAGTGTGTGGTTCTATAAAAGGTCAATGAGTTTCTGGACTCATGACAGACCCTTGCATCTTCTATCTAGTGCTTCACTGACGTTTCTGGATTCTGAGTCATGGGGAAAGCAAAAGAATTGTCAAAAGATCTGCAGGAAAGGGTAATTGAACTTTATAAAACAGGAAAGCGATATAAAAAGATATCCAAGGAATTGAGAATGCCAATCAGCAGTGTTCAAACTCTAATCAAGAAGTAGAAAATGTGGGGTTCTGTTGAAACCAAACCACGGACAGGTAGACCAACTAAAATGTTAGCCACAACTGCCAGGAAAAAGATTTCAAGCTGCCATTGATGTTAAAGGGAGAAATGCACAGTATTAAGAACTGGGATATGTAAACTTTGGTTAATTTGGGTATTTTCTGTTGTCATTATGAATTAAAAAGAGAAAACACAGTTGATTGATAATAAGTGGCTTCAGCCAAACACTAACCATGAATGAAAGAAAAATTTCGTATTATGATTCATATTCTCTGAAAAATGGCCAACAAATCATAAATTCTGCCAGGGTATGTAAACTTATGAGCACAATTGTATATAAATAAAAGCTGATCATTGTAAGCACCCCTGTCAGTGTTAAATGGTTTGTCTTATCCCTAAAAAAAAATAGATACATCTGGAAGAGAGCTTGTTCTTCTGAAAAACAACAGACTTTCTAGCAGGATCACCAGATAAAAAATAGAAAAAAGAAAACCTAAAAAAATAAAACAAATGCAATCATCACATCTAAGCATTGATAAGTTGCAATATAATACATGTTTGCTTTGGGTTTATTACTGCTCTCATTGAGAGGCATATTATTTTAAAAAGTTCTAGAACTATTCAAGACTTATTCGCTTTGATTATGACTGCAGAGGTCACAGGTTGTCCCCTACAACACTTATCTTCAGAAGAAATTTCCCATAGAGATGCCAAAGTAATTAATTGATCCATTGATATTTGCAAGGACTGGGAATATACAAAAATTACACTGGTGTACGTGCATTTTATATAGTAGGCTTATTTTTACTTGCAGTCCAACACTGAAACTCTCAGTAAAAAGAAAGAAAAAAAAAAAAAAGGTTTTCTTATTGAATGGTATTAGTATAGAATTCATATAGTAGGGACCATGTAGTATTGTTTTCACAGCTCCATATTATCATTTATATTCTCTGAAAACTGGCCAAGAAATCAAAAATTCTGTCAGGGTATGTAAAGTTATGAGCACAACTATGTATTATATATAGTGCCAACAATGAATGCCGTGGTTTACACATATATTGTACATTCACATCAGTACCTGTCTCAAGAAATTCACAATCTAAGGTCACTTACTAGTGCTAGTTTACATATAAACATGTCTTTGGAGTGTGGGAAGAAACTAGAGTATCCAAAAGAAATCCAGGCAAGCACAGGAAGAACATGCAAATTCCAGGCAGGTTGGGTCCTGATTGGGATTTTAATCAGTGACCCTAGGGCTGCCAGCAGAAACACTAATGCCCCATACACACAGTCGGACATTCCAACCACATTGATGGGCACAGTGGCGGCATTTGATGGGCACAGTGTTGACATTTGATGGCACAGTGGCAGCATTTGATGGGCACAGTGGCAGCATTTGATAGGCACAGTGGCAGTAATTGATGGCACAGTGGCATCATTTGATGGGCACAGTGGCAGCATTTAATGGCACAGTAGCAGCATTTGATGGGCACAATGGCTGTATTTGATGGGCACAATGGCTGTATTTGATGGGCACAGTGGCTGCATTTGATAGCACAGTGGCTGCATTTGATGGGGCACAGTGGCTGCGTTTGATGGCACAGTGGCTGCAATTGATGGGCACAGTGGCTGCATTTGATGGGTACAGTGAAGCTGCAATTCATTTTTTCTTTTTTAGTTTATGTGCATCCCCCCCCCACCCCCGAAAAAAATGTTGAAGACCAGCTGCCAATGTATACAAGTGTGTGTGTGTGTGTGTGTGTGTGTGTGGTGTGTGTGGAGGGGGGCTGACATTTATACAGGATTGAGGGGGGCTGAGCGCATACAGGTGGGGTGGGCAGTGTGCGGATTCGGTAGGACGGCCCGTGGGAAAAACCCTAGGGAATGTTGGTTGTCAGGCTCGGGGGGGGGGGGGGGGGTCCAGGCCTAAAGCTGTGTAAGCAACCTAAAAATTTCAGATGGCTGCCACGCCTGGTGTTGACAGGTACTTGCTGCCACTTTCGCTCAGGTCACCTAGGCAATCCAAGCAGAAGTTCTCCTCTCTCCCCTCCCTCCCCGCAGTCTTAAGGTATACTTCACAGGTCCTAGAAGAAGACTGTGGTATCATTCACAATGTGCAGCGGGCACCCGGCTGTGAAGCCACAAGCTGTCACACCCGAATGCACACAGTTGAGATTCCGGCATCTGGGACAGAAGACCAAGGGAAGAAACAGCTCAGATGAGCACATCGCTGAATAATGGGAGAGTTTTTGTAGCTACTGACTTTTAATGAACACAAAAATGACTGGATCTCCTTTTTGATGAAAATCTCTCCCAATGGGAAAAAAATGGAGAGGTCTATGGCTCTTTACTCTACCCAAAAGTTTGGCTTTACATGTACCTTAAGAACCTTGTTTTGCACAGTATGAAGTAGTCATACTTTATTACTATTGTATTTTTAAAGCAAGAGAAGAAGCGAGAACAACCAAAGGTGGCGGAGAACACCTGGTACTTGTGAAGGAGACTATTGAAGTAATATTCTGCCCCTGGACTCCTGCAGAGATATATGGAATCAGAAGCTGACACATACACCACATACCACTTGTAACTAAAAAGCTGTTTTTGAGAAGAATGACATTTGAGAGTAGTACTATTGTACACTGAACATTGCAATTTGTTTCTTCCATGCCAAGTTCTCCAACTCTTCCAACATACTCTAAGCTTTACATGTGCGGGTGAGAATAAAACTGGCAAAAAAAAATAGAAAGAAGAAAAGTTTATTATTCCATAAAAAAATGTTTTTTCAAACACCCTCTGTGATTATACAGTTGTTCATGTTATGTGATTATACAGTTCTTCTTATATTTAGTACTAGTAGCCATTAAAAGCCTACTCTAATTTGTTTTATGGCAGATGTATTATTTCTATATGTATAGTAAAGGATTCATAGACTTGTATGTTGATAGATATACAGGGAACAGTCAATGTTACTAGTGTGGGAATACGCCCAGACAAGTGCATTGTCACTGAGCTGTTGTTGAGATGTTTGTAGATACCATAGAAACAACAGCTCCTTGCCAGACTCTGCTTGTCCAGATCTCCACTAGCAGGTACTGTAAATCTTGTCACATAAACACATAGCTCTTTATAGATTTTAACAGTTAAAAAAACAAAAAAAAACAGCGCATTTAAAATTTTATGTAATTCTGCTATATTATAGCACAATAAATGTCATGTTCCACATGGATGTTTTAAAATATACCAAAAAAAGTTTCAATTAGATCAGATTAGAGCAAACTGCTGGTTGTCAAGTCTTATAAACACACACTGGTGACATTGTTTTTATGGTTGCCAATTATTAATCAGAGTTCAGATCTCTTTCTGTAGCATATAATACATGCTTGAAATAGAGAGGCAGGAAAATTTAAATTTAGTTGGATGGCGGTTCTTATTTTGCCAGATTTCATACAGATATATTGGTAACTAAGTGCAAGTACACAGGCTCACAAACAAGATTGTAACACATAAGTCTACATGCACACGGACATACTGAGGCATACAATTTGCCCAAAGTTAAAGGCCAGTTTACCTGTGGCTGGGGGGGCTTCAGGGCAGTTATACAACCGGCCATAGAAGTGAATGACTTTACTCATGTAAATGCTGATGCATCATATTTTACATTTTCTGAAACATTTTCAGCACTCCTAATAATGTCTATGGGGCCCAAAACATGTAATTCTGCCCCAAAGAAGCTCATGTATTTTTTTCAAGTATCACACATCACAGGATGTGAACGGGTCTTGGGAAAAATTAGATTTTTCATCTTGAGCATTGCCGTGCCCCAGGAATTACGCAACAAAATGCTCAGGTGTGGGAGTTGACATTACTGGTAAAGAGCAAGAACTTTATGGTGCCTGCACATTGAACCTTCCTTTTTTGCTAAACACATATATCATGGTCCGAGTGTGAGGTGTATAGGAAGCCAGGGTAAACATGTGTGCAGTCTGGGACGCTAATCATCAGGCTTACAATCTATCTCCCAATAGTGCTGGTGCGTTAAGTAGACAGGGCTACACACAGGATACCTACTTATCTCAGGCTTTCCATGATCTCTTACAATTTAGGCTGGGTTCACACCTATGTAGTTTTAGTGCTTTTTGCATTTTGCAGATTTGCACTACAGTCCATTTAACATTGTTTCCCACGTTTTGTAGTGCAAATCTGCAAAATGCAAAAAGCACTAAAAATGCATAGGTATGAATACAGCCTTAGCCCCTGTACACACGGTCGGAGATTTCGACAACCAAATCCGTCGGATTTTGTCCGTCGGATTTTGTCCATCAGATCTTGTCTGAAACTGTTGCATACACACGGTCGGACAAAGTTGTCGAAAAATCCAATCTTTCAGAACGTGATGACGTAATTTCGTTACGATGGGACTACGTTCAGGCTAGTAGCCAATAGCTTTGATGTAGGAATTTGATCTGAGCATGCGTGGCACTTGGTCCGATCAAAATTCTCTACACATGATCGGAGTATGTCCGACCGGCCCAGTTGGTCGGGAAATATTTCCAACAAGTTGGAAAATTGGGTGCGACGGATATTCCGATGGATTCAGTCCGATGCATACCACACACAGTCGGATTATCCGACAACACGGTCTGATAGGACACATTCCGACGGATTCTCCGACCGTGTGTACAAGGGCTTAGAGATCCTGAGTATCTGGTAAGAAGTACATTTATCCTTAACACTGGTGAAGCAGATACATCTTTACTTGTCACTGGGAGCAGTGCACTTCATGTTACTTTATTTGGAAAACTATATGGATATGGACATTCATTTTAAATAATATTTTCACCTGGACACATGTTCACATTTATTGTCTTATATTGAGGATACTTTTTTATACAATATATATATATATATATATATATATATATATATATATATATATAATTTTTTTTATTATCGTACTGATTTTGAGTTCACACTGAATTTCAGCAATAATTTAATCACTTTTTGTGGTATGGTTAATAGACAGCGCAATATTTTCACCTTTATATAGTGCAGCAGTCTTTCTTTTGGATTTAGCACGGGGTATACTAAATATATATATATATATATATATATATATATATATATATATATATATATATATATATATATATATATATAAAAATATACCAGCTCCATGACGACATCAAGGAGCTGGTGGGCGTTAGAGACCTTGCGCTCCTCCACCTTCTGTTTGAGGATGCCCCACAGATGCTCAATAGGGTTTAGGTCTGGAGACATGTTTGACCAGTCCATCACCTTTACCCTCAGCTTCTTTAGCAAGGCAGTGGTTGCCCTGGAGGTGTGTTTGGGGTCGTTACCATGTTGGAATACTGCCCTGCGGCCCAGTTTCCAAAGGCAGGTGATCATTCTCGGCTTCAGTATGTCACAGTACATGTTGGCATTCATGGTTACCTCAATGAACTGTAGCTCTCCAGTGCCGGTGTTCTGGCGTATAGAGTCCGGGCATCACATAGTGTCCACTCCGTACTGCGCATGCGCAGTACGGAGCAGACGAAGCTTCGGAAAATCTCCGAAGCTGAACGGCGCCTGCGCCGTGAGTGGAGGTGGTAGCCCCACCATCCAAGCGGACATAGGGTTGTGAATTTTAGAGGGCCCCTCGCGGGCGAGCTTCGCTCGCCATGCTTCGGGCTCGGCCTCGCTGCGCTCGGCTCTTTTTTATTCTAACTCTATGTCCACTTGGATAGTGGGGATAGAACCTGGACTCACGGCGCAGGCGCCGTTCATCCTCGGCAATTTTCGGAATCTGTGTTCCTGTGTACTGCGCATGCGCAGTACGCAGAGGACACTATCTGATGGAGGACGCTATTTGACAAGACACCGGCAGCACTCACGCAGCCCCAGACCATGACACTCCCACCACCATGTTTGACTGTAGGCAAAACACACTTGTCTTTGTACTCCTCACCTAGTTGCCACTACACACGTTTGACACCATCTGAATCAAATAAGTTTGCCTTGGTCTCATCAGACCACAGGGCATGGTTCCAGTAATCCATGTCCTTAGTCTGCTTGTCTTCAACAAAAAGTTTGCAGGCTTTCTTGTGCATCATCTTTACAGGAGGCTTCCTTCCGGGACGACAGCCATGCAGACCAATTTGATGCAGTATGCTGCGTATGGTTTGGGAACTGACAGGCTGACCCCCCACCCCTTTAACCTCTGCAGCAATGCTGGCAGCACTCATATGTCTATATGAACACGTGCACTCAACTTCTTTGATCGACCATGACAAGGCCTGTTCTGAGTGGAAACTGTCCTGTTAGACTGCTGTATGGTCTTGGCCACCATGCTGCAGCTCAGTTTCAGGGTCTTGGCAATCTTCTTATAGCCTAGGCCAGTGATGGCGAACCTTGGCACCCCAGATGTTTTGAAACTACATTTCCCATGATGCTCCCCTACACTGTAGAGTGCATGAGCATCATGGGAAATGTAGTTCCAAAACATTTGGGGTGCCAAGGTTTGCCATCACTGGCCAAGGCCATCTTTATGTAGAGCAACAATTCTTTTTTTCAGATCCTCAGAGAGTTCTTTGCCATGAGGTGCCATGTTGAACTTCCAGTGACCAGTGTGAGAGAGTGAGAGTGATAACACCAAATTTAACACACCTGCTCCCCATTCACACCTGAGACCTTGTAACACTAACGAGTCACATGACACCGGGGAGGGAGAATGGCTAATTAGGCCCAATTTGGACATTTTCACTTAGGGGTGTATTCACTTTTGTTACCAGCCGTTTAGACATTAATGGCTGTGTGTTGAGTTATTTTGAGGGGACAGCAAATTTACACTGTTATACAAGCTGTACACTTACTACTTTACATTGTACAAATGTATAATTTCCTCAGTGTTGTCATATGAAAAGATATAATAAAATATTTACAAAAATGGGAGGGGTATACTCACTTTTGTGAGATACTGTGTGTATATATATATATATATATATATATATATATATATATATATATATATGTATATATATATATATATGTATATATATATATATATATATATGTATATATATATATATATATATATGTATGTATATAGCTACAATAGTAGCTAGGCCATCAAATAGACTTAATAGGCACATAGAAATGTCTGGGGTAAGCTGAAGTGTAGCTAGACTAGATTGAAACACTACCACCTCCTGCCAAAAAGACAACTTTGTTAAAAAAAAAATGTGTTTTAATTTTCTTTCCACATTTTCCAAAAACTTGTAGGAAAAAATGACATGTTCAAAAGACTCATTATGCCTCATAGAATATATGTTGAAGTGTTTACTTTCTAAAATGGGGTCATTTTTTGGGCGTTTCCATTGTCCTGGTGCTCCAGGACCTTTAAAAGTGTAAGAGGTAGTATAGAAATTATATATGTAATTTATGTCCCTAGAACACCTGATGGTGCTCCTTGCATTCACAATGCCTCTTACAATTGTACTTTCCTGGCTTGTTAAGGTCTCAAGAAATAAGATAGGCCATCAGTACATCAGGTGTGATCAATTTTCAATGATTGTCACTATAGTTTGTAGACTATATAAATTTCACAAAGACCAAATAATATGCACTTATTTGGGTTATTTTTACCAAAGCTATGTAGCAGTATATATTTTGGGCCAAAATTTATTTTAAAAAATACTAATTTGCTAAATTTTATAACAGAAACAAATAAAATTCAAATTTTCTGTCCTTTTTCATGTATAGTGCAAAAAATAAAAAACCCAGTGGTGATTAAATACCACCAAAAGAAAGCTCTATTTGTGTGAAAAAAGGACAAAAATATTATATGGGTACAGTGCTGCATGACTAAATTAAATTGTCATTCAAATTGTGAGAGCACTGAAAGCTGAAAATTGGTCTGGGTAGTAAGGGGGTTTAAGCACCCAGTGGGCAACTGGTTAATAAACTATTTGTATTTGTAAATAACAAGGTGCAAGCCTTTTCCCTGTTTTGTTGACATGCACATTTTGTAGGATCTGACAATTCACTTTCAGGTTACAGTCACACCACATGGTTTAATGAAACTTGATTTCATAACTAGAGTTCATAGTAGACATGTAGGGAGATTTCATTGCTCCAAGCCTGTCTAAAAAAAACCCCTGCCTCCAACACTTTGTGCCAATCAAAGGAAGCCCAACTCTGCACTATGAATTTAATAGGAAAGCAAAAAGTTGCACACCAATTTACACGTCCTCTGTTAATTTTGCTTTTATTGGTGGTTGATTTTTTAACTTTTGTTTTTCAGGTGGAATAGTTTCAATAAAAAGTTAAGGTTTTAGTTTTAGTTTTTTTGTCATTGATGATATGCTTTAATGTGCAATTAACTTTGTCTTGGGATATGACATTACAACTTTATATTAGTCTGAGCACTATTTTTTGTGATTTGATGTTTATATGGAATGTATCATTTGAATTGATTGTATACTACATAAACAAGTTTTTCCTCCTTGCTTCCCCTATCTCTGTTACCAAGCCCATATTAGGTGAAACGTTAGGGAGAGATTTTTGTAGGCAGGGCTGCAGTATGTTATATCTGGGTCTAATAAAGTTGGATGTGACCTGATGTCATTGTTGTGGGATTTCTTATACGTTTATAATAGCTGAACATTCTCTTCAGCAGCTAGATAAATGAAGAAATGCCTTTACTGTTGGCCATGGGATCACTACTGGGGGGAGCCTGGAGCGGAATTTTTAGCCATTCTGATCCCCTATATTAACCCTTCCCAGCAAGCCTGTATACATAGCTCAAAGTTTGCTCTTCTGGTACAATTTTTTTCTTGAAATATATGAAAAGCATATATAGCTGTAATTATCCCACACAGGGGATATGAGCAATAAGCAAAACATGGTACAACATAAGAATACACATTGAGAACATGTTTTGTAGAATGAACTGTTGAACAACAATAACCCTCCGGCCAAGGCTGGGGGTCAACATAGGGTGGCTGAGCTTAATTACTCAGGGGTAGGGGTGTGGAGTAGTCAAATTTTGCTTCTAAGTATAGATTTTATTTACTACTGTAGTAAGTGTAGGTTGATATTTTTTTTGTTGTGAAAATGTTGCCTATTTATAGGAACTATCACTGACGCCATGCCAACGAAGGCAAAGAAGAAAACAGGAGCGGGAATTAAGGCAGTGGACACATCAGTGCTGAAGAAATTTCTGAAAAGATATGAGAATCATTGTGCCCAGTGCCAGTCAATTGCCAGCCCCACCATCACACAAGCACTCAAAAAATGTATTCAAAATGGTTCCAGTTACCTCAAAGTAAGTTTGCCATTAAAAAAAGTTAACAATAAAAGCAGTGTAGAGCAGAAAGACTCCAAAAATGTATCATTAGCATTCCTGGCCCCACTGTGAACATAAGCAAATTCTTTATTTGCTTTCAAGTTTGAGTTCAAGCATCAGTTTCCATAATTCCAAGACTCTCCCTTGGTGCGAGGAATGTTTAGTTCCTATCCCCTTAAGAAAATTTGAATCAGCCAATGATTGAAGGTGACCTCCAAAATGTTGTCTGCCCATTCACTCTAATGATGGTATTTTTACAAAAAACTGGACAGTTTTAGAAAAATAACCAGACCAGATAGATTTCATGCTAAAGAAATATAATGCTTTATTCTACAAGTGCAGTCCATAAATTCAATTAGTTTTGTATGACCATCATAGCAGTTAGCATTACTCTCCAAAAGCACTGGAGAGATTGTGAGATTGTAGGGCAGAATCATATAATGTTAGCTACTGATAGAAACATGAAAACTAGTTAAATGATGGGTTTTTGTTTTTTGCTTAAAACTAATTTTACATTCCCAAACTGGTCTATGGCAATACAAAACCAATTTAAAGCAAGTCAAATGGAAGTTAAACTGGGTTCAACTGCAAGTGAAATACACCTGTCAATGAACTCTGAATGATTTCAGAAGTGTCTCAAACTGATGTCATGACATTGCATTCATTACCTCCCACTGCCAACGGGGAGAGGTACATTGTAATATAACAGAATCCACCACATTACATATGTAATATAACATAAGGAAAAAGCAAAAGATAGCACAAGAGTCATAGAGTAAAATAAATATTCCTTTACCTTCCCTAACTGAGCAAAATCCTTAATCATTTGTGTCTCACATGCTCTCCCTTCCAGACACTACAGTCTAACAGTGGGAGGGTTTCAGGAACAGTGGCAGTGCTGTCAATCCAGAAAGCACTAGGCAGGACAATGTGATTTACACCATTTTAGAAGTGATTATGTTGGTCCACTTTTGCAGATGATTTTTTTATGGGATGTAGATCAATAGTATAAAATGTATGCTTATTCTAGTGTGACAATGATCCATAAATGCAGCACTTTTCTGTGTCCCTCCAGATTATCCTGTCCTGCCCTGGGAACCCTTCAGACAGCTCAGCTTCAGTTTTATTAAGGCCACTGCTGATGACAATCCGGGATGAACGGTATATGCTTGGGACAGACTTGTGCTTGTGGGGAATCTCACTCAGTAACCAGGATGTTGCCAGTCTTGTAAGTTACCTGTATGCTGAATGCATAAGTGCAGCTATTGTTAGCATCTTATTAGCTTTAATCTGCATGGGTGTCGGACACCTCACTGGGTTTTTTGACCTGCCATGGGTGTAAGCAGAATTAATTTATGCCACATCATCAAAGCCACTAGACGTTGGAGGTTACATTCATTTTGTTGTAATGAAATACAAAGCACTTAGCTAATCACTAAATACCCAGTAGGCATAGGGAATACATGCTAGCTTCCATTTAAAACATTCTTTAACAATCAAAATGTCATTGCTGTTAAAGGATCAGCCCTTCAAAATCAAATTGTTGACTTTACCAGAGAAGGGCCAGAAAGGAGGACACGGAGGGGAAAAAAATCCTGATAGCCCAATGCTGTTTTACAAATTTTGGCTGGACTGGAGTGTGACAGTACATAGTCATGCTAGATCTCACCTCTTTAATATATCTATATTATGTGAATGGCCCCTATGTGTAATAAGTAAAAGAAACAGACAGGAGTATAAAACAAAACTGGCTACTTTTTGAAGTACATAACACATTTTAGTGCATCTTTTATATATTTTTATTTATAAATTTGATGCACCACACCCCACATGTCAGCTGGTTTTATTGCCCATTTAAATTTTGCCACTCCTGTAGTTATGTGGTGGGTGGAGGTTGTACCCTACAAATGCCATTTGTGAAAGGGTCCCAAAGTAGAGTGGGATATGTTAACAGTTCACCCTTGTGCAGCACCATGTCATTTAGAAAGTGAAGGATAAAGTGAGAGTGCTCGGCTGGGCAGCACCAGAACACCTTGCCACTCCATATCCTCTTCTGCAGATCTGTGGCTTGGTGCGGAGAGGCTCTATGGCCTAAGACTCTGTGGCTCTGTGGTGAGATAAGTAATGCAAAGGACTTATGGTGGAAATGTGGAAAGATGGCAAACACAATTGATGAGTGCTCTGCACTGATTTGAATCCACTGTCAAAAAGTTGATTTAGTACTACTTGTTTTCTGCACTACAAACTGGAGATGTGATGCTCTGATGGAGATGTATTTGAGAGTAATTGAAGTAAAGTGTTAAAACGCTGTTGGAGTGGACATTCTTTTTTTTCCAGTTGTGGGCTGGGAGGAAGTGTGGTATACGATGGCACAATCTCCTTAGAAACCAGGTATATGGTTGCCCTATCCTAGGAAGAAGCAGGGTGGGACCTGAGACAGCTTGTTGCCAACAGCTGTCCTAGCCAGGTCCCTTACAGACAGTTCAGTATTACGGTAGCTGAATTTTAATTAGCATTTCAGACTACCTCTGCCATTTCTCATTACTGTTTTATTATTGTTATTGTATCTAAGCACTATTGATTATGGGGACCCGGATTTTTTTATTTTTACAAAGCATACATTTGCAAATGGCTTTTCCCTCTCTCTAACCTAACATAATTCAAGTTTATAGACTCTTGGTATTTCCTTGTTTTAAATGTCTGTAGAGATGAGCAAACATGTGAGTTTTCACTTCGCTATAATTATGGGGTAAAATCAAAACATTAGGCTGACATTTCTTTGTTTCAGAAAAACACACTGGGTAATTAGTGAGAAGGAAAATATATTATATATAGGGGTGCATTGGGTTTTATGTAGAGCTCTTTGTAACTATCCTGGACCTGTTCTAGTGTCAAGTAAAGGAAAACCTAACACTAACTGCAACATTTGTTTATAAATGAAGTCTTTAATCACCACAGTAGCACTGACACTGTGATCATATGACTTTGCTGATATCAACAAAGCCATGTCACACAATGGCCATCTCGCAAGGCTAGAAGCATTCTGTTTTTGCAGCAAATTAGGTTCACATGCATACATAGAATGTACCGATTACCGGAATGAAAAGTGCTTCTTCTAATAACATTAATGCATATGGTCTCTTTCCATCATTGTAGGCTATATTGTTGGAGCTGAGTGGAAGAACCTCCTATCCATTTGTAAAACTAGAGGCTATAGATTGTGGGATGGATGTATGGTCAGTCGAGAGGCTGGGGAAAGCCATAAGATGCAGCCAGTTAACATCTGTGACCTTGGATTACAATGAGTAAGACTCTCACCTATACATAGAGTCCAAGCTGACATTCCTGTTGACGTGACCACAAAATTTTTTGTTTGTCAGGTTCAAAGATGAAGGGATACAGGGTCTTGTTCATGGCCTGGAAGAGAACATGAAGGTGGTTTCTCTTAGCCTGTGTTATTGTAAGCTTGGTCCATCCAGTGGGGCACTACTGGGAAAAGTTTTGGCAGAATCAGCAGTAAGGTAACCAGTTGTGGTCTTTTGTTATATTTATTTAAATAATGGTGGAAGCATTTAAAAACTTATAAACATTATAAAGCATATACATGCAACATAAACAGATACATTTATTAGCCCCCCAAAAAAATAAACATACTCACTTTTGTGAGATACTGTAAATGAATGAAGCATGTCAACCAAATTCTAGAAATCTGAGAACATTTTAGTTTTATGTATTAGGGCTCCTTTAGAGAATATTAAAAATGGATAGAACTAGATCTATACCCAAATGTTGGCACAATAGGTTCAATTCACAAAGCTAACATGCCAGAATATGGATCTTTATGTTCAAAAAGTTATTAGATTTAAAAATTACAGTTACATGTCTAAAATAAAGATTCCTATCCTTATTGTAGTCAAGTGCTGGAGAGAGCTATAGCCAGAAAAGCCTATGGAATCCTATGCAGAACAGTGGGCATCACAGCACAGACCACATCTTTAATGTTAAGGCAACAAAGGCCAGAGTATCTTCTCACCCTCTACTTCTCACCACTGAATCTCCAGAGGTATTCTGTGGAGAGACAGAGGGAGGCCCCCTTTTTTACATCGATAGATCACAGCCGCACCACAGGAACTGGCGAGGGGGCACTGCCCATTGTTCACACTGTTAGCAGGGACTGAGTTACTGGAGGCAGGACATTGAGTATACCACACATGTACTCCACCTATACTGCACCTGTACGGTGCCTTTGCTGCATTTTTACTACACCTGTACTGCATACTGGTTTATTGAAGCTGTTTCTAAGTGCAGCAACGCTTCTTAACCTCCCTGGCGGTATGATTAGTTCTGATTTTAGGTGCTGAAAGCGGTACAGTTATTTTGCATGGAAATTTGGCGTTTTATATTGTAGGCCTGCAATTCTTAGGAATAATTCTCTTAAATCTGTTCAAACCAGAGTCTAGCAGACATCCTGGGTATGATAAAATGTATAATATAATAAATAATAAATAATAATAAAAATTATTCAATAATGTAATCAAATCCAAAAACACTGAAATTTGCTCATTTGCAGAATTGTCGCTGTCATTAGATTTAGTGTTTGATGACGAATTTCCCCACAAATCGCTCAAACTCAATCTAGTGTGTAAGAGGAGTTGACGTTTTTAAGGAGGTCGTGGCAAAGAATAGTGGACTCATCCTAACCAGTGGCACCTATGGGGTTAGCGCTACTAAATGCTTTGTGAATTAAACCAGGGCTCTTTGCTAATTTAGAGCAATCTGCTCCATTTTCTATACCATGACTGCACCAGACATGACATAGAAAGAAAGACAGCTGCTGCTTGTGCCAGCTCCCTCTGCCCTCCTTTGGCCACTCCATGCAGCAGAGAGCAGGAAGGAAGTGTGTCTTCCGAGGTTAAAAGATAAATTATATCAAATACTTACCAGAATTTTCCTGACAGCATACTAGTGATAGTGCTCCACCACATTCCTCCTACAGAACCAATTTAAGCATATAAAAAAGTGAGCGAAAGACCCAGCCACATTCTCAGTTCTAGAGCAAGACCGAGGATGGATTCATATGCTGCCAAGATATAGGAAAGGAAAATTATGGTAAAAATTATGGTAAGTCTTTGAAACAATTTTCTGGGTTCCTGGTGTCTACATTGCACCATAATAGAGAAAAGTAACTAGCTGACACAGAGGGTGATGCGGCACAAGTTACATTTTGATAGCATGAGACATAGAAGCCTGAACAGTTCCCCTTCCAAAATCAACTGTGGTAAGAGCCTCAGGTCTACATTGTAGTGCCTGAGAAAGATGTGCTGAGACAACCTGCTTGCTGCCCTGCAGATAATTTCTAAGGCGACCCATGTGTGTGCTGGCCATGACATCAAGATGGATCCTGTCGAATGAACCCTCATCACTGTTGGAGCCTGAAGGCTTCTGCCCCCTGCCCTGTGAGACCTCTGGATAGGTGTAGCAATTCAGGAAGATAGAGTTATAGAGGTTGCCTTTTCCCCTTTGAACTTTCCTGAGAGAAGAATATACAGTTTGTCTGAGGTCCTAAATGAAGAGATGGCTTAAAGATATGTACTAAAAGTTCTGGGAATGTCAAGTTCATAAAGATCAGAAGTTTTTCCTTTTGCCCGAAAAGGATGGAAGTTCTCATTCATTTGCCAGATGTAGGCAAGACACACTTGTCTTTGTACTCCTCACCTAGTTGCTGCTACACATGCTTGACACCACTTGAACAAAATAAGTTGATCTTGGTCTCATCAGACCCCAGGACATGATTCCAATAATCCGTGTAGAGTTCTTTGCCATGAGGTACCATGTTGAACTTCCAGTGATCAGCGTGAGAGCGATAACACCAAATTTAATACACCTGCTCCCTATTCGCGCCTGAGACCTTTTAACACTAACGAGCCACATGACACCAGACAGGGAAAATGGTTAGGGGTGTAACTCACTTTTGTTGCCAGCGGTTTAGACATTAATGGCTGTGTGTTGAGTTATTTTGAGAGGACAGCAAATGTACACTGTTATACAAGCTGTACACTCACTACTTTACATTGTAGCAAAGTGGCATTTCTTCAGTGTTGTCACATGAAAAGATATTATAAAATATTTATAAAAATGTGAGGGGTGTACTCAGATACTGTATATACAGCTGCAAAACTATAAGCAAAATCTTTCCTATTGCTGACCTTCTGTTTTGAGAAGGTTCTTTCCATAGTAGTCCAATGCTTCTAGAGTCTGTGAGTCATTGTATTAGCAAATGCAGTTAGCTTGCTTCCTACTAGATAGCTCTGTTCCATAAAATAGTCTGGTATAGTAAAAACCTTCATATAGTGATGTAATGGGTGGATCTAGTGAACATGGAAGTGCCACGAATGGGGTTCTAGTGAGTTTTGGCATGGGAGCCAAACACCCCAGAGCTATTTGGATGTAGTCCGCTACTGTGCTATGGCCCTTTATAGGGCTGAAACCCAAAGCGAAGTGTTCAACACTCAGCGAGCACAGCTGTAGTTGCCCTGACTCTTTTCACAGCCTTTTGTGGGCAGTAAGCAGGCAAAGGCGGATCCAGAGTCTAGTCTCGGGAGGGGCACTACCAGAAAATAAGGTGTTGCTTACAGAACTGTATTTAATGTATAGTACAGACAGGGATTGTTCTTTTACCAAAAATATGTAGCAGAATACAGATCGACCTAAACTGATGAAGACATTTTTTATAGCAAAAAGCAAAAAATATATATTTTTTTTTCAAAACTGTCGCTATTTTCTGTTTATATTGCAAAAAAAAAAAAAACACACACAGATGTGATCAAATATCACCAAAAGAAAGCTCTATTTGTGAGAAAAAAAGGACGTCAATTTTATTCGGGTTACAACATCGCACGACCATGCAATTGTCAGTCAGTATCGTAAAAAATGTCCTGGTCATAAGGGGGATAAAAGGTTCCGGAGCTGAAGGGGTTAAGATTGAGCAAGTCAAAACTAAAAGGGCATTTTTTCATCCATAATGGCACGCATGAATTTTGCGATATGACTTGACACATGAATTCATTCATTGTTTTTTTTTTACTCACTTTTAGTTAAATAATTTGGTGCTCTGGTGGGGGGAGGGGCTACCATGCAGGAGCAATCGAGTCCAGTTGGTTGGATCCAGTAATTTCACTGTCAGTGTCCACAGCCTTCTTCTTGTATCCATGCTGCTCTGCAGACTGCAAGGTGGACAAGAGGGAAGGAGGAGGTGAGTGGAGCCAACACTTATCAGGGGCGGAGGCCTTCAGTCAGTGTGAGTGACTGTATGGACAAGATGGAGGAGGCGCTGCTGGTGGAAGGGGCAAATACACTCAGGGGCGGTGTGGAGGAGGAAGATTGCTGGCCTCTGACACACAGTGTCAGACTGCAGCAACCATTGCCTATCAGAATCAGCCCTTGAAAGACAGCTACACTTAGGTAGGCTCCTCCGCTCCAGGCAGCATCTCTCACCATCACGTCGGCTCTGAGTCTGAGACTCCAAGTCCGACGTGACTGACTCAATGACGTCACTCGTTACTAGACGCCAGGCGGCCCAGGCGCTAGCAATGATTGCAGGGACAGGGTTGTCAAGCCAACGGCGCAGCTCCACCCACCTCCAGGCTCCTTCTGATCCATGCCGGCGCCGCTTAATTACCCACTAGTCTTCTCTCTGCATTATTGATCAGCTGATGAGATAGACAGAGAGACTCGGGCAGAGGCTTCAGCGCTGCAGCCTGCAAGTGACACCAGTGTGACAATCATGTCAGTACCATATTCTCAGAGGGGGCAATTGCCATGTTGCCCCCCCCGGATCCGCCCCTGTAAGCGAGATGCAAAAGACCTTTTTAGGCCAGACCAGAGTCCTCTGAGTACTAGTACACCTGACACCAGAGTCTGTTAGTTTGTCCATCTAGACAGAATTATAGCAGAAACATTTGGAGAGACTGGTATACTAATGAGGGCACCTTGATGACACTCAATGAAGGAAGCTGAATGCTTAGTATACATAGGGGGATTATTTTGTCCTAAAAGATAAACTTAGCCTTTAAAGCATTTTGAAAAGAAGGCATCAATGGTACCCCCCATTTTTTAAAAGTGTACTTCAAGTTTTTCTGTTTTTCCTATTGGAAAATACTTTACCCTGCAATAATGAATGTTTTAATGAATGCTTTTTAAATAATAGCAGTAAGCAATTCAAATCAGTTTAACTTCAAAGAACAGGTTATTTTCAGTGTTTCTTTGCCAATAGTAATACCCCATACACATGGTCGGACATTTCGACCACAAAATCCATCAGATTTTTTCCAACGGATTTTGGCCGAAACTTTTCTTGCATAAACACGGTCGCACAAAGTTGTCGGAAAATCCGATTGTTCTGAACGAGGTGATGTACAAAACGTACAAGGGGACTACGTAGAGGCCAGTAGCCAATAGCTTTCGTCTCCAAATTTTTCTGAGCATGCGTGGCACTTTGTGAGTCGGATTTCTCCATACACGATTGGAAAAAGTCGGATTTTGTTGTCGGAAAATTTTAGATCCAGCTCTCAAGCTTTTCCGTCGGAAATTCTGACAGAAAAAGTCCGCTAGAGCCCACACACGATCGGATTTTATTCTGTCTGAATTTCTGACCGTGTGTATGGGGAATAACAATTACAGTGCCTTGAAAAAGTATTCATGCTTCTTGAATGTATTTTCCACATTCTGTCATGTTACAACCAAAAATTTAAATTTATTTTATTGGGATTTTATGTGATAGAGCAACACAAAATGGAACATAATTGTGAAGTGGAAGGAAAATGATAACTGGTGTTCAATATTTTTTACAAATGAATATCTGAAAAGTGTGGTGTGCATTTATATTCAGCCCCCCTGAGTCAATACTTTGTAGAACCGCCTTTCACTGCAATTACAGCTGCAAATCTTTTTGGGGATGTCTCTACCAGCTTTGCACATCTAGTGAAACTTTTGCCCGTTCTTCTTTGGATGGAGAGCGTCTGTAAGCAGCAATTTTCAAGTCTCAGCACATGTTCTCAATTTTATTTAGATCTGGACTTTGACTCGGTAATTTTTTAACTCCTTAATATGCTTTGATGTAAACCATTCCATTGTAGCTTTGGCTGTATGTTTAGGGTCGTTGTCCTCCTGGAAGGCGAACCTTTGTCCCAGTCTCAAGTCTTTTGCAGACTCTAAGCCCTTGTACACACGGTCAGAGATTCCAATGGAATGTGTCCGATCGGACCGTTTTGTCGGATATTCCGACTGTGTGTGGTCTACATCGGACTGTTTCCGTCGGAATATCCGACGGACCAAGTTTGCCAACTTGTTGGTAAAATTTTCCTACAAAATGCTCCGATCGGACATACTCCGATCATGTGTAGAGAATTCCGATCGGACAAAGTGCAACTAGCGTGAACGTAGTCCCGTCGTAACGAAATAACGCCATCACGTCGGATTTTCCCTCAACTTTGTCCGACCGTGTGTATACAACAGTTTCGGACAAAATCCGTCGGACAAAATCCGACGGATTTGGTTGTCGGAATCTCCGACCGTGTGTACAAGGGCTAACAGGTTTTCTTTTAGATTACCCTGTATTTGGCTCCATCCATCTTCCCTTCAACTCTGACCAGTTCAACTTTGGTCTCATCTGACCAGAGCACCCTCTGCCACGTTTGTGTGTCCCCCTCATGGCTTCTCGCAAACTGAAAACTGGACTTCTTATAGGTTTCTTTCAATGATGGCTCTCTTCTTGCCACTCTTCCATAAAGGTCAGATTTATGGAGTGCACAGCTAATAGTTGTCCTGTGGACAGATTCTCCCTCCTGAGCTGTGGATATGTGCCACTTTGTGTTGGTCTATCACATAAAATGCTAATAAAATACATTTATTTTTTTTGGTTGTAACATGACAAAATGTGAAAAATTCCAAGGGGTATGAATCCTATTTAAGGCACTATATAAGATTTCTTGTTGACTACATACTGTAAATTGAATTACTTTAAAATAAACTGACTTCTTCTTCTCTACTATCTTTGTCTTGCAGTGAACTATACCTTACTGGGAACTATCTGCAGTGCTCTGGAGCAATAGACCTAATTGCAAGTATAGCAGATCATGCTCATGATCTGGCTACAGAGAGGCCACCTGAGAGGCAACCTGAGCAGCCATTTGATTTAGCTCATCAAATTCTAGAAGGTAAAATTGAATTCCCTTTATTCTCAATAAAAACATATGTAGCGCCTCCCTGGGTCTTCTAAAGGCAGGGTGTCACCTCCAGAGACAGGGAGTGAGCTAGCATTTACCCCAGGGCTGAGTCCATGGCTAAAACAGGGAGTTTTGAACAAAAATTGGGTTCCATTCACTTTGGCCTTTTCAAACCTTTAATGTAGAACTTAGTACTTGGAACTTAGAAGGTAGCAGGAGGGGTCTCAGATACCAGTAGCAGATCACTTTCAGACTCCTTGGATCCAGAAAAAGTACAGCTTCACAGTACCAGAACCTGCAAACGTGTTTTCAGATGTAGAACAAGATCCAGCTTCACAGTGTCAAAACCTTTAAGCCAACCCGGCAACACTAAACGGGAGGTTGTTACTTTTAGATGCGTCCTCCAAACGAGTGACCAGGCCCTCCTGAGAGACCAGCCTTCATCCTGGCTCTCTCCAGCAAGGGTCTGGCTTCTTCCACACTGGGTAAGACAGCCTAAAGACCACCTTGGCATACTCAGTGGCGGGCCGTGCATTGTGGGCACATGGGCGCCGCCCCCCTTTCCCTGCCGCCACCTCCCCATCCATGGGCCCGGCCCCTTTCAGAATGCCAGGTTCATGGATTCCTATGGCAGGGGTGTTTTCTTTTGAAGCAACTGATTAGAGCCAAAGGCTCTAATAGGCTTCAAAAAAGGGTGGACTTGGGGAGCAGAGAGTGCGCCCTGATCCCACCCAATTGTGTGACCATAGTGAATGAATTTACACACTACAGTGCCTCCCCACCAATCAGGAGGCAGGTCGGTGAGACTTGTTTTCTGATTGACCAAAGCGCTAGGTAATCCTATTGGATACCTAGCAGAGCTTTGGCAAGCGGCATAAGCATGAGGAGCGGACACCTCTGTCGCCGCTGCTGCCCATACTGTAAAGGAATGGAGCGTGCATTCCTCCCACCACCAGGGTGCACTAGCCTGGAAACATGACGCGATCACATCTTTGATGTCATCCCCTCCAACGCTGTGGTCCAGGGAGCGTTCCAAACCTCCTCTCCAGCTCTCCGCCATCATACCATCTTCCTGCCGGCTGGGAGAGCCCACAGAGCGGCTGAGACAGTGAACCTTCTACTGACCAGTGCAATGGGTGCCCCACAGAGTGTTTATCCACAGATGTACCCTTCCTTGTTTACCTTGATGTAAATTACTATGTGTTTTTATTAATACACACTTTACAGTCTAACTCAGAGGTGCCTGCATTTGTTTTTTCTTGCATATCCAGGAGACCACTTCTGCTTCCCTGCTAAGGCTGGCCCTGAATCAATAGACTATTCTTAGGCTGCACAGTAGCCCACTGGCCACTTGGACTTCAGTACTATAGGATCTGTTTCAGTACCAGCACCACATGTATATTTGTTTACACTTAGTGTATTGCTGGGCTACTTATCCTATCTGTATTGCTGGGCTACTTACCCTATCTGTAATGCTGGGCTATATACACTATCTGTAATGCTGGTCTATATATAGACTATCTATAATGCTGGTCTATATATATTTGTATTGCTGGTCTATATACACTATCTGTAATTCTGGGCTATATACACTATCTGTATTGCTGGTCTATATACACTATCTGTATTACTGGGCTGTATACACTATCTGCATTGCTGGGCTATATACACTATCTGTATTGCTGGCCTACTTACCCTTTCTGTATTGCTGGGCTATATACACTATCTGTAATGCTGGGCTATATACCCTGATCTGTGAGGCTGAGCTATATACCCTATCTGTAATGCTGAGCTATATACCCTGATCTGTGAGGCTGATCTATATACTCTGCCTTGTGATGTTGAGCTGTATACTCTGTCCTGTGATTCTGGGGCTGTATACTCTGTCTTGTGATGCTGAGCTATAGACTCCTGACACTATGGGTGGAAGCAAGTGGAATACAGGGGACAGAGTGGGTGGATTCTAGAAGGGGTGTGGCTTATGAGAAGTGGGAGTGGTCAAAATGAAGGGCGGGGCTGGCGTTCCCCAGAGGTTTCCGTTACATCAGAGGGGGCGGGGTCACCCACACGTCACTGGGAATCCCGGGTTTCCCCTTGCATCAGAAGGGGACAGGGGTCACGTGATGGGTGGCCCCGTCCCCAGCTAAGAGACCTGTCAGGCTGCCGGGATTCCCGCAGTGTCTTGGGTGGAGACAGGATGCACTGTGCTGGACATCATCGTTGGACCCTGGACCTGGAGAGGAGAGATCATCCATCGCTGGACCCTGGAGAGATGATCACCCATCGCAGGATACCAAGAGTGGATTATCACCGCAGGAATCTTTTTTTTAATTTATTATTTTATTTTTAGTAAAGGACTTATCCCAACTGTGTCTGTGTGTTTTTTTTTTACAATTTTTTACACGTTCTTTGTGAAATGGTAGGTGTACAATGTACCCGTTACCATTTCAAACAAGGGGGGGGCGGGATCTGGGGGTCCCCTTGTTGAAGGGGGCTTCCAGATTCCGATAAGCTCCCCGTCCGCAGACCCCCACAACCACCAGACAAGGGTTGCACCCTCCCAATGTTGAGGGCATGTGGCCTGGTATGGTTCAGCAGGGGGGGGCGCTCTCTCGCCCCCCCTCTTTTCCTGCGGCCTGACGGGTTGCATGCTCGGATAAAGGGTCTGGTATGGATTTTTGGGGGGAACTCCACTCCATTTTTTTTTTATTTGACGTGGAGTTCCCCTTAAAATCCATACCAGACTGATCTGGTATGGATATTTGGGGGGATCCCCACGCCATTTTTTTAAAAATTTGAAGCAGGGTTCCCCTTAATATCCATATCAGACCTGAAGGGCCTGGTAATTGAATTTGGGGGGAGCCCCAAGCATTTTTTTTTTATCAATGACTTTCAATGACTGTTCTCTGTATTACCAGGATCCGACAATTCATTATAGCCTCGAGTGCTTTTAAATTACTGTTTTTCCTTCAGGAATTACACTGTGCAGGGACAGTTCTAAGCATGGGAAACAAGCGCTAATTTACAGGCATACTATACACACCCCCCAGGTACAAAATTTAAAGGAATATTTCACTTTTATTGTTTCACTTTAAGCATTATTAAAATCACTGCTCCCGAAAAAACATCAGTTTTTAAAAAAAATCTTTGCATTGATACATGTCTCCTGGGGCAGGTCCCCAAACACATTTTTTATGACATTAACTTGTATATAAGCCTTTAAAATTAGCACTTTAGATTTCTCTCATAGACTTTTACAGGATGTTCCGTGGCTTTTCGAATTTGCAGCGAACACCCCAAATTGTTTGCTGTTCAGCAAACGGGCGAACAGGCAATGTTCGGATCGAACATGAGTTCGACTCGAACTCGAAGCTCATCCCTATTCCCAACTCATTCTGGGTGCCAGTCTTTAGCCATCTTCATTGGTCAGTGTGGAATGACATAACTCCTGCTTCAGGAGGCACCGTGTCATTGATGTAGACGGAGCTGGGCATGCATGCGCAGCTCAGTTTACATCCCACAGAAGACTGTGAGCAGGCAGGTATGTGTATTTAATTGCAGAAGAAGAGACATTGTATGTTTCTTCTGCAATAAATAGCCTGCCTGTTCATATGATTTTTTATATTGCCTTTAGCTCCCCTTCAAGTGTATATCTTCATTTTCTGGTCATTTATATCTGTTTTTGTCCTTTGTTATCTGTACAGCTCAAGGTCAAACTGGAATTTCTACTGCAATATCAGGAGACCTGGAAATTAGTGAAAGACCTGCAACTTCACCTGACAGAGCAGCTGAACACAAAAAAAGCAAGAAAAAGGGTACATTTGTTTTATTTGTTCAAAAGCTGAAGACTGATACATGTGGGATGTACAGATGGCTAACACAAGCAAGGAGGCTCAATAGATTGCTTTAGACTCAGGCAGAGAAGGCTAAAAGCATTATAGCAGTGATACCTTTTAGTGGCCAACTAAAAATATTTAAATGTTATTGGTGCTTTAAGGCTTCATGCACACGAGACGCAGATGCAAACGCTGCTGGACACATGTTGAAACCGGCGTTTAGAAACGCGCGTTTTGCCGCGATTTTTACCACGATTTAGCGGCGTTTTACCGCGTTTTACCGCATTTGCGTCTAGAAGCGTTTAGTTAAGCTAACATCATAGACCCTCCCCAGCTCAAAAATTAACTATTTCAGCAATTTTGTGAGACCAGAGTGAGTAGCAGCAGCTGTGAGAGCTGCAGTGTACTTGTATTTAGCGTGTCACTTGCCACGGCACCTGCCACAAGTTGTGGATTGTCCACTTGCCACGTGACTTGCCACATCACCTGCCACGTCACTTGCCATGTCATCTGCCACAAGTTATGGATTGTCCAACTGCCACGTCACATGCCACAAGTTGTGGATTGTCCACTTGCCACGTGACTTGCCACATCACCTGCCACGTCACTTGCCACGTCACCTGCCACAAGTTTTGGATTGTCCACTTGCCACGTCACTTGCCACGTCACTTGCCACGTCACTTGCCACAAGTTGGGGATTGTCCACTTGCCACATCACCTGCCACAAGTTGTAGATTGTCCACTTGCCACGTCACTTGCCACATCACCTGCCACGTCACTTGCCACGAGATGTGGATTGTCCACTTTCCACGTCATCTGCCATGCCACCTGCCACAAGCTGTGGATTGTCCACTTGCCATGTCACCAGCCACATCACCTGCCACAAGTTGTGGATTGTCCACTTGCCACGTGACTTGCCACATCACCTGCCACGTCACTTGCCACATCACCTGCCACAAGTTGTGGATTGTCTACTTGCCACGTCACTTGCCACATCACCTACCACGTCACTTGCCACGTCACCTGCCACAAGTTGTGGATTGTCCACTTGCCACGTGACTTGCCACATCACCTGCCACGTCACTTGCCACGTCACCTGCCACAAGTTTTGGATTGTCCACTTGCCACGTCACTTGCCACGTCACTTGCCACAAGTTGGGGATTGTCCACTTGCCACATCACCTGCCACAAGTTGTGGATTGTCCACTTGCCACGTCACTTGCCACATCACCTGCCACGTCACTTGCCACGAGATGTGGATTGTCCACTTTCCACGTCATCTGCCATGCCACCTGCCACAAGCTGTGGATTGTACACTTGCCACGTGACTTGCCACATCACCTGCCACGTCACTTGCCACATCACCTGCCACAAGTTGTGGATTGTCTACTTGCCACGTCACTTGCCACATCACCTGCCACGTCACTTGCCACGTCACCTCCCACAAGTTGTGGATTGTCCACTTGCCACGTCACTTGCCACATCACCTGCCACGTCACTTGCCACGAGATGTGGATTGTCCACTTTCCACGTCATCTGCCATGCCACCTGACACAAGCTGTGGATTGTCCACTTGCCACGTCACAAGCCACATCACCTGCCACATCACCTGCCACAAGTTGTGGATTGTCCACTTGCCACGTGACTTGCCACATCACCTGCCACGTCACTTGCCACATCACCTGCCACAAGTTGTGGATTGTCTACTTGCCACGTCACTTGCCACATCACCTGCCACGTCACTTGCCACGTCACCTGCCACAAGTTGTGGATTGTCCACTTGCCACGTCACCTGCCACGTCACCTGCCACAAGTTGTGGATTGTCCACTTGCCACGTCACTTGCCACGTCACCTGCCACAAGTTGGGGATTGTCCACATCACCTGCCACGTCACTTGCCACATCACCTGCCACAAGTTGTGGATTGTCCACTTGCCACGTCACTTGCCACATCACCTGCCACGTCACTTGCCACGAGATGTGGATTGTCCACTTGCCACGTCACTTGCCACGTCACCTGCCACGTCACTTGCCACGTCACCTGACACAAGTTTTGGATTGTCCACTTGCCACGTCACTTGCCACGTCAGCTGCCACGTCACTTGCCACAAGATGTGGATTGTCCACTTGTCACATCACCTGCCACATCACTTGCCACATCACCTGCCACGTCACCTGCCACAAGTTGTGGATTGTCCACTTGCCACGTCCCTTGCCACGTCCCTTGCCACGTCCCCTGCCACGTCACCTGCCACAAGTGGATTGTCCACTTGCCACATCACTTGCCACATCACCTGCCACAAGTTGTGGATTGTCCACTTGCCACGTCCCTTGCCACGTCCCCTGCCACGTCACCTGCCACAAGTGGATTGTCCACTTGCCACATCACTTGCCACATCACCTGCCACAAGTTGTGGATTGTCCACTTGCCACGTCACCTGACACAAGTTGTGGATTGTCCACTCGCCACGTCACTTGCCACATCCCCTGCCACAAGTGGATTGTCCACTTGCCACGTCACTTGCCACGTCCCCTGCCACAAGTGGATTGTCCACTTGCCACGTCACTTGCCACGTCACCTGCCACAAGTTATGGATTGTCCACTTGCCACGTCACATGCCAGTCACCTGCCACAAGTTGTTGATTTTCCACTTGCCACGTCACCTGCCAGGTCACTTGCCGCGTCACCTGCCAGGTCACTTGCCACGTCACCTGCCACAAGTTGTGGATTGTCCACTTTCCACGTCACTTGCCACTTCACCTGCCACGTCACTTGCCACAAGTTGTGGATTGTCCACTTGCCACATCACTTGCCACCTGCCATGTCACTTGCCACAAGTTGTGGATTGTCCACTTGCCACGTCACTTGCCACCTGCCATGTCACTTGCCACAAGTTGTGGATTGTCCACTTGCAATTGCAATTGTTTAAAATATTTTTCTAATGGTTTTTCATCATTTGCAATCATTTTTGAGATTTTTAATGTAAAAAAAAAGGTCACCTTTAAAAACGCATATAAACGCAAACGCGGCTAAACGCGGTAGCGGCGTTTTGCCGCGTTTTACCGCGTTTTGCCGCGTTTTGCGTCTGAAACGTGGAAATTTTTGTTTCTGAACGCATTTTTTTGCTTCTGGAAAAACGAGACTAAACGCAACTGCATAAAAACGGAAAAAAACGAGACTGTGTGCATGGACACATAGGATAACATTGAATGAGTTCAGGGGCAGTTGAAAAAACTGTCCAACTGCATCTGAACGCGCGTTTAACTGCGTCTCGTGTGCATGAGGCCTAAAACTCCCTCGTCAGGTATAGTGATAGATAAATGCAAAATGTAAAAATGTATACACATTCTTTTTTAAACTTTACATTTTTATTTAATTTTGCCAAATGTATACACATTCTGAACAAATAACGTGTTACATATCTAATGTAAATATGTAAATTATATAGCAAAGTATGCAATCTGAATAGATAAACAACAAATTGGCAAGCTGTATAGGGTCACGCATTAGCAGAGTTTGGTGAAACGATTTATGCTCTGCAATTGATAGTCATTTCTTTATTGCTTTATTTAGCATTGACTCGTTAGGAATATCATGTTCTGGTAGTGCTTCAGGCAGAAGAGACACAAATTAATGCAGTCATGTATTCATTAGTACATCAGTACATGTTTTTTTGTTTTTTTTTAATGCTAGAAGTAGTAGTCCAGTTCCTGAGTTTTAAGCAGGAAGAAGCAGAAACACAACAGACCAATCAGTTCATGAGCTAACATAGAAAATAACTATAGGAGGAGAAAGCAGAGTGAATAAGGGATAAGCTCATGACTATGCTGCTTCTCCTTTCACCGTCCAGTCAGGTTGGGAGCAGGCCTATGCTGGTTGTCATTTGAATCAGCAGACTGAGGACATCTAGAAGTGGAAAATAATTACTGCAGGGAACAGCTCCAGATTGAAAAATGATCTCTTTATTTTATCCAATTAACAGTTTTTTATTGGTTTTAAGAGGGTTAAAAATACACAGATGTAAAGGAGTCAATAAAAGCAAATCAAAGAACAAAGCAATGGGCAGTCTATACGCAGCAGAGTTAGGGGGATAGACCGTTTGCGTAAGCAATATGAAATATAATCCAACTCCTTTAGCAACCATGCCAATAGAGCACAACATAATAAACAGTATCTTAGAGCTGATATCACATATAACCGTGTAGAGATAGTCTGCAAATCAAGAAAAGGGGGGAGGGAAGGAAAGATATAAGAAATAAGATAAAAGAGGGCAGTAGATTACAACTTCGGCTCCAGTACTGGCTCACTACAAGTCCTCCCGGAGATGCCACCTCTTCCAGATCACGTTGTACTCGTCCAACCTATCCTGTATTCTGGCCGTCGTTTTCTCCATGAGTTCCACATCTTTGATCCTGGAGTACAGGGCTTCTTGGGATGGGGGTGAGTTTTTCTTCCAATTAAGGGCAATTAGGCACTGGGCTGCTGTGAGAATGTGTCTAAGCAATTTCTTGAATGGTTTAGCTATTTCTGGGTGGGAAAGGCCGAACAAGAAAAAATTAGGCATCAGAGGTATTGGTACATCAAAGAGGTGGGTTAATAATTGTTGGGTCAAACTGCAGAACGAAACTATGAGAGGACATGACCAATAAATATGGAATAGAGAGCCTCTATCTCATTGGCAGCACCAACATCGGTCACAGGTGGAGGGGTACATTTTATGGAGTACGGCTGGGGTCTGGTACCAAAAAAAGAGAATCTTATTCAAACTTTTGGCAGCCTGCCTCCAGACTGCCAGGCATGCCTCCACTGGGAGTTCCTCTGCCAACTCTCTCCCAGCGTAGCATGTATGCATGTTTACCCCGTACTGGTATTGGGTATGCATTTAGGATCTGATATATGTCTGATATCAGTCCTTTACAAGTTCGTCCCTCTAGTATGATATGTTCAAATGGAGAGGGTGAGGAGAATTGCAGGTGCGGGGCTATGGTTTGAGCAAACTTCCTGATCTGCAAATAACTATAGAACACCTGTCGTGGCAAGTCATGTTTGGCTTGGAGCTCCTATCTATTTATTTTATCTTTTAAAATAGTGGTCTGCAAACTGCGGCCCTTTTCCCGGATGTGGCCCTTTGCTTGCCTTTATCCAGCACGTAATATATCTGCCACTGACACCAACAACGGAGCACTATTCCTTCCATTGACACCAACGATGGGGCATAATTCCTTTCACTGACAACAAAAATGGGGCACTAATCCTCTCACACAATCCTCTGACAGCAAACTCCCCCCCCAACCCCCACCAATACCAAAAATCGGGCATTGTTTATTCCCACTGGGCACAGTCCAGCCCCCATAAAGTCTGAAGAACAGTAAACTGACCCTTTCTTTAGAATGTTTGGAGATCTCTGTTTTAGGCTGGGTTCCCACTGCAGCGGTTACGCATCGCACAGAGATCGGATGTGATTTGCACTGCAGTGCGGTGCGAATCACATCCGATCTCTGTGCGATGCGAGTTCAGCCATATAGATAGTATGGCTGAATTCGCATCGCACCCGGCCCAAACTCGCATAGGACCCTTTTTTTTGGTCCGCAGCAGAATCGGATCGCATGGGTGTTCACACCATGCGATCCGATTCCTGTCCGAGTTTGCATATCGCACTGCGATATGCAAACTGATCTGGGGGTGTCATTAACGTTTCACTGACACTCCCAGCAGTTCGCATAGGGCAGTGTGAACTTCCGCCGGGAGGTATGCGATGCGTTCCCGCATTGCTGCAATGTGAACCTAGCCTTAAAGGCATGAAGGATGAGGCCTGTGGATAGAGCCCTGCATTCACACACTCTTTTTTGATTGTGACAGCGGGTGCAGGGAGAAAATCAATGCGGGGACTGGAGGGGTGCAGGCTGGTGCTCTTTGATACCATGTCACATGTTACACCCTAAATACAGATGTAACATGTTGATGAATGTATCCTTAGCTAATTTTGGTTTATACTTTGGACTTTTTCTTTAAGGAATTGCAAATTGTTATATAGCTAGTATTTCAACCCTGAGATATAGAATCAATCTATTATAAGAATGAAAGTGAAACGTTTTGTCTAATTAAACACAAAACATAAAATACAACAATACTAAAATACTACAAATACTAAACACAACATCATAAAATAAAAAAAATAACAACTCTTTTTTTGCAAGGTAGTTAGTCCGCCAATCTGACAGGAGTACCAATTACTCCTTTTGAAATCAAAGTCTGTCTGCAAAAGGAGAACTGTCTTTCATCTCTAATGCCGCGTACACACGATCTGACTTTTTGACGGACTTGGTCTGGCGGACAATCCGACGGACTTTGCAGCTGAGGTCTGCCGGACTTTCAAACGAAAGGACTTGGCCACACACGATCACTCCAAAAGTCAGACCGATTCGAACGTGATGACGTAGAATAAGGAAGTTCATAGCCAGTAGCCAATAGCTGCCCTAGTGTCGGTCCGTCGGACTAGCACACAGACGACCCGGATTTTTCGACCAGACTTGAGTCTGTCGGAAAGATTTGAAGCAAGTTTTCTTTCTAGGTCCGCTGGACATTTGGGAAGGAAAAGTCCGCTGGAGCCCACACACGATCGAATTGTCCGACGGATTCTAGTCTGCCAGACCAAGTCCGTCGAAAAGTCCGGTCATGTGTACTAGGCAATAGTTGTAAAAAAAGAGGTGCTTCTTTGCTTCATTTTTATGTATAAAATGCACTCATTAACCACTTAAGGACCAGACCTCTTTTTCAGACTTGGTGTTTACATGTTTAAAACAGGTTTTTTTGCTAGAAAATTACTTAGAACCCCCAAACATTTTATATTGTTTTTTTTCGAACACCCTAGAGAATAAAATGGCGGTCATTGAAATACTTTTTTTCACACCGTATTTGCGCAGCGGTCTTACAAGCGCACTTTTTTGGGAAAAAATTCACTTTTTTGAATAAAAAAATAAGACAACAGTAAAATTAGCCCAATTTTTTTTTATATTTTGAAAGATAATGGTACGCCGAGTAAATTGATACCCAACATGTCACGCTTCAAAATTGCGCCCGCTCGTGGAATGGCGTCAAACTTTTAGCCCCAAAAATCTCCATAAGCGACATTTAAAAAATTCTACAGGTTGCATTTTTTATGTTACAGAGGAGGTCTAGGGCTAGAATTATTGCTCTCACTCTACCGATCGCGGCGATACCTCACATGTGTGGTTTGACCACCGTTTTCATACTCACGTATGCGCTCGCTTCTGTGCGCAAGCTCGTTGTGACGGGGTGTTTTTAAAAAACTTTTTTTTTATTATTTATTTTAATTGATTTTATTTATTTTTACACTGTTTTAAAAAAAAAAAAAAATGCATCACTTTTATTCCTATTACAAGGAATCTAAACATCCCTTGTAATAGAAAAAAGCATGACAGGTCCTCTTAAATATGAGATCTGGGGGTCAAAAAGTCCTCAAATCTCATATTTGGGCTAAAATGCAACAAAAAAAAAAAAAGAAAAAATGACATTTAAAAAAAATATACCTTTAAGAGGTATGGGCGGAAGTGACGCTTTGACGTCGCTTCCGCCCTCCTATGGTATAGAGACGAGTGGGGGCCATCTTAGGCCGCGTACACACGGGCGGACTGTTCGCCCAACTTTGTCCGCTGAACAGTGTTTCAGCGGACAGTCCGCTCGTGTGTGGGCTTCAGCGGACAGTTTCAGCGGACAGTCTGACGAACAAAGTTTTTCGGAATTTCCGTAAGACAGTCCGCTGAAACTTGGTTTCAGCGGACAGTCCGCTCGTGTGTAGGCTTGTTCGACAAACTAAGTTTCGCGCATGCTCAGAAAGGATTTACACGGCGAAGGTTGCATTGCAGTGTATTGGACGTCGAATTTCTCGTCCCGTCGTACGTGCCGTTCACGTCATCGCGCACGCTTTCAGCGGACTGTTCGTTCATCGTGTGTGGTCAAGTCCGTTCATGCAAATTTTGAGCGGACTGTTTGTCGGATTGTTTGACGAACAAAGTTGGGCGAACAGTCCACCCGTGTGTACGCGGCCTTAGCCTCACTTGTCTCTATGCCCAGCTAGGAAGAGGACCCGAATGCCTCCGCCGCTACCGACGGCTCCGGTAAGCGGCGGAAGGTGCGGGAGGGCGGCGGGAGGGGGGGTGGCACCTCTCTCGCCGCCGATAGCGGTGATCTCTTGGCAAATTTGCGGCAGAGACCGTTATGGACATCTCGGTTGTGGCAGCAGCTGCTGCCGTTACCGAGATATCACTCTTCAAAAATAGGACGTACATCGTGGGGCGGCGGTCGGCAAGTGGTTAAGAGTGTCTGTTGTCTTCTACGTATAGCTTTACTTAAATAGGTAGAGCTTTACAGCAGGCTTTTTTAATCAGGGGGCCTTGAGGTTTCTTCAGGGGTGCCTTGGCAAAATGCCAAAAAAATGATCAAAAATTGTATACATGCCAGCAGGTGGATGAAGCCTGCCTTTTAATTACACAAAGACACAGGTTTTCCTTATGCACCATTATGACTTTCTAGACACTGACTTCCTAACAACCAATGATGTCATCAGTTGATAAGGATGAGGTCTGTTGCCTCCACAGCAACCTTGTTTGACCCTCCTCTGCCCCTCTCCCTCAGCAATAGGGTCACATTAGCTGACTGATTGAGAGAAATTGGGAAAAGAGAAAGTCAGTACAAGTTTGCAAAAACTGTATTTGCTTTGGAAGAATAAATCACCTCTAACATTGGGTGTTCTACGTATGGGTGTTCCTGCATTATGTAAAGCTATTAGAATTTTTTTTACATTTTAGAATGGGGTGCCTTGAGACTTTCCATAATTTTAAAGGGTGCCTTGAGACTGTCTATCATTTTAAAGGGTGCCTTGTCTGAAAAAGGTTTTAGAACCACTGTTATACAGTATATAATGCTCTACTGGCACAAGATTACTTCTTAACCACTTGCCGACCGCCGCACGACGATATACGTCGGCAGAATGGCACGGGCAGGCATATTGGCGTATATATAAGTCCATGCCTGCCCGATCGGGCCCCCCCCCGGTGCCTGCGGCGGTCGGCATTCGTTCGGGAGAGATCAGGGATGAGGGGACGGCCATTCATTCATGGCCACCCCCTCGCGATCGCTCTCGACGAATGGAAATCCCCCGTGACATCACTTCCTCTCCTGTAATGTAAACACAGGAGAGGAAGTGATGTATTCTCTCCTCCGTGTCGGTATTTTCCGTTCCGACACGGAGGAGAGCGGATCGGTGAGTTGCACCAACACTCTACACACACAGTAGAACATGCCAGGCACACTCACACCCCCCCTTTACCCCCCGATCACCCCCCCAATTACCCCTGCCCCCCAGTCACAGTGACACCAATGTCATTTTTTTTTTCTTTTGCATTGGTGTCATTTGTGACTGTAATAACTGTTAGGGCAGTTAGAGTTAGCCCCCTTTAGTTCTAATGTACCCCCCTAACCCCCCCAATAAAGGTTTAACCCCGTGATCACCCCCCGTCGCCAGTGTCACTAAGGCTGGGTTCACATTGCAGCGGTTTATGAGAACGAATGTGATTCGCACCGCACTGCAGTGCAAATCACATCCGATCTCTGTGCGATTCGAGTTCAGCCATTCGCCGCACCCGCCGCACCCGCCACACCCGCCGCACCCGCCGCAAATTCGCACGGGACCCTTTTTTTGGCCCGCAGCAGAATCGGATCGCATGGGTGTTCACACCATGCGATCCGAGTTTGCAGATCGCACTGCGATATGCGAACTGATCTGGGGGTGTCAGTAACATTTCACTGACACTCCCAGCAGTTCGCATAGGGCAGTGTGAACTGCCGCCGGGAGGCATGCGATGCGGGAACCCGCCGCGGATTCGCGGCGTTTCCGCATCGCTCCAGTGTGAACCCAGCCTAATAAGCGATCATTTTTCTGATCGCCGTATTAGTGTCACAGGTGACGCTAGTTAGGCAGGTAGGTATTTAGGTTCGCCGCAGCTTTTTATAGCGCCAGGGACCCCCATATACTACCGCATAAAGCCCCCTGATTGCCCCCTAGTTAACCCTTTCACCAGTGATCACCATATAACTGTTACAGGTGACGCTGGTTGGTTAGTTATTTTTTTATAGTTTCAGGGCACCCGCCATTTATTACCTAATAAAGGTTTAACCCCCTGATCACCCGGCGGGTGTCATTTGTGACTAATAACTGTTAGGGCAGTTAGGGTTAGCCCCCTTTAGTTCTAAGGTACCCCCCTAACCCCCCCAATAAAGGTTTAACCCCGTGATCACCCCCCGTCGCCAGTGTCACTAAGGCTGGGTTCAGATTGCAGCGGTTTGAGAACGGATGTGATTCGCACCGCACTGCAGTGCAAATCACATCCGATCTCTGTGCGATTCGAGTTCAGCCATTCGCCGCACCCGCCACACCCGCCGCACCCGCCGCAAATTCGCACGGGACCCTTTTTTTGGCCCGCAGCAGAATCGGATCGCATGGGTGTTCACACCATGCGATCCGAGTTTTCAGATCGCACTGCGATATGCGAACTGATCTGGGGGTGTCAGTAACATTTCACTGACACTCCCAGCAGTTCGCATAGGGCAGTGTGAACTGCCGCCGGGAGGCATGCGATGCGGGAACCCGCCGCGCATTCGTGGCGTTCCCGCATCGCTCCAGTGTGAACCCAGCCTAATAAGCGATCGTTTTTCTGATCGCTGTATTAGTGTCACAGGTGACGCTAGTTAGGCAAGTAGGTATTTAGGTTCGCCGCAGCTTTTTATAGCGCCAGGGACCCCCATATACTACCGCATAAAGCCCCCTGATTGCCCCCTAGTTAACCCTTTCACCAGTGATCACCATATAACTGTTACAGGTGACGCTGGTTGGTTAGTTATTTTTTTATAGTTTCAGGGCACCCGCCATTTATTACCTAGTCTCACTAGTGTACCCCTAAATTTAGGGGTGTCTACTTTCCAAAATGGGGTCATTTGGGGGGGGTTTGTGCCATCTTGGCATTTTATGGCCTTCAAAACTGTAACGCCCTTAGAAAGCCTGAAGGCGGTGCTTGGTTTTCGGGGCCCCGTACGCGGCTAGGCTCCCAAAAAGTCCCACATATGTGGTATCCCCGTACTCAGGAGAAGCAGCAGAATTTATTTTGGGGTGTCATTTCACATATGCCCATGGCATGCGTGAGCAATATATCATTTAGTGACAACTTTGTGAAAAAAAAAAAAAAAAAAAAAAGTTTGTAATTTTCCCGCAACTTGTGGCAAAATATAAAATATTCCATGGACTCAACATGCCTCTCAGCAAATAGCTTGGGGTGTCTACTTTCTAAAATGGGGTCATTTGTGGGGGTTTTGTGCCATCTTGGCATTTTATGGCCTTCAAAACTGTAATAGGTAGTGAGGAGTGAAGTCAAATATTTACGCCCTTAGAAAGCCTGAAGGCGGTGCTTGGTTTTCGGGGCCCCGTACGCGGCTAGGCTCCCAAAAAGTCCCACATATGTGGTATCCCCGTACTCAGGAGAAGCAGCAGAATTTATTTTGGGGTGTCATTTCACATATGCCCATGGCATGTGTGAGCAATATATCATTTAGTGACAACTTTGTGAAAAAAAAAAAAAAAAAAAAAAAGTTTGTAATTTTCCCGCAACTTGTGGCAAAATATAAAATATTCCATGAACTCAACATGCCTCTCAGCAAATAGCTTGGGGTGTCTACTTTCTAAAATGGGGTCATTTGTGGGGGTTTTGTGCCATCTTGGCATTTTATGGCCTTCAAAACTGTAATAGGTAGTGAGAAGTGAACTCAAAAATTTACGCCCTTAGAAAGCCTGAAGGCGGTGCTTGGTTTTCGGGGCCCCGTACGCGGCTAGGCTCCCAAAAAGTCCCACATATGTGGTATCCCCGTACTCAGGAGAAGCAGCAGAATTTATTTTGGGGTGTCATTTCACATACGCCCATAGCATGTGTGAGCAATATATCATTTAGTGACAACTTTGTGTAAAAAAAAAAAAAAAATTTTTTTTTTGTCATTATTCAATCGCTTGAGGCAAAAAAATAAAATATTCAATGGGCTCAACATGCCTCTTATCAATTTCCTTAGGGGGTCTACTTTCCAAAATGGGGTCATTTGGGGGGGTTTTGTACTGCCCTGCCATTTTAGCACCTCAAGAAATGAGATAGGCAGTCGTAAACTAAAAGCTGCGTAAATTCCAGAAAACGTACCTTAGTTTGTAGATGTGACAACTTTTGCGCAAACCAATAAATATACAATTATTGACTTTTTTTTTACCAAAGACATGTGGCTGAATACATTTTGGCCTAAATGTATGACTAAAATTGAGTTTATTGGATTTTTCTAATAACAAAAAGTAGAAAATATCATTTTTTTTCAAAATTTGCGGTCTTTTTACGTTTATATCGCAAAAAATAAAAATCGCAGAGGCAATCAAATACCATCAAAAGAAAGCTCTATTTGTGGGAAGAAAAGGACGCAAATTTTGTTTGGGTACAACATTGCATGACCGCGCAATTACCAGTTAAAGCAGCGCAGTGCCAAAGTGTAAAAAGACCTCTGGTCATTTACCAGCAAAATGGTCCGGTCTTAAAGTGGTTAAAGAACACCTGTATCTTTGGTACAGTTGTCATTTTATTACTTGCCCACTTCTTCTAAGTGCATCTCACCAGGATAAATACTTATCAATCCAGTAATATGCACTATCCAGCCCTCCTCGAAGCTCCCCTGCTGTGTTCCCTTTCTAGTGTACATGTGTGCTGAAACTACATTCTTTCCTATGGGAAAGCCATACTGTTTTAAAGGATCAACAATGGCAGAGCTAATTTGTATACTTTGGAAACAATCCAAGTCACAGCAAGTATGTCACATACTACCAGCCCACCAGTCTCATGTGCTTGTAGCCACAGAAAATGGGATGCATGAAAAAAACAATCTTAAGGGACACAGTCATGAGATTAATGAGATTAATGGAGGCTGCCATTACTGAATTCTCCTTGAAGACCTCAGTGCTGTTCGAGTTGCTGAGTTGACCTAGAGTGAGTTTAGAAATTAGCAGTTCTGAACTTTTTGCAACATTCATTCACAGCATGTTTGTTTCAGAAATATGTCTGAAACATACTGATGTCAGATACATTTAGGCCTCTAGAGTTTTCAGATGTAGATCTGTAGTGGCAGCCCCCATATTTCGCTCATGAGATAGTCGCTTTAAGTCCATTTTAATTTATTGAAAAAGTAATACGTTAAAACCACACAGAAAACTGTTTCAGGTGAACAATAATACATCAAAGTTTTTCCTGTTAACTCAAGTATGACATTATAGCTTGATATAACATTTGAAATGATAAATGATAACCCAGCTTAAAGTGTTACTATACCTACAATAGTAAAATCAATCTGTATATGCAGTAAAGCATGCTTGTTATGCTCACTGTGGAACCTAAGGGGTTATCCTTCGCATTGTGTAAAAAAGCTGCTTGATCCTGTCTTCTCTTAACCTCCCCTTCTTCCACTGTCCCCAATATATCTGCTGATAGAACAGACCCTTGGGGGCAAGCTGCACATGCTCACTTTGGTGTGTATTGCTAGACAGGTTTTTGTTTCTTGGGAGAGTGCATGTGATCAGCACAGAGCCAATCAGCACTGTCCAGACAGAGGGTCAAGGGTTCTGCAGTCTCATAGGACAATCATGTGAGAATGAAAACTCCCCCTACAAGCTATAACCAGACACTGATAGAAGTCACAAGATTGCTATATACTGCTGATCAGAAAGGGTATTTAGCTATTAATATTTAGTAAAATAATTGCATTTCCATGTTCTGTGTACTGTGGGAGACCAGATATAGTGATTGTAGGCTTCTGGGTTTAGTAACACTTTAATGAATCAGACCTGATGAGTGCAACATGGATTTCAGAATATTATATTATTTATAATACATCACCAATTTTAACAAAATATTCTTAGGAAGAAAAAGAACGAAAAAGGCAGCATTGCCGCCTGGTCCCTGGGTGACTAAGCTACACCTGGCTGACAATGGGATTGATGCCATGGGGGTGGAAAAGGAGACCGGTGTTTTGGAATTTTCTCAGCTGCTGAGCAGGTAAGCACTTTGCATGTATAGTAAATCCTTGGATTGCAAGCAGAATTTGTTCCAGAAACATGGTTGTAATCCAAAGCACTCATATGTCAAAGCAAATATCCTCATAAGAAATAATAGACACTCAGATGATTCGTTCCACAACCATTCGTTCATAAGTCCTTCAGTTTATAGTCCATATAAAAAGATGATAGCAATGTGATAGGTTGTGTAACCATAAAATATCCATCCACAAATGGCAGCCTCTACAAGGGGATTAGAAGCAAAATCCAGCAGGAGCTACAAAGTATAAAAGAGAAGAGAGGCGCCTCTAAGTTTAGCAATATGGTAACATTCAATGAAAGCAAAGGTGGATCCAGAGTCAAGTTTCTGGAGGGGCACTGCCAGAAAATAGGGTGTTGCTTACAGAACTCTATTTAACGTATCAAACTGTCCTTACCTTGTTTAAAACAGTGACACTTTTATCATTCCAGATTAGATTATTACATTACAAACAGACAGGATAGGTTTAACCACATATAACCTTAGTATTACAAAAATCATAAGCAGTTTGTATACTTCTAACAGAATATTAACAGACAAAATATTCACAAACAATATAAAATTATGTGTAAAAAAACCAAATAGCAGAACCCAAACATTATCACTCTCCACTGTCTCCAAACACACACAACAGAAACATTTAATTTGTAAGTTACATAACATGAAAAATTCACAGAATTAGCTCAAGTCTTCGTTTTCCTTCTTTGGCAAACAGCTCAATAACTCGGTCAGTATTCACAGGAATATCTCTACGAATGTAAAGTAAACACAAGCCATTTAACCGGTCCTCCACCATTTGTGAACGAAGCCATGTTTTAACACAACGGAGATTTGAGAAAGATCTCTCTGCTGTGGCCACACTTAGCCCCTGTACACACGGTCGGAGATTTTGCCAACCAAATCCGTCGGATTTTGCCCGTCGGATTTAGTCCGACAGATTGTGTCCGAAACTGTTGCATACACATGGTCGGGCCAAGTTGGCGAAAAATCCGATCTTTCAGAACGTGATGACGTAATTTAGTTACGATGGGACTACATTCAGGCTAGTAGCCAATAGCTTTGATGTAGGAATTTGATCTGAGCATGCGTGGCACTTGGTCCGATGAAAATGCTCTACACATGATCGGATTAGGTCCGTCCGGCCCAGTTGGTCGGGAAATATTTTCAACATGTTGGAAAATTGGTTCGGACGGAGATTCGGACGGAATCAGTCCGATGCATACCACACACAGTCGGATTATCTGACGACACGGTCCGATAAGACTCATTCCGACAGATTCAAGGGCTTACAGGAAGCGTAGCTAAGATCAGAAGTAAACTTCTGATGGTTGGGAAGAGGTCCTGGTCACACAAGTCCAACACTTCAAGAACTGTTTTTGGAATTTCCTTATGTTGTGATAACTCTTGTTTCCACTTTGTAAGCCATAGACTTACTTCTCCCTGCAGCAATGTCTCCATTATCTTCTGCTTACCATCAGCTAGAAGAGGGTGGAAATGCTTTTTTTTTCAAAAAGTACATCTGGCATCAAGATTTGAATCTGGAAACACTGCATCGAATTTTCTGGAAAACGAGTTTTTAAATCATTAATAATGTTGTCCAGCAAGGGAATATACAACGATTTCCTGTAGTATTCTTCAGTTGATTCTACATTGTAATTGAATCTGTGCACTTGCCTGCCTACAAGACGTGGCAATTTTAGTTCTACTCCAAGTTCTGATGCCAATTCTGTCATCAGCGTTACATCGCATATTCTCCATGGTTGCCATGTTATCAGTCAAACAGTCAGATGCGCTTGTTAAATCAATTGTTGGGGATTGAAGGAAGCGACTCAGAGGAAGGGTTACTTTCAGAACACTGATGAGTGAAACCAAGGAAAATATGAAACCAAGGAAAATATGAATTCTGCACTGCACAGAGAATGAATGAGAGTAGATGCTGTTGAGCTAGTGCTTGAGCATTTCTATTGAGATATTGCAGATAGTGCACTCACCACTTTTACAAGTCCATCTGGAAATCTTATGAGAGAATCATGGCGCTCTACCCATCCAGTTTCACAAAGACTGGTAAGCTAAGAGCCTAATTCCTGCTTTAAAATAAAATGACACTTTGCTGATTGGTTAAAGAATGAAATGGTTGATTTAACCACTGCTACTGCATTGTGAACTGCTGACACTTGTGAGGACTTTGAAATTGAATTGTTCAGACAATGATTGTAGCAAGGGCATCTGCAACTTTTGGGTGCTACACAGTGAATCTCTGATACAGCACCAGCCACCTCTGAAAACTTAACACTGCAACTGTCTGTTCCAATGCCAACACAATGAGTGATGTCCAGGAAGAGGTTTTTAATTAGTTGGATAACCATCTGGCCTAAAACCTTTCCTGTAAGCCTTGGTTCTGAACCTGAATTATCAATTCCTGATTCCTTCTGGGTTGCAAATTCATAAGCATCTACAAATTTTATAAAATCTTCACAAATCGATCCATTGTAGACATATCTAAAGTTCAGTGTAAGTTGTTCAGTATAGGAAATGCCTGCAGTTTCATCAAATATTATACTAAAATAGCAAGCCTCTTTAATTCTAGCTACAATGACATTACTGATTTCATCACCACAACACCCGATTAAATCATTTAGTGTGGATTTTGAAATGTATGTAGCGCGAGAAGATGCAGTAAGGAGGTGCTTCTTTAATACTTTGTCTCCAGATGCAACACGGTACCTCAGCAATTCCCGAAAAGTTGCCACCTCCGGGGTGGAGTCATACATTAAAGCACCATCATCTCGGTGGCCACGCAGAGGTATATTTTGTCTACCTAAGAATATAATTGACTCAACGATAGGACAAATTCGCTCTCGGTTCTCTTTCACTTTCTGAAGTCGATGCAAGTTTGTTTGATTAACAATTTAATTTTCCGGCGCATGGTAGATTTTTAAAAATACATTTCCTTCAAATATACTCTCCTGGTGATAAACAAGCCTTGCATGGACTTCCAAATCTCCATCCTTGCCCTTAAGCTTTTTAAAATTAGTAAGGGGCTTCATTACCAATTTTCCAAGGACCATGCCTTTGTTATGGCCACCTTTCCGATGTTGTGCAAACAATGCACAATACTTGCAAAACAATCTCTTTTTGGCAGGTGAATACACTAGCCAAGGAAAACTGTCAATATGTTGTTTTGACAAGTATCTCTTTATTTAACGAGTTTCTCCATTCTTGGAAGTCATGTTCTGAACAGAGAAAGGTAATTCATATCCAGGAGGAGGTTGCCATGGATTTTCCAATAGCAAGCATTTCGTATAGTCTTAGGCCGCGTACACACGGGCGGACTGTCTGACGGACTTGGTCCGCTGAAACGTGTTTCAGCAGACAATCCGCTCGTGTGTGGGCTTCAGCGGACTTTTTCAGCGGACAGTCTGGCAGACTAAGTCTTTCGGAATTTCCATAATATTGTCCGTCCAAACTTGGTTTCAGCGGACAGTCCGCTCGTGAGTAGGCAAGTTGGACGGACTAAGTATAGCGCATGCTCAGAAAGGATTTACACGGCCGAAGGTTGCATTGCAGTGTATTGGACGTCGTATTTCTAGTCCCGTCATACGTGTTGTACACGTCATTGCGCAAGCTTTCAGCGGACTGTCTGTTCGTCGTGTGTGGTCAAGTCCGTTCATTCAAAAGTAGGACGGACTGTCTGTCGGATTGTCTGACGGACTTAGTTGGACGGATAGTCTGCCCGTGTGTACACGGCCTAAGTCATATAGAAGTGCTACTATTGGCTTTTCTCCTGATGACTTTTTTGCACGGCACTGAAGAAAGAATATATAGTCCTGCAGTTCACTCTTTCTGACTGATTTTGCTGTTTCTATAATTAAAGTACAAAAGTGCACACTACATAAAGTAATTGGCTTTTTAGAACAGCACTGCACACACATTGTTGACGTGTACATGTACCATAACTGAACTGGCCCCCTGTTTAAATATTGCAAGAATACATTGCAGACATGATACATGAGATAATCAGAGACTGCAGACATGATACAAGAGATGACCAGAGACTGCAGACATGATACAAGAGATGATCAGAGACTGCAGACATGATACAAGAGTTGATCAGAGACTGCAGACATGATACAAGAGAGCATCAGAGACTGCAGAATTGATACAAGAGACAATCAGAGACTGCAGATATGATACAAGAGACGATCAGAGACTGCAGACATGATGCAGGAGTTGATCAGAGACTGCAGAATTGATACCAGGGACAATCAGAGACTGCGGACATGATATAAGAGACGATCAGAGACTGCAGACATGATACAGGCATTGATCAGAGACTGCAGACATGATACAAGAGATGAACATAGACTGCAGACATGATACAAGAGATGATCAGAGACTGCAGACATGATACAGGAGTTGATCAGAGACTGCAGACATGATACAAGAGATGACCATAGACTGCAGACATGATACAAGAAATGATCAGAGACTGCAGACATGATACACGAGATGACCATAGACTGCAGATATGATACAGGAGATAATCAGAAACTGCAGACATGATACAAGAGATGACCAGAGCCTGCAGACATGATACAAGAGATGATCAGAGACTGCAGACATGATACAAGAGATGATCAGAGACTGCAGAATTGATACAAGAGACAATCAGGGACTGCAGACATGATACAAGAGCTGATCAGAGACTGCAGACATAATACAGGAGATAATCAGAGACTGCAGACATGATACAAGAGATGACCAGAGACTGCAGACATGGTACAAGAGATGATCAGAGATTGCAGACATGATATAAGAGATGATCAGAGACTGCAGAATTGATACAAGAGGCAATCAGAGACTGCAGACATGATACAAGAGTTGACCAGAAACTGCAGACATGCTACAAGAGATGACCATAGACTGCAGACATGATACAAGAGATGATCAGAGACTGCAGACATGATACAAGAGATGACCATAGACTGCAGATATGATACAAGAGATGATTAGAGACTGCAGACATGATACAAGAGACAATCAGAGACTGCAGACATGATACAGGAGTTGATCAGAGACTGCAGACATCATACAAGAGATGATCGGAGACTGCAGACATGATGCAGGAGATAATCAGAGACTGCAGGCATGATACAAGAGACGATTAGAGACTACAGACATGATACAGGAGATGATCAGAGACTGCCGGCATGATACAAGAGATGATCAGAGACTGCAGACATGATACAGGAGATAATCAGAGACTTCAGGCATGATACAAGAGATCAATGCAGCCTCACCAGTGGCCATTAAATGCAGCCTTATCAGTGCCCAACAGCAATTTTAAAAAAATTGTCAGGGGTTCTAATGATCAAGTCTGTCGGTCAGTTTTTCAGGGGGACCTGACTGGAAAGGTCAAAGCATTCCTATAAACAGGCAGGTGTAAATGGCCCATTTATACCTGCCTACCTCCTCTCCGATTTGCTCTAAAAAGAATGGAAGGGGATCTGTCCTCTTCTGTGTTGGAAAATCGGATTAGAAGTAGTTGGGTGTAAACAGACAGTGGAGTCCGTTTACACCCAGTCGATCATAGAGTAGAGCAGGCTTTGTCTGTGTTTGCTCTTCAGAAACTTGGCGGATACAGATGTGTCATCCGCCCACTCTGCTCTAATCAACAGGGGATCTGCCAGCCAATCCCCTACCGCCCCGTGTGAAAGGGGCCAAAGGTTCTTCCTAAAATAACAGAAACATTGGTTACATTGTTTTCCTTGTAAACTCACCTGTTCTGTTTCCTTTAGGTTATAAACTTTTGTACCATGAAATACCAAAATATTGCATAGAAACCCTGAAAATCTTTGCTCAATTGCCATGTCAAAGTTTTAAAATTCAGTGTTAGATTTATTGATTTAACAAATGTTTAAAAAATGTAAATATAAAAAATTAATTCAGGTGGCCAGATTAAAGCACTGTTTGCTCTTCTGCAGCTCTGCATTTAAATCAATATTCTGCATTATAATTAGATTAGCCACTTGCTGACCAGCTGCAGTACATATACTGCAGCAGGTCTGCTCTATTGCACAACTACATACCTGTAGGCCATTTTGTGCAATAGCCAGCAAAGGCGTGCGTGCTGATTGGCCAGAGGGGGAGACAATTAGCGGGTCTGGCAGAAGCGATGTCCGCCAGCCACCCACGATCGCTCCCCACAGAGATAGAACTGCGGTCTGCAGATGTAAACAAGGCAGACCGCCGTTCTGTCAGAGATGAAAGGAGCGATCTTGTGTTCCTGCTAACCAGGAACACGGATCACTCTGTTCATCTAGTGAGTCCACCCCCCACACAGTTAGCAAGCACCCCCTAGGCACACCGTTAGTTAACCCTTTGATTGCCCCTGATGTTAACCCCTTCCCTGCCAGTGTCATAGTACAGTGACAGTGCATATTTTTTAGCACTGATCACTTTATTAGTGTCACTGGTCCCCAAAAAGTGTCAAAAGTGTCAGTTAGGTGTCCGATCTCTCCACTGCAATGTTGCATTACAGCTAAAAATCACTGATCGCCACCATTACTAGTAAAAAATAATTAAATATAAATGCCATAAATCTAGTTTGTAGGTGCTATGAATTTTGCGCAAACCAATCAATATATGCTTATTGCCATTTTTTTTTTACCAAAAATATGGAGCAGAATACACATTGGCCTAAACTGAGGAAGACATTTTTTTATAGCAAAACATATATATTTATTTTTTCAAAATTGTCACTCTTTTTCTGTTTATATCACAAAAAATAAAAACTGCAGAGGTGATCAAATACCACCAAAAGAAAGCTCTATTTGTGGGAAAAAAAGGACATTTTATTTCGGTACAGCATTGCACAACTGCGCGATTATCAGCCAGTCAAAGTAACACAGCGCAGTATCACAAAAAATGGCCTGGTCATAAGGAGGGGTAAAACTTTTCAGAGCTGAAGGGGTGAAGATTGAACAAGTAAAGACTAAGGCCGCGTACACACGGGCGGACTGTTCGCCCAACTTTGTCCGCTGAACAGTGTTTGGGTGGACAGTCCGCTCGTGTGTGGGCTTTCAGCGGACAGTTTCAGCGGACAGTTTGACGAACAAGGTTTTTCGGAAATTCCGTAAAACCGTCCGCTGAAACCTTGTTTGAGCGAACAGTCCGCCCGTGTGTAGGCTTGTTCGACAAACTAAGTTCCGCGCATGCTCAGAAAGGCTTAACACGCCGAAAGTTATAATGCAGTGTATAGGACGTCGTATTTTTCGTCCCGTCGTACGTGCCGTTCACGTCATCGCGCACGGTTTCAGCAAACTGTTCGTTCGTCGTGTGTGGCCATGTCCGTCCATGCTAATTTTGAGCGGACTGTTTGCCGAAACTGTTTGACGGACAAAGTTGGGCGAACAGTCCGCCCGTGTGTACGCGGCCTTAAAGGGCATTTTTTTTTCATACATAATGGCACACATGCATTTTGCGATTTGTCACATGACATTCATTCATACTTTTACTCACGTTTAGTCAATTATTTTGGTGCTCTGGTGAGGGGAGGAGTTCCCATGCTGGAGCAATGGAGTGGAAATGGATGGGATGGAGATGGATCCAGTAATCTCAATAAGTCTTCTTCCTGTAATACTGTATTCAATTCACTATGCAGACTGTGCAAGGTGGAGAAGATGGAGGAGGTGGGTGGAGCCAAGACTAACTCAGGGGCGGCAGAGGCTTGTAGCTTGGACAAGATGGAGAGGGAGGAGGGTGCCGGTGGGTGGGGCCAACACAGTCAGGGGTGGAGAAAGAAGAATGCTAGCGCTCTGTAGTCACACGCTGGACATGCTGTTAGCGGTGGTTGGAACTGGAAGAGTGGAACCGATATGCACAACACACACTCAGTCTCAGAGTCTGTACTCTAAAGTTGCTACTGCAACTGTTCTCTCCCCTGTTCTCTTCTCCAGCAGCTCCTGTTACAGTGAGTCACGTCGGCTCTGAGAGTGAGACTCGAGTCTGACGTGACTCACTGATGTCACTCGTTGCTAGACGCCAGGCGACCCAGGCGTTAGCAACGAGTGCAGAGGAGAGGCCCCAATCACCTGTTCCTCCTCCTATTCTTAGTCGAGTCTCTCTCTCTGCGCCGTTGATCGGCTAATGGATGTGACAGAGACTCGGCAGAGACAGCGGCAGCCGCGGCAGAGGCAGAGCTTGTGAGAATATGAGATGTCAGTCAGACTCAGTGCTACTATTTAGAGGGGGGCAATTGCACTGTTGCCCCCCCCCCCGGATCTGCTCATGAATGAAAGTACAAAATTTTTAGCAACTCACACGATTGATGATTAAAAGAGGCTGTTAGGTACCTGGGTGGTGAGCCTGACTCGACGGAAGAAGACCTCTCTTATGGCTCTGGTTCAAGTCCCACTGGAGTGAGAACAGTGGTACGAGAGCACAGCGGGGTAGGAGCATCTGGCTGGATGCAGCAGCAGATGCAGGCGGACCGGGCGGACCTCCAGATGCTGGAACCACAGGAGCTGGTGGAAGCAGGAGACGGCTTAGCAGAACTGGCAGCAGAGGCAGGGCAGGCAACCCGGTGAACCTGGAAGGCAGTAGCGGATCCTGGAAGGTCTCAGAACGAAGATACTGACAAGACAGGTCAGGCAGGCTGGGACTAGCAGACAGGTGGTAGGTTCAGCAACAGTAAGCAGTCCGTAACAAGGTCAGGCAAGCCGAGGTCGGGGCAGGAGAGGGCAGCAGAGTCAGACGGAAGCCGGGTCAAATAATCAGGAATAAGCAGGCAGATAACGGGGTTCTTCAGGTACTAGCTGCAGAAAAACAGCACAGAGCATCTGCAGCTATACCTTTAAATAGGGCCACTGGCGCCAATCGCGTTAGCGCGCACATGTGCGCGTGCCGCACGTGCACGCGCGCGCCTGGGGTGCGCAGTGCCGCGCGCACCCGCGCCGATGCCCAGGCTGCCTAGCGGCGCGGGTGCGCATGTGCGAATGGCGGTCCGTTCGCAAAGTGCGAGCGGAACCCTGACAGAGGCGCATCTAAGTATGCAGGCATCTGGGTTAAAGCTGACCATCCTACGCACTCACCTCTGTCAGTCTGCAATCATGACCGGGAAGACTACTCTACAGTAGAGTGATCTGAAATGGAAGCTTGAAGCGCTCTTGGAGCACAGCTTGGAAGGGATGACATCGATGGTTGTGTGGAGGACGGTCTATGTGGACAGCTTTACCCTGGATGTCTGCATACTTATATGTGCCCGTTTTAGTCATCAACCATGTGAGTTGCTAAATGTTGTACCTTTATTAAATGTAAAAATATACTGCTACACTTAGAGTTGCCTCCCTTCTCTTTTATACTCAGACGCTACTTTTATATCAGTACATTGCTCATTTATCAAGTCAAAATTTATAAAAAAAATGTGCTTGTCTTGCAGAACACTCAGACCAAGTTACTCTCAATCCAAGATTTTACTTGTACCTAGGATGCGGATATAATGAGTACACAGTGCACAATACCATGTGCACGCTTACTTTACACTCTGTACAAAATAGAAAGGCATATATCTTTCCTTTACCACCCTTTTTTTTATCTGCCATGGAAACTTCTAGTTGACTTGGATCGGAAACGGATGACATTTTGTCAAACTTTAACCACTTGCCGACCGCCGCACGACGATGTACGTCGACAGAATGGCACGGGCAGGCATAAGGGCTTACATGTACGTCCTTGCCTGCCCGCCGGTCGGGGGCCCGATCGGGCCCCCGCCCGGTGCCTGCGGCGGTCGGTATTCGTTCGGGAGCGATCCCGGACGAGGGGACGGCCATTCATTCATGGCCACCCCCTCGCGATCGCTCCCGACGAATGAAAATGTCCCGTGACATCACTTCCTCTCCTGTAATGTAAACACAGGAGAGGAAGTGATGTATTCTCTCCTCCGTGTCGGTATTTTTCGTTCCGGCACCGAGGAGAGAGCATCGGTGAGTTGCACAAGCACTACACTACACAGTAGAACATGCCAGGCACACTCACACCCCCCCTTTACCCCCCGATCACCCCCCAATTACCCCTGCCCCCCCAGTCACAGTGACACCAATTGCTTTTTTTTTTTTTTTTTTTTGCATTGGTGTCATTTGTGACTGTAATAACTGTTAGGGCAGTTAGGGTTAGCCCCCTTTAGTTCTAATGTGCCCCCCTAACCCCCCCAATAAAGGCCACAAATTCGCACGGGACCCTTTTTTTGGCCCGCAGCAGAATCGGATCGCATGGGTGTTCACACCATGCGATCCGAGTTTGCAGATCGCACTGCGATATGCGAACTGATCTGGGGGTGTCATTAACATTTCACTGACACTCCCAGCAGTTCGCATAGGGCAGTGTGAACTGCCGCCGGGAGGCATGCGATGCGGGAACCCGCCGCGGATTCATGGCGTTCCCGCATCGCTCCAGTGTGAACCCAGCCTAATAAGCGATCATTTTTCTGATCGCTGTATTAGTGTCACAGGTGACGCTAGTTAGGCAGGTAGGTATTTAGGTTCGCCGCAGCTTTTTATAGCGCCAGGGACCCCCATATACTACCGCATAAAGCCCCCTGATTTCCCCCTAGTTAACCCTTTCACCAGTGATCACCATATAACTGTTACAGGTGACGCTGGTTGGTTAGTTATTTTTTTATAGTTTCAGGGCACCCGCCATTTATTACCTAATAAAGGTTTAACCCCCTGATCACCCGGCGGGTGTCATTTGTGACAGTAATAACTGTTAGGGCAGTTAGGGTTAGCCCCCTTTAGTTCTAAGGTACCCCCCTAACCCCCCCAATAAAGGTTTAACCCCGTGATCACCCCCCGTCGCCAGTGTCACTAAGGCTGGGTTCACATTGCAGCGGTTTATGAGAACGGATGTGATTCGCACCGCACTGCAGTGCAAATCACATCCGATCTCTGTGCGATTCGAGTTCAGCCATACAGATAGTATGGCTGAATTCGTGTCGCACCCGCCGCACCCGCCGCAAACTCGCACGGGACCCTTTTTTTGGTCCGCAGCAGAATCGGATCGCATGGGTGTTCACACCATGCGATCCGAGTTTGCAGATCGCACTGCAATATGCGAACTGATCTGGGGGTGTCATTAACATTTCACGGACACTCCCAGCAGTTCGTATAGGGCAGTGTGAACTGCCGCCGGGAGGCATGTGATGCGGGAACCCGCCGCGCATTCGTGGCGTTCCCACATCGCTCCAGTGTGAACCCAGCCTAATAAGCGATCGTTTTTCTGATCACTGTATTAGTGTCACAGGTAACGCTAGTTAGGCAGGTAGGTATTTAGGTTCGCCGCAGCTTTTTATAGCGCCAGGGACCCCCATATACTACCGCATAAAGCCCCCTGATTGCCCCCTAGTTAACCCTTTCACCAGTGATCACCATATAACTGTTACAGGTGACGCTGGTTGGTTAGTTATTTTTTTTATAGTTTCAGGGCACCCGCCATTTATTACCTAGTCTCACTAGTGTACCCCTAAATTTAGGGGTGTCTACTTTCCAAAATGGGGTCATTTGGGGGGGGTTTGTGCCATCTTGGCATTTTTTGGCCTTCAAAACTGTAACGCCCTTAGAAAGCCTGAAGGCGGTGCTTGGTTTTCGGGGCCCCGTACGCGGCTAGGCTCCCAAAAAGTCCCACATATGTGGTATCCCCGTACTCAGGAGAAGCAGCAGAATTTATTTTGGGGTGTCATTTCACATATGCCCATGGCATGCGTGAGCAATATATCATTTAGTGACAACTTTGTGAAAAAAAAAAAGTTTGTAATTTTCCCGCAACTTGTGGCAAAATATAAAATATTCCATGGACTCAACATGCCTCTCAGCAAATAGCTTGGGGTGTCTACTTTCTAAAATGGGGTCATTTGTGGGGGTTTTGTGCCATCTTGGCATTTTATGGCCTTCAAAACTGTAATAGGTAGTGAGGAGTGAAGTCAAATATTTACGCCCTTAGAAAACCTGAAGGCGGTTCTTGGTTTTCGGGGCCCCGTACGTGGCTAGGCTCCCAAAAAGTCCCACATATGTGGTATCCCCGTACTCAGGAGAAGCAGCAGAATTTATTTTGGGGTGTCATTTCACATATGCCCATAGCATGTGTGAGCAATATATCATTTAGTGACAACTTTGTGAAAAAAAAAAAAAAAATTAAAGTTTGTAATTTTCCCGCAACTTGTGGCAAAATATAAAATATTCCATGGACTCAAAATGCCTCTCAGCAAATAGCTTGGGGTGTCTACTTTCTAAAATGGGGTCATTTGTGGGGGTTTTGTGCCATCTTGGCATTTTATGGCCTTCAAAACTGTAATAGGTAGTGAGAAGTGAAATCAAAAATTTACGCCCTTAGAAAGCCTGAAGGCGGTGCTTGGTTTTCGGGGCCCCGTACGCGGCTAGGCTCCCAAAAAGTCCCACATATGTGGTATCCCCGTACTCAGGAGAAGCAGCAGAATTTATTTTGGGGTGTCATTTCACATATACCCATAGCATGTGTGAGCAATATATCATTTAGTGACAACTTTGTGTAAAAAATTGAATTTTTGTCATTATTCAATCGCTTGAGGCAAAAAAATAAAATATTCAATGGGCTCAACATGCCACTTATCAATTTCCTTAGGGTGTCTACTTTCCAAAATGGGGTCATTTGGGGGGGGTTTTGTACTGCCCTGCCATTTTAGCACCTCAAGAAATGAGATAGGCAGTCGTAAACTAAAAGCTGCGTAAATTCCAGAAAACGTACCTTAGTTTGTAGATGTGACAACTTTTGCGCAAACCAATAAATATACAATTATTGACTTTTTTTTTACCAAAGACATGTGGCTGAATACATTTTGGCCTAAATGTATGACTAAAATTGAGTTTATTGGATTTTTCTAATAACAAAAAGTAGAAAATATCATTTTTTTTCAAAATTTGCGGTCTTTTTACGTTTATATCGCAAAAAATAAAAATCGCAGAGGCAATCAAATACCATCAAAAGAAAGCTCTATTTGTGGGAAGAAAAGGACGCAAATTTTGTTTGGGTACAACATTGTATGACCGCGCAATTACCAGTTAAAGCAGCGCAGTGCCAAATTGTAAAAAGACCTCTGGTCATTTACCAGCAAAATGGTCCGGTCTGAAGGTGGTTAATAAAACTTACAGTGGCGTAACTAGAACCTTCAGGGCCCCAATGCAAGGAACCATGAAGGGCCCCCCTGAACCCCAGCCAGGGCCCTTCCCTCCGAGTCCAGCGGTGGAACTCCAGGGCGTGGTCACAGGTTTGACCTTTGTGAGCCCTGTAGTTCCACCACTGGCATCAGATTTTTTTTTTATTATTATTTTTTTTTAATTTTTAGGTGCCCCATTGGGGGACTGTCCCTAGGCAGGATGGGGTCCCCGTCCCCAGAAGAGATGAGGTCCTTTTCTCCAGGACAGATGAAGTTACTGCCCGCAGGTGAGAAGATGTCCCTGTCCCCAGGGGAGGTGGGGGTCCCTGTCCCCACGTGAGAAGGGGTCCCTGTCTCCAGGGGGAGATGGAGGGGGTATGTAATGGTGTGTGGGGGATGGGGTCCTCTCACTCACCATGACCAAGCTGTAGGCCGCTCACTCATCCATGTTGGCCTGGGCTCCATCCAGTGTGCTGGACGGGCGATCAGCATATCTCCCAGAAAGACCTTTCATCATCTGTGTATGATGGGGGAGGAGGAGGGCTGGCAGACAAGCCTGCAGTGTGCTCCGCGAGCCGGCTCTCATAGGGCTGCACTGCATCTGTGTGCTTAAAGTTTGTTTACCCGGGAGAAGTATGCAGTGCAGAGTGGGCTGGACTCGGGGGGGGGGGCGGACTCTGGCTGGGGAGAACAGACATTGGACTGAGCGGCAATGCAGCTGGAGAGGGGTACTCTGAGGAGCCAGCCGAGGACAGAGGTCATGCGGGCAGGGCCGGTGCTAGACTATTTTGCACCCTAGGCAAGACCAGCTACTTGCGACCCCCCCCCCCCCCCCAAAAAAAAAAAAAAAAAAAAAAACATACCCTGCATGGCTTTGTGAAGTGTCATTAAATAATAGCACAACACACTCTTTGATCACAGATCCCAGTGTGTATTGTGTGACAATCTGTCAGTTTTAATTATTTCACTGTGAACACCAGGGCCAATTGCAAGTGCGACCGTTCAGCCTGGATTACGAGCATCATGGGCCTGGTGCTGAAGATTTTGGTGGGCTCTGGATTATGAAGCCCCTTGCCCTGAATTATACATTACATTTTTCTTTACAGGCCCGCCTTAACCATCACTTGTGCCTAGGCATGCCTTTCATCCCCACCCACTGCATCTGGGACCCCTTTCCTCATCATCTACTGTGCCTGCAACCTCCCTTGCTTTACCACCTACTGCACCCACAGCCCTCTTCCCTCACCACCCAACATACCTGTAGCCCCCCTTTATTGCAGAAATACTACAGGAGAGGGTCACAGACTGCAAAACGTACTACAGGAGAGGGTCAGAGACTGCCGACAGGGTACAGGAGAGGGTCAGAGACTGCCGACAGGGTACAGGAGATGGTCAGAGACTGCAGACAGGGTGCAGGAGAGGGTCAGAGACTGCCGATAGGGTACAGGAGATGGTCAGAGACTGCCGACAGGGTGCAGGAGATGGTCAGAGACTGCCGACAGGGTGCAGGAGAGGGTCAGAGACTGCCGACAGGGTGCAGGAGAGGGTCAGAGACTGCCGACAGGGTGCAGGAGAGGGTCAGAGACTGCCGACAGGGTGCAGGAGAGGGTCAGAGACTGCCGACAGGGTGCAGGAGAGGGTCAGAGACTGCCGACAGGGTGCAGGAGAGGGTCAGAGACTGCAGGCAGGGTACAGGAGAGGGTCAGAGACTGCCGACAGGGTACAGGAGATGGTCAGAGACTGCCGACAGGGTACAGGAGAGGGTCAGAGACTGCCGACAGGGTACAGAAGAGGGTCAGAGACTGCCGACAGGGTACAGAAGAGGGTCAGAGACTGCCGACAGGGTACAGGAGAGGGTCAGAGACTGCAGGCAGGGTACAGGAGAGGGTCAGAGACTGCCGACAGGGTACAGGAGATGGTCAGAGACTGCCGACAGGGTACAGAAGAGGGTCAGAGACTGCCGACAGGGTACAGAAGAGGGTCAGAGACTGCCGACAAGGTACAGAAGAGGGTCAGAGACTGCAGACAGGGTACAGGAGAGGGTCAGAGACTGCCGACAGGGTGCAGGAGAGGGTCAGAGACTGCAGACAGGGTACAGGAGAGGGTCAGAGACTGCCGACAGGGTACAGAAGAGGGTCAGAGACTGCAGACAGGGTACAGAAGAGGGTCAGAGACTGGGGACATAGTACAAGCGTTTCCTAGGCTAGCAGTGACCAGTGTGGAAAAACATTGATCACTGCAATATGTGTAAACAGGAGTTTACAAGATATAACAATGTGCCAAAAAAAAATAAAAAAACAGTAATTTCTCAAGCAAAGGAGGACAGTAAATGGTTAACAGGTCTGAGACGCTCCCAGCCTGACCAACCTAATTCCTTCAAAGATAAATAAAAGGTCAAACAAATCATGGATGGACACATATAGCTATAGAAACAGCAGTCATTGCAGGTCTTGCAGAAGTCTAATCAGCATTCTCCTGTCCTGTGTTCAGTGTAAATAAAACCACAGATAAGAAGCAGAGTGAGAAGACAAGGGGGAAGTCCTCCCGATCAGTGTGATCTCTGCATATCCTACACACAGCACCAGAGAAGGAGAACACTGATACCTGTCTGCAGCCAGCATTGTGACAGGTTTTATCTCATACCTTCACCATGCTCAGGTATGTCGGGTGAGGTCCTCTCCATCCCGCCCTGCTCTGGCCAACATCTGCTGGTCAAATGTGGCGGGCTGGACAATATGATTGGCTAAGGAGTTAGTGGGAGGCGGAGCAACTTAGCAGTCACGCCCTCCCACTCAGAAGAGGAGCGCTATTGGCTGCCTGCCTGTTACACAGACGTCCATCTCCCTCCAGCATTGTGAAATCCTGGGAGGGAGAGGGGAGAAGCTGCACACCACAGCACAAGGCTATCACCCGCCCGCCGCACTGAACTCCTTGCTCTCCGGGTCCCCTGTCAGTGGCTCTGCCGGGAGCTTGGGGTGGGAGAAGAGGAAGAAAGGGGGAGGCAAGGGTCGGCTGCGCCCCTAGGCGGCAGTGCGCCCTAGGCGGCTGCCTAATCCGCCTAGTGGGTGCACCGGCCCTGCATGCGGGGAATGCACAACTAAAGAGCAGCCAGTGCGATAGTCGAGCATGGAGCTCTGCTAGTCACCCTCCACCTCCAGTCACCCGTGTGCATGGTGCACTGGTACCCCTAGCTGCCTATGCTGCTGCCGGCCATATGTAGAGGGGGCTGCATGGGCCCCCTGCATCACAGGGCCCGGTTGCGGTCGCGACTGCTGCACCCCCTATAGTTACGCCCCTGAAAACTTAACAGCTCAAGTTCTGAATAAAACAATCAGAGGTTTGTGTAGGTTGTGTAGGTTTGTGCAGTTAGGGGGGGGGGGCTGTTTTGCACCAGTGTCCTGTAGCTTAAATTCTGCTATGAACATATGTGTACCAGCAGTAGCTGGCATTTAATATTAGACACTGTTTCATTCACCAGCTATGCTTCACCCCTTCTATATGGCAGCATATGTATCCATACTCATAGATGCCTCTAGACTTGCATTTGAACTTTTACCAAGTTCAGATAATACACTTGATGAAATAAAACGGTGGTTTGGAAACATTTGCACAGTTCTACCTATTTCACCATAATGTTCCCTCCATAGAAGCCATAATATTGGTTTCCACAATGAAAAGTGTTCCATGAATAGCGGAGGCAGGCCTTTCTTTCATCCACTTGTCCTTCATTATTAGAGCATTCTTTTCATTGTGGGAACTGATAGTACAGCTTTAACGAATGAAGTTAGAACTTGAGTACCTGTGACAGCTGAAGATGCCCATTCTAACCCTCACACAGGGGGTATCTGAGTCATGAGGACTTCAACCTAATACAGCAGCCACTAGAAAATGGGACACTCAGGTGAAATGTATACTTTTGCAGTTATTAGTAAATAGTGTGTTTTCATGGTAATAATGTCAAAATTACTATTACAGACAAAAGTTTTGCAATAAAAGCTATAACACTTATTACTGGGGTGAGTGTCATCATTTACTTATGTCCAGTTATTGTGACCTTTTTTTGGCTATTCACTATTTTTCTAGCTTGATCCGTTACTCAGAACAGCTTTCTGAACTGGATCTTGATAACAATTGTCTAGGAGAAATGCCAGCCACTGACATCCTGGAGGCCCTGACCTACAGAAATCAAGGTATGTTTTTATCTTTTACTGTAATGAATTAAACCTTTTGTTACAATAAAGAGTGAAACATTTAGATTTGAAACATGGGCTGTGATAGCCAAAGCCAAAGCCACAGGTACAGATAGGTTAAAGCAGGTTTAACCACTTGCCTATCGGGCACTTTTACCCTCTTTCTGCCCAGGCCAATTTTCAGCTTTCAGCGCTGTCACCCTTTGAATGACAATTGGGTAGTCATGCAGCACTGTACCCATATGAAACATTTAGCATTTTTTTCACACAAATAGAAATCTTTTGGTGGTATTTAATCAGCACTGGGTTTTTAAGTTTTTACTAAACAAATCAAAAAAGACTGAAATTTTTTTCACTGATGTGCGGTGATGAGGCTGCACTGATGGGCACTAATTGGCTGCACTGATGGGCACTGATAGGCAGTATTGATAGGCTGCACTGATGGGCCCTGATGAGGAGGCACTGGTGGGCACTGACAGGTGGCACTGATGGGCACTGATAGACGACACTGAGGCAGCACTGACTGGCACTGATAGGCAGCACTGATGGTCACTGTTGGAGCTGCATTGATAATCAGGGCACTGATGATCTGTGCCCTGATTATCAGTGCAGATGCCCCCTTTCACACTAGCTGGTTACCGGCTCTCTCCTCTCCTCATGCTGTGAAAAAAGTGTCTATGATTGGCTCTTTACCCCAATCTGTAATCAGCTATGTCCGGAGAATGCAGTGATCACAGAGTGCACTGCCCAACTTTTTCAATAGTCAACAGCAGGCGGGTAAGTCAATAGCCATCTGGCAAGTCTGTAATTTGCAAGATGCACTAATGAGCATGTCTGAGAACAACTGTGTGTCGATGTGAGCTTATGTGGGTTCCTCAACCTCAGTCAGCTATGCTTTAATAAAATGTGGGTATACCAAGGATCTACTTTGTCACAGTCTTGAATAAGCAGTGTTAAAATGCATGAACAGTGCACATAAACGCTAATGCTCTGGCCCTTTGAAATATTTGCTTACATAAATATTAAAGGATATCTAAACCCAAGAACAAAAATGTAATATAACACAGCTTCTCAGACCTTAGCTGCATTTTTTCAAACTTAAAAGCTAAGTTCACCCCTTTCACCTCTTTTGTTCCAAATTCCAGCTCCCCAATATACTAATATAGCATGGATGTACTTCTTTTGAAAAAATAGAACAGCTTTCCGTTTATTCCTGAAAGCTCAATAATTTTATCAATTTTCCAAGCTATCTTCTGTAAACAACAAGCCTCCACTATGACTTCCTTCATAAATACTAGAGAGAAATGAACATAGGAATAGGACTAACAGGGGAAAATAAAGGAAAAAAATAAAAAATAAATATAACACTGTCTTGACTGGTAACCTGCAATATATTATAGTGTTTTTTGGGGGTTTAGATATGCTTTAACTGATGTGTTTTAAATGCTATGCCTAGTCTTTATTTCTTGTCCAGGTCAAGAAAATGTTTTTTAGACATTTGTGATAGATAATAAGATTGCATCCAGGTTCCAGAGTTATAATTAAATGCAAGAATTTGGTCTACACCTGCTGAATGTTCAGCTACATGTTCTCATTTGGTTGAGCTAAGCTAATAATTAAAGTTATTCTTTGGGAGCCAAATTATGCAATCTGTCCTGGGATTTATATGACATGTGTGCTGCCACCTGTGTGATGAAATTTGCAGGCGCATATGTATTTAAATTCTTAAGAATTAGTTTGTCACTTTCCACAGCTGAATATGTACAATTATTTGAAAATTATAATACTCTAAAGAGTATACATGTAAAAGGTCAGTCAAGTTGAAGATTATATTTCACATTCATGTCCAACCTGCTGACTTTTTATCTCCTGGGAACTCTGGTGAGAATTGTTCCTGAGATCCTAGGTCCACCATCTGCCATTACCCTTACTGGGGCATTTCACTCAGATTTTTTTTTTTAATTGTTTATTTATTCTGGGAAAGAAGCCCACATGGACTGCAACATTACAGTACATTACAGGAAAAGGGATACAACCACGTAACTATAACAGGAACTACATAACTATAATATGTATGATGTTACATCTGATCACAGTTCACAATGTTCTAAGTATAGAGAACTTATCATTGTGAGGAAATTACTATTCGAATCTTGTTGTAGATCAGATTTCTCAGTTAAACAGTGCTTGTTGTTCTGTCATATACTCTCCTGCCTTGGGGGAGAATCATATGAATTCTTGGGGTGTGGGTTGTGAAAAATTTTGCGGCACCATGTGCTCAATCCTTTTTCTCTGTATAAGAGGGCAAGGGTAGGAGGAATTAGGGGTGTTTGATAGAGCGGGGGTAGATACAAAGTGCTTGATAAAGTGGGGGGGACATGGGGAGGGGAGATGGGGAGGGGAGATGTGGAACATGGAACTGTGGGGTTTCTCGTCTGGCTAATCTTCCAGAAGATGTCATGCATTACTCAATCAATTAAAGCGTAAAGTTGGTTCTCTTATTATTATTAGGTGTCAGATGTATTTCCTCTTAGTGCTTGGCCTTCATTTGAATATATAAACATGTTTCACAGCTGCCAGGTTTTGGAATATGTTTCCTGTCTATTTTGGGCTGTGAGAATGAGGTCTTTGGTGGGTGTGGTGATTCCCAGTGGAGTGGAATGCAGGCTTTAGCTGCATTGAGAAGTTGGCGTATCACTGATTTCTTTTAGGTCCATTCAGGTGTGTCAGATGCATGTAGGAGGAAAAAAGCATGTTCGTCTGGGATGTTGCGGTCTGTGAATTTTTGTACTATTCTGCCAACTACCTTCCAGAAATTCGCAATCCTAGGGCATGACCAAAAAATGTATACTAGGGTTCCTCTTTCTGTTTGGCAACGCCAACAGAGGTCAGATGTTGTCGGAAGGAACTTGTGTAGTAGTGATGGGGTTCTATACCATCTTGATAGAATTTTGTAATTGGTTTCCTGAATTTTGGTGCAGATGGAAGATTTATATGTGAATCTAAGGATATGGTTTTGTTCGTTAGCGCTGAACTGGCAATTTAGTTCCCTTTCCCACTTGATGAGGCTTGGAGGCTGATACTCCACAGGCGGTGTATTTAACAGGGTGTAGGCGAGGGAGAGTGTATGCGGTAGAACTCTGGATTCAGTACAGAATTCCTCCAGTGTTGTAAGGGGTTGGCTACGGTCAGAGGGAGGTTGTATGGATCTCAGAAATTGGTATAATTGAAGGGATCTCTGGAGACCAGGCGGAACGGGCCCATGGGATCTGAGAATTCTGTAATCGTCTTCTCGCATCCCCCAGAGCTAAAGTGGGAGGCTTGGTAGAGGCCTGCGTTGCCTAGACCCCACGAAATACTACATCATTCAGACCTGGTGCAAACTGGGGGTTCCCCAGTATGGAGCATAAGGGTGAGTTCTGGAAAGAGCGAGAAGTTTGGGAGATAAGAAGGGCACAGATTTTTGTGGTGTTGCCTATCAGGGGATGGCGTTTGATATTTTGAGGGAGGGATTAATGGCACCATGGGGCTCTACTGAGGGGAATCTCTCTTTGGGCTTGTTATACCTGGGGCCATAGTTTTGTTTCTCGGTGCCGGAACCAATTTAGCAGCCTGCCTGAATATGGAAATAGGTGCGAATGTCCGGCATCGATAGACCTCCATGTTTAGGGAGGGTGAGTATTTTTTTTGTTGAGCCGGGGTCTGTTTCGGGCCCATATGCTGATTATACTTGTTTAAAGTAGCCTGCAGTGATGTGGATGTGTAGGGCTTGTAGAAGGTAAAGGAATTTGGTGAGAATGGTAATTTTGAGGATATTACAGCAGCCAAACCAGGAATGTAGACCTGTGTACCATCGGGAAGATGAGTTCATAAAGTTGTGAAATTTTTTGAGGGATGAGCGTTCCCAGATATTTTAAAGCTTTATTGGTCCATTTTAGATTGAAGCTAAATTGTGGGTGTATGAGCTGCAGCTGTGGTATTCCGAATCCCATCTCCTCTGACTTGGAGAAATACATTTTTAGATTGGAGAGTGTGCCGAATGTCGCAAATTCTCGTAACAGATTTGATAGGGATATAGTCGGGCTTGTGATTGAGAACATCAGGTCATCCTCGTAAGCCAATACTTTATGTTGTGATTAATTTATCGTAATTCTGGTGCTATCTGGGTTCAATCTCACATGGCACAGGAGGTGTTCTAGGGACAGTGCAAAAATGAGGGGTGAAAGTGGGCATCCCTGTCACATCCTATTGGTAATTGGGAATGAGTCCGAAGTCAAGCCATTAGCTCTAACTCTAGCTGATGGGTCTGAGTATGCCGCGGAGATCCAATTAAGCATATTGCTACCTAATCCCACATGTCTCAGTGTTGCAAACATGAAATTCCAGTTAACTTGGTAAAAAACACTTTCTCAGTGTCTGTGCCAATGAAGACACTTGGTGTTTTGGTAATGTTGGCTGTATATAACAGGTTTAGCACCTTATTGGTGTTGTCTCTGGCTTCTCTGGTGGATATTTGGGCTTGTAGTGTAAAGTTATGTAGTGTTTTCCCTTTACGAAGGCCATTGAGGAGTTTAACTAGATGATTACCTAGAGGTAGTAGGGTTTTATAGTATTGGGTATTGAGGCCATCTGGTCCCGGTGCCTTTTCTGGTTTGGTGTTTCCTATAGCTAGTTGGAGCTCAGTTAACGTGATGGGTTCTTCTAATAAATTGTGCACTTCAGTTGGTAAAGTGGGCATCTGGGAGGAAGCTAGGTAGTCTGCCATTTGCTCTTGGGGGGTTGTGTTGTGTGCAGATTATAGAGAGTTTCATAATACAATTTAAATGCCCTAGTAATTTGTTGAGGTAGGGATGCTTTTTGTCCCATAGGGGATATGATGTGTGGTATATAAGTTGCCATTTTCTGGGTATGTAGGGATTGGGCCAATAGTCTCCCTCATTTATTGCCCAACTCATATAATTTTTTGCGACAGACTTGGCTTTAAAGTGTAGGAGATCAGTAATCTGTGTGCGGACAGTGTCAAGGTCATTCTCTAGTGGTCTGGTTGGGGCCTGCTTATGTCTAGTTTCTAGTGTTTTTAATTTGCTTAGGAGGGAGGTCAGTTGTGCTGATCATTGTCACTTGATCCTAGATCCATGTTTTATGAGTACACCACATATCACCGCCTTGTGAGCTTCCCAAACTATTCCCTTGTTACTGTCTCCTTTACCACTTCTGCCAGCACTTCCAGTTCTTGTAGTAGGCTCTCATTGAGTCTCCATGGCTTCTTTTGTGCTTTATAGAAGTCTGTTATAGCGTACCAAAGAGTAACCGGAGCGTGGTCCGACCGGGTAATGGACCCCATGGTGGTGTCTTTGTTTGCTTGTAGTTGGCTGTGGGGGATCAGGAAATAGTCCATTCGTGAGTATGTGTAGTGAGGTCTTGAGTAGAATGTTCGTCAGGATGGAAAAGGCGACAGGCATCTATCAACTGTGCAGTATGAAGAGCAGTATGAATTTGTGTGTGTGTGTCTCGGGGGGGGGGGGGGGGGTGTTGAGGACGTTCCCATCGAAGTGTCTTCTGTCGGGATCAGGGGATATTAAAATCTCCTCCTATGATCAATTGGCCATCAGAATATGTCAAGAGTTGTTCTAGTTGTTGCGTTGTCGTTTTAGAAAGGTATCTTGATGGTCGTTTGGGACGTAGAGGTTCGCAATAGTTACCTTTACTCCGCCAATCAGGCCTTTATTAAATAAGTAGAGACCCACTGGGTCTGTTTTTGCATGTACATGTGTCCATGGGATTCTGGCTGAAATTAGAAATGAGACTCTTCTGGACTTGGCTTCTGAATGGGTAGAATGCCACGCCGTAGGATAGAATTTGTCCTTAAGTATGGTCAGAGTGTTTTCTCTGAAGTGTGTTTCCTGTAATAGAATAATGTCTGCTTTCATACGTTTCATGTCATGCAGGAGCATCCGTCTTTTTTCAGGGATGTCAGTGAAGTCCCTTCGCATTTAGGGTAATGATGGTAAGTTCATCCATGTTCGTGGGTGGAGGGACAGGGGAGTGGCTGGTAAGGGGTAGGGTGAGGGGTTCAGGTGGAAAGAAGGAGGAAAGGAAGTAAGGTTGAAAGAGCGTGTGAAAGAGAGAAAGGAGAGAAGCCCCCGTGGGTAGTTTACCCGACGGGGGGGGGACGTTTTTACAAGGGGCTGTGTCCTACAATGGGCACCACCTAAATAGAGGGAGAAGCTAAAGTGGTAGCAAAGTTTTGCTAGTAAGCTTTCCAGTAAAAAAAACTGGTCCATGAGCGGAGCGTTGGCCTATGTGGGAGTGTGATTAGCAAGAGTCGGTGGGAACTTCAAACATAATCAACACCTTAAGCATAACTAACATAGTAAACACACAGGCTGAGGTAAGTACTAACTGTTTGGGGTTCTCCCCCATCCAGATTTCGCTCTCCCCACGGGTCGCCCCAATCAAGAAAGGGGGGGCCTTCAGGGGGGTAAGCATGGAAAGGAAGGTCTAGATTTGATCCCCTCTAATCAGGTCCCCCCCTCCCCCCGTATAGAACCATGAATATATCCCCCCCCACAGTAAGGATCTGTGCTGACCAGAAGCAGCATTCAGTCCTCGGTATTCACATCTCCCCCGCAGCATCATAGTTATTCTCATTAGGTCTTGTATTTGAGTGGAGACATGAAGGCCCCAGGTCCCCTCGCTGTAAGAGGCTGGTTCTGATGACCTCCCCACATGTCTCCCGGAGAGTCCGGTGTCACTCGACTCCCCGGGGCCCCGCCACGCGCCCCCCACCACCCCAGATTGAAAATATATAACCCTCCAAATTGGCAACTCACATATAGCGCACTTATGGCTGTAGCAGTTGGAGCTCTTGCAGCACAGGGGACCGTGAGACCTGAATGAATAAAGCACGGACCCACAATGGAAGGGTTGTTAAACAGGGCTATTACCGTCACCTCCATCTGTCTAACAGGAGAGGGCCTATAGATTATGTGTTGACATATATATGGCAACTGAGTTCCTTCTGTCACGTCATTAGCAGTTGATAATGTGTCTCTTCAGGTTGGCAGAAGTAAAAAATAAAAAAAATGTTAAGTGTGAATTCCTGTTTGTCTCCTCAGGTAGAGAGCATTAGGGGTCCGAGTATCTGCAGGTACTATAGGGTTCCTTGCAGAATACCATCAGTTCCCATTAGGTCTGGGAGAGGGTCGTGTCTGACAGTATCCTGTGATGGGGGAATGACCAAATAATCAGTGATTCGGGGGTGGACGGGGACAGGGACGGGGACAGTCTAGACCAGCACAGTGTAGAAGTTACCCAACATCAACTTGGCCGATTGGCCGGGGGGGGGAAGCTGACCAATGAGTTGCAAAACAGCTGGCAACGAGACAGGGAGTCAGTTTGTGGGGAAATGGGCAGACAATCTGTGTGGAACAAGGAACCATTTCTTGGTCTTGGAATTCACATGACCTGTTCATGGATGACCCGCGGAATCTCCTCCGAGACCTCTGCAATCAGGCAGGCTGGTAGATTCTGCAGGTGGCAGGACCTAATTGTCCCATCGGCCTTGGACTCCTCTGTAGCCAATTCTGTACCTGCACCGGCTCAGCTTCCAGAAAGGCGAAGAACGCCGGTAAATCTGCTGGGGATCGTAAGGTGATGGTGGTTTGTGCCTTGCGAAATATTACTGCCAGAGGGTATCCCCATCTGTAGGGCCAGCTGCCTCTAGAGCCTGTTTTAATAGTGCTCTCCTCTGCAGTGTTGCTCTGGATAAGTCTGTGAGAATTTGGATCTGTACATCATCAAACTCGATCGCTCCATGTTCCCAGGCTTTACAGATGATTATCTCCTTTTGCAAGTAGCGATGCAGGCGGCATAGAACGTTGCGGGGTCTGTCGAGTCCGCAGATTTCAGTCCGAGGGTTCAATGTACTTGGCCTATTTCTAGGGAAGGCTGTGGGTCTTCCATGAGCCTATGTAATATGGCCGCGACTGTCTCTGCCAGGTCTTCTGGCCCAGTGGCTTCCGGGAGTCCTGCAGCCATAAGTTATTTCAGCGGCTGCAGTCCTCCATTTCTTCTAAGTGGAGTTGCATCTCCAGGGCTGCAGCAGAGTGGGTGTCCTGTAAACATTCTAGAGCTGACACCCGATTCTCTAAGGAGGTGACTGAGGTCTCTCCTGTGCTCACTCAGTCTGTTAGGGATTGTAAATCAGTTCTCACCTCCTGCATGTCCCTGCTGTGAGCCTGCTCTATGCGGAGGATTAAGGCCTCGCCGTCCGACCGTGTAGGGAGGGCCTGCAGCATGGCGCGGAGGTCGTCATCCAGGTGGCTCTGGATCTGTGAAGGGCCTGCCATATCAGTCCGGAAAGTGGGCGTAGTCTCAGTGATGTAGTTAGGTTCTGGAGAAGGTGTAAGTGAGGTTGCCAGCGAGGTAATGGTGTCGTTCTCTATGCGGGTCACGTGTGGTGCCGCTACAATGGTGCCTGGCGAGGCTCGCAGTGGGTCTCTGAAATAGCGCTGGATTCCGGTTTGGGATGTTTGGGGACGGTTCCCGCGGGTTGCCAATCTTGTTCTGTACCATTTAGTGGTGCTCATGCCATGCTCACATGAGTAAAAAGCTGTTTGGTGGTCATTACAGGCCTCCAAAGCACGTCTTTACTCGGCCATTGCTAAGCCACGCCCCTTCACTCAGATTTTTAAAGAAAAATTCTGCAGTCATGTGTGGCTGGGGCTTACTGGGTGTGAGTGATTTAAAGGGACCAGGCAAGACAACCTTAAAAATGTTCTGGTTTATATAATAAAAAAATGAACATTACAACAATGTGGCTGTAATCTTCGAGGCATTTTTACAGTTTTCTAATATCTAGAACTTTCATGTGCATTGTACTCGAAGATTGCTCTTTAAACAGATCCCCTTAGGCTTACAGTAGACTTCCAGATGGGGTGCTGTGCTGGCTATGTAGGATGTGCCAATCCAAAGGCAGACTGGGCAAAAATGTTTTCCCCCAAACTCCAAAAAGTATCCAGGAGTATTCCTGATCATCCCTTTAGGAATCTCTCCTTAAACTACTTCACCCCCCACCCCCCTGAAGCCAGCTAGACTCTATCCCTATCTCACATTCCCCACATTGCAGGGCAGGCCAAAATGATCCAACAGGGACTATCTATAGCCTCTCTGTGTCCAGTGTTGCTGCTCAAAATCTCATGTGAGCTCTGTGTCTAATTGGACATAGACTCCCCCAATATGGCCACCGCAAGTCAGTCCTCAGGAGGGTTCCCGTAGATCCAGAGGTTAATTGAAATCATTTGATTGTTTTATTTACTTATGGCTGCTAATGCAGACGTGAATAAGTGACCTGTGGATCACCACCTTATGCCTTGCTCTACTACCCGCTCAAGCAAGAGTCCCGCTCTTCAAGATGGCAACTGCTGGCATGAGAATCTACCTACAAGTGACACTATTGTTTCTGCTATAGCAAAGGAATTAGACTTTAGGACTCATAATGACAGTACTGGGAACATCTCACATTAGTTACACATATGCTTGTACTGTGCTAGTGAGCATAGTAGAGAAACGCTCACAATGTTCAACCCCACCAATGTGTGCTACAACTTACTATGCTGTAGTCCTGCTCTTTCATAGGAAAACTTTGTGAGAAGGCAAAACATAACTCTGCTGCAGGAAGAAAAACAACATTTGCATGAGATGTCCATTCTATTCCTGGAGGGGGCTGGCTTAAACAAAATGTTCACTTTTTTTCTTATGTAACCTCTGCACCATGACTTTCAATTTGGCAATAGTTAAGGATACCTGCGATCACTCATGTCTTCTCAATGGCAAAACTCACCATGGCAGTGCAATGTTTATTTCTAGAGCAGCTTTTGTGTATGGGCAGAGTAGGCAACAAATACTTAAAGCGGTTCTGCACTGACGATTTTTTCTTTTTTTGCGGAATGTATAAAAAAGATGTGTTTCAAATAAAAACCTTACTTGCCCTGACTTCGCCCGCTATCCATGTCCGTATTTCCGTTAAATCCTTCTTTTTATAAATGAGTTTTGGCCGATGTCATTTTGCTTGTAGGCATTTGAAGCCCACAAGCAATCACTTCCTCCTTCCCTCTCTTCGGAGGAACCATCATTCCTTGCTGGTTCCCGTGCATGCTCGGTGGCTACAGTTACTAGTGGCGTAATTAGAAATGTTGCCATGACAAACGTGGCCATGACCACAGGTGCCCGCAATCGTGTCATAGGGAGGTAGAACGGGGAGATGCTTTAAACAAAGCATTTCCCTGTTCTGCCTAGTGAAAGGACAGAGACTACTGCTCTCTGTCATCCAGAGCAGTGATCGCTGTCATGTGTGTTGTAGCCCCTCCCCCCACAGTTAGCATCACTCCCTAGGACACACTTAACCCCTTCACTGCTAGTGTCATTTACTCAGTAATCAATGCATTTTTACAGCACTGATCGCTGTATAAATGACAATGGTCCCAAAAAATGTCTGATGTGTCTGCCATAATGTCTCGGTCCCGATAAAAATCGCAGCCATTACTAATAAAAAACAAAATTATAAATAAAAATGCCATAAAATTATCCCCTATTTTGTAGTCGCTATAACTTTTGTGCAAACCAATCGAGCTGCAGCACAGTGGCCAAGACTACAGCAGTTTAACAGGACAGTTTCCTCTCAGAACAGGCCTCGCCATGGTTGACCAAAGAAGTTGAGTGCATGTGCTCAGCGTCATATCCAGAGTTTGTCTTGTGAAATAGACGTATGAGTGCTGCCATCATTGCTGCAGAGGTTGAAGGGGTGGAGGATCAGCCTGTCAGTGCTCAGACCATACGCCTGTCAGGGCTGGGCTCAGCCTTTCCTGATCAGAGCAGGCTGCTCAGCTGCCAGTTAATTGCCAGCTCCAATCTTTGCACAGTGAATCACCTGATAATGATATCCTGCTTGTCAAGTCCTGATGGTTAATTAAGCTGTTCAGTCCAGATCCTCTCTGCCTTCGCCTTGTTAAAGTGGTTCTGCACCTAAAAAAAATATATTAAAAGCCAGCAGCTACTAATATTGCAGCTGCTGACTTTTAATAAAATCACACTTACCTGTCCCAGGGTCCAGCGATGTCGGCGGCAGATGACGAGCCACCACCGCCATCCTCTGTCAGGGAATCGGGAAGTGAAGCATGGCGGCTTCACTGCCCGGTTCCCTACTGCGCATGCGCGAGTCACGCTGCGCGTCTCTTCAGATCTCCCACTGTGTCCTGGGAACTGTGTGTTTGCCAGAACACAACGGGGGGGGGGCGTCTGCGGGGGTCTGCGGCGGTCTGCCCGGAAGTGGGTGCAGATACCTGGATTATCCAGTTAACTGCACCCCCCTCCCCCCTGAAAGGTGCCGATTGTGGCACCGGAGGGGGGGAGGGATCAGATTAGCGGAACTTCCCCTTTAGGGTGAAGAACCGCTTTAACACATCCAGAGACTCTCTCCTGTGTACCTGTTAAAGACTTGCTTGGCTGATGTCCCTTCTGGTTCCTGATCCTGCTGGCTGTTTCACTATGCTGATTCTCCGGTTTTCTGATTTCCTGGCCTGTCCTGATGTAAGCTGATCCCCGATGTCCTGGTTTGTCTGACTATCCGTTTTCCGGTTACTGAACTCTGGCTATGTTTTCAGTACATTTATTCTGTTTACCGTTTACTATTATCATCAAACAAGTGTGATTTTTACTGGACTTCTGTCTCGGTCTGATTCATGGTTTCTGACAGTAGGCGAAGGCCATAAATTCAGAAGATGCAGTCAATTCACTTGTTGGAAATATTTTTTCCAAATTGGATGAGCAGGATCACCACATGGATCAGTTTGCCATAGTGTTACAGACGCTCCTGAATTGCACGTCTCACCTGGAATCTCCCACTGTGGCTGCCTCGGTACAACCCGTGTTGCAGGCCATCCTTGCTGCTGCTCCAGTCTCTGTGCAGGCACCTGCCTCGAGTATTACCTCTATAAGAGGTATGTCTGGTTCAGCTCTGCTTCCCCAGCGATTTGGGGGTCATCCAGTTCAATCCAGAGGATTTCTTAACCAGGTTGAGATAAGACAAAAACAGAACACTCCGTAGCTCAACTCACCAACCAGTCTGCCAACTGACCAAATTAACCTGTCTGCGTTAAAAACAGGGGTTTAGTTAGCACACATTTGCAAACACATGCATAAGCTGCAAGGCCTCTTCACGGCACTTTGTGTATTGCTTGCAGTCTTAACGCTACTGAATTTATAAGCGTCTCCACAATAGAAGCACATGCATTAAATGGATAGATGAGAGGCAGATGGGCCTGGAGGCAGCCCAATCCCCCTTAAAGGAAAAGGAGCACACTGGACACCCAGCAATAGCACAGTGGCAACAAAGAGATGCTTTCTGAGGGAGCCGTGGCCTGGGCAAACCCTCTATGGGAGACGCAAAAACCCATTGTCCTGAGTTACCCAGAGTTTGTGGCTTTATTTAAAAGGGTATTTGACGTTCCCGCATGCTCTGCTTCTGCTGCCAAATGCCTCATGTCGATCAAACAGAGTACCAGAACTGGTGCCGATTACGCCATTAAATGATGTACTCTGGCAGCAGAGGTTGCTTGGAACAATGAGGCCCTCCTGGCTGCTTTTTCTCATGGTCTCTCGCATACCATCAAAGATGAGATAGCAGCCCGAGATCTACCCACTGAGCTGGAGAGGTTGATCATGTTTATCATCCTCATTGACTCCAGACTCAGAGAAAGACTCTTTTAAGGAGCTCTTGTGGAAGCCTCCTGTACATTTGTCTCCGAGGCCTTGCCTCCCTCACCTCCCACTGGTACTGAGTCGGTCAGTGAAAGTTGGGCACTTGGGCTTCACATGTCTCTCTGCGGATGAGAGAACCTTTAGGAAGAGGGAGAAATTGTGCCTTTATTGTGGCCAGGCAGGTCGCTTTTTGAAGTCTTGCCCTACCTGTCCTGGGAACGCTCGAACCTTGAGGTCCCGTAGTGGACAGACCTTAGGTGGAATTTTTCTTCCCCAGTTATCCAGAAGGATAAGCCCCTGAACCCGGTTATCCTTTCTTGGTCTAAGTCATCCATTGAGATACAGGCTCTAATTGACTCTGGGGCTGCAGGCCTGTTCATTGATGCTGCCTTTGTATCTTAGCACTTGATTCCACTGCAGCTTCGTGCCACTCCACTTGCCATTGAGACTCTTGATGGGAGACCTGCCCATGTGACTCATGAGACTGTTCCATTGCCCATGGCCATAGGGGCTCTTCACAATGAGATACTCCAATTCCAGTCATTCCCTCACCTAAGTTTTCGGTGGATATTGCTTATCCTTGGTTACAGAGGCACAAACCCTCTTTTGATTGGTTTTGTGCTGAGGTTCTTTCCTGGTTGCCACAATGCAGCAAGACATGTTTTCAGAAGGTGGCTAAGGTCCTGTGCACCTCTTCACTCTCCTCCCTACTGGAGGAGTACTGCGATTTTAGCGGTGTCTTTGACAAAGGTTAAGCCGGTAGTTTGCCTCCACACTGGTCATACGATTGTACAATTGACCTTCAACCTGGTGCCATACCCTCTCATGGCCAGGTTTACCCTCTGTCGGTCTCGGAGGATAAGGCCATGGAGGAGTATGTTGCAGATGCACTTTCTCGAGGACTCATCTGCAAATCCTCGTCTCCTGCCTGTGCTGGTTTCTTCTTTGTGAAGATGAGTGCTGAACTGAGACCTTGTATTGATTATAAGGGTCTCAATCATCTCACAATTAAGAATGCTTATCTAATTCCATTGATTACGGATCAAGGGAGCAATGTTTTTCACAAAGCTTGATTTGAGAGTGGCATACAATCTCGTGAGGATTAAGGAGGGCGACGAATGGAAAACTGAGTTTAATGCCAGAACAGGCCATTATGAGTACTACGTAATGCCATTTGGCCTTTGCAATGCCCTGTCAGTTTTCCAGGAATTTATCAACGATGTCCTCCAAGATTTGTTGCAGCTATTTGTGGTGGTTTATCTCAACGATATCCTCATATTTTCCAAGTCCCTAGAGAGCCAACACATAGATGTCTTTCGTGTGCTTCAGAGAAGACAATCTCTATGTCATTTCCACTGCTAGTTTTTTGATGGACCCAGATAAATTTTCAGCAGTCCTACAGTGGCCACAACCCATGGGTATACGTCATCTGCAACATTTTCTTGGCTTTGCCAATTATTATCAGAAGTTTATTCATAACTTCTCGTCCCTGGTCAAACCCCTGACTGATATGACCAGAAAGGACGATAACCCACAAAGTTGGTCTTCGGACTCCGTTAAGGCCTTTGAGAGTCTCAAGACTACCTTTATTTCTGCTCCTGTGTTGGCACATCCTGATCCTATGTTACCCTTTATCCTTGAGGTTGATGCTTCTGAGACTAGACTTGGTGCCCTTCTGTCTCAACGTCCTACCTCTGAGAGCACTATGCATCCTTGTGGCTACTTTTCCAAGAAACTGTCGCCTGTGGAATGCAATTATGAGGTTGGGGACAAAGAGTTGTTAGCGATAATTTTAGCCCTTAAGGAATGGAGGCATCTCCTCAAAGGTACCACTGTGCCGGTTCTCATTCTTACTGACCATAAGAATCTCACATTCTTATCTGAGGCTAAATGCCTCTCACATAAGGGTGGGCTCTTTTCTTGTCAAGCTTCAGTTACATAGTCTCATTCTTACCTGGTACTATGTAAAGGGCTGATGCTTTGTCGCAACAGTTTTCCTCCACTTCCAATTTTGAATTGGTTCTTGTTCCAATGATTCCTTCTGATCGTATTCTGGTTACCATTTGCACCAATCTTACCTTCACTTTGGGTGGCAAAATTCCCACATCTAAGCAACTGGCTTCCATTTTTGCTCAGGAGATCTTTCACTTACATGGGCTACCCAAGCTGACCATCTCGGACAGAGATATTCATTTTGTGGTTCTGGTGAGCCTTTTGTGCACAGTTGGGAATTTAGATTTCTTTCTCCTCTGCGTATCACCCGCAGTCTAATGGGGGCCACAGAATAAGCCAACCAGTCCTTGGAGCAGTTTCTACGTTGCTATATTTCTGACCATCATAACAACTGGTCAGACCTCTTACCTTGGGCGGAGTTTTCTGACAATAGTGCCTTGAATTCTGCTTCTTGATTGTCCCCGTTTATGGCGAATTATGGTTTTCAACCTTCCAAAATGTTAGAGGAGTTTTTAAACTAGGCGACGAGGGGTAGGGTCCATAGATAGAGATACTCAGAGTGGAACATATTCCAGAGGGTAGTATTGGGGGCATTAGTGATAGGTTGACCAAACTACATAAACCCAAGGTAAATGTAGTAGCAAGTCCTAGTTGCAATCTCAGAACACCTAATAAAAGCATAACATGCGACTGGTCTAATCTATGTGGCATGTTCACCAATACAAGGAGCCTGGCGGACAAGATGGGTGAACTAGAGATACTGTTGTTAGAGGAGGATTTGGATTTTGTGGGAATTTCAGAGACCTGGTTCAACAGCTCTCATGATTGGCTGACAACCATTCAAGGGTATACCCTTTATCACAAGGATAAAGAGGGTAAAAAACGGGGAGGAGTATGCCTATATATCAAGAATAATGTACAAGTGAATGTGAGAGATGACATCATTAAGGGAGCTGGGGAGGAGGTGGAATCCTTATGGGTAGAGCTCCAAAGGGATTAAGCTAAGGGGAAAATAATACTGGGAGTATGCTATAAGCCCCCTAATCTGAGGGAGGAAGGGGAGAAGGATTTCCTATCACAAATTGGAGTAGCAGCAAGGATGGGAAGTGTTATCATAATGGGCGATTTTAATTATCCAGACATAAACTGGGCGGAGGGTACCACGCATTCATCTAAGGCTCGCCAGGTCCTAAATGTCTTGCAGGACAATTTTATGGGTCAGATGGTAGACGTACCAACTAGAAATAAAGCGTTGCTGGAATTACTGATTACCAACAATGCAGACCTGATCACGGAGATGGATATACGGGGCAATTTAGGTAACAGTGATCACAGGTCAATTGGCTTCAGTATAAATCACATAAATAGGAAACATAAGGGGAATACAAAGACACTGACTTTCAAAAGAGCCAACTTCCCTAAACTACGAACCTTGCTAAAAGGCATAAATTTGGATAAAATCTTAGGAACAAAGAACACAGAGGAGAGATGGGTTTGCTTTAAGAGCATATTAAATAAGGGCATTAGCCAATGCATCCCATTGGGTAATACATTTAAAAGAGCGAGCAAAGGTCCTGGATGGCTTAACTCGAATGTGAAAATGCATATAAAATTAAAGGAGAAGGCCTTCAAAAAATACAAGGTTGAGGGATCATCCTCAGCATTCAGACTTTATAAAGAATGCAATAAGAAATGTAAGGGTGCAATGATGGCTAAGATAGGACATGAAAGACACATAGCGGAGGAGAGCAAAAAAAATCCCAAGAAATTCTTTACGTTTGTAAACAGTAGAAAAGGGAGGACAGACCATATTGGCCCCATAAAGAATGAGGAAGGACATCTGGTTACAAAGGATGGGGAGATGGCGAGGGTATTGAATTTATTCTTTTCAGTCTTCATGAGAGAATCGGGGGGCTAACCAAAACTGCAGTGTTTATCCTCATGACACATCACAGGAAACACCTCCATGATTACCAGAGAACAGAATTAAAATTAGACTTGGGAAACTTAATATTAATAAATCACCGGGACCAGATGGCTTGCACCCGAGAGTACTTAGGGAACTCAGTCAAGTAATTGCTAGACCTGTTCCTAATTTTTACTGACAGTCTACTGACTGGAATGGTAGCAGCTGATGTAGCACCAATATTTAAAAAGGGCCCAAAATACATCCCTGGGAATTACAGACCAGATAGCCTAACATCAATAGTATGCAACTCTTGGAGGGGATGACAAGGGATTATATACAAGATTTTAGTAATGAAAACGGTATCATTAGCAGTAATCAGCATGGATTCATGAAGAATTGTTCTGGCCAAACCAATCTATTAACCTTCTATGAGGAGGTGAGTTGCCATCTAGATAAAGGAAGGCCCATAGATGTGGTGTATCTGGATTTTGAAAAAGCATTTGACACAGTTCCCCATAAATATTTACTGTAAGAAATAAGGTCCGTTGGCATGGACCATAGGGTGAGTACATGGATTGAAAATTGGCTTCAAGGGCGAGTTCAGAGGGTGGTGATAAATGGGACGTACTTGGAATGGTCAGGGGTGGGTAGTGGGGTCCCCCAGGGTTCTGTGCTGGGACCAATCCTGTTTAATTTGTTCATAAACTACCTGAAGGATGGGGTAAACAGTTCAATCTCTGTATTTGTGGACGATACCAAGCTAAGCAGGGCAATAACTTCTCCTCAGGATGTGGAAAATATGAATGCAATCTATACATTCAGGGGAGAACCTGTGGGGGACTCTAGGGTGGAAAAGGACCTGGCGGTCCTAGTAGATGATAGGCTCAGCAATGGCATGCAATGCCAAGCTGCTGCTAACAAAGAACAGAATATTGGCATGCATTAAAAAGGGAATTAATTCCAGAGATAAAATGATAATTCTCACGTTTTACAAGACTCTGGCAAGGCCACACCTAGAGTATGCTGTCCAGTTTTGGGCACCAGTCCTCAGGAAGGATGTACTGCAAATTGAGCGCGTACAAAGAAGGGCAACAAAGATGATAAAGGGTCTGGAGAATATTAGTTATGAGGAAAGGTTGCGAGCACTGAACTTATTCTCTCTGGACAAGAGAAGCTTGAGAGGGGATATGATTTCAATTTACAAATACCGTATTGGTGACCCCACAATAGGGATAAAATGTTTTCGTGGAAGGGAGTTTAAAGCCGCGTACACACGGGGCGGACTGTCTGGCCAACTTAGTCCGTCAGACAATCCGACGGACAGTCCGTCATACTTTCGAATGAACGGACATGACCACACACACCACTTTTTGAGCGGACTAATACGGCGTACTAAGTCCGCCATACTATCCGCCCTACTTTTGAAATGAACGGACTCGCCCACACACGCGGAGGAAAGTCCGCTCATTTCGAGCGCGTCTCCAGGTAGGCGGGGCCCGCGAAGGAGACGTCGCTGGCCCCGCCGCCTGGTATGGACTTAAAGGGGAACCCCAACGCCGAAAAAAATCGGCGTGGGGTTCCCCCCCAAGTCCACAACAGACCCTTGTCTGAGCACGCTACCCGGCCGGCCAGGAAAGGGGGGCGAGCGAGCGCCCTCCCTCCTGAGCCGTACCAGGCCGCGTGCCCTCAACATGGGGGGTGCCTTGGGGAAGGGGGGGCCGCGCGCCCCCCCACCCCAAAGCACCTTGTCCCCATTGTCCCCTGATGCATTTGTTCATCACAGCATTCCTGCATTTGAGGAGCATCTCCGTGGTCTTCGTTCCACTTGGGCACAAGTCCAGGAGGCTTTGCGACATGCCAAAGTACATACTCCATGCTGACCACAGATGCCTGCCTGTGCCTTCGTCCCAGGTTGGGGACAGGGTCTGACTGTCATCTTGCAACCTCCGACTTCATGTTCCCTCACTGAAGTTAGCACCACAGTTTATTGGGCCTTTCCATATTCTCCGCAGGATTAACCAGTGGCTTACGCTTTAGAACTTCGTTCTAATATGCGTATCTCAAATGTGTTCCATGTCTCCATATAAAAACCTTTGGTTTGCAACCACTTTACAATCTCTGTGCCATGTCCTCACCCAGTACAGATTGAGAACCATGAGGAATATGAAGTACAGTCCATTGTTGACTCCCATAGGTTCCGTGGGTGCATACAGTACCTGGTACGTTGAAAAGGGTATGGTCTCGGAGGAACGCTCTTGGGTCTCATGCTTGGACGTACATGCCCCTTTCCTCCTCAGTGCTTTACATAGACATTTTGTCATGGTTATGCAGTAATCTTTCTCTGTTAGCTTACCTCTCGTCATGTGTTCAGACTAAGAGGCCAGCCACTCTCACCTGGCTGTTTTTATAACCTCTCCTCTAAGCATGGCTCCACCCCAGGTCCTATCAGGAAACCCTATATTAACCTGTGCACTGCAAGCCAGTGGTACTGATAAACCATTGTGTGTGTTTAGCTTCCTGGTTTCCTGCTTGCCGTGTGCTCTACGTTTGTCTCTGTTACCGACCTTGGCATGTTCTCGACTATTTTTGTCTGCTTGTGACCTTGACCTATTGGCGTGTCGCCGACTATCCCTGTTAGCCTGTGACCCTGATCCTTTGGTGTGTCCTCTGTTGTTCCTGTCTGCTAGTTGCCCTGACCTCTGCCTTATCCCTTACTATAATTGTTGTTCCAGCCTGCTGCTTCCTTCTCCTGTAATCTACCGTGAGCATGAGCTGTGAGACCCTGGGGGCCACGACCTGGAGCCAGACTGCAGCGCAGTCCATCCTCACCACTAGAAGCTCTGGTGAACACCTGCTGGCTCTTAGGCCCCACGCCCTGGGGAATCTATGCTCTAGCTGCCTCTTGGAGGTGTGTTAATGATCCAGTAGACCTGCTTCCTGAACCTCCCAGGGTTCAATCCACAGCAGTCAGTCCTAGGGTCCACTACCTTAGCAGTGTACTCCTGACTCCTACGGAGTGCATCTGTCACCTGGTCTCAGGTGACCTGACACATTTCCCTTCAAACTGGTGGTTCAAGTCCTGCCTTTGCCTTGTCAACACATCCAGAGACTCTCTCCTGTGCACCTGGTAAAGACTTGCTTGGCTGACATCCCTTCTGGTTCCTGATCCTGCTTGCTGTTCCACTATGCTGATTCTCCAGTTATCTGATTTCCTAGCTTGTCCTGAAGTACGCTGATCCCTGGCTCCCTTATGTTCTGGCTTGTCTGTTTCAGGTATCTGAACTCTGGCTATGTTTTGACTACATTTACTCTGTTTACCTTTTGCTATTATCATTATTAAACAAGTGTGATCTTTACTGCACGTCTGTACTAGTATGATTCATGGTTTCTGACAACGCCGCACACTGCATGAAATTGGTCTGCATGGCTGTCTTCCCAGAAGGAAGCCTCATCTAAAGATTATGCACAAGAAAGCCTGCAAACAGTTTGCTGAAGACAAGCAGACTAAGGACATGGATTACTGGAACCATGTCCTGTGATCTGATGAGACCAAGATAAACTTATTTGGTTCAGATGGTGTCAAGCATGTGTGTGACGGCAACCAGGTGAGGAGTACAAAGACAAGTGTGTTTTGCCTACAGTCAAGCATATTGGTGGAAGTGCACTGGTGTGGGGTAACATGAGTGCTGGCCAGCTTGATTTGTGTAAAAACTCCCCCTCCTAGAGTGAGTAATTTGTGAAAACAGTATGATGTACGACTTTAAATTCTCTCCTCTCTCCCCTGCTTCTATTCCAAGGTAATAATATATATATATATATATATATATATATATATATATATATATATATATATATATATACATATATATATATATATATATATATATATATATATACATATATATATATATATATATATATATATATATATATATACATATATATATATATATATATATATATATACACACACACACACACATACATATATATATATATATATATAGATATAATATAAGAAAAATACACACACGCTATATATATATATATATATATATATATATATAAAATATATATATAGCCAATAATTTGTGCAGAGCTTTACAAGATGATGGCAGACAGTCCAGTTACTATACAATTCTTTGTAAGAGAAATCAAAGAAAATCTAAAAGTGTTATGGACCATTACTCATCATACACTTCATTCTTTCCTTAATCCAGTCACAAATAGTTATGTACTTTTATTTCCTTTTTCACCTTAACTTATGCTCTTTCCAGGAAAGCTACCGCGCTTGAAAATAAAAGTCACTGCCCAGATTTCCTCAATTACGTTTAAAGCCATCCTAAAACAGAGTAAAAAACTGAAAGTCTCGAAGAAGAAAAGGAAGAAGGTAATTGGCACTACTTTATATTGGTGTATACATGTGATTTAAATGTCTGGACTCTTTAAGTGTTACTAAAGGAGCCTGCATTCATTCTATCTGGTCTCCCACAGTACACAGAACATGGAAATTGAATTATTTCAGTAAATATAAACTGCTAAATACAATTTCTCATCAGCAGTATATAGTAATCTTGTGACTTCTATCAGTGTCTGCTTAAAGCTTGTAGGAGGATTTTTTCATTCTACTCTGACTGTCCTATGAGGCTGTGGGACCCCTGACCCCCTGTGCTGATTGGCCCTGTGCTAATCACATGCACCCTCCTAAGAAAAAAAAAAACTTTCTAGCAACACACACCAAACTGAGCATGTGCAGAGTGACTCCAAATACACATTTTACTCTTGTTGGTTTAGTAACACTTTATCTTAAATGCTTAATTAATAACTTTGTCTTGCCATAAAATGCTTGACATTAAAATAAAAATAAAACCTATACGGTTGAGCTATAAATTCCAATTGTTCTAGGCTCCACTCCTGGTTCTGCTGCTTGGTGGGGATACGGGAATAGCAAAAGTGTCTCAACAGAATTATAAATCCTTTGGTTGATAACACAGATCACCTATGTGTATATCAGCTATATGTTTGGTTATTTGCCTAGAATCCAAAGCTACTCAGCTACCTATTCCTGTGAGACAACACTGAATAGCAGACAAAAGGACAGGTCCTACTGCCTTGCATTCAGTGATAAAGATGCATAGAAAATAATTGTATCTATATACCCACTATTTGACAAAAGCACCCGTACATTAGCTTACCAAAGTACAAATGATACTTATTCATGTCTGTTCATGTTGACATGTTCTATTCATGTTTATGTTACCTGATCATGCTGTCTGGCAAATATTCAGCCTAGGCATTCGAATTTCCTGCCCTAAGCTCTGGAAGGTTCTTCATAGAGGCAGGGGAACAATCAAATTCCCAGGCTGTGCAGCTATGTACAGACACGGGCAATCAATCTCAGCTCCGATGATTACAGAGCAAGCCAACAACTAAATTTGCCTAGCGTTCTATCCTAGGAGGGCTCTACATATGTTGGACCAGTGTCCATTTACAATTTGGCCACTCATAGAGCTATCCCGGGTCTGCTTGTGTCCGCCAGGCACAAAATGAATGGGTATGGATGTCAAAAACCTGACATCCATCCTGTTTGGCTTTGATTCAGCACGGGATCTGCATATGGATGTCCTGCTCCGAGACCCTGCTCAATGTGGAAGAGCCCCAAAATCAAATGCCACCTTCAGCCTTGCACAGTTGTACAGGCTCTTGTACTAAAATCACTTACTCTGATTTCGCTGCATGCTCACTCATTCCCTTCCTGGAGGACATCTAGCATCATCTAGTCTGTACTCCCCTCAGTTTTGCTCACCTACTTTGCTTTGTGTTTTAGATATCTGCACTATTTTTATTATTTTTGTTTCCATTTGAAAAATATCTACCTTATCATGTAGCACAGCTAAAGGATACAAGAACACATACTGTTGCTGAGCAATCCACATGCTTTGGCACACAGTCTGCTGAAACTGATGCAAAGTTACTATGAGCAGCTTTTCCAGGTCTTTGCATTTGGCTACCACTCTTCAAATAGCTTCCATGTTCAATATGCTGTTGAGACCCTTCCTCTACATTCAATGATAAATTACATTTCACTTTCTCTAGAGAAAAACAAAATGCTTGTTTTTCCCAAAGTAGCTAATTACATAGTTCTGTGTACTGATTTTCTTTTTAATCTCCTCTGTGTAAACATGGAGAACAGCTTGTACCCAATGAGAGACCTTGACTGTATTACTAAACAGCATATTGCTTGGAATGAGGGATGGACATCTGGCTGACCCCCTCTGTACTTTCAAAGTACTTTAAGGATTGGAAAATATTTTTTATTCCATTATCTTTTGTACCCAAAATTTGCAAATGCTTTAATGTACTGATAAACACAAGATGGGGAGCTGCCGATGAGAATTCACTATCTTATTGTCAATTGATTATTATTCTTGAAAGGTGCAAAAGCATGTGTGCTCGTACTGTATAAGGTGCTGATACATTTTGCAGCTATTACGAGCAACAGCTTTATATCAGGAAAACAACAGCAAATGGCTGGAAGACTAACCCAGTTGACATCTAAGCTCAGTCACACGGTGGTGTCTCTAAAACTGGCTACACATTATACAATTTTTATACAACTTTCCTTTAGATTTACCAAAACCATATAATATGAGGTCAAACCTAAACACTTTCAAATTGTATGCAATCAGGCAGGCCCTAGGTAAATCCAAAGGAAATCGAACAAAAATAATTGTATAATGTGTAGCCAGCTTTATAATTACAAGGTACAATGTATGCATGTGGATTGGGGGCACGTCTCAAATCAAAAGTTTACATTTCATAGCACATTTAAAAGAATGTATCTCTTTGCTGAAATTTTGCTAAAAAAAACTGACATTTTGACAGAATTTGCCTTTTTTTTTTTTTTTATCTATTGGAAGGGTGAAATTAAGATGGTTTTTGGTTTTTAAGGGCACAGTTAGTTTTTAATTGTTCCTGAGGGTTAAACAAGCTCATTTCAAATACCCGGGGCCTGTTTTTTCAAGCAAACAACTTTTTAGCTTGGAACATGACATTAAATATGATGGAACCCTAATCTTTATACAAGTGGACAATAAAATGTAAAACTGTGTAAACATTTTTATTTTTTTAATTGGGTAGTGTCTTATTCAAGAAAAGTGTTTCTTTCTTGGTGCACATCGAGTGCACATAGAAGGAAACACAATGGAAGCTGTTACTAACATGGCTGTGTTTAGAAACTATTTTCGGAAGTGTTACATCATGTTTCACTTCCATAACGAAAAGTCACACAGTACTCAAAGAATGACCATACACTAGTAAAATTTAAATTGAAAATTGTTCATTTCAGAACGTTAATTTGATTCTCTAATGCTGCATACACACGACCGGACTTTCCGGCAGACTATATCCGACAGAATCAGTCCGTCAGACAATCCGATTGTGTGTGGGCTAATCCGATCATTTTTCATTTAAAAAATCAGACGGACGTAGAAATAGAACATCTGTCCAACGGACTCAATTCCTATCAGGAAAACCGTTCGTCTGTAAGCTGGTCCGACAGATCAAATACGATGCAAGGGAAGCTATTGGCTACGGGCTATTGAACTTCCTTTTTTAGTCCCGTCTTACGTCATCACGTTCATGAATTCGAACAGACTTAGTCCGTTTGTGTGTGGCCAAGTCCGTTTGTTCGGAAGCCCATCGGGACTCCGCTGAAAAGTCTGTCGTGGAGACCATTGGACCTAGTCTGCCGAAATGTCCGGTCGTGTGTACGCGGCATAATGGTTAATGAGGTCAAATTGATCATTTTCATGGTAGTGATGAGAAAAATTTAAGGGGCAGGGTGGAAAAAATTTCTCAAACTAACAAACTTCTAACAGTGTATGTGGTTTTTGTTAAGAAAATTCCAATAATTCCACAATTCAAATGTTGGAAGCAAATTAAATTTTGTAGTACTTTCAAAACATGTCTCCGATGGCATTATTGACTGTTCTAATGAAATTTTTTGTACCAATGTTTGCACAAAAAGTTTATGGCCAGCTAAAGCTATGCCAGCCCTCTCTAAACTGGTTAAAATATATTTGATCAGGTAATAGTCATCCAAACTGTGAACTTGTTAGCATATAACTTAGCATACCTATACTCTGATATGAGCTGAATATGCGCTGACTTTTTCAATCCAGATTAGATTAGTTAAATCATATGTTTTCATTTTTATGTTCTTTACAGAAAAACTGAGAAATCATACTCTTCTGCACTGAATGGACACATCCATCTCTACATTTTAAAGCCTTCATCACCATATTCAGAAGATGACTGTTGCGCTAGTGACCGGTACATTCATTTGATTGGCGCAAATTTACAAAACTCAGAAAATCTGTGGCTTTTCCATGTTCACATTCCAGTACTGCTGATTGTTCTTGACAATAAGGTATTTATAACTGCTTCCCGACCACTGTGCGCCGATGTACATAGGCAGAATGGCACAGGTGAGCATAAGGGCGTATCTGTACGTCCCTTCATAATCCGCAGGCAGCACTGTGACATGCCCACGGGTCCTGTGGGCAACGAGGAGAAGAAGAATGGGGAAATGTAAACAAGGTATCTCCTTGTTCTGCCTGGTGATATGACAGGGATCTACCGCTCCCTGTTATCGGGAGCAGTGATCTCTGTCATGTCCTAGGTATCCCATCCATCCTACTGTTAGAACACACTGAGGGAACACATTTAACTCCTTGATCACCCTCTAGCGTTTAACCCCTTCGCTGCCAGTGACATTTACACAGTAATCAGTGTCTATTTTTAGCTCTGATCGCTGTAAAAATTTCAATGGTCCTAAAAAAGTGTCAAAAGGGTCCGATCTGTCTGCTGCAATGTCACAGTCCCAATAAAAATCGCAAATCACCGCCATTACTAATAAAAAAACAAATTATAATAAAAATGCCATAAATCTATCCCCTATTTTGTAGATGTTATAACTTTTACGCAAACCCATCAATATATGCTTATTGCGACAGTTCTTTACCACAAGTATGTAGAAGAATACATATTGGCCTGAACTGAGAAAGACATTTTTTTTAGATATATTTTTTGGGGATATTTATTATAGCAAAAAGTTAAAATATTGCTTTTTTTTCCAAATTGTCAGTCTTTTTTTGTTTATAGCACAAAAAATAAAAACAGCAGAGGTGATCAAATACCACCAAAAGGAAGCTCTATTTGTAGGGAAAAAAGGACGTCAACTTTGTTTGGGTACAATGTCGCACGGCCACGCAATTGTCAGTTAAAGCAACGCTGTGCCGAATCGCAAAAAATGCTCTGGTCATTAAGGGGGTAAAAGTGGATAAGAGGGCCACAGAGGAAATTGCCCCACCCCCCCCCCCCCCCCGCCAGAAGGGGCCACAGACTTCCTTTATAAAAAAATTAAACGTATTTTCCCTCGCAAATTCAGTAGTGCGTTCATTGAGGACATTTTCCACTTTGCAGCCTTTCCCAAGCTCAGTCTTATCAATCTTCCTATTGCACACCTTCCAGAAAACAAAGCTCATCAGTAATGGGTGCTGCAGCGATTACCAGCTGGATACTGGAAACACAAAAACCAATGTACATATTTTCCAGCACACCAGGAATCTTCAGTTACCATCCAAAGGTTTTTATTGCAGATAGATCACATCACAAAGACAAGTGCAATGTTTCAGAGCCACGCAGGACCCCTTCATCAGGCAAACTCAGGTCATGTCTCACTCCATCTCAACAATGTTAAAGATTTTGCAGATGCTAAGTGCAGGAAGAAAGATTTTTTGTAAATATTATAGTGTGATGCATAACTGTGATGTATGACTTCCCAGTTCCAATTACCTGTGTAATGTGTATTCTTAAAGTCAATAAAATGTCTTTTTGGGGACCTAACTTTTATTTGTCACATAATTAAATTTCTTTGTTGAGGGCTCTCAAACTTGAAGTGCCCTGGGTCCCCCCCAAGGTCTAAATCCGGCACTGATTCTACCTGCTTTTCAGTAACAGCATTGTTAAACTTGAACATTTTGCATAATTTCCAACAAAACACAGTTGTATCCACCATAGCTACACATAAGCCCCTGTACACACGGTTGGAGATTTCCACAACCAAATCCGTCGGATTTTGCCTGTCGGATTTTGTCCGTCGGATCTTGTCCGAAACTGTTGCATACACACGGTCGGACAAAGTTGGCGAAAAATCCGATCTTTCAGAACGTGATGACGTAATTTCGTTACGATGGGACTACATTCAGTCTAATAGCCAATAGCTTTGATGTAGGAATTTGATCTGAGCATGCGTGGCACTTGGTCCGATCAAAATTCTCTACACATGATTGGAGTATGTCCGATCGGCCCAGTTGGTCGGGAAATATTTCCAACATGTTGGAAAATTGGGTCCGGCGGATATTCCGACGGAATCAGTCCGATGCATACCACACACAGTCGGATTATCCGACGACACGGTCCGATAGGACACATTCCGACGGATTCTCCGACCGTGTGTACAAGGGCTTAGACATAGCCATCTATTGGCAAAGACAAAATCAAATGTTGATTCTGTAGAATCATTTTGGACTCATTTAGCAAAGTTGGACAAGAAAAGGACATTTCAAAAGATTAAGCTGAATAAACTGAATTTCCCACCTTACCTATCATTTTAAAATTAAAAGTCAAGACTGTTTAAGGTCACCTTTGAATCTAATCTAATTTATTTCTAATCTAAAATCTCTAATTTATTCAAATAAACATAAGCTAAAGGCCTCAGGGATGTCTCTGCATAAAAAAATGTAATGGCACCTTTGTATAACACTGCCCTTAAAATCAGTCCAAAAATTGCAATCCTAAAACTGAATCCCACTGAAGTCTATGAGGGGGGGGGGGGGGTGAATTGGCAATCGGTGCTGGGCATTTTCTAGACTAATAAGCAACGGATTGCCAATAAAAGGCATGGACTGCCAAGGAGTGATGAGCCCCGCTGGTTGATTTCATTTTTATTTTTGTTTTACCTTTTTCTTTCATGGATATGCAGGCTACGCAATTATAAGCCATCATTATGCTGATATAGTGTGTTTGACTGTGGTACCCTCATTATCATATTTTAGAACTAAGTTATCATCCTTCTCTGAGATTCTTGTGTGTAATGTTAACAGATTGTATCTCCTTTCAGTTTCTTATTGGAAGCTTGTATGCTATCCAGAGAAAGTACATTTTATTTTTTATTTTTATCTTTGTATTAAAAAATATAAACTCTTAATAAAAATTGTCAGTTATAAAAAAAAAAAAAAAAAAAAAGGGCATGGACTGCTGGACACTGCCATAGTGGAAATGTACCAATAGATTTTTGTTTTATTTTTTTAAATATTAAACAGCGGGGCAAAAACAGCAATCCAGCTTGAGAGATGCCTTTAAGCTGAGTGTGAAGTTACAGAACAGTACAATTCTCATTAACAGTGTCAACGACACAGTATTCTGGATTTACAACGACACAGTATTCTGGATTTACAACGACACAGTATTCTGGATTTACAACGACACAGTATTCTGGATTTACAACGACACAGTATTCTGGATTTACAACGACACAGTATTCTGGATTTACATGTTTACGGTGTGGAATTTATTTTTTAAATTTGACATCATTACTTGGCTTAAATGCAGCAGCAAATTTGCCAGTGGCAAAACTGTTTTATGGTAGAATTTGTGGGCTTCTTCTTTTTGCAGTAAAAAATTGTCTAAAGGCAACGAGTACAGGTAGGTGTTTTTTTAATGAATTAATAGACCACAGATGACACTGCAGTACTGGCCAACAGCAGAACAATTTTAAACAGCAAGGGTAGGCCCATTTTACTGGTTGGTATATACAATTTTTCACACATTATTTAAATAAGCAACTGTGGGCTAATTTACACCATATGCGCTGAGAGACGTTTTACCGCATGGTAAACGTCTGTCACCACAGGGACACACAGGAAACAAGTGTTTCCTATGAGTCCCATTCACACTGCAACACAGCCTTGTGCTGACAAAATGTAAACACCCTACAGAGGTGCTATCACACTAAAGTATAAATAATCCAAAAAATGATGTATTAATGTGGGATAATGGGTATAACACTCAGATTTGAAGTCCTAGAATATTATATTATATATAATATTATTATATAAAGAGACCTCTCTTGTGAGTACCCTATGTTTATTGCTAATAAAAATTGGATATATTTTAAAAGACCTACTACACTATGGTTTGCTTTCTCTGATTAAACTGGGCTCTATTGGGATAAACTAAAGGTGGAGAGTGGAGCTGGGGAGAGGAGTCTTAAAGTGACCTGCACCTGTGCTGTGACCATTTTCTTGCCAAACATGCTTTTGTGGAGAGAGTGAAGGAGAGATGCAGATCCAGAAAGAGGAGCCTTAAAGGGACCCTCACTTTCACGCTTTTTTCTCCTTGCCTTGAGGTAAGGGGCCATTACTCACTTAAGTGTGTTGACACAGCGAAGAAAACATATTTTTACACACCCTGCTTTCCATTAGCTCTGTAGGGTGTTTATCAAAATAATTTTGTTCATTTATTTATTGTTCACTACAAATTACTATTGTTTGGACTCTTAGAAATATTTTTTATAATTTTTTTAGATTCTTTGCAGTCTTTGAGGTTAGTGCATGGGACCAGTTTACACTTGTCACTGAACTTCCACACGCACAATTTGTTCTTAAAATCATCCACTTTACTCTTATTTTCTTTTTTGGATATACAAATTTTACGCACCCATGCACCTTATATGACTTCAAGTCTGAGTGCGATACCCATTTCTCCACATTAATACAATTTCTTTTGGATCATCTATACTTTTGGTTGTTAAATACTTCTGTAGGGTGTTTACATTTCTATCACTTTGCACTTTATATTTATTAATGTTTCTAGGACTTCAAATCTGAGTGTGATACCCATTGAAATGGATATTTTGATGATAGGCAACTCCTATCCTCATATTGATTAGTGGTTCCAAATTAATAACTACTGCAGTAGGGAACAGACACAAAAGATACGCTCAGCATCTTTCCAAATAACCGTTCTCCTTTATTATGACGCATGTGAAGGCTTTTATACACATGATTACGTAGGTATCACATTAATATTACAATTGTACGTTTATGGTAACAAGGGGCGTTACATAGGCAGGCTTATTCTAATCAGAACTCGAAAGAATGCAAAACATGTACTGAAAACATTATTAGTGCCGTGTGCACAGTGAGGGCATTGTGCAATACATATAAAATAGAATACAATTATATACAGAACCTACAAATTTCCATTACAGTCTCCTCTCTTTTGATCAATATTTTGATCACTAACCATACCTGCTATCACCTTTAACCTGGAACCTCCACAGGCTTAGGTGGAGGTAGTCCTGGCCAAAGAGGCAAAAACTCCATTGTGGAGAAAATAATAGCTGAGCAGCTTTTTTCATTACAAAACGACTTTTCACTGTGAAAAACAAATGATTGATAAGACATATTTACAGAGTACTGGCTGTACACTCCTGTGGCCAGAATGGCCTTCTAGCTTAATTGCTGGTATGCTGACTTATCAGCACATGTAAACACAGACAATTCTACATAAAATGGAAAAGGTACAAAAGACAAATATGACTTCAACATGGCTAAACTACTTTTCAAATATCTATATCCCTTACAATTAAAGTAATTAAATCAAAAAATACCCTAGACTGTTATCGCAAGAGGGAAACAAATCAAACACAGAGATTTCTTTCATTTAGTCATATTACAGTGTCTGGTGTGGATTTGGGTGACTTTTCCTTCAAGTTTTGCAAAACTGTACATAAAATAGATGCTGTATTGAGTCTCCAAACATTTCCTTATATATAAATGTCTCTTAACAATCCACAAGTCAACTGGCTTTAGTTTTAGATCCTTCCAAACTTTTAGGATCTGGAATTGGGGAGAAAACACATAAATAAGTTTGTCAAAAACCTTAAAAAATCAGCAACATTCTCTGTGAGATCCGAAAGGAGGACTTCAGCTGCTGAGACAAAATATAAGCAAGTGAGTAACACACTCCCAAAGCAAATCCCATAGGGAGAGAGTCCAACATCCCCCTACGGGCTTGATAAAATATAATAAAACATTCAGGCAAAAGTTTTCTAGTTTCTTACTCTACTTTGTCCGCTACATTGTAGACAGTAAGGGGTGTAAAAAATAAAACCTCAAAACTTCTAATAAGGACTCTCCTATAAAAATGATTTCCTCTGTTACTCTCTGTAGATTCTGCACTCTGTACTTACAAACTACTTCTGATAACACTTTTTTTTACTGTGGCCTGTGCAGTAGCATTTGCCACTGGACATCCAGAAAACATGTCCATACAAACAAAATACATACTAAGATCCTGACTTGGGCATCTGGATATATCTTTTTGTTATCTCTGGAAGGGATGTTCAGCTTTTGGTAACACCTTTGGTAACAGGTAAAACAAGAAGTGGTATGTTATAAAAACAACTGTGGAGAACCCTGGCTCTATCCCACGCTCATTTACTAAGGCAGCCATAACTGCTTGTGACTGATGACACGGTCCACGTGTCAAGCTGGAGGGAAAAGAGTGTCTGGCAGACATAAATGATCACCTTTTCCAAAGTCTTGTTTCGTAAGAAGTTGCCCTCTGTGGACCACTTGTGCTTCTCGTTCTGGGGTCCTTAAAGTTGAATTATTAATCCCAGCTATACTGGGCCAGAACTGGGGTGGAATCTGTGAGTTGCACAGACCCAGCAAGTGTCCGGGGCTGTAAATGCAGCATCCTTAGAGTCGCCTGGTCTGCTTCCATATTTGAGTTTTACTGTTAGTATGGCTACCTCAGTAAGAACCTGGAAGGCTGAAAACAGCCGATCAAAATAACTTAGCATGCTTGATTGGTTTACCCGCCGAAGTAAAAACAAACTTCTGACCCTTCAAATGGAACCAAAAGCTCTCTATATCTCGACTATCTATATAAATATATACTCTTTTTATAGCTCACAGGCTTTTCTAAAACATGGAGCTCTGCTTCTTGAGCTGGGGAAAAAGGATCCAATGACTCTGAATACAGAGTTTCCTTCTGGGTGATAAACTTCATCCTCAGTATAAAACCAGGAATAACACTACAAAAAAGTAAATACTCGGGTCTTCAGGGAGTGTGTCCTGCACTGGGCTCACAGCAGCTGATTCCCACGTCATCAATTTAACACATGTGCTTTTTTTTTGTCTCCAGCCTCCTCCAATAGAGGCAATAAGGTGGCTGGATTCAAATGTACACATTTTTCATTGTTAGATTTGTACATAAACACACAAAACAAATTCATATTTTGAACCTTTCATTAGACAAACACTTAGCTATATATTTGCTGTGCAGAATGTCGGACTATTAAAAATTAAATATTCAACCAAAATAATATCTGTAACTTTGTCTAATAGCAACTTTGCATAAAGCTACAGCTCTGATCTATCGGGGTGAACCCTTGATTACTGGGTCCGGCTTGCATAAACAATGGCTTGTTTTCTATCATGCTGTTTGTGTAAGAACTCCAGTTTCATGTTTCAAAAAGACAACTTTTTCCTAGCAATATTATAATAAATGATAAGAATACCCTGCAGTCATGCAGAGATTTCCATAAACCCTAAGTATTCTTATACTTATACCCACTGCATTATAAGGAAAAGGGACACATCATTTCACAATCCACACATTCTGCTTTGGATTTCAAAAATAAAAATACATAAAAACAAAAGGACCAACATTATGTATGACGGACCAGAAAGCACTTGGCCATCAAAAACTTTAAACCGACTGGCTGCAGGCAGCAGCTATCCTAACAGGGTGTATGGACTTGATGTGATGGGTCTGTTATATTTACATGTTATTATTACTCTCACATCATGGACCGCACATCAAGTTATTATCAGACTTTAAGATTTCATTTCTGTAGAAAAACTTCCTTATGTATCCCATCCATCTTGGCTTTGTTAAACATTATTGCAGCTGTATTCAAATCAACAACCTCATCTTAATCTTTTTTTTCTTTCCACTTAATAAATGTAAAATTACAAAATTGTTATCTTAATCTAAACAAATTCCTTTTTTTACCAATTTCCCCATTAACCTGGATTTAATTTCCAACCAAAGGTTGTCTAAACCAGTTTCAATATATCTATATTTATTAATAAAATTGTTAAACTCATATTAGAAATTAATACTCATATGATAATTTCAATATCACACACTAATATATATGCACAGATAAATGTCCTTAAACGGGGACATATTACTTATTTTTACTCAATTTCTCTCTCTTTTTTTTTTTTATGCACTGTTTCCACTATCACAGGATATTAAATTTGTGTAAGACACAGTTAATTTGTAACCTTCATTTTACCATGTTTGGAAAACAGATTCAAAAATAATTGTGATCACATTGTTTATCATTAGATTCGTTAACCCAGCACATTTTGTTATAAATGTTTTGTCTAAAAAACTGAAATTGGCATGGTGTCCTCCAGCTTATCACCAATCTCTCATGTCAGCCACATTCTTTCAGGAGAGCACAAAGGAGGGGGTCACATTTGCGTACATGACACAACCGAGCGAACTAAAGGTTCCAGCATTCACAAACATACTCAAATATATCTCTAAAATTGCTTACATTATTCCCATTTGTACACAACATATGCATATCATTCTCTCACTTTCTTTTAACGCTTTTTATTACTTTCTTGCTTAAATTTCTGCTTTCTTTATTTTGTTCTGATATCCTTTGCATCCAATGTATTGTAAGTCCATACTTCACATACTGTACCTTCTATGATCAGACGGGCAGCCATAGTGCTCATCCCATCTTCCCTCTCTGACAACATATAAAGCATTCTGTTTTAACTCTCATTACTGTTTCTTGACTTTACTAGTTGTAGTGCCTGACCCCAAATTCATCCCACAACTTAACATCAAAAGTCTCTTTCTCTCTAGTGTTAATGTCACTCTTGATCCATCCTGCTCACATAAATAGCTGTTTCTCTAGCTGTATACTCTGCATGATTCTTTGTCCCTGCGGACTTTGGTGGTAACCCAGTTACCCTTTGTGGATCCCTGTCCACTTTAACCATTAATCTAGGGGCTCAGTATAGGCGGAACCACATCTTCGGTTCATATATAGCGCTCCTCTTGCGCTGGGCATTTCTGAGGGTCTCTTACCCATCATTCCCTTACTTAATTTAATGCCCATAATGACTGGCCAGTCTTCTCTACATGTGCCTATACCCTCTTGCCTCTAAACTACTTTATGTAGCAGATGTACTACATTATACTCTGTGAACAGCACTATTCTTCTCTTTCTCTATAACACTCTGATGGACAGTAGACAGTGACAACATATCATATAACCACTAATCAATACAGTTCGATTAAGGGGAGTAAAATAGGTACCCTTTGTCCCGAAAATGCCTTACCGATCAAGGAAGTCTGATAACTCAAATGTAAGCAAAAGGCTTACCTCAGCCGGCTGATTATCAGAAATTCCCGGATCGTCTCAAGCTCCTCGTTTCGGATACTCAGGGTCACCTGATAACCCCTCCTGGCTGGCTTCGCCACCTGAAATGGATATTTTGATGATAGGCAACTCCTATCCTCATATTGATTAGTGGTTCCAAATTAATAACTACTGCAGTAGGGAACAGACACAAAAGATACGCTCAGCATCTTTCCAAATAACCGTTCTCCTTTATTATGACGCATGTGAAGGCTTTTATACACATGATTACGTAGGTATCACATTAATATTACAATTGTACGTTTATGGTAACAAGGGGCGTTACATAGGCAGGCTTATTCTAATCAGAACTCGAAAGAATGCAAAACATGTACTGAAAACATTATTAGTGCCGTGTGCACAGTGAGGGCATTGTGCAATACATATAAAATAGAATACAATTATATACAGAACCTACAAATTTCCATTACACCATTATCCCACATTAATACATAATTTTTTGGATTATTTATACTTTAGTGTGATAGCACCTCTGTAGGGTTTTTACATTTTGCACTTTATATTTATTTTGACACTTCACATATCTTACTATATTTAACATTGTTATTACTACCTTTACAATACCAGCCAACACTAGGCAATATATGAGTGAATCAGAGAGTTTTTAGTTCTGTTTAGCATATTTGAAGTAGTTGTACTTACCTGATGAGCACGTGGCACTTTTCTTCACGCAATATTGATGTCATTTAAACACATATAGATTTAGAGTTGATAAGTTATATGTATACAATAATTGCCTCTGTAGGGCGTTTATTTATTTTTAAATTTTTTTTTTTGCGGTAACATCCAACACTAACACACTTCCGATAGTTTTATATACATCCAACATCACTGAGTGTCAGCACCTCTGCAAGTGTGTTTATGGTTTTTTAAGAGTGCAACTTTTAAAATGTAGTCCTTTTCTTGGCACCTTATTCTATAGTTCTTTCTATAAATTACCTACACCATAATGAATTTCTAATCAAATAGAACCATCTAGAAGATATCATCTATACAAATATATATGTTCTGAATAGGGTAAGAATAGCGCGACATCAACTTTCCTTACATACTTTCCCTAGTGGACACGGCTTGGTACATATCGGTGTATGCAGCTATTCATATAAATAACCTTCACTAGGAGCAGCGCAAGAATAACTATTTACTATCATGCATGAGGCTGGCTGCTTGGTAAGAGCCTGGAAGCTGAGCTGAAAGGACATCAAGTAAATCTGCATTCTTACGGTATCACCGGATCGGCTGCAAGATTCTGGTTCCTAATTTCATCCTTCGGTTACAACTAAGTTCCTGTGAGAGACTTTCTGTATTCATCTAAAGTTTTACAACCAAGTCTGTGGCAGAGACCTTGCTAAGTTTGAATCACTTGTCGGCTGCTAAATCCATAAACCAGGATTTATCTGACAGCTGAGGTATCCAGTTGCGAGTAGCTATTCCCTGGATCATTTAGAGCAGGGGTGCCCAACCTTTTGAAGAGCAAGGGCCACATAAGCGACTTGGGAACTGGTCGCGGGCCACAATGAGGGGAGCGGATGGATGGTATGTCTGTGTCCACTCTGCCATGGGTTGGGCACCCCTAAAGTAAACCCACTCTCATCCTTTCTAAACTACTGCAATATTGGTTATCTAGAAGGATATACATGCCTCCTGCATGTATACTTCGCTGTCAAATGTCTCCCCTCTGTCTGCTATGAGACCCGAAAAACTGCAGATTTTGTGGGTGGGTCTGTTTTCCAGGGCTCAGTGGGTGGAGTCGTGATGTCAGTAGACTCCCTGCCACCTCTACACTCCCCTTATCAACATGCATTTTCTCCTGTGCATTTCTTACACTGAACTTCTGCTATGATCACTAACTATCCAGTCAAAACCCAGAAAAGTCCCCACATGACTTCAGCATTCCCAATCATGCTGAGGTGTGGAACAGCCAATCCTTGCAGAGCAGCAGAAGAAAGGAGTGGGAGCGAATTAAAAATTAATGCATGTCTCTTAGGCTAGTGCACGAGATATGTAAACCACCTGTCACTCACAGCAAGGTGGAGGATTTGACAACATTTTTCTCTGTCAAGATTTATCTCACTGAACAATAAAAGAAGATTGCTCAGAGCAGTGGCGGAATTATAGGGATCGCTGAGATCGCCATGGCAACCGGGTCCCTTGCTGCAGTTCTTCGATTAGGAGGAACGGCAGGGGCGGCTGAGAGGAGCTCCCCGATCGTCAGCCGATTCCGAACTGTAAGCGACACGGTGCAGGGATCTCCTCACATTAGCCTAAAGTGAAAGCAGTGTGTGCTGTGCTCTTTGTCTCCCCCTACAGTGCAGTACTCGCCAGGAAGAGCTAAGGTAAAGGACTGCCGTTTTTTATAAGTCTATCTACTGTATGTGTGTTTATATGTGTGTGCATGAATGTGTGTGTGTGCATGCATGTCTGTGTGTGTGCATGCATGTATGTGTGTTAATGTATGCGTGTGTGTGCATGCATGTATGTGTGTGTGTGTGTGTGTGTGTATGTGCATGCATGTATGTGTGTGTGTGTGTGTGCATACTGTTGTGGAAAATTTTATGAAGATGCATTTTAATATGTATTGTCATAAGAGTCCCCCCAGTTTTCGTTTTCCCCCGCATGATCTAAAGAGCTGACTGAGGCAGACTGATACTGGTTGAGACCTGTTAGGTAGTGGATAACTTCCTGGGATTGGAAAGAGGGGGGTATGTCCGCCAGTGAAAGGGCCCCTGTGCATTGCACAAACGATCGTCTGAGGGGATATGTTTGCTCTGCAAAGATCAGTTGTGGGCGAATGTACGCTCATTGTCTCTGCTGTGTCTGATCAGCACATGTCGGGATTCGCAGCGTGCATCTGCAGATAACCTTCCATCCACAAGGAAGGGTAGCATAATCCAGGTATACATTGTTCTCTGGAACAATGTATATTAAGGATTTCTATCAGCAAAATTGTAGTCATCATTCATTGGTTATTGTATAAATTAATTTATTCTGTGTCATATCTTTATTTGGTCATGTCCTTATATGGTCATTAACATCCTGTGTTGTTCATTTTCCTGTGAGGTCACAAAATGTGTAGGAGGGGTTTAGCTGTTGGAGGCAAACCCTCCAGGGTGTGGCTTCCTGTTTATATGTAAATAAAAGCAGATGCACGGCTCAGAGAACTCAGAGATAGTGACCGATTTGAGGACGTAAGAATGCTGGTGATGTCTCTTTATTTGGATGAGTGGGTTGAAAGGTAAAGTATTATATCATTTAGATAAAATGTTATTATTATGAGAAACAGGAGATTTGGCTGTGTGCATAGCATACATCCAAGTCTCCATGACAGATGGTGAGCCAGGTAGGAGCAAGAAGAGCCCCTCTGCACAGGCTGAGAGTGGGGGGAAAACAGATCCCAGTCCAGGACATCAAAACTTTGTTGTCCTAAGACAAAAGGGGTACGTTTTCTCTGCCTGATGTGCTGAGGGGGCCCTGCTTTGCGAAAAGAACAAATTTTACATCTTTTTGAAATAATACTGGAAGTTTGATTGTGTGTGTTAGTGTATGTGTGTGTAAGTGTATGAGTTATGTATGGTGTTTAAAAGAATAGATTGAAGTTGTGTAAGTAACTGAATGAGAAATGGAAACTGTATATTGTATATAATTTGTCAGTATAGATGTGGCATTAGTTGCAACCTGCAATGTGTAGGTGCCTGAGCAGTTTGTAACTGCATGTTTGTGGCCATGCATGGGGGAAGGGCAGCCACATGGCTGCTCCATTGCTTACAATAGAAAGGATTTTGTGTTGACAGGGCTACGCCCTGTGGGAGGGGAACCCTAATGTTCTGAGCATACACACAAGCATCACTGTTTGTATTTCAATGGTTTATTATGGAAGCTGATGCCACAGTGAGCATATGAACTTTAGGTGGGCACAAGATTGTATGTTTAAGTTGTGCATTTACATGTAACTTTAACACTTTTAAATGTGAGTTAGCCTAAAGTGTTTGTCTATGCATTAAGTGTTCATGCTGATGTCCCAAGTTTGTCAGGATTTGTGGGGAGAACTTTGTGTAGCTAACTGAATAAATCTTGGTTTTGGCGGGAAAAGCAACTGCATTTGGCTGCCATTTTCTTTTGTAGTCTGCCATGTGACCAGGGTCAGTGGCCATTTTGAGGAACTGCGAGTCTTCCTATAGGGGAAGGTGCAGACACCATTCCCTTGTGTGTGAAACCATGTGATATGAGCCACCATCTTGTTTCTAGGCATCATTTCTGTTTTCTTTTAAGTGAATGTACTGTAAGCTATTGTAGGTTAGCTGTTTGTACTTTTTATCAACTTTTCAGTATAAGAGTGGCAAATTTTGTATTGGATTTTGGTTTTGGCAGGAAAGGCTCCATTTTGTGGTGGCCTGGCTTTTGTTGTAATCACCATGAGGTCATGGTCGGCGGCCATTTTGAGGGGTCAATTTAAGGACTTTGTGCTTTTCAGCTTGTAAATCATCCCAGAGTGGAAACTGCTCCAATTCCTTTGTGTGTGTAGCCATGTGTTCTGGGCCGGCACCATTTCCTTTTAAGTGTATTCTATTTTTGTACTTTTTACATGATTTTTCAGTAAAGCTATTGCATTTTCTGTATTGAATTTTGGTTTTCATTGAAATCTCTGCTTTGCACTGGGTTTCAGTGGACAGTGAAACTAGCTTTAACTATGAGTTTTTATAAACAGCGGTTATTTCTATTTTACAAATGTATGGGAGTTTCCTGACAGACTCCATGGCAGCCTACATGTGGGTTTAGTCCCACCTCCACTGCCCTATAGGACGATACTCCCATAAATCTTTGCTCCCTGCCAGAGGCTGCGTTCTTTTTTTGTACTCCTCCAAAGGACCTATTTTGTGGTCTTCCTACCCGAAGATTTCCAATTATCTCCTGCGATGCGGACCGGCCGAGCGACCTGGAGTCGCATGATTCCAATAAGCTCTAGCTACTAGCAGGGTATGGAATGGGCATATGGAAGAGGCGCTGAAGAGGTGTATTCCTAGTCACCGACAGGCAAAATCGCGCTCTGATCGTTTATCCTAGCTACTAGCAGGTGACCTTCACCCTACAAGTCCGGCATGCATGTTTGCTTACTTTCGGCCAGTTGTCGTTCGTGGGAGTGGTGAGTTTGTTCTTGTTGTGTCTATGGCAGCTGTTTTTGTTTTTGTTCTGGTCCCATGTCTTTCCCCTTGTTTCCCTGTGTTTCCCCACACACTGTTTGTTCAGTGTGTCTGGCTGGCATGGCGGCTGGTTCCTCTGCGTTCTAGCCGCCGATCCACTGCCTCGTTCGTTCGCACGATCGTTCTGTGCAGGCGCGAGTTCGGCGCAAGAACGAGGCTTGGGTCACGCATGCTCGTAGTGGTATTCGCGCATGCGCACTAGCGCTATGGCTGTTGCATTGATGACGTCATTAAGGGCGGCAGTTTTAAAAGGAGAAAACAATTGGCAAGCCTTGGAATGCTTGTTGGTTTGCAGCAGTGTTCCTGTGACTTGATTTTTTGCTTCTAAGGTATGGGATCTCAAGGGGACACGTTTTCTTCCTGTCTTTCTGCTGCTTTATATTCTCCTAACAAGGCTGTTTTCCTTGCAGCCTGATGGACCCTTCCAGAGCCCTGGATCCGTCACCACCTGCTAATGGCCAGCCCTCTCGCAGCAGGTATATGGTAGGGCGAAGGTCTCCCTTGTAGTGCCTGCGGGGGGGGGGGGGGAATTGTTGGATCACCAGTATCTGATGGCTTCCATTAACACAGATGATTCCTTTCTCTTTGTCAGCCCTTCTAGGTCTATCTAGCAATGGAGTTCACGCAGAGGAAGTGATTCTTCAAAGTCGCATCGCCGGCGTTCCTCTTTCAGATCCAGACACCATGGTTCTCCCTCGAGATCCAGTCACCATAGCCGGGAATCATCTCGACTTTCCACGGCTCACTCCAGTCACGCAACTGAAGGTCTCTGCTAGGGATGTAGGGCCCATGTCTCTGTTAACAAGTCCCTCTGTGATACCTGCTTTGTGAAAGCAACTGGCGAAAGGAGTGATTCTGACCAGCAACTAAAGTCTCTGGGTGAGAAGATGGTTAAGGACAGTTTAAAGAAGCTGGAGGCTCCCCACATGTCTCTCATTGAGTCTCCTCGATCCCCAGCAAGGTATACTCAGGCTCAGGATGCCTGGGAGTCCACTTTACCTAGCCATCCATCCGCTGCCCTCTCAGATAGCGAATCTGAAGAAGAAGAGTCTGGCACCGGTTTTGACTTTACTCCCTCCTTTGATCAAAGCCATCAAGGAAACTTTAAATTGGGAAGAGCCAGTGACGGCTCATGCAAAACAGAGGAAATTTTTCAAGAAAGTAAAGAAGGTACGTATTAGCTTTCCTTTTCTTTCTGAATTGGGTGAAGTTATTACGGACAAATGGGGGAAGGTGGAGAAGAAGAATTCCCTCGTCTCTAAAATTCAGAGGCTTTACCCCTTCAAAGAGGATCAGGTCAGCTCCCCTTTAGAAGACACTGTTTCATTCAAGGATGCCCTGGATAGAAGGATAGATTCTGACTTAAAACGGGTCTATCTTACAGCAGGCATGGCTTGTAAACCTTGCCATATTGTCTAGAGCGATGAAGATTTGGTCTGACAATATGGATAAGACACTCAGAAATGTCTTGGAAGACCTGGCCAAGAGCTCACCCGTCCAAGAGTTGAGGTTGACCTCAGTCTTCTTGGGGGAGGACTCGATTGATATAATCCGCCTGGTGGCTCGAGTTATGTTGTATTCTGTCACTGCCAAGCGTGCCCTCTGGCTTCGTCCCTCTTTGGCCGATCCTGCTTCAAAACAGGTTTGGTGCCGGATCCCTTTTGATGGATCGTCTCTTTTTGGCAATAAGTTAGACAGTGCCATAACTCAGGCTACTGGGGGCAAATTGGGTTTTCTTCCTCAGGCTCAGTCTACAAGGCCAAAGAAGATCCTTTCAAAGGAGACAGAATCAAGATTGTGCCAGAGAGGCACGTAGTTATAGGCCTGGACGTGAATTTTCCAGGTCATGGAAGTTCAGGCAGTCATCTTTCAAGAAGTCGGCAAAGAGAAGTTCGACATGGGAAAAGGAACCGACCCAGTCCTTTTGAGACTGGGCCCATCTAGAAAGGCCAGGTGGGGGCTCGTCTTTTCCACTTTTGGCACATCTGGGCAGCCTCGATCCAAGACCTCTGGACCGTCAGAACTGTCTCTTCAGGCCACACCTGGACCTTCAGCAGGGCTCCCAAACTAAGGTTCCCGCATCTCTTCCAGCGTCAGAGGAAAAAAGGCAAATCCTATCAGCCTACCTAAGATCTTTATTGGATCAAGGTGCTGCTATTCCCATTCCAACGCGGTATGGGAATGTATTCTCCTCTTTTCATGGCCCAAAAGAAGAATGGGGCTTGGAGACCCGTAATAGATTTGGCGCATTTGAATCGCTTCATCAAAAAAGAAAGGTTCAAGATGGAGACTCTGTCCACGATCCAACAGTCAGTTCAGCTGGGAGATTGGCTTGTCTCCATAGACCTCAAAGATGCTTACTTCCACGTCCCCATGGAAACAGGCTTCCAACAATTCCTGCGATTCTCCATAGGCCATCTTCACTTACAATTTACTTGCATTCCCTTCGGTCTGTTGACTTCACCACGTGTTTTCTCAAAGGTCCTGTTGGCGATTGTTGCCCTGTTAATGGTCAGAGGGATACATATCCATCATTACCTAGACAATCTGCTCCTTCTGGCTCAGGACAGAGATCGTCTCTTGGAACACAGAGATCAAGCTATCTCAACTCTCAAGGAATTCGGCTGGCTCCTGAACCTGGAGAAGGGTCTTCTCAGTCTCTTGTGTTCCTCTGAGCTCTCTTCAACACGGTAAGAGGTACCATCTATCTACCCGAGGAGAAGATTGTAATAGTTCGGGGCAGGATTCGTCTGGCTCTCTCCTCCCCTTATCCCAATGCACTTCATTGTCTAAGGATCATAGGCACCATGGTGTCCACAATACCAATGTGTCAGGGCTGGCTTAGCCCTTCCTTCTCTGGACTGGCTGCTCAGCTGCCGGCTATTTGCCAGCTCTCATCTCTCTCCACAGTTACCAGCTGTTCCTGATCATGCTCGTCTGACCTTCCTACTTAAAGCTGCCCAGCTCACTTTATCTCTGCCTTCGCCTTGGTCACATCACAAGAAACCATCTCCTGTGGTTCTGTTTAAAGACTGTCTTGCTGACATCCCTTCTGGCTCCTTCTCCTGCTGTTGCTCCACTTGGATCCCTGACTTCTGGCCGGGCTGATTACCCGATCTAGATATTGAGCCATGGACTGGCTGACTACTGGATTTGGTTACTGGACTCTGGCTATGCTTTGACTACTCTTTCTATATTTACCTTCTTATTTTTATTTAATAAACAAGTGTGATTTAATTGTACTTCTGTCTCTGTCTAATTCATGGTTTCTGACAGTAGGCGAAGGCCATGAATTCAGAAGATACAGTCAATCCACTTGTTGGCAATATTTTTTCCAGATTGGATGAGCAAGATCACCGCATGGATCACTTTGCCATGGCGTTACAAACGCTCCAGGAGTCGCACAGCTCACCTGGAATCCCCCACGGTGGCTGCTCCGGTACAACCTGAGTCGCAAACCGTCCCTGCTGCTGCACCAGTCTATGTGCAGGCATCCGCCTCGAGTATTACCTCTATAAGAGGTATGGCTGATTCTGCTCCGCTTCCCCAGTGATCTGGGGGCTATCCAGTTCAATGCAGAGGGTTTCTCAATCAGGTTGAGATATACTTCAAGATGCTGCCCCAGGCGTTTCCCACGGACAGAAGCAAAGTAGGTTTTGTGATATCTTTGCTTTCTGAGAGAGCCTTGGCCTGGGCTAACCCTCTATGGGAGATGCAAAAACCTGTTGTCTTGAGTTACCCTGAGTTTGTGGCCTCCTTTAAAAGGGTATTTGACGTTCCCGCACACTCCACTTCTGCTGCCAAGTGCCTCAGGTCCATCAAACAGAGTACAAGAAATGTTGCCGACTACGACATTGAATTCCATACTCTGGCAGCAGAGGTTGCTTGGAACAATAAGGCCCTCGTGGCTGCTTTTTCTCATGGTCTCTCAATTTCCATCAAGGATGAGATAGCAGCCCGAGATATACCTACTGAGCTGGAGAGCCTGATCTCGTTTGCCATCCTCATTGACTTCAGACTCAGAGAAAGATTTTCTTTTAAGGAGCGCTTGCGGAAGCCTCCTGTACATTTGCCTCCGAGCTTTGCAGTCCCACCCGTGCCTCCCTCACCTCCCATGCCTCCTGGTACAGAGTCGGTCAGTGAAGATGAACCCATGCACCTGGGCTTCTCATGTCTCTCTGCGGATGAGAGAGCCTTTAGGAGGAGGGAGAGATTGTGCCTTTATTGTGGCCAGGCAGGTCACTTTTTGAAGTCTTGTCCTACCCGTCCAGGGAACGCCTGAACCTTGAGGTCCTGTCATGGACAGACCTTAGATGGCATTGTTTCGTCCCCAGTTATCCAGAAGGATAAGCCCCTGGTTTCAGTCACCCTTTCTTGGGCTGAGTCGTCCATCGAGATACAGGCTCTAATCGACTCTGGGGCTGCAGGCCTGTTCATTGATGCTGCATTTGTTTCGCAGCACTCGATTCCGCTGCAGCTGCGTGACACTCCACTTGCCATTGAGGCTCTTGACAGGAGATCTTTACAGCTGCCCATGTGACTCATGAGACAGTTCCGTTGTCCATGGCTGTAGGGGCTCTTCACCATGAGATAATCCAATTCAAAGTTATTTCCTCACCCAGGTTTCCGCTGGAAATACCTCCATACCTCCCCATGGCTGGGTTTACCCTTTGTCGGTCTTGGAGGATAAGGCCATGGAGAAGTATGTTGCAGACGGACTTTCTCAAGGTTTCATCCGCAAATCCTCGTCTCCTGCTGGTGCTGGTTTCTTCTTTGTGAAGAAGAAGAACAGTGAACTGAGACCTTGTATAGATTATAGGGGTCTCAATCGTGTCGCGATTAAGAATACCTACCCGATTCCATTGATTACAGAGTTATTTTACCACCTCAAGGGAGCAACGGTTTTCACGAAGCTTGACTTGAGAGGGGCATACAATCTCATGCGCATTAAGGAGGGCGACGAGTGGAAAACTGTGTTTAATACCAGAACAGGCCATTATGAGTACCTGGTAATGCCTTTTGGGCTTTCCAGGAATTTATTAACGATGTCCTCCGAGATTTGTTGCAGTTATGTGTGGTGGTTTATCTCGATGACATCCTCATATTTTCCAAGTCCCTGGAGAGCCACCACAGAGATGTCTGTCGTGTGCTTCAGAAAGTAAGAGAGAAGAATCTCTATTGTAAACTGGAGAAGTGTGAGTTCCATTGCATGTCATTTGCACTGCTGGTTTTTCGATGGACCCAGAGAAACTTTCAGCAGTCCTACAGTGGCCTCGACCCGTGGGTATTACGTCCTCTGCAGCGTTTCCTGGGCTTTGCCAACTACTATCGGAAGTTTATTCGTAACTTCTCGTCTCTGGTCAAGCCCCTGACTGATATGACCAGAAAGGATAGTAATCCACAGAGTTGGTCTCCGGAGTCCATTAAGGCCTTTGAGACTCTCAAGGCTTCCTTTGTTTCTGCTCCTGTGTTGGCATTTTCCGATCCTACGTTGCTTTTTATCCTAGAATTTGATGCTTCTGAGACTGGAGTTGGCGCCCTTCTGTCTCAACGTCCTAACTCTGAGAGCGCTGTGAATCCGCGTGGCTACTTTTCCAAGAAATTGTCACCTGCTGAGTGCAATTATGAGATTGGTGACAGAGCTGTTGGCGATCATTTTAGCGCTGAAAGAATGGAGACATCTCCTTGAAGGTACCACTGTGCCGGTTCTTATTTTTACTGTTCATAAGAATCTTACATTCCAGTCTGAGGCTAAGCACCTCTCTCCCAGAAGGGCGCGATGGGCTCTTTTCTTGTCGAGTTTTAATTACATTGTCTCATTCTTACCCGGTACTAAGAATGTAAGAATGGGCTGATGCCTTGTCACGACAATTTTCCTCCACTTCCAAGTTGGAGTCGGTTTTGGTTCCTGTGATTCCTCCTGATCGTATCTTGGCTACGGTTCGCACCAGTCTTACTTCTCCTTTGGATGACAAAATTCTTGCTGCTCAGGTCCATGCTCCTCCTGATAAACCTTGTGACCGCTGCTTTGTCCCAGAGAGTCTCCATACTGCCATGCTCCAGACTTACCATTCTCCCAAGGCAGCTGGCCATCCTGGAAAGAATCAACTCATTTGAGCCATTTCCCAACAATTCTGGTGGTCTAGTTTAGGGGCTGATGTTACTGCCTTCGTAGCTGCCTGTTATGTGTGTGCTCAGAGTAAGACTCCACGACACCTTCCTGTTGGCCTCCTACAACCCATACCCAATGGAGAGAGGCCCTGGACCCACCTGTCAATGAATTTCATTGTGGAGTTGCCAGGTCCCAAGGCAAAACTGTTATCCTTATGGTGGTTGACTGGTTCTCAAAGATGTGTCATTGTATTCCACTTAAGAAGTTGCCTACTTCTAAGGAACTGGCTTCTATGGGCTACCCAAGGTGATTGTCTCGGACAGGGGCAGTCAGTTTGTCTCCCAGTTCTGGCGAGCCTTTTGTGCACAGTTGGGAATCCAGCTTGCTTTTTCTTCTGCATATCACCCGCAGTCTAATGGGGCCGCAGAGGGAGCCAATGAGTCCTTGGAGCAATTCCTACGTTGCTATATTTCTGACCACCATAACAACTGGTCAGACCTATTACCATGGGCAGAGTTTGCTCACAACAGTGCCTTGAATTCTGTCTCCCGATTGCCTCCATTTATGGCGAATTATGGTTTGCAACCTTCCATGTTGCCTGACTCGTTTGTTCCACAGAGTATTCCTGCATTAGAGGAGCATCTCCGTGGTCTTCGTTCCACTTGGGTACAAGTCCAGGAGGCTTTGCGTCATGCTAATGATAGGTACAGACTCCATGCTGACCGCAGATGCCTGCCTGGGCCTTCCTACCATGTTGGGGACAGGGTCTGGCTGTCATCTTGCAATCTCCGACTTCGTGTTCCCTCACTGAAGTTTGCACCTCGGTTTATTGGGCCTTTCCGTATCCTTCGCAGGATTAACCCGGTAGCTTACGCATTGGACCTTCCTCCTAGTATGCACATCTCAAATGTGTTTCATGTCTCCTTATTGAAACCGTTGGTCTGTAACCGATTTACCACCTCGGTGCCACGTCCTCACCCTATTCAGGTTGAGAACCATGAGGAGTATGAGGTACAATCCATTGTTGACTCCCGTAGGTTCCGTGGGCGGATACAGTACCTGGTGCATTGGAAGGGGTACGGTCCAGAGGAATGCTCCTGGGTTTCATCCTCTGACGTACATGCCCCTGTCCTCCTCCGTGAGTTCCATAGATGGTTTCCCCTCAAGCCCGGTGGCCCTCCGAGGGAGAGGGGTCATTGAGAGGGGGGTACTGTCAGGGCTGGCTTAGCCCTTCCTCCTCTGGGCTGGCCGCTCTGCTGTCGGCTAATTGCCAGCTCTCTTCTCTCTCCACAGTTACCAGCTGTTCACAATGATGCTCGTCTGACCTGCCTATTTAAAGCCTTCCAGCTCACTCTTTCATTTGCCTTCTCGTTGGTCACATCACTAGGAACCATCTCCTGCTGTTTGTTTTAAGACTGGCTTGCTGACATCCCTCCTGGCTTCTATCCTGCTTGCAGTTGCTCTCCTTGGATCCCTGACGTCTGGACTGACTGATTACCCGATCTGGTTTATGAACTTTGGACTGGCTGACTACCCGATCTGGCTACTGGACTCTGGCTATGCTTGACCACGCTTTTTTCTATTTACCTTTTATTTATTTTTTAACTCAAATAAGTTTTTATTGCAAAACACATATGGTACAAACCAAACATAGGAGTAAAGTACAGTCGTACAGCAGCATTGGTTTTTACATCCAAAGGTATACAGGAAACACAAAGTACAAATAGGCTCGGTTTGTAGACCGCTGAGACATGGAAAATGTCAATGAAACTAAAAAAAAAAAGTAAGAAAAAGGAACCAAGAATAAAAACAAAAGTAACATTCTCTCATAGACCACACCGCACCAGGAGGCAACCACATAAGTACCATAATTATGCACTGCGGTCTGAGAATGGGATGTTTTCATGTAACTGTTGAAGCTACAAGGAAATTCCCACAGTCCAAGGGGGGTTTCTGTGAATTCATAAGTAAAGATTGTTATACCTGGATCGAGGATACTAGTGACAACGTTCAGGCCCATATGGATGGGGCTTGGATCCATGAGAGGCAAAGCCAGAGCTATAGCTAGTGAAGGTTGGAATCCTCTTAAGGGTCTGGGAATCTATGGGTATTTAATCTTTATTTTTGCATGTTGTTTTTGTTTCTATTCCTTATATGCCTATATGCCGTGATGAGGTGCTCCTGTTGCCTGACTGGAAGCGTGACCAGAGCCTGAGCTGATGAGCACATCTTCCTCAATGAGACACCCAAGAAGCCCAACCCACATACAAGACACAGAGGATCCCAGACCAACCGGCTATTACTACAGCTCACCATGTCATCTCTCCTGAAGAACAGAGTCTACATGTCAAGCTGTGTTTTCCTTTTTATGGACTCTTATGGACTGTAAGGACTGGTTCATTTCCAGGTGTAAAAAGAAGATCAAGTTTCATCGAGGGACACATGGGATCATATGACAAAGAGGACGAACTTTTGTGGAAAATTTTATGAAGATGTATTGGATGTATTTTAATATGTATTGTTATAAGAGTCCCCCCAGTTTTCGTTCTCCCCCAGCCTGCTCTAAAGAGCTGACTGGGGCAGACTGATGCTGGTTGAGACCTGTTAGGTAATGGATAACTTCCTGGGATTGGAAAGAGGTGTTTGCAGAGTGGGGGTATGCAGGGGTCAAGTCCTGGGAAAAAAAGTGTGGGAACTCCCACCCAAGATCCATTCCCCCACCAAAAAAAAAAAAAAAGGTACGCTCATATGCATATATACTGCACAGAAAATACAGTACAACATTTATTGTAAAGTGCCAGTTTACAAAAACAAAATAACGTGTCAAACAAAACAATCAACACAATGGGTGATGATCTTTCCCTCGCAGGGAATTTCTACCACAAATACACCCTGTTCCAAATTCTGTTACACAGCCCATTAGAAAATATCCCACAAACAGGAATAAGTATTGGCAGAGTATTGAAGAGTATTGGCAGGGTATTACAGAGTATTGATAGGGTATTGCAGAGTATTGGCAGGGTATGTATTGAAGAGTATTGGCAGAGTATTGCAGAGCATCGGCAGGGTATGTATTGGCAGGGTATTGCAGAGTATTGATAGGGTATTGCAGAGTATTGGCAGGGTATTGCAGAGTATTGATAGGGTATGTATTGTAGAGTATTGATAGGGTATTGCAGAGTATTGGCAGGGTATCGCAGAGTATTGGCAGGGTATTGCAGAGTATTGGCAGGGTATGTATTGGCAGGGTATTGCAGAGTATTGATAGGGTATTGCAGAGTATTGGCAGGGTATTGCAGAGTATTGGCACAGTATTGCAGAGTATTGATAGGTTATTGCAGAGTATTGGCAGGTTATTGCAGAGTATTGGCAGGGTATGTATTGTAGAGTATTGGCAGAGTATTGTAGAGTATTGGCAGGGTATGTATTGGCAGGGTATTGCAGAGTATTGGCAGGGTATGTATTGCAGAGTATTGATAGGGTGTGCATTGTAGAGTATTGATAGGGTATTGCATAGTATTGGCAGGGTATTGCAGACTATTGGCAGGGTATTGCAGAGTATTGGCAGGGTATTGCAGAGTATTGGCAGGGTATGTATTGCAGAGTATTGGCAGGGTATTGCAGAGTATTGATAGGGTATTTATTGCAGAGTATTGGCAGGGTATTGCAGAGTATTGATAGGGTATGTATTGCAGAGTATTGGCAGGGTATTGCAGAGTATTGATAGGGTATGTATTGCTGAGTATTGGCAGGGTATTGCAGAGTATTGGCGGGGTATGTATTGCAGAGTATTGGCAGGATATTGAAGAGTATTGGAAGAATATTGAAGAGCATTGATAGGGTATTGCAGGGTGTGTATTGGCAGAGTATTGGCAGGGTATTGCAGAGTATTGGCAGGGTATGTATTGCAGAGTATTGGCAGAGTATTGCAGAGTATTGACAGGGTATTGCAGAGTATTGGCAGGGTATTTATTGGCAGAGTATTGGCAGGGTATTGCAGAGTATTGGCAGAGTATTGCAGAGTAGTGGCACAGTATTGCAGAGTATTGATAGGGTATTGCAGAGTATTGGCAGGGTGTTGCAGAGTATTGGCAGGGTATGTATTGCAGATTATTGGCAGGATATTGAAGAGTATTGATAGAGTATTGCAGGGTGTGTATTGGCAGAGTATTGGCAGGGTATTGCAGAGTATTGGCACAGTATTGCAGAGTATTGATGGGGTATTGCAGAGTATTGGCAGGGTATTGCAGAGTATTGGCAGGGTATTGAAGAGTATTGGCAGGGTATTGAAGAGTATTGGCAGAGTATTGAAGAGTATTGGCAGGGTATTGAAGAGTATTGGCAGAGTATTGGCAGGGTATTGCAGAGTATTGGCACAGTATTGCAGAGTATTGATGGGGTATTGCAGAGTATTGGCAGGGTATTGCAGAGTATTGGCAGGGTATTGAAGAGTATTGGCAGAGTATTGGCAGAGTATTGAAGAGTATTGAAGAGTATTGGCAGAGTATTGAAGAGTATTGGCAGAGTATTGAAGAGTATTGGCAGGGTATTGCAGAGTATTGGCAGGGTATGTATTGGCAGAGTATTGGCAGAGTATTGCGGAGTATTGACAGGGTATTGCAGAGTATTGGCAGGGTATTTATTGGCAGAGTATTGGCAGGGTATTGCAGAGTATTGATAGGGTATTGCAGGGTGTGTATTGGCAGAGTATTGGCAGGATATTGCAGAGTATTGGCACAGTATTGCAGAGTATTGATGGGGTATTGCAGAGTATTGGCAGGGTATTGCAGAGTATTGGCAGGGTATTGAAGAGTATTGGCAGAGTATTGGCAGAGTATTGAAGAGTATTGACAGGGTATTGCAGAGTATTGGCAGGGTATTTATTGGCAGAGTATTGGCAGGGTATTGCAGAGTATTGCAGAGTATTGGCACAGTATTGCAGAGTATTGATAGGGTATTGCAGAGTATTGGCAGGGTGTTGCAGAGTATTGGCAGGGTATGTATTGCAGAGTATTGGCAGGATATTGAAGAGTATTGGCAGAGTATTGAAGAGTATTGGCAGGGTATTGCAGAGTATTGGCAGGGTATGTATTGACAGAGTATTGAAGAGTATTGGCAGGGTATTGCAGAGTATTGACAGAGTATTGCAGAGTATTGATAGGGTACTGCAGAGTACTGGCAGGGTATTGCAGAGTATTGGCAGGGTATGTATTGCAGAGTATTGGCGGGGTATTGCAGAGTATTGGCGGGGTATTGCAGAGTATTGGCGGGGTAGTGCAGAGTATTGATAGGGTAGTACAGAGTATTGATAGGGTATTGCAGAGTATTGGCAGGGTATTGCAGAGTATTGATACTGATAGGGTATTGCAGAGTATTGATAGGGTATTGCAGAGTATTGGCAGGGTATTGCAGAGTATTGATAGGGTATTGCAGAGTATTGGCAGGGTATTGCAGAGTATTGGCAGGGTACTGCAGAGTATTGGCAGGGTATGTATTGCAGAGTATTGGCGGGTATTGCAGAGTATTGGCGGGTATTGCAGAGTATTGGCGGGGTATTGCAGAGTATTGGCGGGGTATTGCAGAGTATTGATAGGGTAGTGCAGAGTATTGATAGGGTACTGCAGAGTATTGGCAGGGTATGTATTGCAGAGTATTGGCGGGGTATTGCAGAGTATTGGCGGGGTATTGCAGAGTATTGATGAGTATTGGCAGGGTATTGCAGAGTATTGATGAGTATTGGCAGGGTATTGCAGAGTATTGATGAGTATTGACAGGGTATTGCAGAGTATGGATGAGTATTGGCAATTTGGCAGGGTATTGCAGAATGCAACTTACTTACACATGACACTACTAGTGACTGACCTCCTGGTATTCTCTTCTTCCCTTCTGTTCTGGGGGGAGAAGTAAACTCAAAGTGCACTGCAGCGGCTGTTTCCCCAGGAGGCACTGGGTAGAGGGGAGCGGGAGGACAGTCCGGCGCGCAGCGTGTGTCACACTGACGGGCTCGTGCCAGTGCGTGCCCACGCCGAAGTCATGTGACCGGTTGCTAGATGCGGAGCGGCCTCTGCCTAGCAACCAGTCACTCGGCGGCTGAGGAGCGGCGCAGACTTTTTTGCTGGTGTTCTCTAATACAGGCATCTGCAGGAGTTAGTGGGTGTTGTGTGCCCACATCACAGTATACACCTGAATCTACCCTTTTTTGCTGGTGTTCTCTAATACAAGCATCTGCAGGAGTTAAAGTGTTCATTGCGTGCCTCCAGCACAGCACAGTATACACCTGTATCTACCCTTTATTGCTGGTGTTCTCTAATACAGGCATCTGCAGGAGTTAGTGGATGTTGTGTGCCTCCAGCACAGCACAGTATACACTTGTATCTACCCTTTTTTGCTGGTGTTCTCTAATACAGGCATCTGTAGGAGTTAGTGGGTGTTGTGTGCCTCCAGCACAGCACAGTATACACCTGTATCTACCATTTATTGCTGGTGTTCTATAATAAAGGCATCTGCATGAGTTAGTGGATGTTGTGTGCCTCCAGCACAGCACAGTATACACCTGTATCTACCCTTTATTGCTGGTGTTCTCTAATAAAGGCATCTGCAGGAGTTAAAGTGGGTGTTGTGTGCCTACAGAACAGCACAGTATACACCTGAATCTACCATTTTTTGCTGGTGTTCTCTAATACAGGCATCTGCAGGAGTTAAAGTGGGTGTTGTGAGCCTCCAGCACAGTATACACCTGTATCTACCATTTATTGCTGGTGTTCTATAATAAAGCCATCTGCAGGAGTTAGTGGATGTTGTGTAGCTCCGGCACAGCACAGTATACACCTGTATCTACCCTTTATTGCTGGTGTTCTCTAATACAGGCATCTGCAGGAGTTAAATTGGGTGTTGTGTGCCTCCAGCACAGCACAGTGTACACCTGTATCTACCCTTTATTGCTGGTGTTCTCTAATACAGGCATCTGCAGGAGTTAAAGTGGGTGTTGTCAGCCTCCAGCCCAGTATACATTTGTAGCTACCCTTTTTTGCTGATATTCTCTAATACAGGCATCTGCAGGGGTTAGTGGGTGTTGTGTGCCTCCAGCACAGCACAGTATACACCTGTATCTACCCTTTTTTGCTGGTGTTCTCTAATACAGCATCTGCAGGAGTTAGTGGGTGTTGTGTACCTCCAGCACAGTATACACCTGTATCTACCCTTTTTTGCTGGTGTCCTCTAATACAGGCAGCTGCAGCCTTTACAGTGGGCGGTGTGTGCCTCCAGCACAATATACACTACCCATTTGCTGGTTTTCCCATCTCCCTGCAGGCCATTACTATGTCTGGAAGGCCAACAAGGAGAGGCAGACAGTCACAAGCCAATAAAAGAGGGCAAGCAGGCTCTGTGTCTGGAGACAACAGTGTTGGTCATGGACGCGGTGCATCATCATCAGCCCGTGGCCATGGGACACGCTTGTCCTTATTTACGGCAGCTGAACATGTTGAGCCGCATCATGCCAAAGACTTGGTAGAGTGGATGACCAAGCCCTCCTCATCCTCCTCATCCTCTCTCACCCAGGCTCAGGGTATTATCAAAGAAGCTGCCAACACGTCTTCTTCTCTCATTTCAATATCATCAGTCACTCCTTCCCTAGACCCACCATGTCCCCTGAACTGTTTGAGCACAGTGTTGGGTATATGTCAGTAAAATTCTATTCCTCTTACTGATCAGTCAACTCCGGTCATGTTGATTAGAAGACAGATTTATTACAGATGTACCAGTACAAACGGATGAGGGACCCTTCCAACAGAAGATCCACAGCAAAATCATACCAGGAAATATGTACACAGTCATTTTATAGTAGTATTTGGCAACCTGCCATTGGCTAAGGCACACTGGTGACTCATGGTGCATTGTCAGCTTTATTGCCAAAGCCAGAGTGCCTTTACAAGCTTTTCCTAATTTGGTAATATCTGCTAGTTTCTTAAGTATTGCCCCAGGCCTTGGTCAGGACTTAATAAAGTTGCATAAACAATAAGCCAGCGCCCTTTTTAGCTACACAAAGTACATATAAGGACCAAGGCAAATATCAATATCACCTGTAATTCTTTGCATATTTCTTATCATTCCCTCCTCTGATATCTATATTTGCCTCCTCAATTTATTATTTCAGTGCAGGTCCGTTCCACAACTGGGTTTTCAGACCTTACTTCATTCAGAGGAGTACTCTCATCATCATAGATATCTTCTCCTTGGGGAACTGTGTGGCACATTGTCCTGGTCATGGCTGTCTCAATTAATCTTTGAGAGAGTCCTCGAATACAGGGAATACAACAACATCCACAAATGACTAAGGTAAAACCACGGCGATAGAGATCAAACATGAGGTGACAAGTCCAGTCCATTTCCCAAACCAACCTTTAAGCCAATTTGTGAATGGATTATTAATACCCGAGTTTTCTGCAAATTCATTCGATAAAGGTGTCAATCCTTCGAGGGCTCTAGTCGCGGTTCCTCCAGGAGCTGTATTGTTAGGAATAAAAGTGCAACACATACCGCCAAACATTTTACAGACCCCTCCTCTTTCTGCTAGGATCATATCTAATGCCATCTTATTCTGCCATGCCATCAGAGAGGTAGGGGCTAATTGCTCTGCTAATCCCTTAACTGCATCCCTGGTGTAGTTTACAAACCTTTGTTGGTTATAGTGTATATATAGTTAATCCAGTCAACATTCTTGTTTACTGTCACCCACCAAAGAAGAGACTCAAATCCAGCTGCCACTTGACTCCTAGCCTTAAACTCGCTTGGCACTCCATGTGGAACCCCAATCTCATCCATGTAGATCTGGGGGTCAAAAGACCCTGCAGGAGAGGTGTCCCTTCTGCTCCTCTTGCGACCCTTCTTCCAAGGGGACTCTGACAGTAAGCGCAGAGGCATTGCCAGCTATACCAGGGCACAATCCCCTCGGGAATTGGCTGGGATTCAAGCTCTGAGCCTCTTATCTCCGCATAAGCACCAGACATCCGCCCTCTGGGTGTCGTGCTCAACCCAGTCGTCACCCTCTCCCTTTACAATTTTGTTAATCCTCTCCATGCAGTAGTCATCCGGTAAAGACCCCAAATCTGTGCCACTCTCTTTCCCTGGAAGTGCAAAACAAGTAAAGTTGCCAGGGTATGCCATGACAGCTGGGGGTATCTGAGGTCTCTGAACCTGGGGAAACAACAAACTTAACGTGTGACAGGAAGTGTTGGTGTCAGGTTTGTATGTTTTTTGATACAGCTTTAGCATACACCCTAAACCATCTGGATCTGTATTATTATTTAAGGGAAAGGGCACTGTAGCTAGCTGGGGTCTGGCCCCTGCACAGACCAAGCAGTTCTCTTTTTAAGGGTATTAGCAGTATATATTAACCATTCATTCTTATCCTGGTATCCTGTTTCTAATATTATAGTTTCTTCCACTGTGAGATTGGTGAATCTCCCTGTGGGTCCTAATACTTCTACTGTAAGTTGGTCCTCATTAGCTAATTCTTTCTTCTTGTTTGTCTCATTCTTGGGTTTGACTTCAAGGAAGAATTTTCCCAAAGGGTCAGTTCCTGATATCCAAGCTCCTATATGGTATAACCTCTGATCTTCTAGTTTAGGGTCCTTCAGGGAAATCAATAATATATTGCAATTCTTTGGTTCTGTACAGGGAGAGTGGGCCGCTTTAGTTATGGTTAATCTATTCTTTAAATCTCCTGCTGCTGGGATCTCATATCCCCAATCTTGGACTGCAGTTGTCCACATGACTGAATCCCAAGTAGTACACCCGGTAGTTCCAGTCAAGTAGCACACGTATTTGTCTGCCCAGGTCAGCTTACCTGCTTCTACCTTATCTCCACAATCTGTCATCTGGCAGAAATCCACCTGTATAGTACTGGTGGTTCCCTCAACAAAGGTGAGGTTTAATGCTCTTCCTGTCTCTTCCCAATTGATTGGTTCCACTATCCTCCCTTGTCTCCTACCTCCCCGTATAGAGGCCTCACCTAGAGTCACCAATGCTGCCACGAGGAACAAAATCCCTACCATCCTATCTGAAGTGAGGGGGGCCTAAATAGGGCCTTTTCTTCAACAAGGTTGAGACAAGCAGACCTTTTATCTGCCTCCCTTTGTAGTTGGACTTTCCCCCTCCTTCAGTCTTTCTGTCCCTACTCTGCCTATGTTTACCTTTTTACAGTGGGATTGGTGAATCCAGGTAGTCCTTTCAGCAATTCTTACTGCGGTGGGAGTAGTAAGGAGTACTTGATATGGTCCATCCCACTTAGGGGAGTGCCAGTGCTTCTTTTTGATCACTTTGATGAGGACCCAGTCTCAGATTTGTACTTTATCTTCTCCTATGGGCTCTCCTTCTGGAATGGAACACACTTGGTTAATTTGTTTCTGTTTTCATAACCTTGACATGTATTCTGCTAAGGTTCTCTCCACTTCCTCTATGTGGGTTTCATTTGGTAATAAAGGTATTTAATAAGGTCTACCATACATAATTTCAAATGGACTCAGCCCCTCCTTAGTGGGGGTGATGTGCATGCTTAAAATAGCTAGTGGGAGACAGTACATCCAATTTTTACCTGTTTCTGCCATAGCCTTTTTTAGCTTGCTCTTTAATATCCCATGATGTCTTTCTACGAGCCCTGCTGACTGAGGGTGATATGCACAGTGATTCTTTACTTCTATACCCATCACTTCTGTCAAGTGTCTTATGGTCTGATTTACAAAATGTGGACCATTATCACTATAAATCTTCTTTGGTATCCCAAATCGTGGAATGATATCTTTTAGTAAGGCTTTGGCTACTGTTAAGGTATCAGCACTTCCTGTGGGGAATATCTCTACCCATTTGGTCAATGCATCAATGATTACCAAACAATATTTCTTCCTTTTACATTTGTCTAATTCAATAAAATCCATGCAAATGTGTTGGAATGGATATTGAGGTGTGGGGAACTTCCCTTTCCGTGGTCGTATGCCTCCCTGAGCATTGTGTCTTGCACATATAATGCATTGAGAACAAAACGTTTTTGAGTAGTTTGTAAAGCCATAGGCTGCTATCACTTTATTTAGTATCTCCCTCATCCCCCTGTTTGACACATGTGTTACTCCATGGGTCAAGAATGCTGCATACTTAAATAAAGTCTTTGGCGGGACTGGTTTGTTCTCTGGAGAGATATATATGTCCTCCTGGAGGGTGCATCCTTTTGTGACCCAAAGTTGTTTTTCAGATGGGGGTGCACAACTTTGCATATCCTTCAAAATTGTGTGATCTAATTGTATATCTTCCTGTTGTACTAAGATTTGTGTAGATTGATTAGCTGCTTGTTTAGCAGCTTTGTCAGCTTTTTTATTCCCCTCACATATTGGGTCTTTGCCTTTTGTATGGGCCTGACATTTACATATTGCCAGCTCCATTGGAAGCTGGATAGCATCGAGTAATCCTAAAATGAAATCAGTATGTGAAATGGGTTTGCCCCCAGAAGTGACCATTCCCCTGTTTTTCCATTGCTGGGCAAATACATGCACTGTAGAAAATGCGTACTGGCTGTCTGTGTAGATGGTGGCCTTTTTCCCTTCAGCTAGGGTACATGCTCTTGTAAGAGCGATTAATTCTGCTACTTGTGCTGAGTAATGTCTAGGTAACATTTCAGCTTCCAGTACCTCTGTTTGTGTGACGACTGCATATCCAGTAGCATTCGTGCCATCAGGATTCTTTCTGCTGGATCCATCAACAAAAAGTGTCATAAGAATGTCAGAATGTGGTAATGGGGTGTCTTTAAGGTCACTCCTAGGTAATACCTTCTCAGCAATAGCGGCCGTACAATCATGTTTTTCACCGTCTGTTGGTATTGGCAGAAGTGTGGATGGGTTTAAAGTAGTGCACCTTTGGATGGTTATATGCGGTTGTGTCAAAAGCACAGTCATACAGGATAAGTGTCTTGCTGGGCTAAGGTGTGAAATTTTCTGTTGTAGTAATATTACTGATACAGCATGTGGGACCTTTAATATGAGCGGGTGATACAGTACAATGGAGGCTGAAGCCTTAATCGCTTCTGCTGCTGCGACCACTGCCTGCACACATGGGGGAAGTGCTCTTGTCACATTATCAAGTTTAGTGGAGTAATATGCAATTGGTCTTTGTTTACCCCCATGTGTCTGTGTCGGTACTGATGTCATGTGTCCATCTCTTGAATCTACAGTTTGCTCAATCAGTTTCTCATAGTTGGGTAGTCCCAGCACTGAGGTGCTTGTTAATGTTCTTTTTAATTCTGTAAAAGCTGTCTTATTTTCTTCATTCCACTGTATGTCATCCTTCTCTGTTCCCTTCATTCCTACCTCTTCCTCTATACCTGCCCATTCCTCTCCCCCTGTTGCCGCCCCGACCTCTCGCTCTGTTCTCGGGCGCGGCATCAACAGCATATTCCTCCCCATCATCCTCATTATTGTCACCTTGCAAGAAAACTTTCACTTTCACATTCTTCTTTCCTTTCTCCTTAAGCCACATTTCATTATGTTTTGCCCATTGTAATGTGTCTAACACGCCAGCTGTTCTATATGTGACCATACTTTTTGTGATATACTCTTTGTGCTCTGGTTTTAATCCATTAACAAAAGTAATCTTCAGCTGTTGCTGATATGCACTATTAACGTCCTCTGATTCCGGTAACCCGGAGTATGATTTGAAAATTTCCCTTAATCTATTTAAATAATCGTTAACGTTTTCCTTATACTCTTGTGCAGTCATATTGATCTTTGCGCTGGATGAATCTATTAGTTATTCGTTGGAGAAGATTATTTACTCTCGCATTTAAATCTGCGTGATTTGGAGCAAGAGGGAGTCCCCTATTCCCTTGGTGGTCCACTGCACATGGTCCCCAGTCTCCTTTTACTGAGGCCCAATCTGGCCGAAATACACGTCTGATTGCCCGCTCTACCTCCACCCCATTTAGTTTATAGCTATCTTGTAGCCCTTGAATATTTTCAACAAATTCTGCTGGACCTAATTTGGGGTGCTTAATATGTTCGGTGGCTTTTTGTACATCACTTTCAGTCCAGGGCCGATATACGGTCATAGTAAGAGGCTGGACTTGTCCATTTATGTTTTGACCTGCCATTGGATTAGGGACCTCAATCAGAGGGCACATATTTTCCTCCTCGTCCTCCCCAGGGTATCTTGTGGGAGCTCTTCGATCTCGGGCTGTTTCCCCCACCTGTGCCCACCCCTTAGCAATGGCTTCCATTAATGTCTCTATCATGGATCTGTTTAACCTAGGGCTGTCATTGGCTGCTTGTGCAATAGGGGAGATGCCCAAGCCTTCCTGTAGGGGCTGGTTGGGTCCCTTCTGGGGGGTGGAGGCTTGAAGGGGAAGAGGGTGTGACTACAGGATGAAGGGGTTAGTTCCAGCCCCCTGCAGCAGGGTGGGATATGTTGGCTGTGGAGGGGGCGGGGCATAATAGGGCGGTGGTTGCTGCACTATACACATAGTATCATCTTCTCCATCAACCAAAGGCAACTGCATTTGGGATTTATTCCTTTGGTTTGATTTAGCTTTGATTTCTGCTCTACTCTGCGCTTGGTGCAACCATACCTCTGCTACTTGAAGTCCATATCGCTTCTGATCCTTTGGTCCAAACATTTTAATTCTATCTACTAAAGTTTGACAACCCCTCACTGTTAGTTTCCCATTAAACCCACAGTCCTTTTCCCACTTACGGCAATATTTAACATTCTTTGGACTTTTACCATGCATACATTTCTTATCACCTTCTAATGGTACATTTGGTACACAGCAACAACACAAACAAGCGTAAGAAATACCTTTGCAGAGTCTATTCCCATGTCTCTCTCTCTCTTATTTTTTTTTTTACACACACACACACACAAAAAAGGGAAGTGCACTAGAAGTCCGTGGGGGGGGGGGGGGGGGGGAGGGGGGAAGGGTGAGTCCAGTCTTTTTTTTTTAACCACAAATCTGCAGGGACACAGATATATACATATATCTGCCTTAGCAAACAAATTCCCTACCATTAGCATTTAAGCGGGCCTTTTATCAATTTGTAAACCACCAGACTAGCAACCCTTGGATCATGAACAATAAGAATACAAGAAAAGCAAAAATATCAAGACACTCCACACTCAGTAGAGAATCCAAAAAAAATCGCTGCAGTAAGGTTAAACATGAGGAAGAAAGACCAAGAGAGTTAGTCTCATGTGTTAACAAATGCAGCAAAAGGAACAGTGCTGGAAATATTGCTCTTGAGAGAAAAAGAGAAAAAAGAATCGATCTATGGGGGGGGGGGGAAGTGTTGCTGAGAAAGTTACTCGCACATTCACTTCCTCTTTTGTCCCAACCATCAAAAACCTGAAATGGCCACCGTGACTCTCTATAATCTATCCAGAATACTTGTAGTCACAATTATCAATCATCTTCCGGTACCTTATATTTTTTGTAATCTGTCTCGGACAGCGGGCTACGTCTATTTACCATAGGCAACGTCCCCAAGTGCCTCTGTCTTCGGCCCCTGTGTCACCTAGCCACAGTGCCGGCATACTCAATAAATTGAAAACCCAAATCACCTTGAGTAGAAGAGAAAAGAAAAGATCTGTCTTACCTTTCACAGACGGAGGACTGGATCTAATAAGTCCAGTAGCAGAGCTTAGGTGTGGTTCCGGAACCGACCAGCCTCTTTTTACCACTTAACTTGAGTGGGAGGACCTAGGTCTTGGCAAGAGGGAGTCTGATACTCACCGATATTTTGGACGGAACCGTTCAATCCTTGCTTCCGGCTCGAAAGGACCATGATGTCAGTAAAATTCCATTCCTCTTACTGATCAGTCAACTCCGGTCATGTTGATTAGAAGACAGATTTATTACAGATGTACCAGTACAAACGGATGAGGGACCCTTCCAACAGAAGATCCACAGCAAAATCATACCAGGAAATATGTACACAGTCATTTTATAGTAGTATTTGGCAACCTGCCATTGGCTAAGGCACACTGGTGACTCATGGTGCATTGTCAGCTTTATTGCCAAAGCCAGAGTGCCTTTACAAGCTTTTCCTAATTTGGTAATATCTGCTAGTTTCTTAAGTATTGCCCCAGGCCTTGGTCAGGACTTAATAAAGTTGCATAAACAATAAGCCAGCGCCCTTTTTAGCTACACAAAGTACATATAAGGACCAAGGCAAATATCGATATCACCTGTAATTCTTTGCATATTTCTTATCAGTATATGCACCAGGAGGATGCCCAGCGTTTTGAAGGCTCTGAGACTCTTGGGCAGGTACCCGGGCATACAGGATATCCTGAGGCAGGCCAGGAACGTCTGCGTGCATTTCCGACGATCATTTAATGCCAGTGATTGGCTGGCTGAGCTCCAAAAGGAGTTGAACCTGCCCAAGAACCACCTTATATGTGACATGCCCACCAGGTGGAACTCAATGTTGGCCATGCTGCAGCGGTTGCACACGCAGCAGATGGCCATCAATGAGTACCTGTGCGACTACGGCACCAGGACAGGGTCAGGGGAGCTCAGTTTTTTTTCCCCACGCCAGTGGGGCATGATCAAGGAGGCATGCACTGTCCTGTCACCATTTGAGGAGGCCACGAGGATGGTGAGCAGTGACAGTGCATGCATCAGTGACACTGTACCTCTTGTCCACCTGTTGGAGCATACGTTGCATGGAATAATGGACAGGGCACTTGAGGCAGAACAGAGGCAGGAAGAGGAGGACTTCCTTGCCTCTCAAGGCCCCCTTTATCCAGACAGTGTTCCTGCTGTCCCACCCATCACACAGGAAGAGGACGAGGAGGAGGAGGAGGAGGAGGAGGCTTGTGTCAGCATGAAGGGGGAGCCTGGCACTCAGCATCAGCAGCAACAGTCTTTTAGGGATGATTTACAGTCCCAAGAAAGACGTGGACTTGTACGTGGTTGGGAGGAGGTGGCTGCGGATCATGTTGTCCTTAGTGACCCAGAGGACTCCGGACCGAATGCCTCAGCTAACCTACACTGCATGGCCTCCCTGATCCTGCAAAGCCTGCGGAAGGATCCTCGTATTCTTCGGATCAAGTAGAGGGACCATTACTGGCTGGCCACTCTCCTTGATCTACAGTACAAGGGTAAGATTGCGGACCTTATCTTGCCATCGCAGAGGGAGCAGAGGATGAGACATCTCCGGGAGGCCTTGCAGAAAGGTCTGTGCAACGCGTTTCCAGAGACTGAGAGGTTACAAACTCCTGGTCCTGGACAACGTTTTGCTGAGGCTTCGGTCAGTCACAGAAGGAGAGGTGAAGAAGGTGGCCCTCTGACCGATCCGTTCAGACAATTTTTTAGTCCACAGCCCCAAGGTATGATCGGTTCCAGAAACCATCGCCAGCGTCTGATTTACATGGTGCAGGAATACCTAGGGGCAAGGACTTGGACACCTTTCCCACTGAAAATCCTCTGGCTTACTGGGTCTTGAGGATGGATCACTGGCCAGAGCTTGCACAGTATTCAGTTGAGCTACTTTCCTCTGAGGTCACAAACTGTGTAGGAGGGGTTTAGCTGTTGGAGGCAAACACTCCAGGGTGTGGCTTCCTGTTTATATGTAAATTAAAGCAGATGCGTGGCTCAGAGATGCTTACCGATTTGAGAACGTAAGAATGCTGATGTCTCTTTATTTGGATGAGTGGGTTGAAAGGTAAAGTATTATATCATTTAGACGAAATGTTATTATTATGAGAAACAGGAGATTTGGCTGTGTACATAGCATATATCCAAGTCTCCACGACAATGCATGTATGTGTTTGTGTGTGTGTGTGTGTGTGTGTGTGTGTGTGTGTGTGTGTGCATGCACGTATGTGCATGTATGTGTGTGTGCATGCATGTATGTGTGTGTGTGTGTGCATATATGTATGTGTATGTATGCTATTGATGTTTTTTTTTCTGAAATTTTCAGTTTGCTTGCGCCTCCCTAAAAATATATATATATATATATGTGTGTGTGTGTTTTTATATATGTGTGTGTATGTATGTATATATAGTATATGTGTGCGTATGATGTGTGTGTGTGTGTTTATATATGTGTGTGTGTTTACTGCATCCAGCAGTATGCATCCTGCTTCAAGACTGCTTATGCTGATGCTGAGTAACTGTCCTGTTATGTTGACTGAATATCCTCTTCCTCCTCAATGATCCTGCTGATATCTTGGAAGAACATTTTTGGTTCTGGATGATGCCACCAGCCCAATTTTTCAGCCCCTGTTTAACAGGGGTGTGTAATTAAAATTTTTGATGCAATGTTTTGCAGCAGGGCTCATTCCTGCACTCCAACTAGAGTATATGGGAGAGGTTGCAGTCTTGTGGCACCAGCGGCAGTGCCTAAGGCCCAATTTTTCAGCCCCTGTTTAACAGGGGCATGTAATACAATTTTTGATGCAATGCTTTGCAGCAGGGCTCATTCCTGCACTCCAACTAGAGTATATGGGAGAGGTTGCAGTGTTGTGGCACCAGCACCAGTGCCTAAGGCCCAATTTTTCAGCCCCTGTTAAACAGGGGCATGTAATACAATTTTTGATGCAATGCTTTGGAGCAGGGCTCAATCCTGCACTTCAACTAGAGTATATGGGAGAGCTTGCAGTGTCGGGGCACCAACACCAGTGCCTAAGGCCCAGTTTTTCAGCCCCTGTTTAACAGGGGCATGTAATTACAATTTTTGATGCAATGCTTTGCAGCAGGGCTAATTCCTGCACTCCAACTAGAGAAACTGGGAAAAGTTACAGTATCGTGGCATCAGCAAGCAGTGCCTAAGGCCCAATTTTTCAGCATGTAATTACAATTCTTGATATAATATTTCACAGCAGGGCCCGTTCCTGCGCTCACCGAGAGTAACTGTGAGGACTTATAGTGTTGTGGCACCAGCACCACCACCACCACCACAACCGCCAAATTTTTCTACCACTGTTCAACAATGGCATGTAATTACAATTCTTGATATAATAGTTCACAGCAGGGCGCTCCAGCGCCCACCAAGAGTCACTCTGAGGGCTTACAGTGTTAACTTGTGGCAACACCAACACCTTAAGGCCACATTTCTGCAGAGCATATAGGGCAGGCCCCTACTTTCAAATATCCAACTTACAAACGTCTCCTACTTGCAAACGGAAGGAGACAACAGGAAGTGAGATGAAAAAAGACGGACGGCCCAAAAAAATATACAGGGGTGATAAACCTTCCCAATGTTTTCCAAAAAGCTTAAAAATAGATTTTTTGACTGGAGCTACACTTTAAAAATGTACCAGTTGAAAATTACAAACAGATTCTACTTAACACAATAAACCTACACAGTCCCTGCCTTGTTTGCATCGCCTTTATACTGCTGTTCTGGGTATATAGGGCCTGGGGGCCCCACGCCTTTCCTTTTTTTAATTTGGGTACGGGGTTCCCCTTAATATCCATACAAGACCCAAAGGGGCTAGTAATGGCCATGCCCTTTTCCCCAATGATTTTCATCCGTATTGCCGGAACCAGATATTATATTAAAACCGCAAGCAGTTTTAAATGCCGTTTTTTTCTGTTAAATGTCATTTTGTGCAGGGACTGTTCTAAACACGGGAAACACTTGGCACTTCACAGGCATACTATAGACACCCCCCAGGCATGATATTTAAAGGAATATTTCACATTTTTTTCACTTTAATCATCATTAAAATCAGTGCTCCCGAAAAAATTGCAATTTTTACAAACATTTTAGGCATTGACCCATGTCCCCTGGGGAAGGTGTCTGGCCCCCAAACCCTTTTTAGGACAATATCTTGCATATTAGCCATTAAAATTAGCACTTTTTATTTCAAACGTTCGAGTCCCATAAACTTCAATGGGATTCTAAAGTTCGCACGAATTTCCTCATCCCTAGTGTTTACATGTATGTATGCACATTTTATGTAAAATGCAGTTCCTCCGAAAAGTGATCCATGCTCAGATCACTTTTCAGAGGCATTTGACAGCCGGTAGAGAGGATATGTTGCCTACTGACCACCTGTTTTAACCCCTTAAATGCATCATCACTATGCTGTAACTGCATGCAATGCACACAGTTGCAGGGAGGTTGCAGTGCAGTCCCATTCACCTAGTTGTATACTTCAAGGGTGCCCTGATTGGAAGACGATTGTGAAACACCGACATAGAGGAACCCATCTCTGCATTTTCCTCCTGCAGCCGCTGAATGCCTGTGGGTGGGAAAGGAGGAGAAGCGAGGACAAATGGAGAAATTGGTTCCTTTATATGCAGCCACCCACTTGTGACCGAGCCCTGGTGTTCCGCCATTGGGCTCAGAGAAAAGAGCTTTGTCCGGAGGTCAGGGGGGCCCTCTGTGGTTTCTTGCATCGGGGCCCTGAGGGTTCTAGTTACACCACTGGCTCAAAGCTGGATTAACTCTTTGTGGCGAGACTGGGCTCAAATGATAGGAAATCTTATACTCTACATTATGACATCAAAAAAAAAAAAAGAATTTCACAGTTATTTGCTGGGGGTGGGGGGCCTAACCTGTCATCGCCCCCCCCCCCCCCTATAAAAAAATCCGGTAAGATCAAGTGGTTTTAACATTAGACGTATTAACTGATTAATGAGGGGGGCTGGCCCCCCCTTATCAAATTTTCTGGCCAAAAATCATTCAGGCTAATAGATATTTGTTAGATCCAGTAAGATCAAGTGGTTTTAACATTAGATCTCACATAATTTCAGAGATATTCCACATAAAAATAGCGATATTAGGTGGTACATAAGGATGGGTTAGCCCCCCCCCCCCAATCAAATTTTCTGGCCAAAAATCATTCAGGCTGATATTCATTAGATCCGGTAAGATCAAGTGGTTTTAACGTTAGAGCTCACATAATTTCAAACGTTAAAACCACTTGATTTTACTGGATCTAAAGAATATCTATTAGCCTGAATGATTTTTGGTCAGAAAATTACATGTGGTGGGGGGGGGGGGGGCAACCCGTCCTTAAGTATCACCTAATATCTCTATTTTGTTGTGGAATATCTCTGAAATTATGTGAGCTCTAATGTTAAAACCACTTGATCTTACCGGATCTAACGTGGACAAAGTGGATTCAATTCATAATTTTCCTCAAAACTCTACAAATTATCCCCCATAATGACAACGTGAAAGAAGTTTGTTTCAAATCTTTGCAAATGTATTAAAAATAAAGAATGAAAAAATACCATGTACATAAGTATCACAGACTCCTCCCAGGTACATAAGTATCACAGACCCCTCCCATGTGTAGGAGTCTGTGATACTTATGTATCTGGGAGGAGCCTGTGAAACTTATGTACATGGGAGGAGTCTGTGATACTTATGTACATGGGAGGAGTCTATGATACTTATGTGCATGGGAGGGGTCTGTGATACCTATGTACATGGGATGTAGATGAATTTAATCCATTTTGGAATAAGGCTGCAACATAACAAAATGTGGAAAAAGTGAAGCGCTGTGAATAATTTCCGGATGCATTGTATTTGTAAGCCTCAGTGGCCACATCAAGGCACCCCAGCTCTTCTTGTGCCCCTGCTGGGGTCCTGTGCATCCTTGTACATTTAAGGAGGGGTGGGCTCCCTCCAAGCATACCTACCTGAGCTCGTTTGGCTGGGCTTCTCTTATGGATCACAGAAGTGAAATTCGTTTTGCACTCCTGTGATGTCACAGCAATCAATGCAGGAAGGGCACGGATCGTTGAAGAAGGGGCACGGATCTAAGGAGAAGGGCATGGACCATAGAAGAAGGACACGTGATCATAGAAGGTCTCACCACTGAGCTGGGACGGCAGCTGCCACGCAGGCTGGACCTCCTGGACCACACTTCCACTCTTCAGGAGGTCTCTGAAGGCCAGAGGGACGGTGAACTGCACAGATATGATGGAACCTGCAATAGAATGGAAGGAAAATGTTACATTACTCTACGAAGACATTCTTCACTTCAACAGCAGAGTTCACCTTTACCTCCCTACTCCCCAATGTACACTCCCCTTTCCTTCACTCACCCCTCCCCCACTTCCTCCAGTGTGTAGCTTGTCATTCAAGGGATGGAGGAGTGTGTGACCTGGTCAGGTGAAAACACTGGGCAAATCAGCTCTGTCCTACTAGGATACCAGAGATGAGTTTGTGGTGTCTCTCAGCACTAAGAAGAGCGGAGGAATCAACACTGGAGATACCCCCCCCCCCCCCCAGGGGGCAGAGGCCAGGTGTGCTATACAGGGATTTTCAGCATAGGAGCGTGTATAATAGAAATCCCCCTTCCCCATAGTATTACATTATAGAAACTACCCCTCAGTGTCACGTGTCATTGTCCTGGTGCTCCAGGGCCTTCAAAAGTGTAATAGGTAGTCAACAAGTTAGATGTGTAATTTATGCTCCTAGAACACGTGACGCGCTCCCTGCATGTTGGGCCTCTCTATGTGGCCAGGCTGTGAAAAAGTCCCACACATGTGGTATCGTAATACTCAGGAAAAGTAGCAGAATGTATTTTGGGGCATTATTTGTGGTATACACATGCCACGTGAGAGAAATAACCTATTACAATAACAATTTTGTGGGAAAAAAAATAAAAAACAAAAAAAAAAAAAAGCTTGTTCGGGTCACAAGAAATGACATAGGCCACCAGTACATCAGATGTGATCAATTTTTTATGATTCGCACCACAGCTTGTAGACTCTCTAACTTTCACAAAGACTAAATAATATCCACTAATTTGGGTTATTTTTACCAAAGATATGTAGCAGTATAAATTGTGGCCAAAATTTATGAAGAAAAAATAATAATTTGCATAATTTTATCACAGAAACAAAGAAAATGCGTTTTTTTTTCAAAATTTTCGGGCTCTTTTTTTTATTTATAGCGCAAAAAATAAAAATCCCAGAGGTGATCAAATACCACCAAAAGAAAGCTCTATTTGTGGGAAAAAAAGGACAAAAAATTCATTTGGGTACAGTGTTGCATGACTGAGTAATTGTCATTCAAAGTGTGAGAGCACCGAAAGCTGAAAATTGATCTGCGCAGGAGGGGACACCCCTCCTTCGCAGACCAATTTTCAGCTTTCGGTGCTCTCACACTTTGAATGACAATTACTCAGTCATGCAACACTGTACCCAAGTGGTTAAAACAAAATATATTTTTGTGTATTTTGGCACCATTAGAGAAGATCCTGTTCTTTTAAAGCCTGTTATAGAGCACAGTGCTTGTGCCGTGTATGAAATAGCTGGCTGATCCTACCAGTTTCTACCCTCCCCTCTCTGTGCTGACTCCCATGTATCAGGGCTGCAGAGTCCTGACAGAGGCTACTTAGCACGTGATCATCGGTAAACGGCATTCCTCGGTTCACACTGACAGGGAGAGCCAATCTGCGGCTCTCCCTGTCCCCCGGGGGGGGGGGGGATCTGTGCTGATAATCACCAAACTGATTATCAGTGCAGCCCCCATGAGAGGTGCCCATCAGATGTGCCAATCAGCAGCTGCCAGCAGTGCCCCCTCAAAGTCTCTCAGTGCCCACCACAGTGCCAATCAGAGCCCACCACAGTGCCAATCAGTGCCCATCACAGTACCAATCAGTGCTCAGCAGTAACACCTGTCAGTACATAATCATCAGTGCTGCCCATCAAGAGTATTTATTAATAAAAGCACATGGTACGATGACCTTGTTATTTCCTTTTTGGGTGATTGGTGGAAATTCATTGATGGGAGAATATATCTATTGGATGAAGAAACGCTGATTTGGTGATTTTTGGTGATAGAAAAACATGTGATTGACCCAGAGGTCCTCAGGGTTCTGGGGGAGGGGCATTTGCACCATCACTGGCGAGGAGCACTTTTTGTATTGAATTTTAAGGATCAGTTCTATAAAAGCACGGGGGATGGGATGACATTTGATAAATACAATAACATGGAATTTTGTGGATGAATATTTTCAAGGACTGTTTTTTTTTTTTTCACGTTTATAACAAATCTGGATTTTTATTTCATGATGTAATGCACGGTGTTACCAGCTAAAAGTTAAACAAAATTGTTGTCATCGCAACAGGTTTACAAATCTGAACTGTAAAACAGACATCGGGGGAGGATGTGTTTTTTTTTTTATAGCTCAGGTTTGTATGAATGTCCTGAATGGGCCAGGGCACATGGATGGGGGGGTGGTCGCACCTACAATACATGGGCCGCCACTGCGGGACTGATTGGTGGAGTGCTGCAGAGATGGTTGTACTTCTGGAAGGTTCTCCTCTCTCCACAGAGAAATGCTGGAGCTCTGTCAGAGGGACCATCGTGTTCTTGGTCACCTCCCTGACTAAGGCCCTTCTCCCCCGATCACTCAGTTTGGCCGGGTGGCCCACTCTAGGGAGAGTCCTGGTGGTTCCAAACTTCTTCCATTTACAGATGATGGAAGCCACTGTGCTCATTGGAACCTTCAATGCTGCAGAAGTGTTTCTGTACCCTTCCCCAGAGCTGTGCCTCCATATAATCCTGATTCGGAGGTCTACAGACAACTCCTTGGACTTCATGGCTTTGTTTGTGCTCTGACATGCACTGTTACCTGTGGGACCTTATATAGACAGGTGTGTGCCTGAAATGAAAATCATGTCCAATCAATTGAATTTACCACAGGTGGGCACCAATCAAGTTGTAGAAACATCTCAAGGATGATTAGTGGAAACAGGAAGCACCTGAGCTCATTGTTGAGTGTCATAGCAAAGGCTGTGATACTTATGTACATGGGAGGAACCTGTGATACTTATGTACATGGGAGGAACCTGTGATACTTATGTACATGGGAGGAGTCTGTGATACTTATGTACATGGGAGGAGCCTGTGATACTTATGTACATGGGAGGTGTCTGTGATACTTATGTACATTGGAGGGGTCTGTGATACTTATGTACATGTGTACATGGGAGTCCGTGATACTTATGTATGACCTCTCCCGGGTTCGCCCCCCCCCCCCCCCCCCCCATAGCAACATTTTTCAAAAAATCCTATGCAGTTTATTAGATCAACCGTTGTTTACGTTAGATCTCCCACAGAAAAAGCAATATTAACAGTTATTTACTGGGGGGGGGGGGGGTCTAACCCATCATCAGCCCCCCTTATAAGAAAATTTACCGAACAGTTAGCTATTTTGGGAGCTATTTGTTAGATCCGGTAAGATCAAGTGGTTTTAACGTTAGATCTAACATAATTAGAGACTTATTAAGTGATTAATGAGGGGGGCTGGCCCCTCCTTATCAAATTTTCTGGCCAAAAATCATTCAGGCTAATAGATATTCGTTAGATCCAATAAGATCAAGTGGTTTTAACGTGGGATCTCATCATTTCAGAGATATTCCATATATACATATTTTGGGTTAAAAAAAAACAAATGGGCATATATTGATTGGTTTGCAACAAAAGTTATCGCGTCTACAAACTATGGCATTTTTATAAATTTTTCAATTTGACACTGACAGGGAAGGGGTTAACACCTGGGGGCGATCAAAGGGTTAAGTGTGTCCCTAGGAGGTGCTTGCTAACTGTGTGAGGGATTGACTCACTGTATGAATAGAGCGATCCCATGTTCCTGCTTAACCACTTTCAGACCGGACCATTTTGCTGGTAAATGACCAGAGGTCTTTTTACACTTTGGCACTGCGCTGCTTTAACTGGTAATTGCGCGGTCATGCAATGTTGTACCCAAACAAAATTTGCGTCCTTTTCTTCCCACAAATAGAGCTTTCTTTTGATGGTATTTGATTGCCTCTGCGATTTTTATTTTTTGCGATATAAACGTAAAAAGACCGCAAATTTTGAAAAAAAATGATATTTTCTACTTTTTGTTATTAGAAAAATCCAATAAACTCAATTTTAGTCATACATTTAGGACAAAATGTATTCAGCCACATGTCTTTGGTAAAAAAAAAGTCAATAATTGTATATTTATTGGTTTGCGCAAAAGTTGTCACATCTACAAACTAAGGTACGTTTTCTGGAATTTACGCAGCTTTTAGTTTACGACTGCCTATCTCATTTCTTGAGGTGCTAAAATGACAGGGCAGTACAAAACCCCCCCAAATGACCCCATTTTGGAAAGTAGACCCCCTAAGGAAATTGATAAGAGGCATGTTGAGCCCATTGAATATTTTATTTTTTTGCCTCAAGCGATTGAATAATGACAAAAAAAAAATTTTTTTTTTTTTTTTACACAAAGTTGTCACTAAATGATATATTGCTCACACATGCTATGGGCGTATGTGAAATGACACCCCAAAATAAATTCTGCTGCTTCTCCTGAGTACGGGGATACCACATATGTGGGACTTTTTGGGAGCCTAGCCGCGTACAGGGCCCCGAAAACCAAGCACCGCCTTCAGGCTTTCTAAGGGCGTCAATTTTTGATTTCACGCCTCACTACCTATTACAGTTTTGAAGGCCATAAAATGCCAAGATGGCACAAAACCCCCACAAATGACCCCATTTTAGAAAGTAGACACCCCAAGCTATTTGCTGAGAGGCATGTTGAGTCCATGGAATATTTTATATTTTGCCACAAGTTGCGGGAAAATTACAAACTTTTTTTTTTTTTTTTTTTTTTTCACAAAGTTGTCACTAAATGATATATTGCTCATGCATGCCATGGGCATATGTGAAATGACACCCCAAAATAAATTCTGCTGCTTCTCCTGAGTACGGGGATACCACATATGTGGGACTTTTTGGGAGCCTAGCCGCGTACGGGGCCCCGAAAACCAAGCACCGCCTTCAGGCTTTCTAAGGGCGTAATTTTTTGAGTTCACTTCTCACTACCTATTACAGTTTTGAAGGCCATAAAATGCCAAGATGGCACAAAACCCCCACAAATGACCCCATTTTAGAAAGTAGACACCCCAAGCTATTTGCTGAGAGGCATGTTGAGTCCATGGAATATTTTATATTTTGCCACAAGTTGCGGGAAAATTACAAACTTTTTTTTTTTTTCACAAAGTTGTCACTAAATGATATATTGCTCACGCATGCCATGGGCATATGTGAAATGACACCCCAAAATAAATTCTGCTGCTTCTCCTGAGTACGGGGATACCACATATGTGGGACTTTTTGGGAGCCTAGCCGCGTACGGGGCCCCAAAAACCAAGCACCGCCTTCAGGCTTTCTAAGGGCGTTACAGTTTTGAAGGCCATAAAATGCCAAGATGGCACAAACCCCCCCCCCCAAATGACCCCATTTTAGAAAGTAGACACCCCTAAATTTAGGGGTACACTAGTGAGACTAGGTAATAAATGGCGGGTGCCCTGAAACTATAAAAAAATAACTAACCAACCAGCGTCACCTGTAACAGTTATATGGTGATCACTGGTGAAAGGGTTAACTAGGGGGCAATCAGGGGGCTTTATGCGGTAGTATATGGGGGTCCCTGGCGCTATAAAAAGCTGCGGCGAACCTAAATACCTACCTGCCTAACTAGCGTCACCTGTGACACTAATACAGCGATCAGAAAAACGATCGCTTATTAGGCTGGGTTCACACTGGAGCGATGCGGGAACGCCACGAATGCGCGGCGGGTTCCCGCATCGCATGCCTCCCGGCGGCAGTTCACACTGCCCTATGCGAACTGCTGGGAGTGTCAGTGAAATGTTAATGACACCCCCAGATCAGTTCGCATATCGCAGTGCGATCTGCAAACTTGGATCGCATGGTGTGAACACCCATGCGATCCGATTCTGCTGCGGACCAAAAAAAGGGTCCCGTGCGAGTTTGCGGCGGGTGCGACACGAATTCAGCCATACTATCTGTATAGCTGAACTCGAATCGCACAGAGATCGGATGTGATTTGCACTGCAGTGCGGTGCGAATCACATCCGTTCTCATAAACCGCTGCAATGTGAACCCAGCCTTAGTGACACTGGCGACGGGGGGTGATCACGGGGTTAAACCTTTATTGGGGGGGTTAGGGGGGTACCTTAGAACTAAAGGGGGCTAACCCTAACTGCCCTAACAGTTATTAGTCACAAATGACACCTGCCGGGTGATCAGGGGGTTAAACCTTTATTAGGTAATAAATGGCGGGTGCCCTGAAACTATAAAAAAATAACTAACCAACCAGCGTCACCTGTAACAGTTATATGGTGATCACTGGTGAAAGGGTTAACTAGGGGGCAATCAGGGGGCTTTATGCGGTAGTATATGGGGGTCCCTAGCGCTATAAAAAGCTGCGGCGAACCTAAATACCTACCTGCCTAACTAGCGTCACCTGTGACACTAATACGGCGATCAGAAAAATGATCGCTTATTAGGCTGGGTTCACACTGGAGCGATGCGGAAACGCCGCGAATCCGCGGCGGGTTCCCGCATCGCATGCCTCCCGGCGGCAGTTCACACTGCCCTATGCGAACTGCTGGGAGTGTCAGTGAAATGTTACTGACACCCCCAGATCAGTTCGCATATCGCAGTGCGATCTGCAAACTCGGATCGCATGGTGTGAACACCCATGCGATCCGATTCTGCTGCGGGCCAAAAAAAGGGTCCCGTGCGAATTTGCGGCGGGTGCGGCGGGTGTGGCGGGTGCGGCGGGTGCGGCGAATGGCTGAACTGGAATCGCACAGAGATCGGATGTGATTTGCACTGCAGTGCGGTGCGAATCACATTCGTTCTCATAAACCGCTGCAATGTGAACCCAGCCTTAGTGACACTGGCGACGGGGGGTGATCACGGGGTTAAACCTTTATTGGGGGGGTTAGGGGGGTACATTAGAACTAAAGGGGGCTAACCCTAACTGCCCTAACAGTTATTACAGTCACAAATGACACCAATGCAAAAAAAAAAAAAAAAAAAAAAAAAATGACATTGGTGTCACTGTGACTGGGGGGCAGGGGTAATTGGGGGGGTGATCGGGGGGTAAAGGGGGGGTGTGAGTGTGCCTGGCATGTTCTACTGTGTGTGGGATGTGTTGGTGCAACTCACTGATCCGCTCTCCTCCGTGTCGGAACGAAAAATACCGACACGGAGGAGAGAATACATCACTTCCTCTCCTGTGTTTACATTACAGGAGAGGAAGTGATGTCACCGGGGATTTCCATTCGTCGGGAGCGATCGCGAGGGGGTGGCCATGAATGAATGGCCGTCCCCTCGTCCGGGATCGCTCCCGAACGAAAACCGACCGCCGCAGGCACCGGGCGGGGGCCCGATCGGGCCCCCGACCCGCGGGAGGCAAAGGACGTACATATATGTGCTTATGCCTGCCCGTGCCATTCTGATGACGTACATCGGCGTGAGGCGGTCGGCAAGTGGTTAAGAACACAAGATCTCTCTGTTCATACCTGACAGGACGGTGATCTGCCTTGTTTACATTGGCAGACCGCCATCCTGTCTCTCTGGGGAGTGATTGCGACCTGCTGATTGGCTCCCCCTCTGGCCAATCAGCGCGCGCACACGCCCCCGCTGGCTATTAACCACTTGACCACTGGGCACTTAAACACCCTTAATAACCAGACCAATTTTCAGCTTTCGGTGCTCTCTCATTTTGAATGGCAATTACTCAGTCATGCAACACTGGACCTATATGAAATTTTTGTCCTTTTTTTCACACAAATAGAGCTTTCTTTTGGTGGTATTTAATCACCGCTGGGTTTTTAATTTTTTGTGCTATAAAAGAAAAAATACCGAAAATTCTGTAAAAAAGAGCAGATTAGTAATTTTTTCTTCATAATTTTGTCCAAAATTTATACCACTACATATCTTTGGTAAAAATAAGTACAAATTGGTGGATATTATTTGGTCTTTGTGAAAGTTATAGAGTCCACAAGCTATGGTGCCAATATCTGAAAATTGATCACACCTGAAGTACTGACGGCCTATTTCAATTCTTGAGACCCTAACATGCCAGAAAAGTACAAATACCCCCCAAATGACCCCTTTTTGGAAAGAAGACATTCCAAGGTATTTAGTGAGAGGCATGATGAGTTTTTTGAAGTTGTCATTTTTTCCCACAATTCTTTGCAAAATCAAGATTCTTTTTACTATTTTTTTTTTTTCACAAAATTGTCATATTATCTGGTTATTTCTCACACACAGCATATGCATACCACAAATTACACCCCAAAACACATTCTGCTATTACTCCCGAGTATGGCGATACCACATGTGTGAGACTTTTACACAGTGTGGCCACATACAGAGGCTCAACATGCATGGAGCGCCATCAGGTGTTCTGGAGCACCCAGGACAATTCTGACATTTCTCTCCTACATGTAAAAATCATCATTTATTTGCTAGAAAATTACATGGAACCCCAAAACATTATATATGTTTTTTTAGAAAACACCCTGTAGAATACAATGGTGGTCTTTGCAACTTTTTATCTCGCACGGTATTTGCGCAGTAATTTTTCGAATGCTTTTTTTTGGAAAAAAAACAGTTTTGTGCTTAAAAAAAAAAAAAAAAACACAGTAAAGTTAGCCCAATTTTTGCATAATGTGAAAGATGAAGTTACGCTGAGTAAATAGATACCTAATATGTCACTCTTCAAAATTGCACACGCTCGTGGAATGGCGCCAAACGTCGCTACTTAAAAATCCCCATAGGCGACGATTTAATTTTTTTTTACTGGTTATATGTTTTGAGTTACAGAGGAGGTCTAGAGCTAGAATTATTGCTCTCGCTCTAACGTTCGCAGCGATATCTCACATGTGTGGTTTGAACACCGTTTTCATATGTGGGCGGGACTTACGTATGCGTTCGCTTCTGCATGCGAGCACATGGGGACAGGGGCGCTTTAAAAAAAAAAACATTTTTTTTATTGTTCATTTTACTTTATTTATTTTAGTTTGACATTTTTTTCCCCAAAAATAATTTTTTTGATCACTTTTATTCCTATTACAAGGAATGTAAACATCCCTTGTAATAGGAATATGGCATGACAGGTCCTCTTTACAGTGAGATGTGGGGTCAATAAGACCCCGCATCTCACCTCTAAGCTGGGAAGCCTGAAAAAAAAAAAAAGATTCTGGCTTTGATCGTATTAGCGATTCGGTAGAAGCACCGGAGGGCGGAGGGCGGCGGGAGGGGGGGATGTCTATGGCTGGGTATTGCAGGGTATCACCAACTATGGCTGGGTATCTCAGAGTATGGCGTTGCAGAGCATTGCAGGGTATTGGCGGGTGTTGCAGAGCATTGCAGAGTGTTGCAGGGTATTGGCGGGTGTTGCAGAGCATTGCAGAGTGTTGCAGGGTATTGGCGGGTGTTGCAGGGTATTGCAGGGTATTGCAGAGTGTTGCAGAGTGTTGCAGGGTGTTGCAGGGTGTTGCAGAGTGTTGCAGAGTGTTGCAGAGTGTTGCAGGGTGTTGCAGGGTGTTGCAGGGTGTTGCAGGGCGTTGCGGAGTGTTGCAGGGCATTGCGGAGTGTTGCAGGGCATTGCGGAGTGTTGCAGGGCATTGCAGAGTGTTGCAGGGCATTGCAGAGTGTTGCAGGGCATGGCAGAGTGTTGCAGGGTATTGCAGAGTAATGGCAGGGTATTGCAGAGTAATGCAGAGTAATGGCAGGGTATTGCAGAGTAATGCAGAGTAATGGCAGGGTATTGCAGAGTAATGCAGGGAATCGAGGGGTTAATTTTCGGTGAGCAGCGATGTGGGCACTGCAGATGCAGCCCACATCGCTGCTGACACCGATCTCTTCCCCCTCCGCTGTACCGATCGGTACAGAGAGGGGGAGGGAGGAACCGGCGTCATAACATGACGCCGGCTTGTTTACAAGTGATCACTCCGTCATTTGACGGAGCGATCACGTGGTAAACGGCCGCGATGAGCGGCCGTTTACCGTGATTCGTGATGCGCCGGGTCCACTGGACCCAGCAGTCATGGATGCTCTCGTGTGCGCGCCCCAGGGGGCGCGCGAGAGCAGAATTCTGGGAGGCCGTTAATTAACGGCCTCTCAGAGTTAAACAACCGCCCTGAAGCCGTTAATCGGCAATGGGCGGTTGTTAAGTGGTTAAACAAAATGACATACAGGTACGTCGTTTTATGCAATAGAGCTTACCTGCTGCAGTATAGGTACTGCAGCCGGTCGGAAAGTGGTTAATAAACGGCTGTGCAAATATCATGTGACATAATATTACCTTTCATTCTATAGGGCCCCTGCTTTCAGAAAATATATAATGTTCTAGGGTTTTATTAATTTATTTATTTAATTTTTATTTAATTTTATTTCCAAAAAATGTGATTTTATATGTATGGGACAAATAAAGAAAAAAATAAAAATACTCTGGAGCCAAACTATGCTGAGCAGGCAACGTCAGGAGTAGTGTGACAGACTACAAAGTCATTGTGGAGATTTCACGGGAGACGCGCGCCACCTGCTGGACGTTCGTGTGTACTGCACTCCCGGTTTTACAGCCTTGCGCTCTAGTCCTCCAATGACTGAACGGCTTCCGCTTTCATCATCACGATTGGCCGGTATATCTGCCACTTGGGCGGACTTCTTTTCTCTTCCTGTTTCTGATTGGCCTTCACCTTCCAATTGCATAGCTCATTGGTGAAAGCGAGCACCGTCCCCTGTAGGTATGGCCGATAAGCGGGCGGAGTTGGCCTCCAGGACGGGTGTCAGGATGTTTTCCCTGAAGAAATGGAACGCGGTGGCGATGTGGAGCTGGGATGTGGAGTGTGACACGTGCGCCATCTGCAGGGTGCAGGTCATGGGTGAGAAGAGACACCGACCACCGGGGGGGAGAGGGAGGACAGGGTGGGGGGTCAGGGGACAGGAACACAGCAGAGCTGACATAGGAATCCTAGCAGGGATAATAGTGTGTGTGTGTGTATATATATATATATATATATATATATATATATATATATATATACACACACACACACTTCTGTGCTGGGGCCCGGTGCATGCTGGGAAATCATTACATGGCTTCCAGTGGGCTAATAATAGTCACTGAATCCTAACCTAGCAGCAGAGTCAGTATGAGCACCTACCTCATGGGTCTGAGCAGGACAGGGGGGGGGGGGGGGGGTAGATGGCCTTTCAGTTGTGGATGGAGGTGCAGCCACTCTAAATGCAGTGCCCTCGGGGGGTGGTACCTGGTCTAAACGCCTGATGATGGACGATCGCTGCAATAGACAATGCCTTTCATAGTGGCCCTCGCTCCAGTCCAGTGTTGTAAACTCTGCCAGACTCTTTAGCCTTCAACACGAATGGAAGTGCCCAGGCCACCTACTGCGCTTCCATTCCCCTGACCCCTTCATCATCATCATCAGCACAGGATTCACTGTTTTGCCCACATCGCACTTAGGGTTGCCACCTCATCCCTTTAAAATGGAACCCCAAATAATTACATGGGTTCTGTGGCCGAATTAACCACCTGCTGCCCACCGTTAAATGACGGTGTGGCTCTTGTTCTGGGATGACGTCATGCTAGGACATGGTGCGACTCCGATCTCTGTAAAGGACCGCGGCTCTTTAACCATGTGATCGGCTGTGTCCAATGACAGCCAGTCACATGTAAACACGGAAATGTAGGTGACGGGTACTCTTATCACCTCACACTGACAATGTGTGGTGAGGAGAGCCAATCAGCTGCATCTCCTTTGCAGGGGACATTGACATATGTAATCGGGGCACTGATCATCAGTGCCCTGATTACAATAAACTGCCATCAGTAAGGGCCGGTTCACACTGCGGGCGATGCGAGGCGACACAACTTGCCTCGCCGCAATCTGACAAGTCGCCCCCGTTCTGTACAATGGAACCGTTCTGAGAGGAGCGACTCGAGTCGCTCCGACTCAGAAAAAAGGTTCCTGTACTACTTCTGGGCGACCTCGGGGCGACTTGCATTGACTTCTATACAGAAGTCATTTGCAAATCGCCGCTGAGGTCGCGGCAGGTCGCGGCGAGGCAAGTCGGTGTCGCCTCGCATCGCCCGCAGTGTGAACCGGCCCTTATGGAGACAAGCTACTTATTTACAAATTTTACCGACAGAAACTTAATTTTGTTTTTCTATTTATTTATTTTGGTCTCTTTATATATAAACATTTTTTTTTTTTTTTTTTACAAAAAAAAAAACACAAGCAGTGACTAAATAAAGCTTAGTCACTGCTACACAAATAGATAGCTCTGTTTGTGTGAAGAAAATGATACAAAATTTTACATGGTTACATTGTAGCATGACCACACAATTCACACATCACAACACACGTCGTTCAAAGTGTGACAGCACTGAAAATTGGCCTGGGCAGGAAGGGGTTGAAAGTGCCCTGTAGGCAAGTAGTTAAGGTAATAAAACGAACTGGGTGCCTTATCTGCATTAAATTAGCCTCAGGACCTGTGTAATTCATATGTGTTTGAGTTTAAAGGGATGAGGTGGCAACCCTAATCGGACTGTGTGCCTGGGGAAAGCTCTAGGAAACTGGATGCTATAGCTACCACCAGCTGAAGACGTGGATCATAAACTCCACAAAGAATATATTTACCAGCACACTTCGGCTCTTCAGTCCAAATGGTTTTTATTTCCGCATGATCATATCATAAGCAAGAAAGTGCAACATTTCGGAGTGACGCAGGACCCTTCATCGGGCATCGTCGCATGCCTGATGAAGTGGTCATGTGTGACTCTGAAACGTTGCACTTGCTTGTGATGTGCAGAAATAAACAGATTGCAAAATGCAGTGCGATTGCCAGAATCACATAGGTGTGAACACCCATGCGGTGTGATTCAGGTGCGGAGGAAAAAAAGGTCCTGCATTTTGGTGCGGATGCAATGGGATTTGAGCCATGCAGAATGAATGGCTCAAATTGCACCGCACAGGCATCGCATGTTACATAAAGGGTAAGGTTGAATAAAGACAATCCATCCAATGTGATGTGCACAAGAATGTGGTGCGATTCCTGTGCAAATCGCATGCGATGTCTGCATCACACAAGTGTGAACCCAGGCTCAGCATCTTCAGCCGACCCACATGGATCAAAATTCGACTGGTTCGGCAGTTGACTGGACAAATTTTGATCCATGTGTGAGCACCCTGGCTGTACGCAAGTCAATCTATTGATCGACTTGTGTACAACCATCCTGTCAGCTTTTGCCCTAACAATCAGTGGCAGCTATGGCATCGTTGTGTTCTGCAGAGAAGGCATCCTGATGGCAGGACACAATAGCACTGCGGGAGGGTTCCACCATTGTCGCAGACTGTGTTGATGGGGGGGGGGGGGGGGGGGGAGGGAGGGAATCAAGCGTTTTTTTTTTTTTTTTTTTTTTTTCTTGCACCACTCAGCTTGACAAAAGTTGAACCAGATAAAAAATGATTGACTCAACATCAAATACGATCATTGGTATGCTATTTAGAAAGTGACCTGAATACAATGGCTGGCAGTGGAGATTTCCCTATAGTGAGGAGGGGGAATCCATTGAATTTTTCTCATTCACTGAGAAAATCAAGCTGTGTATGGCTACCTTTAGGCTGCATTCACACCTGAGCGTAGCTTTTTCAAGCGTTTTTTGCTGCGTGTTTTGTCGCGAATTTGTGTAAGGAAAAAGGTCACCAATGTTAAGCATTGAGCAGATACAGCGTCAAAACGCCCATAGAAACGCTCGTTGTCGCGCTAAACGCTCAAATCGAGCGTTTCCATTAGTTTCTATGGGAATGAAAACGCCCAAATCAGCCCGACAAAAAAGGGTCCGGAACTTGTTTGAGCTTCAGGCGTAGGGCTTCAGGCGACTTGGAGTGGAGATGTGAACCATCTCCATTGAGAATAATGTATTTTTTCCCCTCCAGCGTTTTTGTAGCTTCAGGCGTAGGGCTACAAAACGCTCAGGTGTGAATGGGGTGTTAGGCTCAGTTCATACTGCTGTGGCGACTTTGCTCTGTGACTTCCTTCCGACTTGGATGCTATTTAGGAGCCTGTACAAGGGCTAAAATTGCACCCAAGTAGATCTAAAGTCAGAGCAACTTTTGTAGTATCAGTTAAGACTAGGGCTGCAACTAACGATTATTTTCATAATCGATTTGTTGGCCAATTTTATTTTGATTAATCGGTCAATAACCTAATAAAAAAAATAAAATAAAAGTGGGTCAAATTGTCAAACACAGTGACGGGAAAATTTGGAAACGGAAAGCTTCTTGGTGACAATGAATGTGGTTTTCGTTCAGAAATTACATTCATTTTGAAAACAGAATGTTAAAAACAAGTGAAAATTTCAAACAAAATTCTTTCATTCAGCGAATGTACAAAGATTTTTCGTCTGAAAATTGATCTGTGTGGCCAGCATAAGGCTCGATACACACCTATGCAGTTTGCTTTTGATCTGTTTCTGCAGTGCTTTTTGCTGCAATTCGTGCTTTTTGCTTTTTTTTTTTTTTTTTTTTTGGGGCATATTAAACACAAATTGCTACAAAAATGCATTACATGCTTTTCTGCAGCTTCCCCATTGAAGTATATTGAACCAAAAAAAGCATTATTTTACGTTTAAAAGTCCCCGACTCTTTCCAAATACGCAGCGGCTGAAAAAGCATAAATGTGAACATGTCCCATAGGAAACCATGTAAATGAACTGTAGTGCATTTCTGCAAAAGCACCATTAAACATATAGATGTGAACCAGGCATTAAAGCGGGAGTCCACCAGGAGTGCGCGTGTTTTTTTTTTTTTTTTTTTTTTTTTTAAAGCCAGCAGCTACAAATACTGCAGCTGCTGACTTTTGAAATAGTGACACTTGCCTGTCTAGCGCGCCCGCGATGTCGGCACCCGAAGCCGATCTCTCGATCGTCTCTCGGGTGCTGCTGCCGCCATCTTGGGTATGGGAATCAGGAAGTGGAGCCTTTCGGCTTCATTTCCCGGTTCCCTACTGCGCATGCGCGAGTTGCGCTGCGCAATGAGGATGGACCCGCTGCCTCTGGGATCTGTGTGTTTCCCAGCAGGCAGCGGGGGACTTTCGGAAAGGGGCGTAATCTATGCCCCTTTCCGCAGAGAGCTATCCAGGAAGTGGGTGCAGATACCTGTACTGTACAGGTACCTGCACCCCCCTCCCCCCTGAAAGGTGCCAATTGTGGCGCCGGAGGGGGGGAGGATTCCAATGAGCGGAAGGTCCACTTTAGGGTGGGCCTTCGCTTTAACATTTCTAACATAAAGGGGTTAAAAAGACTAAAATTAGCCCTTTATAGTACAAAACAGATAATCGTTACTGTAAGGGGTTAATTTTTTTACTGTAGAACTGTGAAAGTAATATTTACAGTAGCGATTATTCTTTTTGTACTATAAAGGGCTCATTTTAGTTTTAACCCCATTGTGTTACCGGCCGATGAATCGATTATGAAAATAGTAATCAATTAAAGCGGGAGTCCACCGGGACTCCGCGTTTTTTTTTTTTTTTTTTTTTTTTAAAAGCCAGCAGCTACAAATACTGCAGCTGCTGACTTTTAAATAGTGACACTTACCTGTCCAGCGCGCCCGCGATGTCGGCACCCGAAGCCGATCGCTCGCTCGTGCCGCCGCCATCTTGGGTTTGGGAATCAGGAAATGGAGCCTTTCGGCTTCATTTCCCGGTTCCCTACTGCGCATGCGCGAGCCGCGCGGCGCAATCCGGACGGTCCCCGCTGCCTCTGGGAGCTGTGTGTTTCCCAGCAGGCAGCGGGGCACTTGCTGAAGGGGGCGGGCGCTTGCGGAAAGGGGCGTAACGTACGCCCCTTTCCGCAGAGAGCTAGCCCGGAAGTGGGTGCAGTTACCTGGATTATCCAGGTAACTGCACCCCCCTCCCCCCTGAAAGGTGCCGATTGTGGCGCCGGAGGGGGGGGGGATTCCGATGAGCGGAGGTCCATTTTAGGGTGGACCTCCGCTTTAATTTCATAATTGATTAGTTGTTTCAGCCCTAGTTAAGACCGCTCTCATAGGGAAACCTTGCATTTGACATGTCATCCAACTTGGTCTCTCACGTCTGAACCAAGCCTTGAGGGGCTAGAAGAATGAGCCACAACAAACAATGGCGGACCTATCACTGAGAAATTGAGATGTTTGCTATAATGGTACAATGCATCCATAAAGTATTCACAGTGCTTCACTTTTCTCACATTTTGTTATGTTGCAGCCTTATTCCAAAATGGATTAAATGAAGAATTGGAAAAAAAATTATGAAATTAATACCCCATAATGACAACGTGAAAGAAGTTTGAAATCTTTGCAAATTTATATAAAAAAAAATCCCATGTACATAAGTATTCACAGCCTTTCCTCAATACTTTGTTAAAGCACCTTTGGCACCAATTACAGCCTCAAGTCTTTTTGAGTATGATGCTACAAGCTTGGCATACCTATATTTGGGCAGTTTCTCCCATTCTTCTTTGCAGGACCTCTCAAGCTCCATCAGGTTGAATGGGGAGTGTTGGCGTACAGCCATTTTCAGACCTCTCCGGAGATGTTCAAGTTTGGGCTTTGGCTGGGCCACTCAACAACATTCAGAGTTGTCCTGTAGCCGCTCCTTTGTTATCTTGTCTGCATGCTTAGGGTTATTGTCCTGTTGGAAGATGACCCTTCACCCCAGTCTGAGGTCCAGAATGCTCTGGAGCAGGTTTACATTAAGGATTTCTCTGTACATTGCTGCATTCATCTTTCCCTCAATCCTGACTAGTCTCTGGGTTCCTGACACTGAAAAACATCCCCACAGCATGATGCCGCCACCACTATGCTTCCCTTTTGAGGTGGTATTGACCAGGTGATGAGCAGTGCCTGGTTTCCTTCAAACGTGAGACTTGCCATTTAGGCCAAAGTGTTCGATCTTTGTTTGATCAGACCAGGGAACATTGTTTTTCATGGACTGGGAGTCCTTCAGGTACCTTTTGCAAATGCCAGGCAGGTTGTCATGTTGCCTTTTTACTGAGTAGTGGCTTCCGTCTGACCACTGTACCATACAGGCCTGATTTGGTGGAGTGCTAGAGATGGTGGTTCTTCTGGAAGGTTCTCCTCTCCACAGAGAAATGCTGGAGCTCTGTCAGAGTTGGCATCAGGGTCTTGATCACCTCCCTGACTTATGCCATGTACACACGGTTGGACTTTTTGACAGCAAAGGTCCGGTGGAACGAATCCCTCCGACAATTTGACCAAGTGTGGGCTTCTTCGGACCTTTGCTGTCTCAAAATCAGACAGACTTTAGATTTAGAACATGTTTGAAATCTTTCAGACGGACTCAAATCCGTTTGTGTGCTAGTCCGATGGATGAAAACCGACGCTAGGGCAGCTATTGGCTACCAGCTATGAACTTCCTTATTTTAGTCCGGTCGTACGTCATCACATTTGAATCTGTCGCACTTTGGTGTGATTGTGTCGTTCGGAAAGTCCGTCGGAACTCTTCTGAAAAGTCAGTCGGGAATACCGTCGGACCTAGTCTGCCGGAAACTCTGGTCGTGTGTAGAGGTCGACCGATATGGGTTTTTCTCTGGCTGATGCCAATATTTAGAAATCATGGCGGCCGACATATGATGCCGTTTTTTTTTTTTTTTTTATCCTCCTTCATCTCATAAAACCTAACAGACACCTTTCCCACTGGGGCGTTTTTTTTTTTTTTTTTTTTTTTTTTTTAGGTGCTTTTGGGCTAAAAATAGCGCCTGTAAAGTGCCTGCAAAACGGCTCCCCTGCAGTCTGTGTGAAAGACAGTGTTTTCACACTGAGGCGATGCGCTGGCAGGGTGTTAAAAAAAAAAAAAAAGTCCTGTAAACGGCACGTTTGGAGTGGTGTATACCGCTCCTCCACCACTCCTGCCCATTGATATTAATGGGCACCACTGCCGCATATACGCATGCAATGCGATTTGGCAGCGGTGCTTCACGGGCGCATTTAACCTCTTCTTCGGCCGCTAGCTGGGTTATATGCGTGCCACTAGCAGCCGAATAAAATTATGGTAAAGCGCTGCTAAAACTAGCAGCATTTTACCATCAACGCCTGCCCACTCCAGTGTGAAAGCAGCCTATAAAATAAAAACAGGTAGTCAAAACTTTTGGCCGAAACAAAAAAATGGGCTAATTTTACTGTTTTAGGGTTTCCCCCCCCCCCCCCCCCCCCCCCCCAAAAAAAATGCATTTGAAAGACCTCTGCGCAAATGCCGTGTGACATAAAATGTTGCAACAACCGCTATTTTATTCCCTAGGATCTCTGCTAAAAAAATATATATAATTTTTTGGGGGTCTAAGTGAATTTCTGGCAGAAAATACAGGACTTTTACTTGTAAGCAACAAGTGTCAGAAAAGATTTAGTCTTTAACCACTTCAGCCCCGGACCAATTGACAGCCCAAGGACCTGAGGTCTTTTTACAATTTCTCACTGCGCTGCTTTAACTGGTAATTGTGCGGCCATGCAATGTTGTATCCAAACGAAATTTGCGTCCTTTTCTTCCCACAAATAGAGCTTTCTTTTGATGGTATTTTATTGCCTTTGCGATTTTTACTTTTTGCGGAGAAAGACCGAACATTTTGAGGAAAAAAGATATTTTCTACTTTTTTGTTATAAGAAAAATCGAATAAACTAAATTTTAGTCATACATTTAGGGCAAAATTTATTCAGCCACGTGTCTTTATTAAAAAAAAAAAAAAAAAAAAAAAAAAAATGTCAAGCGTATATTTATTGGTTTGCGAAAAAGTTATAGTGTCTACAAACTAGAGTACATTTTCTGGAATTTACACAGCTTTTAATTTATGACTGCCGATCTCATTTCTTGAGGTGCTAAAATGGCAGGGCAGTACAAGCCCCCCCCCCCCCCTCAAATGACCCCATTTTAGAAAGTAGACACCCCAAGGAAATTGCTGAGGGGCATGTTGAGCCCATTGAATATTTATTTTTTGTCCCAAGTGATTGAATGACACAAAAAAAAAGTTTACAAAAAGTTGTCACTAAATGATATAACTATGGCATGTGTGAGCAATATATGTGGAATTGCACCCCAAAATATAGTACAGGGATACCACATATGTGGGACTTTTTGGGAGTCTAGCCGCGTACGGCACCCTGAAATCCAATCACTGCCTTCAGGATTTCTAAGGGTGCAAATTTTTGATTTCATTCCTCACTACCTATCACAGTTTTGAACGCCATAAAATGCCAAAATAGCACAAACCCCGCCCCCTCCCCCAAATGATCCCATTTTGGAAAGTAGACACCCCAAGCTATTTACTGAGAGGCATGTTGAGTCCATGAATTTTTTTATTTTGCCACAAGTTGCAGGAATATTCAAATTTTTTTTTTTTTTTTTTTTTTTTTTTTGCACAAAGTTGTCGCTAAATGATATATTGCTGACACATGCTATGGGCATAAGTCAAATTGCACCCCAAAATTCTGCTGCTTCTCCCGAGTACGGGGATACCACATGTGGGGGACTTTTTGGGAGCCTAGCCACGTACGGGACCCCGAAAACCAAGCACTGCCTTCCGGATTTAAATATAAAACGCTACAAAAAAAAACTGTTAGCGATCGCAGGGATCAGGTCTGACTCTGCGAACGCTGCAGTTATGTGTTTAGTGTTTTGTAAGTGACAGTGATCGATTGATACTGCACTTGGGTGGGCTGGGCGGAGGGGCAAAACGCAGGTGCTAGCAGGTATCTGGGCTGATCCTGCTAACAATGCGTTTTTTTTGGAACCCTAAACTGCTGGGGACGCTAGTATAGATCAGATATTGATCTGTTCAGATTCCATACCACTACGGGAGGTGTAAGCTTTGCGCGTGGGTGTTAGCGGTACTGGCACTAACCTAGCGCTGCCTGGGGCAACGCAGACCCTGACCCTAAAACCTAATTGATATCACCCGCCGGGTGATCAGGGGGTTAAACCTTTATTGGGTAATAAATGGTGGGTGCCCTGATGCTATAAAAAGCAAACTAACTAACCAGAGTCACCCGTAACACTTATACGGTGATCACTGGTGAAAGGGTTAACTAGGGGCAATCAGGGGGTTAAAATCTTTATAAGTAAGTGAATGGGTCTCCCTGGCGCTATATAAAAACCTGACGGGGAACCTAAATAACTGGCTAACCAGTGGCACTTATACGGTGATCGCTGGTGAAAGGGTTAACTAGGGGCAATCGGGAAGTTAAAACCATTATTGGGTAGTATATGGGGGTACCTAGCGCTATAAAAACCTGGCGGTGAACCGAAAAAAAATAACTAGCTACTTAGCGGCACCAGTGACACTAATGCAGCGATCAGAAAAACGATTGCTTAGTGACACTGGCAAAAGGGGGTGAAAGGGTTAACTCTAGGGGCAATCAGGGGGTTAAACCTTTATTGGGGGGTGGTAGGGGGCTGCCCTGGACCTAACACTAACTGCCCTGACAGTTTTTACACACTGAATGCAGTGATCAGAAAATAAATGATCACTGCAATCAGTGACACTGTGACTGGGAGGGGGAGGGGGGGGGGGTTTGTGTGCCTACATGTCAGTGTAGTGTTGGTGCACACTTACTTTCACTCTTCTCCTCGTAGTCCGGTCAAAAAGACCGCCCAGAGGAGAATGACATCACTTCCTCCCTGCCTGTGTTTACTATACACAGCGGGGGAAGCTTCTCATTCGCCAGGAGCGATCGAGAGGGGATTGCCAGAAACCAACGGCCATCCCCTCATCCCTGATCGCTCCTGAAGCGAAATGGACCACCGCATCCAGCGGGAGGAGGTCCGATCGGACCCCCCCACCCGCAGGAAGGCAAGCACGTACGTGCTTGTGCCTGTACATGCCATTCTGATGACGTACATTGGCATGCGGCGGTCCTTAAGTGGTTAAATGGTTAAACTGAGAACTCTACACACAGTTGAGTTCATTCATTCAAGTGTAAACATTGTATCTTTTTGCTCTTTTCTTGGCAGACTGCCCAGAGAGGAGACAGACTCAGACAACTTACACTGACTTCTATTACAGAAGTCATTTCCAAGTGGCGCTGTTCTAAATCTGCCTTTTTATCAGCTCAATCAGCCGATGCCGATTTAAATAAAAAAATGGCAAATATCGGCCGATATATTGGTTGACCTCTAGTCGTGTGTACACGGCATAAGGCCCTTCTCCCCCTAATCACTCAGTTTGGCCCGGCAGCCGGCTCTAGGAAGAATCCTGGTGCTTTCAAACGTCTTCCATGTACGGATGATGGGAGGCCAATGTGCACATTGGGGGCTTCAATGCTACAGAAATTTGTCTGTACCTCAATACAATCCTGTCTCGGAGGTCTAAAGAAAATTCCTTTGGACTTCATGGCTTGGTTTGTGCTCTGACATGCACTGTTAACTGTGGGACCGTATATAGACAGATGTATGTCTTTTGAGCGCAGTATTGAGTGTCATGGCAAAGGCTGTACATACATGTACATGTGGTGGGGGTTTTTTTTTTTTTTTTTTGTAGAAATTTGAGGAAAATTATGAATTGAATCCATTTTGGAATAATGCTGTAACATAACATAAATTTTAAAAAAAATGAAGCGCTGTGAATACTATCTGAATGCACTTTACAAGCGTGCTGTACATTATTACAAATTATGGCAAGGGCTCCCACACTAAATACGAGAAGCTCAGTTTTGCTTGTATTTGCTTTTCCCTTGTTCCTCTTTACTCTCCTTATAAACAAGCCAATGACATTTGCAAAAAAAAAGTTTGTCATCCCTGGATCTCTGTGATGCTTTATGCAATGCAGGCAGATTATGGCTGGTGGGAAGGGTCAGGAGGGTGCTGTATATAGCTTATTGAAAACATCATAGCACCCTCTAGCTGGTGAGGTTTATCCCTGATCCAGGAGGTTGTCCATAATTGACAAAAGCAGTTGTCAGCCCAGGGTGTACTGCTGAATATGAGCCTTCTATAGTCTCTAAAATATACATTGTACTATATATACTGGAGAGCAGCAGTGTAACCCCATAAATGTGGGTATAATGGGCAAATACTTTACCACTCGCTCCTGTTTTTAAATGTTAGCTGACAAAGGATTGGACACCCCCTTCCCACGTGCATGTGGTCTATGCTTGCGTTTTTGTGCATTATGCTGATTATAAACATACAATGCAAAATGTAATTTTGTGTCCTATTTCTAGATGCGTGCCTGCGCTGCCAAGCTGAGAACAAGCAGGAGGACTGTGTAGGTATGTCATTGTTTACTGGTAAAACATAGATGGTGCTTTAACATGGACTATTCTCAGAATCATTAACTCTGTACAGCCAGTCAGAGGCAGCCTTTCCAAAGTTTGTAATGTCTGCAGCATACATGGGCTTTAAAGTCATATGATTACTGTGATTGGCTGTTATGTTTGATCACATGATTAGGAACCCGCATCACCAGCTTCCAACCTTTTTTGTTATTTTAAAGCAGGACTCCCACCCACCACTAAACAGTTATTACATTTGTGAAATCTCTCTCCCTCTCTCCCTCTCTCCCTCTCTCCCTCTCTCCCTCTCTCCCTCTCTCCCTCTCTCCCTCTCTCCCTCTCTCCCTCTCTCCCTCTCTCCCTCTCTCCCTCTCTCCCGCATGCTGTGGCTCGCACCTGGAGCAATTATCTGAGTTCCCAGGACCTGCCTTTGAGCAGTGGTGTATATCTCTTGTGATTCTCTAGGCTTGTACATGTAAACGTGAACTCGCCCACTTAAATACACAACATTAAATCACACCCCACATTCTGCAGCCAGCAAGCCATACATGACGCGCAGTATGATAGGTTACAGCCTTAGAAATGGAAAGCATTTTAATATAATATTTAATGCATTAACCACTTCAGCATTATCATTGAAAGTAAGACAATCCCAAATTTTGGGTTGTCCCCAGAAAAGAAAAGGAGGGGAATCTTCCACTGGGGGTCCCCAAAAGATTCCCTTAATTTGCAGGGATTTGCTCTTCCTGTTTGGCTATGGGACCAGAAGTGGTGGTAAATCTCCCCAATGGGACACAGATGACAAACATAAACCTTGCAGGGTTATAATCCTCCTGTAAGCTATCTAATATGGGGAATCAAAGTTTTACCTATAGTTCCACTTCAAATGTATCCGAGTAGATTATAACATTCTGGGTTAGAAAAAAACAAAAAACATTTGTTTCATACTAGGAGTTTGTATAGTTTCAGAAAAAAAATTAATTTACCTTGAAAAGCACCATTGCCCTGGCAGTTGGCACACTATTACCATGTATTATACATAAGATATACTACATCAGGAGAATGGGGTCAGGGACTGCCAAGGATTAACATAGTCTTTTCTTTGTAATCTCTTTGGTCTCTTAAGAGGGAATTATCACTGGTAGCTAAGTCTCTTAAAAGAGCATGGTTTGTACATTCAGGGGCTGTGCAGCCAAAGATCTCTAAACTTGAAAAACTTACGAACCGTTTTCTTTTATTCCTTTGAAAAAAGTAGCTTAAGGGGAAAACGTTGTTTTTATTGATTTTGGATCGAGTATGAGAGGTTACAAATCCCTGTCAAGGTTGTTTGTGTGTGGTGTATGTGTGTATTAATTTTTTTTTTTTTTTTTTTCTAATTTCCTGTATACCCACAGCAGGAAATGACAGTATATCCCTTCAGCGTGAGGAATGTTCCTGGTAGTCATCAGCCCTTGTATTTCCCCCTCCTATTCTTTTTCTAGTGACCACTCAAAATTTGGGATTTTCGTTCACTGTTGGTGTTGACAGTCACTAGGAAAAATGAGGATGAATTTCCTTATTGAACAGGGACACAAATGGCAATAAACACCCGAGAGGTGTTCTAATCCCTCTACACTGTCTAGAACTGGGGGGGGGTGGTTCATAGCACTGTGTTTGTAGTTCATCAGAACATTCAAACAACAAATCAACAAGCGATTGAATTTACTAATTAAAACCGATTTATTGCATGGTATTCAGTTTTCTACATGTTCTAAAATAATCTTGATTGTTTTCTACATAACTCCTGAGGGGCCTCTCATACAGAGACCGTTCTCCCAGCCTTCAGTTTTTGGAGCAGCTGTAGAGTTGTTCTCTGCTGTCACTGTTTCTTATCTCTCAAAGACCCCAGAAGTGGGATCTCTGCATCTGAATGTTAGGTCTGCTTGCCTGCTGTGGCCATTGTTGGGGGGGGGGGGAAGAGAGAATCCCTTTTCTATCTACTGTATTTTTTTGTTATGGGGGTTTAGCAGGAAGAATGGCAACACCCAAAACCTGTAGAGCTCACTACTGGTGTCCCTCAAAAATATATAAAACTCCAGTGGGTGATTGAACCCACCGGATTTCATTTTGTTTAAAACTTATGGGGGAATTTTTTTTTTTATATTGCACATTCAAATAAGCTCAAGGTTTCCTATACTGGCCTTCAGATTTTTGTTTTGGGGAATAGCTTGGGATAACTGGTCAGTTGTCCCTTTTTTAATATTAAAGGAGTTCTTAAGGAAATTGCTATGAAATGGACATCCAGAGGCAAGTGCAAAAGTGTTAAGCATACTTGACTTCAGTCTGTCTATTCCCAGATACAACTCTCCAAAAACCTGGACCTATCCTCTTCATGGAAGTCTATGGGCCACAATTTACAGTGACTAATTTTCATACTTAAAAGGGCAGGAACTATAGAGCACAGAACACAAGTGTTGCTCTATGGCTACTGCTGCGCTCCAGTTCCAGTTTCTAGAAATGTCTTTGGGAAAGGACAGCACAGAGGTCAGGGTAATTAGACTGGTACTGAGCTTAAGAAAAAACAGGTGGGGGACATATGACTATGCACCTGTTTTCCCTATTACTGGCTTGACTTGCATTGTTCTGCCTCATGTCTGAGTGGGGGCGGCCACCTTGGTAGAGGCAGGCTTTTACTTCCTCACCTCAGCCTCCAGCAAGGAGAACAGTAATGCCCTGTACACATCGGAATAAACTCTGAAGGTTTTTCTGACGGAATTCCGCTTAAGCTGTCTTGCATACACATGATCACACCAAAGTCTGAACGTCAAGAACGCGGTGACTTACAACGGGACTAGAAAACATAAGGTCAATAGCTTCCATCTCGTACTTTTTTCAGAGCATGCGTCGTTTTTGGTCCATCGGCATGCAGATGAGCGGTTTTCCTGATGGAAATTGGTTCCATTGGAATATTTGGAACATGTTCTATTTCTCGGTCCATCAGAATTTTCAATGTAAAGTCCGATGGGGTATGTATACGATGAAAACCTCCCATCTGACTTTTTCTGTCAGACATTCCGTGTGTGTGTGTGTGTGTGTGTGTGTGTGTGTACAAGGCATAACGCCACCAAATCTCACTACAAAGCTGCTAAGACTAGCAGTCATAGGCAGCAATACCTGAAGGAGCGTCCTTTTCATGCCATGCCTGCAGAGCCCTGTACTGTAAACGGTGACTCCCGCCCACGTGCGTGGGAGTGACCTCATCATGGCTCTGCCAGTCATAAATCCGAAGCCCGTGAACCTGGAAGGAAGACTGGGTAAAGATGGAAGCGGTGACCGTGCTAGTATTATGACTTAAACTGTATGGGGCTTTTTTTGGCGCTACAGTTTACTACCGCTTTAAGCACAACTAACATTCCCAAATGTTAGTTTTTTTTTTTTTTTTTTTTTTTTTTGAGTGCAGGTCCACTTTAACACTTTACTCTTTGCTTCTGCTATATTTCCTAACAAATCTTACAGGGGTTATAAACCCTTGCGGTAGTGTTTTATATTTTTATTTAACAAAAACCAAATAAACAAACATGCCTATAATTTCCTGCGCTGTGCAATCATTTTGGAACAGCCCCAATCCTCTTCTTTTTGGATGCCCCGCTGGCGCTCCAGGCCCCCCTCTTCATCGGGTACCCCCACAGAAATCTGCTTTCTCTGGGGGGGCACCCATGTAAGAACGCCATCCCTACAGTCAAATGCTGATGGGGAAACATGCTTTTGGGGCTGTTTCTCTGCTAAAGGTATTTCCCTCAGAAAACTAAAGACGGCTCTTCCAGCAGGACAATGACCCAAAACATACCACCAAAGACAACAAAGGAGTGGCTCAAGAAGTACATTCAGGCCATGGAGTGGCCTAGCCAGTATCCAGACCTTAATCCTATAGGAAAATGTATGGAGGGAGCTGAAACTTCGAGTTCCCAAGTGACAGCCAAGAAACCTTAAGGATTTAGAGAAGATTTGTAAAGAACAGTTGACCAAAATCCCTCCTAAGATGTGTGCAAACCTGGTAACCAACTACAAGAAATGTCCTGCTTTTGTGCTTTCCAACAAGGGTTTCTCCACCAAGTACCAAGTCATGTTTTGCTTGGGGATCCAATACTTGTTTTACTCGCTGAACTGCAACTCTAACATTTGTATCTTTGTGGTGGTTTTTTATTTTTATTTATTTTTTCTGGATAATTGGTTGATGTTCTGTCTCTATCATTTAACCTGTATAGACCCTTCATTTCTTTGTAGGGGGATCAAATTTCCCCATTGTATATGCAAGCTGTACAAACTGTTTGTTTTCTGGTGGAAGGTCAATCCATTAACTATGAACCTCTAAAACAGTAATCTTTTACAAATATGATTTTAGCATTCTAGGGTTATTTGGTGGCCTCATCTCTATCCCAGTTGCTTTCAGATTTTCATATCGTTCTTCCTAAATTGTTGATATTGCAGAACAATCTTGTGTGGGTACTTTAAAAACAGAACAAGACAAGTGTTATTTTTTAAGCATACGGTATGTATTTTGTTTTGCAACTTCTTTTTGAAGTAAATCAATGGAAATATGGTAACTGTACATGAGATTTTTTATAAAATCAACTCTTCCGTCCCTCATAGGGATTAATGATTTAATCTCGGATTCTTACTTGAAAGATCAGCTTCTGTCATTGTCTTATTAAATGCCATTTGGTTTGTTTAAATGCTTTTATTTCCTACATACACTATTTATATTGTGTTAAGACTTTGTGGCAGTGTCTGTACATAAGGGTGGTAAAAGCTTAATGTTTCTAGGTTGCTCAATAAAATAATCACTATACTTTTCATATTACCTGCTGTGCTAATGCAAACCTTTGTTCTACTCTCTTGCAGTGGTATGGGGAGAATGTAATCATTCGTTTCACAACTGCTGTATGTCCCTGTGGGTGAAGCAGAACAACCGATGCCCACTGTGCCAACAGGACTGGGTGGTTCAGAGAATAGGCAAATAGACCTTTCTATGTCTGGAGAAGAAGACCTATCCTGGCTTAGAAGAGCCGTTTGATTGTGGTTGACTTGTTTGTGCTTTCAAAAGAAGACATTTATACAGTTTTCCTGCATGTGACTGGGAGTTTTCTGTTGCCAGAGGTCCATATGCGTGAAAAGTTGTGTATGGAGGGGTTAAGTGGCTGTTTTATATGCTTTGTCTTAGTTTGCCTCTGAAAGAAAAGACCTGGGTAGATAAAGTATTGTCCTGATCTAAGTGCATGCAGGTGTGGACTCAAAATCAATTGATTTGGAAGCAGAATAAAGTTAATGTATTAGATTGGTTCTGCCTCAGAATTTTGGTAGTAATCCGATTTTGCATTTATTTTCATATAGTTCTAGACAGACATAAAAACTTAAAATTTTAGGCCCCTTTCACTTGATCATCCTGCAAAGATCTGCCTGTCCATTTTTCAGGCAGATTTGAGCGGGCCACCTATTGACTTCTATGGGCAGGCGGATGTCAGCGGAGATGTGCCTGCTGACACCCGCGTGGCATCTAATTCAAGATCTGCTCAAAACAGACGGGTGGCAATACGTTCACTGTCCGTCCATCGGAACAGATGACAACAGACAGGCTGTCTGTTTTCATCTGATCTCTCCATAGAGGACAGTGGTGTCACCTGCACAGTGAACAGAGACTGACTCCTCATCTGCTGTCTCAGCGGGGATCAATGGAGCGTTTTTTTTTTGTTTTGTTTTTTTGCCACTAAGTATCAGGCCTGTCTTTAAAACTTTTTTGTTTTTTACAAGTTACTTATTTTCTAGCAAAAAAAAGACTTGGAACCCCCATACAATATAATCTTCTTTTTTTTTTTTTTTTCAGACACCCTAGAGAATAAAATGGCGGTCATTGCAATATTTTGTCACACCGTATTTGTGCAGCAGTCTTAGAAACGCAATTTTTATTTTTTGGAATAAAAATACACTTAACTAAGAATACAAAGTTAGCCCATTTTATTATTATTATTATTATTATTATTATTATTAATAATAATATTATTTTTTTTATATATTGTGAGAAATACACTGAGTAAATTGATGCCCAACATGTCATGCTTCAAAATTGCGCCCATTCATGGAATGGTGATAAACTTTGACCCTTAAAAATCTCCATAAGAACTTTTTAAAAATGCCATAAAACTATTCCCTAGTTTGTAAATGCTATAACTTTTGGGCCAAGCAATCGATCGCTTATTGCAATTTTTTTATTTTTTTCCAAAATTGTCGCTCTATTTTTATCACAAAAAAAAAAAAAAAGAGGTGATCAAATATCACCAAAAAGCTCTATTTGTGAGGGGGGAAAAAAAGGACCATGCAATTGTCAGTTAAAGCGAAGCAGTGCCGAATCGCAAATGTGCTCTGGTCTTAAGCCAGCAAAATGGTCTGGTCTGAAAGTGGTTAAATGGGGTGTTTTTTATTTAATTTTTTTCCCATTATTAAATATCACTTTTGTTCTTATTGCAAGCAATGAAAACATCCCTTGTAATAGAGAAAAGCGTGACAGGACCTCCTTTTTAATGTGAGCTCTAGGGTCAAAAAGACCTTGCAGCACACATTTACACTTAAATGCAATTAAAAACAATTATGGCTTCTTGGAACGATGCAGCAAGAGAGTCTGCCGAGGCCCACTTCAACGGTATTTCTTTCTTGGCATAGTATAATAAAGATACCAGAAGTTTCATATGGTGTGTGTTGTGCGTCATCGTGAATTCTTAACAAGGCTAATTCTGGTGAAATGGGTAAAGACATTTGCAATTGAAGACTGATCAGTTAAAAAATGGACTGTATTCTTGAACAGACAAATGTACTTAGAGGAACTTCACCCTTCTCATAACAGTTACAACAAAGGCAGCTTTAGAAATATTTAGTAATGGCAAACTACAAACAAACTTATCTTTGCATAATTTTTGTTTTCTTCACTGCTGCCCTTCTTCCCCCCCCCCCCCCCTCTTCTTTATTTTTTTATTTTTTTTATTTATACGCGCCAGATGAAGCTGTCTCCTTTTTACTTCCTGGAATTCTAAAACATGACAGGAACTTTCCAGGATGCAACTGTGAGACCAGAGGTACAGTATATCACCAGTGCCTCAAGAAATCAGGAAGTGAAACAGTAAAAATGGACGCTGCGGCACACAAACTTTTAGCACACGTGCATGCTTACAACCAGTTTGATGAAGGCCCTTTTCTGTATGACTGAACTCCTGTACAGACAGCCAGGTCTATAAAGGCATAGTTGGTGAGTTTGATGCAGAGGAACTTAAGTGGTCTGCACAGAGCCCTGCTCTCAAGCCTACAGCACACTTTTGGGGTGAATTGAAATGCTGATTGAGAGCCGGGTCTTGCCATCCGACATCCATACCTGACCCTTACAAATGCGCTGTTGGCTGATTAGGCACAAATCGTTACCAGACCACTCCCAAAATCTTATAAAAGCCTTCCCTAATGGAGGCCACTAAGAGAAGGTGGGTGAAATGTGATATTGAAGAGATCCCCATATACTCTCCCTCCCTGTGCTCCTTCACTATTCCTTTCACTGCAGCCAGTGACACTCGCAGGTATGGGGTAGCCTGTGACCAGCTTCATTTTGGTTCTGCTTGGGTCTATCAGCCAGTTGCTAGGCCTGAGCACTGCCACTTTGTCAAGGTAGTGATATCAGTACTCTTCATGTTTGCTGACAAGTCTGATTTCAGCCCCAGCTCTGTTGTGGGTAAGGAGCAATGCGGACGTTGTCCCTTAGCGTAGCATTGGTGTCAGTGTCTCTTTTTAATGCCTGTTTTTGGATGGGTTGTTCGCTATGTGTTAGGTGTCCACAAATCTTTGGTCGTAGTGTGTATGGATTTTGCAGTTCTCATTTAAAGGGACACTAAATGTTTGTTTGGGTTTTGAAAAAAATAACAAACCTGTCATACTTGCCTCCACTGTGGAGCTCGTTTTGCAGAGTGACCCCCCCCCCCCCCCCAAACCTGCTCTTCTGGGGTCCTACAGTGGCTCCTCCCCCCCATCAGATAACCCCCTGGGAGAAGTGCTCTCGCAGGGGGTGTTACCTTGCGTGTGCGCTCCTGAGTCCAGCATTCGGTGTCCATAGGCGCCGAATTCAGGACTTCACGATTTCACCCCGCCCCCCCGGCGGCCACGTCATTGGATTTGTTTGACAGCAGCGGGAGCCAATGGCGGCGCTACTATCAAGCTATCCAATCAACAGCCGAGAACCCTGGGCAGAGGGAGAGCATGTCCCCGTGGGACAAGTTCGAGGGTTTCAAGTAAAAACGGGGGCTGGGGGGCCGGTCACTGGCAGGTGTTTTTTCACCTTAATGCAAAACACAACCTTTACAACCCCTTTAAGGCCTTATGCACACTGGGTGTTTACCCCCAGTGTATAAGATTCCAGCATTTAGGTATGGATGGAAGCCACAGTTGCACCATGCACCCTTTAAAACTCTTATGAGAAGCTTAAAGCTATTGCGGCTGCATGAGTGCCACCAACTTTTAGGGTAGTATACGCCCTGGGTTGAATGCTCAGAGTGCCCACTGCTTACAGTCTGAGTATTTGTTCTGGGGTATATACAGTGCCTTTATAATACCCCTTTGAAATGTTCCACATTTTGTCATGATATAACCGTAAATGTATTTTATTGGGATTTTATGTCAGACCAACACAAAGTGGCACATAATTGTGAACATTTTTATTTGTAAAAAAAAAAAAAAATGTGAAAAGTGTGGCGTGCATTTCTAGTCAGCCCCCTGGGTTAATACTTTGTAGAACCACCCTTCGCTGCAATTACAGATGCAAGTCTTTTTGGGGATGTCTCTAGCAGCTTTACACAGCTAGAGAGTGAAATTTTTGCCCATTCTTCTTTGCAAAATAGTTCAAGCTGTATCATATTGGCTGGAGAGTGTCTGTCCTGTCTGTCTCTGTCTGTCTGTCATTGCCTTTTCAGTCTTGCCTCAGATTCTCCATTGGATTTATGAATTGGACGTTGACTGACTGGTCCATTCTATAATCTAAATCCATTTACGTTGTTTTTTGGGTGTTGGATGACAAAATGTGGACAATATCAAGGGGCATTAATACTTTTTCAAGGCACTGTAAATATCTTGAAACCTGGTGAGCGTGGGCACTAAACCACAAGTATACAAAGGTCAGAGAATACCTCTGCGCAGCACTTTTCTGTCACTTCTCAATATTAGCTTGGTGGCTATGGGATTTTCTTTCTTGCATAATTATCAAAAGGATTATGCAGCGTAGTTGAGCAAAAAGCAGTGAGGATTTATAAAGTGCATCAGATGACTGTAATTGGGTCATTTCAGGAGTGATTTCTGATCCTGTGGATTTCTGCTCTCTACATATCTTTGATTTTAAACCCTGTAGTGCTTTACTGAATAAACCTTTTGTTTACAAGTGCTTCATCAAGAAGCTTGCATAGTCCAAGGTGGACCAGCAAACCCAATTTAAGCTTTAATTCACCAATCCCTGACTATTATAACTAGCTGTGGCTTTTGTTTATTTTATAACAGAGCTGGAAAAAAAAAGTGTCTTTTTTTTTTTTTTTTTTTTTTTTTTTTTTTTTATTCAATTAAAATTGAGTGTATAGTCTGAGCTGCAGTTGCTTGTTATTTGGATGTCCTTGCTAAAAGTATTCTGCTGAACAGCTGCAGGATTCCTGCTAAACACATTCTGTGCCAGGTACAGTATTTAAATAATCTTGTGCAGTAACAAAGGTTTTGGAGAAAAATAAAAGTGCATGATGTCCTTTTAAATCAAACCTTCTAAGATTCACTTTAAATCTGCTGTTTTCATAAAGTAACACCTTTTGAAATACTTACCTCTTTGCATTTAGCCTGCTGGCAGGTGTTTCTCTAACATTTCATTTTCTGCTGCATAGCATGAACCTGCGGTCTGTGTAAACTTAAAGTGGAAGTAAAGGAAGCTGCCATCTTTGCCTCTGTTTAATCTTCAACTGCTATGGTGCTGCACATGTGATTTGTTATGACACCAGCCATTGGATGGTTTGATAGTTTGGCTGAGAGCACAGCCAATGTGCAGTTAGCATTCCCGGCATGCCTATTTTTTTTTTTTTTTATTTTTTTTTTTAACTGTTTAAATCCATGGGTTTACTTCCACTTTAAGGCAGTAATCTACTTTGGCAGATAAACAGGGACAAAAACCTTCAGTATGCAGCTCCCCCTACAACTCCTGTCTAAGCCCTTGTACACACGGTCGGAGAATCCGTCAGAATGTGTTCTATCGGACCGTGTTGTCGGATAATCCGACTGTGTGTGGTATGCATCGGACTGATTCCGTCAGACCCAATTTTCCAACTTGTTGGAAATATTTCCCGACCAACTGGGCCGATCGGACATCCTCTGATCATGTGTAGAGAATTTTGATCGGACCAAGTGCCACGCATGCTCAGATCAAATTCCTACATCAAAGCTATTGGCTACTAGCCTGAATGTAGTCCCATCGTAACGAAATTACGTCATCACGTTCTGAAAGATCGGATTTTTCGACAACTTTGTCCGACCGTGTGTATGCAACAGTTTTGGACAAGATCCGACGGACCAAATCCGACGGATTTGGTTGTCGAAATCTCCGACCATGTGTACAGGGGCTAATAACCCAAGTCTAATTGTGAATCACAGCCAGTGCAGGAGGAAGCGGAGGAGAGTCTTATGGATGCACAGAGCAGGTCTCCTACTCTCTGGGTGCCCCCATAGCAAGCCGTTTGCTATGGAGGCACTTGGAGAAGAGGAGGAGCCAGGAGCAATGGCAGGGGACCCCAGAAGAGGAAGATCGGGGCTGCTCTGTGCAAAACCACAAATGCGGTAAGTATAACGCTTTTTTAATATTTTTTATTTTAAGCTTTAATATCACTTTAATGTGGTCGTAAACCCTTACACACCACGTTTCCCTACAGGTTACCCTATAATAAGGTACTGGACATATCTCCTAAACCTGCACGGTTTAGGAGATATTTAACATGTATGCTTTTGCTGATGTCATCGGCGCACGTGCGCTAAAGAAGGGGCACAATCGCGCTGTTTCTATAGAGCCCGCGCTGTGACTGTCAGCTTGGGAATGATGTCATGCGACTCTGGCCAGTCCGAGCCGGAGTCCATGGCCCCGGGATGAAAGAGGGGTGAAGATGGATACTTCCGCAATGGGCGCTGCCGCAGGCGGGCATCGGGGAAGTTCTGCGTTTGCCGTGTCCCCCGGAGACAGGCAAACACAGATCGCTGTAAATGGCCAATCACAGCGGCCATTTACAGCGCGATTGGCGTGTCCAGTGTGAGATGATCTTGTATGTAAACATGAGATCATCTCTCAGCGCCGCTCTCCCTCCTCACACAGACAGTGTGTGAGAGGGGAGAGATGAATGGCTGCAGCGGCCGTAAGTGGGGGTAAAAAAAGTGCCACGTGTCATCAATGCCACTTATCAGTGCCATCTGTCATCAGTGTCACGCGTTGTCTGTGCCATCTGTCATCAGTGTCACGTGTCATTGTCCTGGTGCTCCAGGGCCTTCAAAAGTGTAATAGGTAGTCAACAAGTTAGATGTGTAATTTATGCTCCTAGAACACCTGATGGTGCTCCCTGCATGTTGGGCCTCTCTGTGGCCAGGCTGTGAAAAAGTCCCACTCATGTGGTATTGTAATACTCAGGAGGAGTAGCAGAATTTTTTGGGGGGGTGTCATTTGTGGTATTACACATGCCATGTGAGAAAAATAACATGACAATTTTGTGGAAAAAAAATAATCTTAATTTTGCAAAGAATTGTGGGAAAAAAATGACATCAAAAAGCTCACCATTCCTCTTACTAAATACCTTGGAATGTCTACTTTCCAAAAAGGGGTTATTTGGGGGGTATTTTTACTTTCCTGGCTTGTTATGCTCACAAGAAGTGAGATAGGCCACCAGTACATCAGATGTGATCAGTTTTTTGTATGATTCGCACCACAGCTTGTAGACTCTCTAACTTTCACAAAGACCAAATAATATCTACTAATTTTGGTATATTTTTAACAAAGATATGTAGCAGTATAAATTGTGGCCAAAATCTATGAAGAAAAATTCATAATTTGTATAATTTTGTCACAGAAACAAAGAAATATGCAGGGTTCTTTTTTTTCAAAATTTTCGGTCTTTTTTTTTTTTCATTTATAGCGCAAAAAATAAAAACCCCAGAGGTGATCAAATACCACCAAAAGAAAGCTCTATTTGTGGGGAAAAAAGGACAAAAAATTAATTTGGGTACAGTGTTGCATGACTGAGTAATTGTCATTCAAAGAGAGAGCAACGAAAGCTGAAAATTGGTCTGGGCAGGAAGGGTGTTTAAAGCGGGAGTCCGCCGGGACTCTGCGTTTTTTTTTTTTTTTTTTTTTATTTTAAAAGCCAGCAGCTACAAATACTGCAGCTGCTGACTTTTAAAATAGTGACACTTACCTGTCCAGCGCGCCCGCGATGTCGGCACTCGAAGCCGATCTCTAGATCGTCTGTCGGGTGCTGCCGCCGCCATCTTGGGTATGGGAATCAGGAAATGGAGCCTTTCGGCTTCATTTCCCGGTTCCCTACTGCGCATGCGTGAATCGCGCTGCGCAATAAGGACGGTCCCCGCTGCCTCTGGGATCTGTGTGTTTCCCAGCAGGCAGCGGGGCACTTGCGGAAAGGGGCGTAATCTACGCCCCTTTCCGCAGAGAGCTATCCCGGAAGTGGGTGCAGAATACCTGTACTGTACAGGTATCTGCACCCCCCCTCCCCCCCCTGAAAGGTGCCAATTGTGGCGCTGGAGGGGGGGAGGGTTCCGATGAGCGGAGGTCCACTTTAGGGTGGACCTCCGCTTTAAGTGCCCAGTAAGCAAGTGGTTAAAAAATACAGCTAGATAAAAGAAAAAACTGCCTGTGTTAATTTCAGGCTGAAAAGCAACAAAATGTGTTTAGAACAGCTTTTCAATAAAATGTGCTGTTTTATACTTAAGGCCTCATCGCTTTGTATATAAAAACTTGTTTCCGATTTTATAAATTGCAAATCGATTATATACCTGGGTGCAGGCTTATTTGCTCATTACATATTCATGTTATGCTTCCCGCCTTCAACTGCTATACAGTGACTGTTACTGCTTGTTCTCACAATGCAAGAGTAAAGCTGGTCATACACTGCCTGGATCAATGGTTTTCACGTCTTAACAACAAGTTAGGACATGGGGGGCTGCTAATTCTGACTTTTAAGACCGGGCTTCTGAGGGGACCCAAATGGCCTACAGGTATGAAAATAATATTACTGAACACTTTACAAAGTTGCACAGTTTGTGTGTTTGTGTGTGTGTTTGTTTTTTTTTTTTTTTTGTTTTTTTTTTAATACCCCATGTGCCCCTGGACTAAATAGGCTATTTTCTAGGAGAAGGTGAATATGAAAATGCTGCTGCTGTTCTCTCCTAGTACAGTTATGCCAGTCTATTAAGACTTGGCAACAGGACATTGACTGGCTTAACTGTTATCTTATCAGGTATTCAGATAGGTTGATTGTATGGCCTATACACAAATGGCTATTAAAATAAAATAAGTATTGGAAAAGATAATTCACAAAATAGTCAGATCTGTCATACATCTCATCCAACTCCTACCATATCCAAAAATACAAAAAAATATATATATATCTCTACTTTGGCTAGATATACACCTACATTTATTTATCGTACATTACGGGACACAGAGCCACAGTAATCACTTTATGGGTTATATAGGCACCTTTTAGGTGATGGACACTGGCACACCCTAGATAGGAAGTTCAACTCCTCATATAACTCTTCCCCCTTATCAGGAATACCTCAGTTTTTAGTTTTTTTTCACCAGTGGCTTAGGTGTTGGTCACGAGTAAAGATGTGCTATGCTGAGCTCCACTGGAATATTTCTTGCTGGGGCAAGCTATACAAGCGGATCCATTCAAAGTGTCTTTTCCAGGCTGAATTGAATGGTAGCTGGGCCTCGTGTCGGAAGAAACGAGGTTCTGCCGGTAATGCTTCTCTTTTGAGAGAGCTGGACCCTGGGATCCAGTGTTTGTTTTTTCAGCCATATTTCCTGGCGGGGTGCTTTTACAGGCCCAGGATTGTGGATCCCCCCCGATTAAAAAGGGGCCTCGGTTTCCTGAAGGTTTTTTTTAACGGAGCCCTCCGTGAGTGGTGAAGATTAGGTCTATTTGGTTTATGGATGGCATGTGAGTGGATGGCACAGGCATTCCCAGGCATGTTTACTTAGCATCAGACTGAGCCTTGATAGCAGTGGCAGTTGCAAGACTATTTTGCTCAGCGGTGGGTGCATTTCTGGTAGTACCTCTGTGCTCGTGCTTAGCACTATGGGCAGAAGGGGAGGTACAAATACCCCGAAAAATAGGGGCTCAAAGGGATTTCCCTCAGGCTCCCTCTGCAACTCCATTCCCCCCCCCCCCCGAAAGACCTAGGGAGGCTGGTCAGAGTGAGCCATTGGGTTTAGGGGCTGCAACTGCTTCTGGCATTTCAGCCCCTGTATATATTACTCAGGAGGTTTTTTTTCCTCAGCCATAAATGGATTGAAGGAAAGATTAATGGCCTTAATTGTATCTTCACAAATTTGAAGAAAACACATTAGGTCCCCTTCTACCACCCAGGACCCTCAAAAAGAGGAACACTGGGAGAGGGGAAGATGACTTCCCCTCAGAGGACCGGGTAGGGACTGATGATTCCTCTTCCGAGGAATCAAGTGGGGAAGGACCCGCTTCAGCTTCACAGGCTCAGAAATTGCTGGTGTATTCTCTTACTGAAATGGTCCGCTCCACATTTAAGTTACCTGTAATTGAGTCGGTTGAAAAGCCCACTTCTTGCTTGGATTTCCCCCTCCCAAAAAGTTTTCAACACTTTTATCCTATGGAGGAAAAATTTACAAGGATGTGGGGTATACCAGTGATTGACGCTGCTCCTATCCTCCTATGAATAAAAGTTTGACTTGTCCTGTTCACAACGCTCAAATGCTTAGGGATCCAACTGATAAAAAGTTGGAATTCTTGATAAAAAAAAACTTTTTTCTTTGGCAGGTTCAGCAGCTCAACCTGCAGTGGTGGCAATTGGTGTCAGTCCTTGAGAGACCACTTGAAACAGGTGCTCAAGGTTTTCCCTGAACAGCAGGCCCAGGATTTAGCCGAGCTGCCAGCAGCTGAAGACATATAAAAAGCTCCTGGCTGGTTTTCCTTTTCATGTTGAAAAGCTGTTTAGGGTTGATTTGGACAATTATATCCAAAAGATATCAAGTGGGAAAAGTACCCTTTTGCCAGTTAAGAAAAGGAGTAAACGTCCCTCATTTAAACAGGCTTTCTCCACTGCCAGAGACGTCAGCCTCCAGGCAATAGCGACAACCGTCACTGTCGGGTCCAAGAGGTAAAACTCGGTCAACCCCAGGGACAAAAGAAGTCCTGGGGGAGGAAACCTACAAGAATGCTAAAGCCTCTTTATGAAGGGGTGCCCCTGCTTGTTTGGGGGGAAAACTGCTACAGTTCAAGGGTCTGGCAGGAGGATTTTCAGGACAGATGGAAGAGCGGGGGTTGGGGTTTTATTCAAACCTTTTTACAGTGCCAAACCCAAATGGAGATGTCAGACCCATTCTAGATCTCAAAGATCTGAACCGGTTCCTGAAAAATCGATCTTTTCGCATGGAATCAATCTGATCAGTAGTCTCCATCCTACAAGGAGAGGAACTTCTGGCATCAATCGACATCAAGGATGCATACCTGCATGTACCTATTTTCCCTGCTCATCAGAAACATCTACGTTTTTGAAGTGGAAAAACTTAATTTTCAGTTTGAAGCTCTACCTTTTCAGTGATTATAGCTTACCTAGATGACCTGCTCTTGATAGACCGGTCGGTAGTCCACTTAGACTGAAGCTTGGTCACCACAGTCAACTACCTGGAATACCTAGGTTGGTTCCTCAACCTAGAGAAGTCTTCTTTAAAGCCAGTAAGCAGACTAGATTTCTTGGGTCTGGTTATAGATGCAACCCAGAAGAGGGTGTTTTTACCCCAGACAACGATCAGCACCATAAAGGAGCTGGTTCAGGTGGTTAGGGCGAAGAAGGGTCCTTTTTTATTCGCCTTTGCATGAGGTTGTTGGAAAAGACGGTGGCTTCATTTGAATCGGTTCCCTATGCTCAGTTTCATTCGAGACTTCTGCAAAACAGTATCCTGTCTGCCGGGAACAAGAAAGTCCAGGCGCTAGATTTTCTGATGCGTTTGTCGGTAATGGTACATCAGAGCCATAGTTGGTGGTTGATAACTGAGAATCTGCGGAAGGGGAAATCCTTACCAGTTACCTGGAAGATGGTAACAGATGCCAGCCTTTTTGGGTTGGGGAGCAGTCTTGGAAGCGACAATTGTCCAAGGGAAATGGTCCAGAACCGAAGGGACCTTACTCATCAACATTCTAGAGATTTGGGCCGCGTATATAGCCCTAAAGGCCTGAACATTCAGGCTGTGGGATTGTCCTGTCAGGATCCAATCCGAAAGTATGCAACAGCAGTGGCTTATATCAATCACCAAGGAGGCACCAGAAGTTGTGCAGCCCAGGGAGAGGTAAACCAGATCTTAACTTGGGCAGAGAAGCATGGGCCATGCATATCGGCAATCGGACTACTTAAGTTGCACACAGTTGTTCCCGGAGGAATGGTCCTGGCAATATGCCAAAGATGGGGCATCCTGGATGTTTATCTGTTTGCGTCCAGGTTCAACAACAAGGTCAACAACTTTGGGTCAAGAACAAAGGATCCACTTGCATGTGCGTTGGTGACCCCCCGTGGGATCAGTTCTCGCTGATTTATGCATTCCCTCCTATTCTGCTGCTACCACGACTTCTTTGCAGGATCAAGCAGGAAAAGAAGTCAGTGGTTCTTGTGGCTCAGAAGATCTTGGTATGCAGAAATACTAAAGATGGCTGTAGGGGCTGCATGGACCATACCACCACATCCAGATCTGCTATCGCAGGGACCAGTGTTCCATCCTACCTTTACAAATGCTAAATTTAACGGTTTGGCTATTGAAACCCACATTCTGATGAATCACTTGCATTCAGGCTCAGTGATATCTATCTTGATTAATGCAAAGAAGCCAGCTTCCAGAGTCCTTTATTATAGAGTCTAGAGGGCATATGTTTCCTGGTGTGAATCCAGGGGTTGGCATCCCAGAAAGAATGTCATAGGTATAATCCTTGCCTTTCTGCAAATGGAGTTGGAGATGAAGCTGACCTTGAGTACTATCGAGGGCCAGATCTTGGCCTTAACGGTATTGTTTGAACGTCTGCTTGCTTCGCATTCTTTGGTCCAAAGCTTTATACAGGGGGTAATGCGGCTTAATCCACCGGTAAGCGCACCCCTGAACTCTTGGGACTTGATTTTAGTTCTGTCAGGATTACAGCCTTTTGAGCCAATAAAACATATTTCCCTGGTCCTTTTTGACAAGGAAGTTTTTCTGGTAGCCATTTCTTCTGCAAGAAGAAATTCAGAATTGGCAGCTCTTTCTTGTAAAGAGCCATATTTAATCATCCACAAGGCTAAAGTAGTATTGTGTCCTCATCATAGCTTTCTACCGAAGGTGGTTTCAGGTTTTCATCTAAACCAGGATATTGTTCTGCCTTAATTTTTTCCAGAACCCTGTTCTACGGAAGAAAAGTCACTACATTCTCTGGAGGTAGTGAGAGTGGTTAAAATCTATTTGGAGGCGACTGCTCCGATTCGGAAAACGGATGTTTTGTTTGTGTTGCCCGAAGGCCCTAAAAAAAAAAGACAGGCAGTGTCAAAATCTACTATTGCTAAATGGATTTGGCAAGTAATTATTCAAGCTTGTGGTTTTTGCAGGGGAAAGTTCCACCTTTTCAAATCAAAGCACACTCCACCAGGGCTGTTAATGCTTCATGGGCAGTGCATCACCATGCCTCCATGGCTCAAATCTGCAAGGCTGCAACTTGGTCTTCAGTCCATACATTCACCAAATTCTATCAGGTGGATGTAAGAAGGCATGAGGATATCGCCTTTGGGCGCAGTGTGCTGCAGGCAGCAGTTATGGGTCCTCAGGTCTGAATGCACCCTACGTTCGTTTGTGTCTCCCTCCCCTCAGTTAGGATTGCTCTGGGACATTCCATACAGTGATTACTGTGTCCCATGATGTACGATAAAGAAAATAGGATTTTTATAACGGCTTACCTGTAAAATCCTTTTCTTGGAGTACATCAAGGGACACAGGGGTCCCTCCCCTCTTTTAATACATGTATATTGCTTTGCTACAAAACTGAGGTACTCCAGGTAAGGGGAGGGGTTATATGGGGAATTGAACTTCCTGTCTAGGGTATGCCAGTGTTCATCACCTAAAGGTGCCTATATAACCCATGCAGTGATTACTGTGGCTCTGTGTCCCGTGATGCACTCCAAGAAAAGGATTTTACAGGTAAGCTGTTTATAAAAATCCTATTTTTTATTTTTTTTTCTCACTATAACATTTTACTTATTTAGGAAAAATATCAAGATCTGGTGAAGTCATAGTGCAGGCAGTGCAGTTTAACCACAAGACTGTCAAAGGTAACCTATTATTTGGATCAATTTGTTCTTTATCTTTTACCATTTTATTAGTGTATATAATTCACTATGAAGGTTCACACCTGGCTCTTGCTGTTCTACCTTGTACATGTGTTGGATTCCCATTGACTCTCGTAACACGCCTTGCTGTATGTAATCGGCAGCTATAGATAGCAAAAGAAAAGCTCCTTACAGCAGATATACCTCTTACTAGTCACTTTCCACAAATGGTACAAGCAAAGGTCTTAATGAAAATCCCTTAGTGGTATTTAATGCTAACTGTTGCTGGCACCTGTGTCACAGTGGCTGAGGAGGGAGACGATAGTCCCAGGGAGAGAGGGTAGAAGTCCTGTGACCTCTGTCCCAGCAAGGTGTATTTCTCATATTTGCTAAGACCCAGCAGCAGCCGCCATGTGTGATATGGGAGGACTAGATAATCTTATAGCCAACACAGCTTACTTGCAGGCCAGGAAAAGCAGTGAGGGGGATCTGAGAGAGTTGCAGAAAAGGCGCAAGAGCCTGTCTTTGCCTCCGCCGGATGTTTGTCGCAAGGAAATAAAAGACACCATTATTCTTGACTTTCAGAGCATCTGTGTGGATCAGCCCATTGGCCGACGACAGTTCAGAGACTTCTTAAAGTCAGTACCAGAGTACCTTATGGTTCAGGAACTCCTGGATGAAATACACGACTGGGAGCTGGAGGAGGGTTCTGCCAAGGAGCAGCTACTACAATCTTTGGTGAGCAAAAGGTTTAAACAGGACTCTCCGTATCGCCCCACTTTTTTCAGCGAAGACCTTTCCAAACGCCTCCAGAATGCCCAGGGTGCTGAGATTCCACCACTGGTTCAGCTTGTCAAGGAGGAGACAAATGCTTACCTTGCAAAAGACCCATTTGAGGCCTACCAAAACAGCAATTACTATGACCGATTCCTCCAGTGGAAAGCCTTTGAGAGGCAACCAATCACCCATAAATATTTCTATGAGTTTAGAGTGTTGGGAAAAGGTGGCTTTGGAGAGGTAAGAACAACTGATTTCACAACTGCATTTTAAAATATAATGCAATTTACATCTCAGTATTGTAGATGTTGTGTAATCTGCAATGGCATATATATTATGATGCGCACTGATGGAAGTTCAAGCTAGTTTTCAGTGTTTTATGTTCATATTTGATAACTGACTGTTACAGGTCTACTGACTAACTGCTTTGACGGTATGAGAATCGTGAGATGAGATATGTGTTTTTTTAATTCCTGTGCCAGTACACCTGGCGTGACCACTATAAAGGGGCCCCACTCTGTGTCGGATTTTTATGTTCTATTATGAAAGATGTAACAAGGGAGTACTGGGACATGCAAAGGTGGTAGGAACACCCAAAACTCCCATCTGAACAGGAACGCTGTTGCGAAACATTGTATTTAAGGAACCAGGGCTCACCAGGCCCTGCCTATAACTAAAGTTACATTTTTGATGGACTGGGTTAGATGCCTACATGCAGACAGATTAGGCCTCCCAGCAACCTTCTGTTAACTTTAGGTATCCCAATCTGCTTTTGGCCATTCTTACCAACTTGACACATCTTTGTGATTGGAATCGTATTCTTTAAAGACCCCAAAAATATTTCATCTGCATTATGTAAAGGAGATGCTGCTTACACTTACAGCTTTGTAGTAATAAAATTTAAAAAAAGCTCTCTAGTCCAGCAAATCCACTGATCTGATGAATCCTCTTTATTTTGGATGATTAGATTCTCCCTGGAAATAATAGGATTCCCCAGGTTAAAGTAGGCAAACACAAATCGCCAAAACCCGTCAAACGCGGACAGTGGCAAAAGTTTCTATATAAATAACCCCATGTGTTGTCAGAATACAACACTGCAAAATAGTTGTCCTGTACATATCTTCTGTTCTGATAATCACTTGAAACTTCTACTTATAGTGGATAAGTAATTATTTTTTATTGTTTTTGCATACATTACATAAATGTAAATTATGCACAGTGACTCTTTACTGTCTTGATGATATCTTATACATATAACTTCCAATAAGGTTTTATCTTAAGCATGCACTGTCCTGGTGAGCAACCAGATCTAGTTATGAGAAAACCCCCATGTGTACAGATATGCCCTGTACTCACGGTTGGACATTCTGACTACAAAATCCGTCATATTTTTTCTGACGGATTTTGGCCCAAACTTGTCTTGCATACACAGTCGCACAAAGTTGACGGAAAATCCGATCATTCAGAACGCGGTGATGTACGACGGGACTATAAAGAGGGCAGTAGCCAATAGCTTTCATCTCGTAATTTATTCTGAGCATCGGAATTGTCTACACACGATCGGAATTGAAATGATCGGATTTTGTTGTTGGAAAATTTTAGATCCTACTCTCAAACTTTGTGTCGGAAATTCCGACGGAAAAAGTCAGATGGAGCCCACACACGATTGGATTTTCTGACAAGATCCGATCGCACATTTTCCATCGGAAAGTCCAACCGTGTATACAGGGCATGAGACTTTACGAATGATGTTTTATATTTGCATTACTAGGCAATAATGATTATGTACCATGAGGATTGTGTTTTCAGAGCTTATGTATTCAGGTGCTCCCATTTGAAGTCAATGTGCTAAAAAAAACACCAAAATCTACTTTTTTTTTTTTTTTTTAACGCCTGCACATTTTCAAGTGCTCTAAGGCTCGGTTCACATGGGGGCGGCAAGACTTGCAGCGCGACTCAGACGCGACCTGCACACTACTTCAGCGGCGACTTGCAAAACGACTTCTGTATAGAAGTCAATGCAAGTTGCCTGAAGTCGCCCCAAAAATAGTACAGGAACCTTTTTTCTAAGTCAGAGCGACTTGAGTCGCTCCTATTAGAACGGTTTCATAGTACAGAACGGAGCGCGACTTGTCAGGCGGCTAAGTCGCCTGACAAGTCGCTCCTGTGTGAACCGGCACTAAAGCTTTCAACTTTAAGCTACAAATTGATCAGGTGTGATGGAGGCCTAGATGTTTTTCTTTATAGGATTGACGTATGCTGCTGATGCCTGAATATCCCTGAACCTTATGAATGACAGTGCCATCTGTTGAGCCTTTACTACAGCACCCGCTAATCTTTTGGTCCACATACTGTTTGGCGTGCGCTGAATATCACCTTTTGTGTTATGGCAATACCTTAGTGAATTAAACCTACTGCAGTTTTCTACAGGGGATCTATTATAATGCCTTTTATCAACAAGCTTCTACTATATCTGAACTAAATCCAGGTTTTGTTGTAATCATTTTAGGCCTTGAAGGAACATACATATTACAATTAATGGAGCAGAATATAAAGAGAGATTACTTGGCTGTCTGCCTATCAAAGGGGCATCAGGCCCAATTCATTAAGCTAGAACACATTCTTTTACATACATTAGTTGAAATTTTCAGCCATGTGTATGCTGTTTATTTTTCTTAATGGCTCTCATTGCTTAAAATATTGTGTGTGTGTGTGTGTGTGTGTGTGTGTGTGTGTGTGTGTGTGTGTGTGTGTGTGTGTGTGTGTGTGTGTGTGTGTGTGTGTTTTTGTTTTTTTTTTTTTGTTTTTTTTTTTGGAGACTATTGTAAAAAGAATATGTAGAGTGTTCCGATTTTACTTTGGAGATTGTTAGCTGTGACATATGCATCTGCATGAGAGAAAAACAAAATGTGGTAACTTGTAGTCACTGGGATGACAGTGTGCTGGGTAAGCCTTACCTTTTTTCCCCCAAATTTTTAAACTATGGAGATGATGGATAGGATTGCTTCTTTTTATATGTATTGTAAGGGATCTTCCCGGGGTAGGGTGTGTTTGGAGACAGTTCACAGCAGACTTGGAATTTATAAAGCAGATCTTGGCGTTTATTCGTGGTACAAACAGTCCAGCAAACAAAATATACAGCAACACCGTGCTTTCTAAGTACAACAAAAATAAAAGTCCTAGCCCGGCTGGGCGCTTACTAACAGGTTCTGCTCACCTATCTGACACTTACAAACACAGCGTCTTTCACCTGGATATCGCAGGGTGGGTTTTAGCTCCAGCAGTGGCAGTGCTTGCAGCTTCCTTCAACACACAGATTGTTCATTCCCTGGCTGAGCAATCACCTGCAGACTCTGCAGAGCCTTTAGCTTCCCAGGCTAATTAGGATCAAAGCTCACCTGATCCCAAACCCAGAACTGGATCGGGGGATGTGGAATGACAGGTCCCTCTACCAAACCTACCTGCCATTCCATATAAACCCAGGCCCGGCAAAATTTAAATAACAACTCAGCAGCATATCGCTGCTGAGAAACTGATCCATCCTGGATTTACCATCTCACACTGTGTAGCAACCTAGGTGAGATGTACACCCCCTCGATCACTTCTCCAGTGACATGTCTACATATCCCCCCCCTCTTTTTCAGACCGGAGGGCTGAGCCTTTTGTCCCCACAGACAACTCACCCTCGACAATGCGTCAGCATTTGCCTGTAATTTCCCTGGCCTGTGTTCCACAGTGAAATTAAAGTTTTGTAGGGAGAGAAACCATCTAGTCACTCTTGCATTTCTCTCCTTGTTTAACTTCATCCATGTTAGGGGGGCATGGTCTGTCACCAACTTGAATTTCCTGCCTAGCAAGTAATACTTTAACGATTCTAGGGCCCACTTTACTGCCAAACATTCTCGCTCCACAATGGCATAATTTTTCTCGGCCGGGGTTAGTTTTCTACTCAAGTACGTCACTGGATGCTCCTCACCATTCACTATTTGTGAGAGTACTGCACCTAAGCCTGTGTTAGAGGCATCTGTCTGGACCAGAAATTCTCGCCTGAAATCGGGGGTAACTAAGACAGGTGGTTGGCACAAGGCAGACTTAAGGCTTTGGAAAGCCTTCTCGGCCTCTGGGGTCCACGTGACCATTGCTGTCTTTCCGCCCTTTGTCAAGTCAGTTAGTGGAGCAGCAACTGAGGCAAAGTTCGGCACAAATCTACGGTAATACCCCGTAATACCCAGGAAAGCTCTAACCTGTTTCCTTGTCAGGGGTCTAGGCCAATTCTGTATTGCCTCAATTTTATTTAGCTGTGGCTTAATCAACCCTCTCCCAATAATGTAGCCTAGATATTTGGCCTCTTCTAGGGCTAGAGCACACTTCTCGGCATTTATGGTCAACCCCGCATCACTTATGGCATCCAACACGGCCTGTACCTTACAGAGGTGACTTTCCCAATCAGGGCTAAAAATGACCACATCATCGAGGTAGGCAGCTGAGTAATCACGATGTGGTCGCAGAATCAAGTCCATCAACCTCTGGAAAGTTGCAGGCGCTCCATGTAACCCGAATGGCATCACTACATACTGGAATAGCCCATCAGGGGTGGAGAATGCAGTTTTCTCTTTAGCCTCACCAGAAAGTGGAATCTGCCAGTAGCCCTTTGTGAGATCGAGGGTGGTTATGTACCTGGCGTTACCCAACTTCTCAATCAACTCATCTACCCTGGGCATAGGATACGCATCGAACTTGGAGATCTCATTCAACTTTCTGAAATCGTTACAGAACCTCCAAGTTCCATTGGGCTTTGGGATTAGCACAATTGGGCTGGACCATTCACTCTGTGACACCTCAATTACCCCCAGAGCAAGCATACGTTTTACCTCGGCAGATACGGCTTCCCTACGTGCCTCGGGTATCCTATAGGGCTTAAGGTTTACTCTGCTTCTAGGCTCAGTTTCAATGTGATGATGGATGAGGTGTGTACGCCCTGGGAGGTCAGAGAACTTGTTTTTGTTTTTCTGTAAAAATTCCTGAGCCTCCTGTTTCTGTGACACTGATAGAGTATCACCTACCTTGACTGGAGGGATTGGTGGTGACAAATTATTAACAGTATTTGTCGCCACCAAGGATTCCCTGTCTTTCCAGGGCTTGATCAAGTTTATGTGATAAACTTGGAAAGGCTTCCTTCTACCTGGTTGGTGCACCTTGTAGTTCACCTCACTGACCTTTTCAACAATTTCATAGGGACCTTGCCACTTCGCCAAGAATTTACTCTCAACAGTGGGGACTAGTATAAGGACCCTATCGCCTGGGTTGAATGTCCTGATTCTTGCGGACCGGTTGTAAATTCTACTTTGGGCCTCTTGAGCCCTCTGGAGGTGTTCCCTTACCAGGGGCATTATAGTGGCTATACGGTCCTGCATTTGTGCTACATGCTCAATAACACTCTTGTATGGGGTGGACTCATTCTCCCATGTCTCTTTTGCAATGTCTAGTAGACCCCTAGGGTGATGACCATAGACCAACTCGAATGGTGAGAACCCTGTGGATGCTTGGGGCACCTCCCTAATAGCAAACATGAGGTAGGGTAATAAATGATCCCAGTCACGACCATCTTTTGCCACCACTTTCTTCAACATATGTTTCAAAGTTTTATTAAATCTCTCCACCAATCCGTCCGTCTGGGGGTGGTACACAGAGGTACGGATGTGTGAGATTTTAAATAGTCTGCATAATTCCTTCATTACTTTTGACATAAATGGCGTACCTTGGTCAGTTAGGATTTCTTTAGGGATCCCAGTCCTAGAGAACATATAAAACAACTCACGTGCAATTGTTTTAGATGCAGTGTTTCTTAAGGGTACAGCCTCAGGATAGCGGGTCGCATAATCCAGGACTACCAAAATATACTGGTGTCCTCTAGCTGACTTTACAATGGGACCCACTAAATCCATGGCAATACGCTCAAAAGGCACCTCTATAATAGGGAGCGAAACCAAAGGACTGCGAAAATGTGACACTGGGGCACTAACCTGACATGTGGGGCACGACTCACAGTATTTTTTAATGTCATCATATATGGCCGGCCAAAAAAACCTCTGGAGAACCCTCTCTCGCGTTTTGTCAGTCCCCAAGTGTCCCCCAAGAACATGGTTATGTGCCATGTCAAGCACCTGACGCCGGTACGGCTTAGGTACCAGAAGCTGTTCCACAATCTCATCCTTAACCTTATTAACTCTATAGAAAAGATCATTAGTCACCGAAAAATGTGGAAATCTTTTTTCAGCATCTGGTTCCTGAGGTACCCCGTTCATAACAGCAACCTGCTCTCTCGCATTTTTGAGAGTGGGGTCCTGTAATTGTGCAGTCCCAAAATTATCGCTAGACACCTCTAAATCTAGTATATTTTGCTCAGTGGGAGGAGCCTCCTCCTCCCCAGCCAGGACCTGCAAAGGAAAACAATCATTTTCATCCTGCACACTTTTATCATTCACCGTGGACAAGGCAACCACCTTAGAGGTATCCTCACTCCTTTTGGGGATTTTTCTTTTTTCCCAGAGAGCCCAGAATAAAGGAAAATCGCGCCCCAATATTACATTATGCATGAGGTTTTTAACCACACCCACTTCATATTGTACTGTGCCTTGTTCAGTCCCGACTTTAGCCAGCACTATAGGGTACACTTTTGTATCACCATGTATACACACAACGCTCATATGCTTTTTAGACTCTAAGTCCCCAGTCACCAGGCTAGCATGCACCAAGGTTACAAGGCTTCCTGAGTCCATTAACGCTTTAACAGGAAAGTCATTGATTGTAATATCGCAGATTTGCGGTTCAGTCTCTAGTCCAGGAACTGCAGCACAAGATGGTTCCGCAAATAGCGACTGACGCCGGCTAGCGTCACATTCCATGGGTTCAGAGGTAAGAGGGCAATGGGCCGACACGTGTCCCGCCTCATGACATCTCCAACACTGGATAGGGCCTGGTCTCTTTGGCAAGGAGTCTTTTCGAGAGCCCCTTAGCCACCCGGGACCATCACCAGTCTTTTGTCCCTGAGACACCACTTGAGCCCTTTTCCCCCCATCAGCACCCCTCCACACTCCCCCAATAGATGGAAGTCTCTTACCAGCCGACGGCACAGATCTGGCGCTCCGGGGAGGTGAAGATGCTGCAGGAACATCACGGAGGTAGTCCTCAGTCGCCTGGAACCTCTCCACAAGGTTGACAAGTTCGTTTGCATTCTTAGGATCACCTTGTCCCACCCAGCGTTGCAAGTCAGTAGGAAGGGCTCGGAGGTAGCGATCCATCACGACCTTCTCTAGGATTTGTGCAGGAGTAGAAGTGTCTGGCTCCAACCACTTTCTTGCCAAATGGATTAGGTCATACATCTGGGACCTCGCTGATTTGTCCAGACTGTAGCTCCAGTTGCGTACCCTCCGGGCACGGACTGCAGTAGTAACTCCTAGTCGGGCAAGTATCTCCTCTTTTAGCCGAGTATAGTCCTTAACCTCTTGCTCACTGAGGTCATAGTAGGCCTTTTGGGGTTCACCTGTTAAATAGGGCGCAATTACTTCTGCCCACTCAGCGGCTGGTAACTTCTCTCGCTCAGCCACACGCTCAAATACTGTTAGATAGGCCTCAACATCGTCCTCAGCAGTCATCTTTTGCAGCGCTTTCTGCACAGTCCTTCTCCCAGAAAAAATCTCTGGAGCGGCTCCCATCACCACAGGCGCCTCTCGATTTGCTATCAGGTGCTCGATAAGTTGTTGTTGTGCAGCCATGGACTGTTCATGTCGTCTATTGGCCTCTATCTGAGCCTGCTGTTGTGCAGCCATGGACTGTTCATGTCGTTGCTGTTGTTGCAAACTCACTTGCATAAACTGCTTCAGCATCTCCTCCATGTTGCTGGACTGTTCCTGGAGTGTCATTGCAGCTTTCACCCAAGACATAAGCAGCTGTAGCCAAGTCTGTCCACACCGTTGCCCCTAGCAACCGACTTTGCCCGCATTCGAACACCAATTGTAAGGGATCTTCCCGGGGTAGGGTGTGTTTGGAGACAGTTCACAGCAGACTTGGAATTTATAAAGCAGATCTTGGCGTTTATTCGTGGTACAAACAGTCCAGCAAACAAAATATACAGCAACACCGTGCTTTCTAAGTACAACAAAAATAAAAGTCCTAGCCCGGCTGGGCGCTTACTAACAGGTTCTGCTCACCTATCTGACACTTACAAACACAGCGTCTTTCACCTGGATATCGCAGGGTGGGTTTTAGCTCCAGCAGTGGCAGTGCTTGCAGCTTCCTTCAACACACAGATTGTTCATTCCCTGGCTGAGCAATCACCTGCAGACTCTGCAGAGCCTTTAGCTTCCCAGGCTAATTAGGATCAAAGCTCGGTACAAAGGGTAAACCGCGCTACTCGAACAACAAAAGAAAGCAACATAAAAGCAGCAACCCTAATCGTAATACTCCGATATCAAACTAAATAGGTGAAAAAAATGAGCTGCGCTAAAAACAAATTAGAAATTAAAAATTAATCAAACACCTAAAACCTAATCAAAACCTATACAAAGTAAGCATAAAAAACAATATTAAATAAACAAAAATGTGATTAGTAAATAGTATATATGAGTACTATCATATCATCATAGAGTGAATAAAGTGTGTACTAAATCTGAAATGAAATTAGTATAAATAATATAGAAAGCACCCACAATAATTAATGTAAATTGAAACAAAAATAACAATGTGTGCTAAATCTAAACGAATAATATTAATAAAAATAATATTCAAAAACCATAAAGAGTTCATATGTGATAAAGGAAAAAATGATATTTTTAGTCCAAAAATATTATTATTGATTCTTCAAACTTGGTATTAAGGTGAAAAAATTTTTATCCACAAATGCGTGTATGTAGAAAATATTCAAAACAATCCTCCACCAGTGAGAAGAGGGGCCGCTTACCAGAGCTTTAGATCCCAGTGTTAGTGAGATCAATAAGGCAACAGCACAGGGGTTTTTGGGTGAACCGTCACAGGCATCCCACCATCTATGTCTCCAATACGAAGGCTCCAATACGAAGGCTCCAATCAAGGAACGAAGGTGTCGTAGATTGCTGACACCACGCTGTCTCTATCTCCAGTACGAAGCCTCCAATCAGGGAACGAGGGTATCGTGGATCATATATAAAAGATCAAAGACACTCGCATAGCGTAAAACCACTTGGTTTAATAAAGTAGAATTTAAAAAAATTACACTCACATACGTAAAGAAAAAACGATCACATAAAAAACGAGCCGGCCGGACTCGTGTGCCGCCCGCACTTCCTGGTTGGGCGTAGAACGCAGAGACGTCAGAACGCCTATCTCCCTACGCGCGTTTCGTCTCAAACGGACGTGTTCACGGGATGCGGGACGGCGTTCTGACGCACCGCCTATATACAAAATCATAAACAAACAGCCTCGGTCTGAGCTCCATGTTGTCCTCTCAATCCACCATGTTAGGTGAGGGAAAGAGGACTGGAATGCCCATACTATCACCCAGTCCACCATTTTGCATAAGGAGAAAAGGGTAAAAATTTTGCCCTACCATTACGCAGAGGCAAACCCATAATTATAACCCTCCAGAATCTTTTAAGAACTATAAAATAAAAATGCAAAATTATCATAAAAATACATTGAGGGAAAAAGAGGAATTACAAAAAAATTCCTTTCAAATACCAATTGAAAAGTATATTTATCAGAAGGTATCCAATGAAATAATAAAATAATAATATAATAATAATAATAATAATAAAAGTAGTAAGACCACAAATACAGAAAAATTAATAAAGGCAAAAAACCTCATTGAGGGCTCATGGAACTCACACCAAGTTTACAGTTAAAAAAGCAACAACGACCACAGGAAGCCCAAGCTATATAAACCATTCCAACCAATCATATATTATTCAAGAATTGTCAATAAATGCATTTACGTCTACTTCAATATTAAGACCATGAGGGACGTAACTTTTTAATCTGTGTATCCACATCATTTCAAGCTTGGAAATGCTTCTTACCAAATGGGTTCCCCTCCAATGGGGATTGAACTTGTCAATTCCCATGAAGATTGTGTTGGTAGGGTCTCTGTTGTGTGCCAACAGGTAGTGTTTGGAGACCGAATGCTGGGTATATCCTCTACGGATATTCCCAATATGTTCGTTCAAACGTACATGTAAAGCACGTTTGGTCCGCCCTACATACTGGAGGCCACAAGGGCACTCCAGCATGTAGACCACTGCCTCTGAGCAGCAAGTGATAAAAGGTTCTATGGTATAAGACCTAGATGTGACCGTAGATCTAAAGGTAGTACTTCTCCTAGACCGACAGCCATTTAAGCTACATACCGTGCACTTCCTGCATTGATAGTACCCAGTAAGGTTTGAGAAAAAATGTGGACGATTAGTGGGTGGGTCCAAAACATTAGGGGCCACCCTGTCCCTCAGAGATGTTACGCCTCTATATACTACTTGGGGTCTGTCAGGCAAAATAGTTCCCAATACCGAGTCGTTCCTAAGTACATGCCAATGTTTTTTAAGTATATGTTTGATCCTAGTGTGTTGGCAGGAATAATTGGTGATGAAGGGGTAACGGAAATTGTTTTGACGACCTCCTTCTCGTTCCTTTAGTAAATCGGATCTTTCAACTTGACTAATCTCATCTATCAGACATGTCAAGGGTTCAGATGGATAACCTTTATCAATGAACCTCTGAGTAAGAACACGGGCCTGTTGTATAAAAACATCCTGTTCTGTGCAGTTACGTCTCAATCTTAAGAGCTGGCTTCTAGGTACTGATTTGAGCCAAGATGGATGATGGCAACTGGTAGTAGGTATAAAGGAGTTCCTATCGGTGGTTTTAAAGAAAGTTGATGTAATAAAACGTTCTTCTTTAATAGTAATAGTAAGGTCTAAAAAATGTATTTTGGTAAGACTGGCTTCATAAGTGAGGTGTATACCCCTGGTGTTGGCGTTAAGCTCACTCATAAACAGGGAGAGATCCGATTCACTCCCGTCCCATAGGAGGAGGATGTCGTCTATATACCTGGCCCAAAAGGTCAGCTGCGGATCAAAGCTCACCTGATCCCAAACCCAGAACTGGATCGGGGGATGTGGAATGACAGGTCCCTCTACCAAACCTACCTGCCATTCCATATAAACCCAGGCCCGGCAAAATTTAAATAACAACTCAGCAGCATATCGCTGCTGAGAAACTGATCCATCCTGGATTTACCATCTCACACTGTGTAGCAACCTAGGTGAGATGTACACCCCCTCGATCACTTCTCCAGTGACATGTCTACAGTATGAAAAGGCATCCCTACATCACAAGGGAAGCTCAAGTCTCTCAAACAAATCAGGCAGTGATTATGTTCTCTGGGTAGTTCAGTTACCTTATGTGGATGAAGTCATTCAAGACTCAACAGATTAAGTTGTCTATTAGAGCAGCCTGTAAATCAGAGAAGCAATGTACACAGCCAAGTTTTGGTGTCATACATATTTGTGTGACAGTACAGAGGGAGAAGTCCCGATAAGAGTGAAAGGTGTGCAAAATTCAGATTGTGTTATGCCCCTTTCACACTGGGGTGTTTTTCAGGTGCTACAGCGCTAAAAATAGCTCCCTGAAAAAATCTGGCCCCTTTCACTCCAGTGTGAAAGCCAGAGGGCTTTCACACTGGACCGGTACACTAGCAGGACGGTGAAAAAAGTTCTGCTAGCCGCATCTTTAGGAGCAGTGAATACACCGCTCCTTCACCACTCCAAACGGCTCCTACCCATTGAAATCAATGGGGCACTGTGCCTATACCGCCAGCAAAGCGCCGCTGCAGCAGCCCTTTGCGGGCAGTTTTAACCCTTTTTCGGCTGATAGCGGGGGTTAAAACTACGCTTTACCTCCGACGCCGCTCCCGCCCCAGTGTGAAACGGGCCTTAGTCTTCACTGCAGAGAATCCCGCTGCAGAAGAGGTTAACCACTTGCCGACCGCCGCACGACGATATACGTCGACAGAATGGCACGGGCAGGCATATGGGCGTATATATACGTCCCTGCCTTCCCGCGGGTGGGGGGCCCGATCGGGCCCCCCCCCCCGGTGCCTGCGGCGGTCGGTTTTCGTTCGGGAGCGATCCGGGATGAGGGGGTGGCCATTCATTCATGGCCACCCACTCGCGATTGCTCCCGACGAATAGAAATGCTCCGTGACATCACTTCCTCTCCTGTAATGTAAACACAGGAGAGGAAGTGATGTAATCTCTCCTCCGTGTCGGTATTTTTCGTTCCGGCACCGAGGAGAGAGGATCGGTGAGTTGCACCAACACGACACTACACAGTAGAACATGCCAGGCACACTCACACCCCCCCCCTTCACCCCCGATCACCCCCCCAATTACCCCTGCCCCCCCAGTCACAGTGACACCAATTGCATTTTTTTTTTTTTTTGCATTGGTGTCATTTGTGACTGTAATAACTGTTAGGGCAGTTAGGGTTAGCCCCCTTTAGTTCTAATGTACCCCCCTAACCCCCCCCCAATAAAGGTTTAACCCCGTGATCATCCCCCGTCGCCAGTGTCACTAAGGCTGGGTTCACATTGCAGCGGTTTATGAGAACAAATGTGATTCGCACTGCAGTGCATATCACATCCGATCTCTGTGCGATTCGAGTTCAGCCATACAGATAGTATGGCTGAATTCGCGCCGCACCCGCCGCAAATTCGCACGGGACCCTTTTTTTGGTCCGCAGCAGAATCGGATCGCATGGGTGTTCACACCATGCGATCCGAGTTTGCAGATCGCACTGCGATATGCGAACTGATATGGGGGTGTCATTAACATTTTCACTGACACTCCCAGCAGTTCGCATAGGGCAGTGTGAACTGCCGCCGGGAGGCATGCGATGCGGGAACCCGCCGCGGATTCGTGGCGTTCCCGCATCGCTCCAGTGTGAACCCAGCCTAATAAGCGATCATTTTTCTGATCGCTGTATTAGTGTCACAGGTGACGCTAGTTAGGCAGGTAGGTATTTAGGTTCGCCGCAACTTTTTTTTTTTTTTTTTTTTTTTTTTTTTCAAAATAATTTTTATTGAGTTTTAAAATCATACAAATGTAAGTAGAACAGAAGTCAAATGCTTAAGTACAGAACAGTCAGCAAGATGACATCTTAAAGTACACATTGTACTTATTTTTTTTTTCCGAATAACAATACATGTCTAATAAACATAATACAAGTAGATAACCAAAACCCCGAGTGGGGGCAAATTCTTTGTGAGAAACCAATTGCTGATCTCAAGTCTTATCAAAAGGGAGGCCGATTACACTATATTAAACGCTTGTTGCGAAAGTGGAAATCTAATCAGTTTCTGAGATATTGGTTACCATTGCATGAGGGATGGCTTGTGTAACAGCTGGAAATACAGATCATAGGGAGAGAAAGTCATATGGATGCAAAATTAAAGTCATATTGAAGTAATCGTTGGGGGTCAGGGGATGAGAGGGGGGGGGGTGGTTAAGAGGGTAGGAAGAAGGCTGAGGGGAGGAGGGAGGGAGGGGAGGGGGTGGGGAAGGAGGAGGGGTAAGGAGGGATAGACGGGGATGGAAAGGAAGGAAGAGGGTATAGAATAAAGATACGAATAGGAAGAAAAGTGGAAAACGAAGAGTAGAGGGGGGGTGGAAAGTAAGGAGAGAAGATGAGCTGAGTGAGGGGGAGATCTCTGGTCCCTCCCCGCTGATGGGCAGGGGAATGATAAAACCTAATCAAGGAGTACGGGTGAAAGAATTTGAAGAAAAGCGTCCCATTAGGAAGTCATAAGGGACGTATATTCCTGCGTGGTCTGAAAATGTGACCAGCAGGCCCACTTCGTGTTAAATTTAGAGGGGGTATCGTGAGAAGCTGCAATTAGCTTCTCCATGTCAGCTACCTTTTGGATTCTGGAAAACCAATCTTTGATGGTAGGAACTCGGGAGGATTGCCAGTGAATGGGTATGCATTGTTTTGCCACATTTATTAAATGCATTCCAAGAGATTTGTGATAGGTGGAATGTGGCAAGCTGGAATGATGCAGGAGGAACAGTGCAGGATGAAATTCCAGCGTGTAAGAAGAAATTTGCTCAGTAAGACGGTGTACTTCCTTCCAAAAGGTTTGGATCAGAGGGCAGGACCACCATATGTGTAAGAGGGTTCCCTTCTCTTGGGAACATCTCCAGCAGGACTCAGGGGTAGTAGGTTTATACTTATGTATAATTTCTGGAGTGTAGTACCATCTAGATTGAATCTTGAAGCCATTCTCTTGGGTGTTTACATTGGAGGACCCCTTGTGGATGTTAGCAAATATTCGTTCCCACTGATCTTCCGACAGTGAGATAGATAAGTCTCTCTCCCATTTAGAACAAATGGGAGTATCATTCGCTTTAAGTTTCGTAAAGAGTAGAGTGTGTATGTGTGAAATAAGACGCGATTGGGGAGCAGTTTGGATACATAGTTGCTCAAAAGGGGAGAGTGGACGGGAGCAACAGTGGTCTCTATCTATACTCTGTAGGTATGAGGCAGACAGAAAATACTGCCACTGGGGAATGGGGACCTCTCCGTTCCCGAGCACAAGCTGAGTTCTGTGTAGGAGTTTACCCTTGTAAAAAAATTGATGTGCTCTGACTTGGTTCATGGGCCAGCAGTCTACTAGAAAATCAGTTCTCTTTCCCGGCGGGAAATCAGGGTTAAATTTCAAGGGGGTTAGGGGGCCTGGAGCAGAGGAGATTTTCAATTTTTTGCAAGTTTGGTGGAAGCAACTCAAAGTCGGGCCTATAAGAGGGTGTTGTATCAAGCTGGGGGGGACACGGTTTAGGGGGATCCATGGTATAGGGGCAAGGGGGACATCTGAGAAAGAAGCTTCTAGCGAGACCCAATCTTTATTTGCTATGTGTACATTCCAATCCACTATCCTCGTCAAGTGAGTTGCGATATAGTATCTATGTAAGTTCGGAAGGCCTATACCCCCTAAATTTTTGGGGCGCGAAAGCAATGCATAACTGAGTCTGTGCCTACGCTTGCTCCATAGAAATTGTGAGCAGAGTCGCCTATATTTATCAAAAAAGGACATAGGAATGTGGATGGGAATCGTCTGCAATAAGTAGAGCATACGTGGAAGAGCGTTCATTTTCAAGATTGCTGCCCTGCCAAACCAAGTAAATGTTGGTTTATCCCAGGCCTTGAGGTCTTTTGTCAGTTGATTTAAAAGGGGAAGAAAGTTAGTAGCGAATAGTTCCGACAAAACTATAGGAATCTGAATGCCTAAGTATGTGATCGAGTCTTTCTTCCAGACAAAGGGAAAATTCTCTTTACATTGGTCTACCACCGATTGGGGCAATGAAATGTTGAGGGCAAAAGATTTTGCCAATTTGATTTTAAGGTTTGACAAAACTTGAAACTGTTTGAATTCTGAGAGCACCACTGGTAAGGTAATCAACGGGTTAGAGAGAAAAAGCAGAATATCATCCGCGAAAGCCGCGTACTTATATTCTTTTAATGGGGACCTAATGCCCTGAATGTCAGGGTTGGCAGAGATTTTACGGAGCAAGGGTTCAAGGGTGAGGACAAATAGAATGGGTGACAGGGGACAGCCCTGCCTCGTCCCGTTACAGATGGGAAAGGCGTTCGACAGAGTGTAATTGGCTCTAACTTTGGCAACCGGGTTATCATACAATGCCATGATTAAGTCTATTAAACGGGGTCCCAGACCAATCGCCTGTAACACCGCCTTCATGTATGTCCAGGACACTCTGTCGAACGCCTTCTCTGCATCTAAGGAAAGAAAAAAGCCTTTCTGATTGGAACTCGTAATGAGATGGTGGAGGTTAATAGCTTTAATTGTGTTGTCCCTGGCTTCTCTTCCAGGGACAAAACCTGATTGATCTTGGGAGACTAAAGAAGGGAGGAAAGGGAGCAATCGATTGGCTATAATTTTAGAGAAAATTTTGATGTCCGAATTTAAAAGGGAGATGGGCCTATAGTTACTAGGTTGGGATGGGTCTTTGCCTTCCTTCGGTATGACAGCTATGTGTGCTTCCAGCATCTCTCGGGAGAGAGGGGAGGATGGGGAGAGGGAATTGAAAGCTGCAAGAAAGGGCTTCCTCAACGAGTCGGAGAATGTTTTATAGTAGACTGCTGGCAGACCATCTGGGCCCGGGCTTTTCCCGGGTTTCAAGCTCTTAATTGCAAAGTTCCACTCTGCTGGGGATAGCGGAGATTCAAGGCTCTGCGAAGCTTCAGAAGAAAGTCTGTCAGGGGCATATTGGGAAAGGAAGGAGGATATCGCTTCACCTTGAAGTGCTAGACCTTCCGAGGTTGAACCCGGGTTCTGAAGGTTATAGAGGGAGGAATAATAGTTTTCAAACTCCTTAGCGATATCCCTGTTTTGGGTAATCAAGTCTCCCGTAGGGGAGCGCAGATGGTGTATGACATTGTTATTGCGTCGTTTACGTAGTGCTTGGGCAAGGAAGCGACCACACTTATTGCCGTGTTCATAAAACATCTTTTGAGATAAAATGTAATTTTTCTTAACTTTAAGGTTTAGGGTTTCATTTATCAGGGCTCTCGTGTTTGTTAAGTCATCTAAAGTATGTTGGGCTAATGTTCGTTTATGACTGGCTTCAAGATTCCTCAATTTGGAGAATAGAGCAAGGAGTTCGGCCCTACGGGCTTGTCTAAAGGATGCTGAGATTGCAATCATTTTACCTCTAATGACACATTTATGGGCCTCCCATTGAGTCAATTTAGATGTGTCCGGTGTGTCGTTGTCCTTGAAATAGTCTGTAAGACATTTCCTCAAATCTCCCTCGACAGATATATCTGTTAAGAGAGTCGGGTCTAGTTTCCAAATAAAAGTCCGGTCGTTTGTCTCAGGTAACGTAAATGTCAAGGAAATAGGATGATGGTCAGAAATTGTCATTGGTTCGATTGTCGAAGTCGTGAGTAACGACAAGTCCTGCTGCGATAGAAAAAGGTAATCTATGCGGGAATATTTGTTGTGGGGGGCAGAAAAATAGGTAAAGTCTTTGTCCTTGGGGTGCATGATGCGCCAGGTGTCGTGTACATTCAGGTCCCGAAGGCAGAGCTTGATTTGTTTAAGTGCGCTATACGAAAGGTGTGACTTTCCCGAGGAGGTGTCTAGTAACGGGTCTAAGGGTAGGTTAAAGTCGCCCCCCAATATCAGGATTCCCTCTTGGAAGGATAGCAACCGTCTAACCACAGCTCTTAAAAAGGGTACTTGAAGCGAATTAGGGCAATATATATTCGCCAGGGTGACGGGTCTGTTTTTGTGTGTCCCTTTCAAAAAGACAAACCTCCCTTGTTCGTCCAATAGGGAGTCAGTAATTGAGATTGACGAATTCTTGGAGAGCAAAATAGAAACCCCCTTAGATTTGGTTAAAGGAGAGGTGGCGTGGAAGCCCAAAGGATAGTATGTGTTAGATAATTTTGGCACATGTTTCGCACAAAAGTGGGTCTCCTGAAGAAAAATTACTTCAGCTTTGGTTTGTCTCGCGTAAGAAAGTACGCGAGATCGTTTTTCAGGGATATTCAGACCCCGGGCATTCAAGGACAAAATTTTTAGCGTAAGGGGGATCGGATTGGGTTGGGGGCGTGACATAGTAGCCGAATGGTGGAACTTACCTTAGACGTGGAACTGACAGCGGGAAAGGGCCAGAGATCCGGAGAAGGAGAGGGGAAGGGGGGAAAGAGAGGCAGAGAGGGCACAGGGACAAAAAGGTGAGGCAAGGAGGGGTGCTCCGCAAGAGATCGCAGAGATTGCACCGGTTGACGGGTATGACCCGCACACCAACGTCAGGCAACAGATGTAACCGGACAAGGTCGGGAGAACTTCTAGAGTTACCCGCTTGGGAGACAGAAGTCTGGATACGGACCGAGAGAGGAGTCACAGGTCCTGCCGAGGCTTCTGTAGCAAAGGGGAGTTAGGGGGAGGAGCAGCAAGGGCAAGGCCCAGAAGGGTACGAGGAGCCCCCCCGGATCCGCCCGTCATGTATTCTAATTCACTCATGGTGAGGCGAGCATAACATTTAGAGGGTATGCTAGCGGTTCCCCAGGGTGAATATGGTAGAAGATTATATAGTCAATATCCAAATAACCAGGGTTAGTTAGACAATAGGTAGAGACAAACCTACAGTGAGTAGCGTAAGGTGTAGGGTTATTCCAGAAGGTGTCTGGGAGTATGCAGAAAGAGAGAGAGGAAGAGAGCAGAGCGATGAGGCAGTGGGGATAAGGAAGGAGATTCTACAGTTAAACCGTGTAATGAATATGAACAGCCAAAAGCAGGGATTAATGAACATAACACAGTCATTGAGAACTTTTACTGTAGCAAACATGGTATCTGAACCCAGTTTGGGAGGCTACATCCCATCCGATAAGCCTGGGTAAGAAAGAGAACAATAAATATCACTTACATAACCAAAATGAACACACTAGCTGCGGAAACACAAGGCACTACAAGAAGGAAGGTTAGTGGGGGAAGACCCCCACCAAGGGGGTAGGGTGAGGGCAAACAGATTTTAATTTTAAAGCAGCTACAATTCCCCTGTACATTGACCCACACCCAAGGAGGTATCGTCGGAGCAGGAGAGGCCACGCCCGGGACTGCGACTAGTGGAGTAGCAAAAGATCCACATACCTATTCAGCTCTTTAGGTATGAGTAGCGATGCATTGAACGCCGGGACCGTCAGAGAAAATGCTGGTTTCGGCATGCGGATCAGGCGCTTACCGAACAGGGGTTGTGGGAGAAGGCTGTTACCCGAACGTGGCATCTCCTGGGCCAACCACGCCCTAAAAAATATAAGGATAGCGGAGCAATGGTCCCTAAAGCAGAGAAATGTTAGTCATTGGGAATATCTGAATCCTAAAAGGAGACAACGATTCCCCTTATCCTAAGGTACAGTATCTCTCTATAGGACAGCACTGAACATGTTAGCAGTAGAAAACAAGAAGAGAAAAAGGAGAAAGAAAGGTGGATGAGAGCGAAGAGGGGGGAGGGGGGGCAGGGAGGCGAGCAGGAAAGTAGAGAAAAGAGATTATAGAGTAGTAAAGTGGATTGAGGTGGTTGGATAGCAACTTAGAACAGTATGCATAATAAAAAGGAATAATGAGCCTAATTTACACTGCATCTAAAGAAAACCAATAAGAGTCAGTCCCATGGAGCAAGGATAAGTTCCGTGCAGTACTTCGGTATGCTGGGGAGTCCAAGTTGATGACCTGCAGTGATCCTGATGTCTATGCTTAAAAAGTCCAGTGGAAAAGTGTTAACTGTGCTGTATTACCTTCGCATGAGGCTGTGGTGAGCGCACCTCATTGAAAATATGGAGGGCAGAGGAGCAGTGAGGGGGGGGGGAGAACTGGCATAGCATGGGAAGCACAGTACCTGAGACTTAAAATGAGGGGGCTGGGATAAGGGGCGAAATGGGAGCAAAATAGGGTCCCGGGTCAAAGTAATTGAAGGCAGACTGGGCACGAAATGGCAGATCCTGAGCAAAGCAGGGTAGGTCTCAATACGTGGGGCAATGCACAGAGAAAAAACAGTGAAAGTCAAAGTCAAAAACAATGGAGTAGAAAAAGAGAGAAAAAAAAAGAAGAAAAAAAGAAAAAAAAAAGGGGCAGAAAAACAAAAAGCCATAAATAGTACCTTAACGTCGGATGGGAGTAGTATGCAAAAAAGGAGCGTGTATATTAATGGATCCTGGCCCTGCGATGAGCTGGAGAGGCTGAGGGACTTCCATTTCTTGGAGCTCCGGCATCACGCGAAGGTGAACGAGGAGGAAGAGGGTGAGGACGGCGGCGACCTAGGTTGAAACTTCCCGCTTCTGCTATGCCGTCCATGGAGAACGACCGGGTAAGCGTGGAAAGGCGAAAGTCACTATACCAGTCCGGCAAATCCACGGGCGGTATATCCAGGGTGAAAAAGAAGTGGTCTAGGTCTTCTGGCACTCTGAGGATTGCTGTTTTACCGTGGTGGGTTGCCGTCAGGCCAAATGGGAACTTCCATCGGTATACTATTGACCTGGCTCTCAAGGCTTCTAGGAGGGGGCGAAGTTCCCTTCTCCTTTGTAGAGTGATCCCGGACAGGTCCTGATAGATTTTAATGGTAGCTCCTTGAATCATGACTCGATCATGTGTTCTGGCAGCATGGAGGATTTGCTCTTTGAGGTGAAACTCCATGAGGCAGCATACCACGTCTCGAGGGGGATCCGTCTCTCTCCCTCTTGGGCGCAAAGCTCTGTGGATGCGTTCGAAATTGATTTGGGTGTCAGGAGGGCGATCCAAAATGTCGTTAAACAGCATGGCAACAGTCTGGGACAGTTGGGAGGGCTCGATGGTCTCAGGTATGCCTCTCACTCTGAGGTTACGGCGTCGTCCGCGGTTGTCTAAGTCCTCCAAATGCCTGTTAATATCTCGTAGGTGAACAGCGTGGGACTCTGTTATTTGTTGCACATGGCACAGAGCGGTGTCCTGTCTCGATTGAGTCGCCTCCACTTCCTCAACTCTCAGTGTCATGGCGTGTATATCAGCTCTCATATCCGAAATCGCCGCCATAAGCGTGGTCTTTATATCCGCTGCCACGCTGCGGAGGTCGTCTATACTCACCGCCGCAGCCTGGCTCGGAGGTCGGTCTGTCTTGGGGCTAGCGGCGGGCAGTGCCTCTGGTCTGTTGGGGCTGGCGCTGGCGCTTGGGGATCTGCCGCCGCGCGCTTCTGCTTGGGAGGCCTGCATCCTACCTGAGGGCCGCGCACGGAATATGTCCGGAATTGGACGGGCGGAGAGGTCGTCGGATCCCCTGGGCGATCTGGACCGGGTGGCAGAGGTATCCCTGGGTGTCCTCACCATGACAGGAGTACAGCAGAGGGCTAAAAGGCTGAAGTTGCTTGCCTCGAGGACGGAGCTCCAGGTTTAAGCGTCCATCTCGGATCGAATCCAGGCCACGCCCCCCCTCGCCGCAACTTTTTATAGCGCCAGGGACCCCCATATACTACCGCATAAAGCCCCCTGATTGCCCCCTAGTTAACCCTTTCACCAGTGATCACCATATAACTGTTACAGGTGACGCTGGTTGGTTATTTTTATTTTTTTATAGTTTCAGGGCACCCGCCATTTATTACCTGTCTCACTAGTGTACCCCTAAATTTAGGGGTGTCTACTTTCCAAAATGGGGTCATTTGGGGGGGGGGGGGGTTTGTGCCATCTTGGCATTTTATGGCCTTCAAAACTGTAATGCCCTTAGAAAGCCTGAAGGCGGTGCTTGGTTTCGGGGCCCCGTACGCGGCTAGGCTCCCAAAAAGTCCCACATATGTGGTATCCCCGTACTCAGGAGAAGCAGCAGAATTTATTTTGGGGTGTCATTTCACATATGCCCATGGCATGCATGAGCAATATATCATTTAGTGACAACTTTGTGAAAAAAATAAATAAAAAAAAAAAGTTTGTAATTTTCCCGCAACTTGTGGCAAAATATGAAATATTCCATGGACTCAACATGCCTCTAAGCAAATAGCTTGGGGTGTCTACTTTCTAAAATGGGGTCATTTGTGGGGGTTTTGTTCCATCTTGGCATTTTATGGCCTTCAAAACTGTAATAGGTAGTGAGGAGTGAAGTCAAATATTTACGCCCTTAGAAAACCTGAAGGCGGTTCTTGGCTTTCGGGGCCCCGTACGCGGCTAGGCTCCCAAAAAATCCCACACATGTGGTATCCCCGTACTCAGGAGAAGCAGCAAAATTTATTTTGGGGTGTCATTTCACATATGCCCATAGCATGTGTGAGCAATATATCATTTAGTGACAACTTTGTGTAAAAAAAAAAAAAAAAAAAAAAAAATTTTTTTTTGTCATTCAATCGCTTGAGGCAAAAAAATAAAATATTCAATGGGCTCAACATGCCACTTATCAATTTCCTTAGGGGGTCTACTTTCCAAAATGGGGTCATTTGGGGGGGTTTTGTACTGCCCTGCCATTTTAGCACCTCAAGAAATGAGATAGGCAGTCGTAAACTAAAAGCTGCGTAAATTCCAGAAAACGTACCTTAGTTTGTAGATGTGACAACTTTTGCGCAAACCAATAAATATACAGTAATTGACTTTTTTTTTACCAAAGACATGTGGCTGAATACATTTTGACCTAAATGTATGACTAAAATTGAGTTTATTGGATTTTTCTAATAACAAAAAGTAGAAAATATCATTTTTTTTTTCAAAATTTGCGGTCTTTTTACGTTTATATCGCAAAAAATAAAAATCGCAGAGGCAATCAAATACCATCAAAAGAAAGCTCTATTTGTGGGAAGAAAAGGACGCAAATTTTGTTTGGGTACAACATTGCATGACCGCGCAATTACCAGTTAAAGCAGCGCAGTGCCAAATTGTAAAAAGACCTCTGGTCATTGACCAGCAAAATGGTCCGGTCTGAAAGTGGTTAATATGCAAACAAGAGGTCACATTTATATAAGGGGGATTAGTTGGAGGGTTAGTATGAGGGGACCTTAGGGCTATTGTAGCAAATTTGTCTCTAGTGGCAACTCACTGGCAACAGGGGATGAAAGCGCTCACCTGTTTTTAAACTGTTGCTCCAGCTAAAGCGTTGAAGCAGCAAAATGTTTCACCATCCCTTGCTGCTGAGTGAGATTTCGCAGGTTTTCAGCAAGCAATGCTATTGGAACAGGTGAATGGTCTCTTTAGCAATCTTATTTCTAGCGAGTGACTGCTTTATTCCTACTAAAATATTATTACTAAGAATATAGAACAAAACATGTTCTAGAGAAAAAACGTAGGGAAAGCTGTAAGTATTTATTATGTTCTGGCTCTGTAAGGGTTTTAAACAAAAAGTGAGGTTTGGTGGCAGGGCCTATTTCTTTATCGTACATCATGGGACACAGAGCCTTAAGTAATTACTTAATGGGTTATGGGCCACCTTCAGGTGATGGACACTGGTATACCCAATCCAGGAAGTTCAGTCCCTGTATAACCCCTCCTCCCTCTAGGAGCACATAAGTTTTATCGCCAGTGTCTAAGGTGTTGGCCACGAGTGAAGATGTGCACTGATGAGCTCCAGGAGGGATCCATGCTGAATTTAAATGGCCTCCAGATCCATCCAAAGTGACACTGAGGCCAAAGTGGACGGTACCTGGGCCTCGTATCCGAAGCACAAGGTTTTTCCTGTAATGCCTCTTTGTAGGACTAGACCCCAGGACCCAGGACTTAGATCATGCTACATTACCTAACCCTTTCCTGGTAGGGTGCTTTTACAGGTCCAAGGGAGTGGAACCCCGATATAAAGTGACCCGGTCCTTGAAGGTTTGCTAAATGCCACCCACCGTGATGGGTAAAGGTTGGATTGTCTGTTAATTCAGAAAATCCTGTGGCCGTGTTGGGTCTGTAGACCCAAAAGCCCCCCATGCGTGGGAACATTTTCAAAAATGGAACAGGGGGCGGGTTTACAGAGGGGGTGGGCCCTAGGTGCAGCGCCATGCAACGTCCATGACGCACGGTAGGCAAGGATAATAAATATACAGCTGAGACAGTCACTCCTTGGCTGATGAGGAGGAAGCGAGCAGTCTGCACACAGGGATACAGGAGCTGTGGGACACGTGAGGGTTGCAACTGGCATTTCCTGATACAGGAAGGACTTTTTTTCCCAGCACTAGGCTGAACTTAATAGCCCCCTTACTATCATGACTATGTTCAGCGATTTAAGCGCAAAATTAATAGTGCCTCTGTTTTTGTGCTTAGGACTATGCCTGCCAAAAAAGACACCACAAAGACCAAAAAGGTACCAAAGGTTTCACCCCCCAGGTGCTAGGATCTCCAGTTGCATTTCCACACTTTCATCCTCACCTGAATTGCCAATTATGGCAAGCCAGGGTGAGCCATTGAAACAAATTGATGGTGCAACTGCTTCTCCCATCTCAGCCCCTGTATACGTGACTGAATATATCTTTTCCTCCACTCTGCAGGGTCTGGAAGGAAGATTAGCGGCTTTAATAGCATTCTCCATTCAAATAGATAGGAAGCGTGCTAGATCCCCCTCCCCCACTTCAGACCCTTTGCAAGGGGAACAGTGGGTACGGGATGAGGTGTTACCCTCAGGCAATCAGGAGGAAAAACAAACCAATGATTCCTCTGCGGAGGAAACAACGGTAGATGAACCTTTCTCCGCCTCACAATCTGAGAAATTGCTGATATGATCTCTTATGGAAATGGTTCATTCTACTTTCATGCTACCTCTAACGCTGCCTCCTGAAAGCTCAGTTTCTTCCTTGGGTTCCTTAAAACCTTCACAGCCATTGCATGCGTTTTCTGTCCATGCATTACTAAAACAACTTCTTTTTGCTGAATAGGATCACCTGGATAAGCATTTCCTCCCCCCAAAGAGATTTTCAGTTGTCTATCCCATGGACAAATGGAGAAATTTTCCAAAAAATGGAAAGTACCAGCAGTTGACGCTGCGATTTCCAGTGTGACTAAAATGCTAACTTGTCCAGTAGACAATGCACAAATGCTTAAGGATTCAACACACAAAAGGTTGGAATTCCTGTTAAAATCTGCTTTTTCCTTGGCAGGTGCCGTTACCCTGCAGTTGCTGCAATAGGAGTCTGTCAATCCCTAAAGGACCAATTTAGACAGGCCCTTAAAGAGGTTCCTGCACAACAAACCCGGGAATTGGCTGAACTACCAAAGGCATTATGCTTTGCCATAGATGCCATTAAAGATTCTGTTCACCAGGCGTCCCGCCTTATGCTTATGCTAGTACATATGCGTAGAATCCTGTGGTTAAAAAATTGGTCAGCCAAAACGCCATGTAAAAACCTCCTACCTGGGTTCCTTTTTCATGGGGAGTGGCTATTTGGGGAAGATTTGGACAAATATATCCAAACAATTTCTAGTGGGAAAAGTACTCTTTTGCAGGCAAAAGAAAGTATAAACGCCCTTCATTTACAGGTTCTTTCTCCTGCGCCAGGGGCTTCTGCCTCTAGGCAGTGGCGATAGCCTCCGCCATCAGACTCTGAAGGAAAACCTCAGTGGCAGTCCCAGGCTCAAAATAAGTCCTGGGGCCGGGAACCTTCAAAGCGGAATCCTAAAGCCTCATCATGAAGAGGAAACCCCCCCCCCCCACCACCAAGGTGGGGGGAAGACTTCTGCAGTTTTCAGAAGTCTGGCAATCTGTTTCAGGCACTAGCCTGAATAATATCTCAAGGGGGTGATTATACAGATCTCCACAAAAGAGCAAGGTTTGGGGTTTTATTCAAATCTTTTTATGGTACCAAAATCAAATGGAGACGTCGGACCCATTCTTGATCTAAAAAAATCGAAATCCATTCCCGACGATTTCCTTTCGCATGGAGGCGATCAGGTCAGTAGTTTCTATCCTAGAAGGAGGAGACTTTCTGGCATCTATCAACATCAGGGATGCATATGTGCATGTTCCTATATTTCCCGCTCACCAAAGGTTTCTGCGGTTCTAGTTAGAAAAGCAGCATTTCCAGTTTGTAGCTCTGCCCTTTGGGCTACCCACAGCACCCCGGGTGTTTACAAAAGTCCTGACCCCCCACCTCTAGCCAGGTTAAGGGCACAGGGCATAACAGTCTTGGCATACCTAGACGATCTATTGCTAATAGACCAGTTGGTGGCTCATTTGGAGAAAAGCTCTGGAAAGTTTTTGGACTGGATTCTCAACCTAGAGAAATCTTCCTTAATACCGCTAAAAAGGCTGGAGTACTTGGGTCTGATCATAGACATAGCCCAAGAAAAAGAGTTCTTGTCTCAGGCAAAGATCAACTCCCTAAGCGAGCTGGTGCGGATGGTCAGGCCAAAAGGCGTTCCCTCCATTTGCCTTTGCATGAGGTTACTAGGAACCATGGTGGATCCTTTTCGAAGCGGTTCCCTATGCTCAGTTCCATTCAAGACTGTTGCAAAACAATATCCTGTCTACTTGGAACAAAATGATTCAAGCTTTAGGCTTGCCAATGCGGGTGTCCCAAAGCCTCAGTTGGTGGTTACTAACCCAGAATCTGCTGAAAGGAAAATCCTTCAGACCAGTTATCTGGGAATTGGTAACGACAGAATCTCTTTGCAGGTGCTTCGGCACCTGTCCCTATTCATTTCAATGGGCAAGGGCGGTTTAGGAGCAGTGTGTACACCGTTCCTCCACCGCCCCAAAGATGCTACTTGCAGGACTTTTTTTAATGTCCTGCCAGCGCAGCACCCCAGTGTAAAAGCACTCCAGGCTTTCACATTGGGGTGGCAGGGGAGGCGTTTTTCAGGTGCTATTTTTAGCCCTTTAGCGCCTGAAAAACTCCACAGTGTGAAAGGGGTCTTAAGCCCCATACACACGGTCGGACTTGTACAAACTTTTCCGTGGACTTTTGTACAAAGTGTGTTGTCCACAAGTTTGTATTGCATACACACGGTCGGACTTTTTGACAACAAACACGAACGTAATGAGGTCACAACGTACTGACGCCGCTTCAAAAGAGGACGTTCAATGACTCCAGCGCCACCTTTGGTCAACTTCTGTATTGTAGTCTGATCGTTTGCAATGGTTCTGAGCATGCGTGTTTGTACCTTGTACAAAAGTCCGATGCTTTTGCGTACACACGGTAGGACTTTGCTCCATCGGACTTTTGTTGCCAGAAAGTTTGTCCGTTCGCAGAGCCAACAAAAGTCCGATGAAAACAGAAAAAGTTTGTCCGATGGAGCGTACACACAGTCGGATGTTGCTCCAAAACAGCTAATTTGCATGTTTGTTGTCAAAAAGTCCGACCGTGTGTACGGGCCTTAACAGTGACAGTTTTGTATTTGGTAAAGGGGTAGTAAATCTGTCGGCCTTCTGTTTGAATTTAGTATAGTATGAACCTAGAAAAACAACTAACTGCCATGAGGGATTAGAATTTCTTGCAATCTTTGGGGGTTGCAAAAGCATTAAGGGTTTCACTGATTGATTGAGAGATATATATATATATATATATATATATCTCTCAATCAATCAATAATTTTTATTTATTTATTTTTTTAACCACTTGACAACTGGGCACATAAACCCCCCTCCTGCCCAGACCAATTTTCAGCTTTCAGTGCTCTCACACTTTAAATGACAACCGAACTAAATGAAATTTTTGTCCTTTTTTTTTTTTTTCATACAAATAGAGCTTTCTCTTGGTGGTATTCGATCCGCTCTGGGTTTTTTATTTTTTGCGCTATAAATGAAAACTTAAAATGTTGAAAAAAAAATAAAGAATTTTTCTTTTGTTTCTGTGACAAAATTTAGCAAATTATTAATTTTTCTTCATAATTTTTGGCCACAATTTTTATACTGCTACATATCTTTGGTAAAAATAACCCAAATTAGTGTATATTATTTGGTCTTTGTGAAATTAGAGAGTCTATAAGCTGTGGTGTAAATCATAAAAAATTGATCACACCTGAAGCACTGGTGGCCTATCTCATTTTTTACGACCCTAATGCCCTGTACACATGACCGGACTTTCCGTCAGAAAAGGTCAGACGGAATCATTCTGTCAGACATTCCGATCGTGTGTGGGCTTCATCAGACTTTCTTTCTAAAATTCTAATGGACCTAGAAATAGAACATGTTTCAAATCTTTCCGCCGGAACCATTTCGTATCGAGAAAACTGAGTGTCTGTCTGTATGCTGTTCCAACGGACCAAAAACTATGCAAGGGCAGCTACTGGCTATTGAACTTCCCTTTTCGAGTCCCGCCATATGCCATTGCGTTCTAAATGATCAGACTTCAGTATGATCGTGTGTAGGCAAGTCCGTTTTGATGGAACTCAGTCAAAGTCCTTTGGAGTTCAGTCTGACGAGAAGTCCGCTCGTGTGTACGCGGCATAACAAGCCAGGATAGTACAAATACCCCCCCAAACGACCCCTTTTTTTGAAAGTAGACATTCCAAGGTATTTAGTAAGATGCATGGTGAGGTTTTTGATGTCATTTTTTTTCCCACAATTCTTTGCAAATTATTTTTTTCTTCTTCTTCCACAAAATTGTCATTATAATAGGTTATTTCTCTCACATGGCATGTGTATACCTCAAATTACACCCTAAAATACATTCTGCTACTCCTCCTGAGTATTACGATGCCACATGTGTGGGACTTTTTCACAGCCTAGCCACATAGAGGGCCAACATGCAGGGAGCACCATCGGGTGTTCTAGGAGCATAAATTACACATCTAACTTGTTGACTACCTATTACACTTTTGAAGGTCCTGGAGCACCAGGACAATGACACGTGACACTGATGTGGCACTGACAGATGGCACTAATACATGGCACTGAAGACAGATGGCACGTGACACTGACAGATCGCACCCGATACGTAGCACTGATGACACTGACAGGTGGCACTGGGGACAGATGGTGCTGTCAGGTGGCACTGGAGACAGATGGCGATGGGGACAGATGGCACTGATAGGTGGCACTGGGGACAGATGGCACTGTGTTGTGTTTGTGTCCAAGGGACATGACCAACACAGATTTCCCCCGCCACGCTGGGGGGGGGGGGGGGGGCTGTAAACAGGAGGACGTCCAGGGGCACCCCTCCCGGAAATTGAGTGCCACGCTGTAGCTGTCTTTTGGCTATAGCGCGGGCGCAAATTGGTTAAGACAACAGCCATCTCAGTACATTATATACAAAATAAAGTGCGCAACCATAAATATATAACATAGTGATGAAAAGTGAGATGATAAACTAATAATAAAGTCCACATCAATAATAAAAAATTATATGTGAATAAATAAGTAAATGTCTATGTGTATTCAGTGGCAAGCCTGGATGTCCGTGATGTTTAGTGCTATATTTTCTTATATCAGAGAGGGAAAGATTATAGACTCTTACCAGACAGGATGGATCACAAGTTATAGGAATCTAACACACTTGTCACCAAATCTAACACACCTGCGATATCCTTCTCTGTCGGTTCAGCTGCAAAAAAGCTTAATTTCCCAGTGATGATCGCTCCACCCGCCCCTTTGAGGGTGTGGCTCTTTTTGAGACACGATTTTCAATTCCACCATTCCAAGTGCTTGCCCATGGTGTACGAGACTAGCCTAGCTCTGAGGAATGGGGTGCGCCCTCAAAACACGTTATCTATACAGTTTCATTTTGTGAGTACCCACTTTTATATAAAAATGTCTTATTGATGACTTAATAATAATGTCTAATTATTAAATGATCTTTGGTAATGCACTATGTGTGCGCGCCTTCCATTTCTGTTTTTTTCTTGTTTTTGAGTAGTAAGGGTTGGTCTTCCTTGCAGAGAATTTACTTCACACCTTGCAGGAAAGCTGCTATGCATCTAGCAATTGGATTGAGTAATCCATTTATTGTGACCCTGTCAAGAATATTAAAATACCCACAAGGACCACCCCTTGGAGAAGATGGTAAATACATACTGCTGAAGTCTTCTGCAGAAAATAACATTTTTGGGAGTGTTGATCTTAGTCCTTCGCAGCACTCCCTGGTCCCTCTCACCAATCTCCATGTCACTATTATACCTATAAAAAGAAAAAAAATGTTGCGCAAATTTATACATGAATGGCCTATATGGAGGTATTTGCCTGGGATCTGTCTATTTATTCCTTTTGAGATATTCCTGGTTGCTGCCTTTGACTCTTTGGAGTTATCACTGTGTAGAACATGTACACTGTGTGAGGCCGAGAATAGGACCAGCACTGAGCTACAAGGTGAAATGCTTCTCCTTGAAATGACTGTACATCGATACAATTAATCAGACTGAAAAAGTTGCCGTCCCCTGCTCCCTTCTCTAATTCCCGTTAATCCTCTGCACGCAGTACAGATTCCCCACTGTGAAAAGGAACATTTCTGCTGGTAATTACAAGGGTTAGGAGGTGACTGCATCCACATTCAGGAACAATTATATAGACCTGTCAGGATTCAGATGAGCTGTCTGACAAGTAGCTTAATGGAGCCAGGAATCCACTGAAGGCTATAGAGCCAATCTCAGGCTGGCTGCTGGCATTGCCTGACCATATGGCACAGGGCAGATTGAACCTGTCTGATCTGGGTTACCATTTAAAAAAAAAAAAAAGTTGGTATAGTGTTTGTGCCATTCTCTCTAGGTTTTGCTGTCTCTTCAGGTGTCCCCGCTGGCACCTGCTGTGTGTATGTGAATGGTAGTGTAGCACCCTTCTAGTTAGGATGCTAGGCAAATTTTGTTTTATTTGGTTCCCCTGTAATCCAGTGGAGCAGTTGCTTAATTGATTTGGGCTGTTCAGGTTTTCGCAGGCTGCAGGAGTAATTAATTCCCCCTGAATTCTAGACTTTCCAAGAACATAGTGGGCTGGAAGGTCAAATAGGCAGTCTGAATATGTATGGGACTTCAGCCAACCTCTGGGGAGGTGTGCCCAATAGGTGGCTGAAGAGCATATTAATAGTCTTGGCTTGGAGCAGCCATGCTCTTGTTCTAATTTCCCAGGGGGGCTTTCCCCCTTTTGGGCAGACCACTAGAGTTTGCTGCATGTTCATCGAGGTCCCAGCTGTGAGACATAGCTAGGGAGCATTTTCTCGAGATAATAGAAGGGTTTCACTTAAAGGACCTGGTCTGGAGAGCTCACTTAAGAGTGGCCAGTGGAGGTTGGAAAGGGTCTGGCTGTCTTGGCATTGTCAGCATTAACCTGTCCCTCACTGAAGAGTGTCTGGATACTGAAAGGAGGCATCCAGTGATCCTGTGGCATTGTGACTACTGACCTAAGCTTAGGGTCTTGGTGACTGTGTGATGTTTTCTTTGGGTGGAAGAGGCAGGAGTAGTCCTGCCTGGCATAGATTTTTTTTTTTTTTTTTTTTTTTTTTTAAAGACTCAGTTCTGCCATCCGTACTTGTTCCTACATAGACTGTTCAGGGAGGCTTAGCAAAGTGGAGTGTCCTCCTGCAAATATTTAGTCAATTTTGTTGTATCCCATATCATCCTATCAAAGTTCTTCAGCAAATAAATGAAATCATAAAAATGCATCTCTCAGACTGATTACTGAGCCAGAGTGGGAAAAGAACTGGTTAAATTACAGCGGCTCCTTCAAGGGTAGTGTTACAATAGTTTTCTATATCGCTACGTGACTGTATCAAAAAGTGCATGTATTAGGCCAGCATTTCTCTGCCTTTTTTCAGTCAGGGGACCCTTTAGAAATATGCAAAATTTTGAAGCACCCTAGCTACCTCACCTAAGAGTTCCCCTTTTTACATTTTATAGTCCATCCTATGATAAAGTGCAAAGTGCTCAAGTGCTGGTAAGGTGCGTAAATGCAAATAGAAAAAAAAAAGGCAAAAAAAAAAGCTGCACCAATTTTAGTGAACCCTCACTTATAGAATGCAAATAAAAAAGATTATTGATGCGCTAATATCATGATATCACACTGTGCCAAAATAAGATAAGTAAAAGATCCGTGTACTTAGAAACCATAAATACTTCACAATACATGTTCCATATAAAAGTATAAATAAAAATATGAGCAGAAAAAAGTAGGCAAAAATCCCAATCCCTGTGTTCACCGGACTGCTCCAAACGGGATGGATGGATCACAGATATGATCAAATTATATGAAATCGTGACACTTCCATGCAATGATGATGATGATAACCTAAATTATAGCAGCTTCCAGAAAAAATGATAACTTTACAATAGTCCCATTCTGCAGTCCCCTATATCAAGTCTGCAAACATCATGCCCTCACAGCACTTAAACGCTGTTCCATGTGTATCTCTTATCTTTTACTCTTATTACCTCCCTCCTCTTATTTAACCATTTAACATGAAAGAGGCAAGGCAAATGAACTAATAATTGCTTGTCGGTCCACTCACAGGAACCTCTCTATTGGGAGCATAGAGTAATGGCAACTATCAGGTTGTACTCCTCCTCACAGCCTCCCTGTGCTTCCGTACACTGCATGCTTGGCGTCACTGGATCCTCCTCCCGACGTGTTGCGTCACAGGTCACGTGACATTCTCAAGGGAAATGAGCCTTGTGACGCGTGTGGGGGACTTTTAAGCCGCGGTTTGTTGTGTGGTTACCATAGTGACTCCACAGGGATCATCGTATCATCATGCTGCCTTCTTCTGAGCTCCCAATATGAGCTTAAGCATGAAAAACAGAGTACAATCCTTGCCACAAGAAATACATTTACATTACAAACATAAATGTTCATTTACATTTTACAGATCTGAACATAACTATTTAATAAAAATCTTAAAAATCACTATGAAAACACAGAATGCGGATGAGAATTCAATTAAATGTCAAACCTAAAAAATAAGAAAAAAAATTGTATAAGAAAAAAAAACTATAAAATGAAAATACTAATTAAAATAAGGACCTATCTCGACCATAATGGTGGTACTAGAATAACGCTCAGGCTATTTTCTAGCCCTATACTCTACCCCATGTGATAGCCAATACAAAAATCCTTTAATCGAGGGGTTGATAATCTTAATTAAAAAATATATAAAAATTTTGGATACTTCAAATAACTAGAAATCAGATGTAAAACCAATATTTGAGGCCCAAAGGTGCAAAACTATTGATTTTGAAAATCCAGCGTGATTCCATTTTGCTAAGCTCCCTAATTTTATGACTTCCTCTCCAGTGAGGTTTATACTTTTCTATACCCCAAAACTTTAGGTGAGCCGGATTTTTATTATGCACTTCAGCAAAATGGCGGGAAACACTGTGTTTTGGAAAACCAGCTTTTAATATTCTGTACGTGTTCACGTAGTCTTTTCCAGAGAGGACGTTTGGTTCTTCCTACGTATTGTAGGGAGCAGAAACATTCCAACATGTGCACAACCCCCTCTGTGCGGCACAAGATAAAATCCTTTATGTTGTATTCCTTATTTGTAGTGTTTGATATAAATTTATTGCATTTTTGTCCCTTCTGTTGAGTATTACAACATGCAAAGCATTTCTTGCATGGGTTAAAAACCCTTTCCCTGAAAGAAAACCATATTATTTTTACTTTGGTGGATCCGGCACATTCTTCGCTATCAGGTCTCTTAATGTGGGGGCTTTTCTGTAAAATAAACCTTGGTTCTGTTAAAAATTTTGCTTAGTTCTGTATTGGCTCTCAAAAGTGGCCAGTGCTTTTTTACTATTTGTTACATTTTCTTATGCTGTGCATTATAATTGAATATCATGGGGAGACCCTAATTTCTCTCAGATACTTTTTTCTCTTTATCCACAATGAGTGTATCTCTCGGTGTTTTCAATACTTCTTTAATTTTATTTTTTATGAAACCTCCATTGTACCCTTTCTCAAATTTTTTTTTTTCCAATTTGTTGACCTTGTTCAGCGAATACCTGTATGCTACTGCGATTTCTTCTAATCCTAATCATTAGAAGAAATTGCAGTAGCATACAACCTGATAGTTGCCATTACTCTATGCTCCAAATAGAGAGGTTCTTGCGAGTGGACCGACGAGCAATTAGTAGTTCATTTGTCTTGCAGTACCGTGCTATGCCTTGCCTCTTCTTTTTTTTTTTTTTCTTTCATGTTAAATGGTTAAATAAGAGGAGGAGGAAATAAGAGGGTAAAAGATAAGAGATACACATGGAACCGCGTTTAAGTACTGCGAGGGCATGATGTTTGCGGACTTGATATAGGGGACTGCAGAATAAAACTATTGACAAGTTATCATTTTGTCTGGAAGCTGCTATAATTGAGGTGTTTTTTTTTTTTTTTTTTTTTTTTTTTTTAAATCATCCTCGCACGGAAGTGTCACGATTTCATATAATTTGATCATATCTGTGATCCATCCATCCATCCCGTTTGGAGCAGTCTGAACACAGGGATTGGGATTTTTCCCTACTTTATTCTGCTCATATTTTTGTTTATACTTGTATATGGAACACGTATTGTGAAGTATTTTATGGTTTATCTATGTACACTTTTATTTTTATTTTTTTTCTTATTTATTTTGGCACAGTGTCATATCATGATATTGGCGCACTAATCTTTTTTATTTATAGTCCATCCTATCGCTTCTCCATAGTCCTACGTTCAAATCTCTACCTAGGCTGTGGCATCATGACAGAGGGCAGCAGGTATAGCATTTTCATAGTCTTCTGAATGCCCACCCTGGAGCTTTGGCATTGTGGCAATGAGTGATGCTCTGTCCTAATTGGCCATTCTGCACCATGGAAACAAACGATGCGGCCCAGTGGATAGGGATGGGGCACTGTGCAACCATGAAGATTCTGCATCACCCAGGCTAAACGGTACCCTATGGCCTGCCACTTTATAATACCAATGTTACTGTTCCTGGGGGGTTGCAACTGAGCATCCCCCAGACCTGGCCCTGGCATGGCAGTTATTGAACTTACTAAACTTACTTTTTAAGATTCTAAATGTAGTACTACTGTGCTAAATACAGGCAAAAGGATCGCCCCTGTTGCTGCTGGAGAGAAAAGGGAAGGACCATGACAATATCGGCCTGACCCTTCGGAGAAAGGTGGAGGGTGGGGCTTAGGCTGAAGGGTTGACCAAAATATTGGTTCATTTTAAAAGTGCCTAGGGTAACAACCCACAAATCTGGGTTCCCTTAATACAGGTCAGGGCTCAGGTGGTAAAGGTGGTGCTCAGCTCTTAGGGAAGGCACAGTTTTTAGAGAACCTCGCCTAGCTTAATTCAAGGAGTTACGAGTATCGCCTCTGATATAAATATGTAAATACTAAGTACCATCATCCACAAATCTTTAAATATCGAGGAATTTGGTATGGGGGTATTGGGGCAGCCTTTCACGCTAATCTCCTGGGACCAACCCAAACCAAAAAATGTTGTTTGGACTATACCGGTTCTTTCCATTAAAAAAAAGAGAAAAATAATAATTGTTAAAATTTACTAATGTTTAATACAAAAAAAAAAACCTTACACAGAACATCATTGTTAAAATCATGGTACACCCCAGAGTATTTATCATTTACAGATACTCAAAGAAGAGTTCAGTTCTAGTGGCATACAAGGTCTCCTCTACTAGTTTTGTGGAACACCCGCTTCTTCAGGAGGATATCTATATAAATTGTAGTAAACAATATACAGACCATTAGCAATCAGCCAAATAATATATAGAAATTTAATAATAAATATACATCATCGCATAAGGGAAATAAGGAGATCAACTCGCCCAAAATTAAAAAAAAAACAGAGCTTTAAGAAATAACAGGAAAACTGACCCCTATGTTCCCCCTACGGCGGACATGGGGGATTGGTTGGGTAGCTCTAGTAAAAAGAATAAATAAATACTTGGTTAATGGCAATTGAAGAGAAAAGGGGGGGGGGGGGAAGGGGGGGGGGGGGATTAGGGAAAGGGGGGTGGAGGAAGGGGCGGAAAATATAAATATAAAAATATATATATGTACCCGGTCGCAATATAAGTAACTCCAAAGGTTTCAATCAAACAAGCTTGGGGTTGCAGATAGATAAATAAACCAACCGATCAATAGAAAGGCAAATCGCGATTCCATCTATAGGCAAGCAAATCAATACCGGTAAAAAAATATAAAAGAAAAGTGAATAGACAAGCCTGAGGCTGGGTCTCCCAGGAGACATTTACCTGATGGATGCCGATTGTAACCTCTGGTCAAAGGAGCCATCCTTTCTAACCTGCCCAACACAGCGGTCTGGTGGCCGCTATATGGGCTCCCCGACGTGCATCACACCAGGCGCCCGCCGGTGGGAAGTCAGCGGCGTCTGACGTCATGCAGTCAGCGCCGCCACACTGCGCAGGTGCAGTGTAACATACACTACCGTTCAAAAGTTTGGGGTCACATTGAAATGTCCTTATTTTTGAAGGAAAAGCACTGTACTTTTCAATGAAGCTAACTTTAAACAAATATACTCTATACATTGCTAATGTGGTAAATGACTATTCTAACTACAAATGTCTAGTTTTTGGTGCAATATCTACATAGGTGTATAGAGGCCCATTTCCAGCAACTATCACTCCAGTGTTCTAATGGTACAATGTGTTTGCTCATTGGCTCAGAAGGCTAATTGATGATCAGCAAACCCTTGTGCAATCATGTTCACACATCTAAAAACAGTCTAGCTCCTTCCAGAAGCTACAAAACTGACCTTCCTGTGAGCAGATTGAGTTTCTGGAGCATCACATTTGTGGGGTCAATTAAACGCTCAAAATGGCCAGAAAAAGAACTTTCATCTGAAACTCGACAGTCTATTCTTGTTCTTAGAAATGAAGGCTATTCCATGCGAGAAATTGCAAAGAAATTGAAGATTTCCTACAACGGTGTGTACTACTCCCTTCAGAGGACAGCACAAACAGGCTCTAACCAGAGTAGAAAAAGAAGTGGGAGGCCGCGTTGCACAACTAAGCAAGAAGATAAGCACATTAGAGTCTCTAGTTTGAGAAACAGACGCCTCACAGGTCCCCAACTGGCATCTTCATTAAATAAATGAATAAGGAAGGCTATCACTCCATTTTGCAACGCCATGCCATACCCAGTGGACAGCGCTTGATTGGAGCCAATTTCATCCTACAACAGGACAATGACCCTAAACACACCTCCAAATTGTGCAATAACTATTTACAGCAGAAGCAGGCAGCTGATATTCTATCGGTAATGGAGTGGCCAGCACAGTCACCAGATCTGAACCCCATTGAGCTGTTGTGGGAGCAGCTTGACCGTATGGTACGCCAGAAGTGCCCATCCAACCAATCCAACTTGTGGGAGCTGCTTCTAGAAGCGTGGGGTGCAATTTCTCCAGCTTACCTCAATAAATTAACAGATAGAATGCCAAAGGTGTGCAATGCTGTAATTGCTGCAAAAGGAGGATTCTTTGACGAAAGCAAGGTTTGATGTAAAAACAATGTTATTTCAAATACAAATCATTATTTCTAACCTTGTCAATGTCTTGACTCTATTTTCTATTCATTTCACAATGTATGGTGGTGAATAAGTGTGACTTTTCATGGAAAACACAAAATTGTTTGGGTGACCCCAAACTTTTGAACGGTAGTGTACACTATAGCAGAAGTGCGCAGGGAAGAATAAGGAAGAGACACCGGTAAACCGGATGTCTCTATTCTACCCCTGCAAGCCATGGGAGAGAACAATCCCATCCCAGGCCAGGAGGGGCACATGTCCGCCGAAGGGGGAAATTAAAGAAGGGGTACCGAGGAAAAGAAAAAAAAAATTTTTAGAAAAGGAGGATGAAAAGAGGAAAGAAATTATTTTTTTGCTTTTTGACTTGTTCGGTGAGAAAAAATCCTAAGTAAACATAGATGAAGATTTCAACATTAGAAATATAATGTTACAATGATATAAATAAGATATCAAAATAATTTAGAAAAAAAAATATATAAAATTATATATCAGGATTATACAATATCCCAAAAATATGCCTGTAGCAACAAAATAAGTGACACACAAAAAAAAAAAAACCCCATAATTTTCAAATTTAAAGAGGGTTTATAAGAAATTGTCTCATTGAGACCAGGAGAGTGGGTGGGGTTGAGCCGTTCAATCCAGAGGGTTTCCCTCACCTAGCTTAAGAAGTACCTCAAGGTACTGATGAACTGTCACAAGCTGTGAATGCACCCTAGTACTTATGCTACTAGGCTTAGTAGTAACTAGATGGGAAGCGTTACGTGTTTTGAGAATAATTTACCATAGGATGATAAGTAGTTGTTTTTAGCAATCAAATTTCTTTGTAACTGCTTGCCGACCACGATATAGCTGAATGACGGCTGCAACGCAGTCAGATAACTCCTGGAGAGCGTACTCCCCAGAATCCCACTCTCGCGTGCCCCCTGGGGTGCGCACCCGGGAACATCCGTGACTTGGCGCTTCACGGATCATGGTAAACGCCCACTGATAGCGGGCGTTTACCAGGTGATTGCTCCGTCAAATGATGGAGCGATCACTAGTAAACCGGCGTCACGTCCGGTCCCTCTCTCCCCTCCCCGTAGCTATTGGTACAGTGCGAGGGGAAAGATCGGTGGCAGCATCGCTGTGGGCTGGATGTGTAGTGCCCACAGCGCTGATATGTGCCCATTGCAGCCTCATCCAGCCAGCCATCCATACCCAGCCATCCATGCTCAGCATACTCGCTCACCCATCCATACTCGGCATACTCGTCCATACTCGGCATACTCATCCATCCATCCATCCATGCTCCGCTATCCATACTCGGCATACCCATCCATCCATGCTCAGCCATCCATACTCAGCATACTCATCCATCCATCCATGCTCAGACATCCCATCCGCCCCCATCCATTATTTGACATACTCAGTCGTACCCAGCCATACTCAGCCATACCCATCCGTACTCAACCATACTCATTTATCTTCATCCATCCCCATTCATGCTCATCCATGCCACTACAGTGCCTCGCAAAAGTGTAATAGGTAGTCAAATTGGATTTGAAACGTATGCCCCTAGAACACCTGACGGTGCTCCCTGCATGCTGGGCCTCTGTATGTGGCCATGCTGTGGAAAAGTCTCACGGATGTGGTATCTCCGTACTTGGAGTGTAATTTTTGGTATGTACATGCTAAGTGTTAGAAACATTGTGTAAATGGACAACGTAGTGTAAAAAAAAATGTGTGTTCATTTTCTTTACACATCTTCCAAAAACTTGTAGAAAAAAAAAACACGTTCAAAAGACTCTATGCCTCAAAGATTATACATTGGGTTGTTTTCTTTTCAAAATTGGGTCATTTTTGGAGCGTTTCCATTGTCAAGAAATTTATGTGTAATTTTTGCTCCAAGAACGCCTGATGGCGTTTCCCTGCATGTTGGACCTCTGTATGTGGCCACGTTGTGTAAAAGTCTCACACATGTGGTATCAGGAAGAATAGTAGAATGTATTTTAAGGTGTAATTTGTGCTATACATATGCTGTGTGTGAGAAATAACCTGCTAATATAACAATTTTGCGGGGGGGGGGGGGGGGGGGAGATGTTGATATTGCAAAGAATTGTGGGAAAGAAATGACAACTTCAAAAACCTCACCTTGCCTCTAACTAAATACATTGAAATGTCTAATTTCCAAAAAGGGGTCGTTTGGGGGATATTTGTACTTTCCTGGCTTGTTAGGGTCTCGAATTGAAATGGGCCGTCAGTACATCAGGTGTGATCAATTTTCAGAGATTGGCACCATAGCTTGTGGACTCTATAACTTTCACAAAGGCCAAATAATATACACCAATTTGGGTTATTTTTTTACCAAAGATATGTAGCAGTATACATTTTGGCCAAAATATAAGAAAAATTACTCATTTGCAAATTTTTATAACAGAAAAATGAATTTTTCTTAGTTTCTTACAGAATTTTTGGTCTTTTTGTCTTTTTCTTATTTTTTTTATTTTTATTTTTTTCTGTTATAGCGCAAAAAATAAAAAAAAACAGCAGTGATTAAATACTACCAAAAGAAATCTTTGTGTGGGGGGGGGGGGGGGGACAAAAATTTCATATAGGTACAGTGTTGCATGACTGAGTAATTGTCATTCAAAATATGAGAGCATCGAAAGCTGAAAATTGGTCTGGTTAGGAAGGGGGCTTATGTGCCCAGTTGGGTAAGTTGTTAAAAGTACACATCATTCGATAATAAATATTCCCTATTTTGTCAGTAATCTTAACAAAACATATATTCACAATAGTTACATAATGGATGACATAAAAACAAAAACCTACATCAAATACAAAATTATTTGCAACACACTACTTGGTTTTGCTAAGCAGTGTGGGTGACATGAAATGATTAATATCTCCCCGTGTGTGTGTGTGTGGTTGCCACAGTTACCAGTTAGGGTAAGAGTAAAACCGGTATGCTAATAGAGTGCCAAACAAAAGATGGTAACATTTTGAGAAATAAATTTTAAAGAAAAATCTACAAAAGAACAAAATTCCCCTAGTGTTTTTTTTTTTTTTTTTTTTTTAGCAACAAAAATTGATTTTTAATATAAAAAATATATATATATATATATTATATTTTTTTTTTATTATTATTTTGTCTTTTTATTTTACAAAATAATTAAAATTTACAAAGTTTTAAAATATGAGCTCTGGATGCAAATTATAACACGTAATCCATCAAGCATACAGTAGCAACAGTAAAGAATAGGGTGGATATGCTCAAACACTGCAGCAATCCAGTCATGAAATTAAACCCCAATGCATTTCGACCCAATGTAGTCGTGGTCTTCTTCAGAAGCATTGTTTTGTCTAAAAGACAGAAACTTAGAATTGTAACATATCACAGTATATAGCTATCCATATGTACACATCAGGTATATTTACTGCTAGTGGATGGAAGATTATCTTGTAACCAGAGACTTGTTAAAAAGTGATTCGAATCATTCCATGAGTTATCCTCGTCGCCCCCAAAACCGATCCAATGGAGGGACTGGCATACAAGAAACCACGCTCTTGGTATCCCAAAGGTGTGACAGAGCGCCACCTGTGATGCAATGCCCAAAAACATGAATGAATAAAAGGTTGTATGGAAAAATGTGTATTGGTTATGGCGGAGTGACAAACTGAGTAAAAACAGGCAGCAAAAAAGAGAGTTCTGATTGTGTTAAATATAGATATAAATATGTGTTAAATATTTATACTATCTTAGAAAATAAATGTCCTTTTTTGGTTGGGTCAAAATGTGTTGGAGTTTAATTTCATGGCTGGATTGCTGCATTATTTAAATATATCCACCCTATTTTTTACTGTTGCTATGTTTGATCGATTTTACGTCTTATAATTTGCAGCCAGAGCTCATATTTTAAAACTTTGAGAATTTTAATTACTTTGTAAAATAAAAAGACCTTTTATACACTGATTAAAATTATAAACATAACACTTTTGTGTTTGTCCCTATTTATCATGAGCTGAACTCCAAGAGCTACGACTTTTTCTATGTATGCAAAAGGCCTATTTCCCTCAAATATTGTTCACAAATCTGTCTAAATCTGTTAGTGAGCACTTCTCCTTTGCTGAGATAATCCATCCACCTCACAGGTATGGCATATCAAGATGCTGATTAGACAGCATGATTATTTCACTGGTGTTCCTTAGGCTGGCCACAAACAAGGCCTCACTAAAATGTACAGCTTTACTGCATTGGGGGTCCAGGGGGGTCCGAAAACTAGTAAGTATCTGGTGTGACTACCATTTGCCACATGCAGTGCAGCACATCTCCTTCGCATAGAGTTGATCAGGTTCTTGATTGTGGCCTGTGGAATGGTGGTCCATTTCTCTTCAATGGCTGTGCGCAGTTGCTGGATATTGTCAGGAACTGGAACACGCTGTCGTGTACGCCGATCCTGAGCATCCCAAATGTGCTCAATGGGTGACATGTCCGCTGAGTCTGCTGGCCATGCAAGAACGGGGATGGTTTCAGCTTCCAGGAATTGTGTATAGATCCTTGCAACATGGGGCCGTGCTTTATCATGCTGCAACATGAGGTGATGGTTGTGGATAAATGGAACAACAATGGGCATCAGGATCTCGTCACGGTATCTCTGTGCATTCAAATAGCCATCAATAAAATGCATCTGTGTTTGTTGCCATAGCATACGCCTGCCCATACCATAACCCCACCGACACCATGGGCCACTTGATCCACAACGTTGACACACGTACACGCTTGATACACGCTGTTTGCCATCTGCCCTGTACAGTGAAAACCGGGATTCGGCCCTGAAGAGAACACCTCTCCAAAGTGCCAGATGCCATTTAATGTGAGCATTTGCCCACTCAAGTCGGTTACGACAACAAACTGCAGTCAGGTCAAGACCCTGATGTGAACAACGAGCATACAGGTGAGCTTCCCTGAGACAGCTTCTGACAGTTTGTGTAGAAATTCTTTGGTTCTGAAAACCGATTGTTGCAGCAGCTGTCCGGGTGGCTCACCTTAGACGATCTGGAGGTGAAGATGCTGGATGTGGAGGTCCTGGGCTGGTGTGGTTACATGTGGTCTGCGGTTGTGAGGCCAGTTGGACGTACTTCCAAATTCTCTGAAACACTTTTGAGACGGCTTATGGTAGAGAAATGAACATTCAATTCAAGGGCAACAGCTTTGGTGGACATTGCTGCAGTCAGCATGTCAATTGCACGCTCCCTCAACTTGCGACATCTGTTGCATTGTGCTGTGTGATAAAACTGCAGATTTTAGACTGCACTGGCATTTTATTGTGGCCAGCCTAAGGCCTCTTCCACATGGGGCGGATCAGTGATGATCCGCCCCGTAGATATCCGCTTGCTCAGCCTGGATCACAGCGGGTCGGATGTCAGTGGACATGTCACCACTGACATCCGACGCTCCATAGACCTCTATGGAGCATCCGTTCAGGTCCGCCTGAAAAACTGACAGGCGGACCTGAACGGATTGGCTGTGTGAAAGAGTCCTTAGGCACGGCTGTCCAATAATCATGCTGTCTAATCAGTATCTTGATTAGTGATGGACGAACTTCCGACGGGACGTTTCGCGAACGCGAAACGCGAACGGACACAAACGTTCGCGAAAACGACCGTTCGCCGCGGGCTCCATTGACTTCAATGGGAGGCGAATTTCGCAAACCTTTAGGTCGAATTTGCGGCCACGGGGTAATTATTAGGGGGTAGCACGTAGTCCCACCACCTGGACAATAGCATAATACATGTATGAGGTGAATTTGGGATCGATAACTACAAGCATTTTTTTTTTATTTGGGAAATTGTTCTGACAATTCAGGACTATGGAGCTAATGAAGGCAATGGAGGAGAGGGAAGGTCAGGGACCAGGGTAGGCAAACAAGAGGGTGCAGGAGATACAGAGCACTGACAGCAGCACCGTAATACAGAGCACTGACATCAGCACCGTGACATACAGCGCTGACAGCAGCTCCGTGACATACAGCGCTGACAGCAGCTCCGTGACATACAGCGCTGACAGCAGCTCCGTGACATACAGCGCTGACAGCAGCTCCGTGACATACAGCGCTGACAGCAGCTCCGTGACATACAGCGCTGACAGCAGCACCGTGACATACAGCGCTGACAGCAGCTCCGTGACATACAGCGCTGACAGCAGCTCCGTGACATACAGCGCTGACAGCAGCTCCGTGACATACAGCGCTGACAGCAGCTCCGTGACATACAGCGCTGACAGCAGCACCGTGACATACAGCGCTGACAGCAGCTCCGTGACATACAGCGCTGACAGCAGCTCCGTGACATACAGCGCTGACAGCAGCTCCGTGACATACAGCGCTGACAGCAGCTCCGTGACATACAGCGCTGACAGCAGCTCCGTGACATACAGCGCTGACAGCAGCACCGTGACATACAGCGCTGACAGCAGCTCCGTGACATACAGCGCTGACAGCAGCTCCGTGACATACAGCGCTGACAGCAGCTCCGTGACATACAGCGCTGACAGCAGCTCCGTGACATACAGCGCTGACAGCAGCTCCGTGACATACAGCGCTGACAGCAGCTCCGTGACATACAGCGCTGACAGCAGCTCCGTGACATACAGCGCTGACAGCAGCTCCGTGACATACAGCGCTGACAGCAGCTCCGTGACATACAGCGCTGACAGCAGCTCCGTGACATACAGCGCTGACAGCAGCACCGTAAGCAGCCCCAGGAGGAAGTCAGCACAGCACAGGGATGGTGTGATCCCCTCATAATAAGAACCCCCAGGAGGAAGTCAGCACAGCACAGGGATGGTGGGAGCCCCTCATAATAAGAACACCCAGGAGGAAGTCAGCACAGCACAGGGATGGTGGGAACCCCTCATAATAAGCAGCCCCAGTAGAAATATGACACCGCTCAACCTCTTCAAAGAGGAGGGTAGGGGCATATAGTACGGTGTGCTTTTTTGGGTCAGGGAAGTGAGCCAAATGAATTAAGAAGGTCTGTGTGCTTGATTCCAAAAATTGTTTATAGACATATACATGGTCTACTGATCACATGTGTTGAATTCCTCCGAGATCCATGCCTCATTCATTTTTAGAAATGTGAGGTAGTTAACACTGTGGTGAGCTAGGCGAGTACGCTTATCGGTCACAATCCCCCCTGCTGCGCTGAACGTCCTTTCGGACAGGACACTGGATGAGGGGCAAGCCAACAGTTCGATTGCAAATTGGGCAAGCTCTGGCCAGAGGTCAAGCCTGCCCACCCAGTAGTCTAGGGGTTCATCACTCCTCAGAGCGTCCACATCGGCCGTTAACCCAATGTAGTCGGACACCTGACGGTCTAGGCGTTCCCTGATGCTGGATCCGGATGACACCTGTCGATGGGTCGGCTGAAAGAATGACCTCATATCCGAAGTCACCAACACATCTTCAAACCGGCCTCTTCTTGCAGGCGCTGTTGGATTGGTACCCGCAAATCCTTCTCTGGGAGTGGGAATTGCTCCTCTGCCAGCGCACGCAAAAGCAGAATGCAGCATTTCTCGAAGCAAGGCCTGGAAGTGCTGCATTCTGACAGCCCTCTGCGACGGCGGTAACATTTCCGCCATTTTGTGTTTGTACCGGGGGTCTAAGTACGTTGCCACCCAGTACTGGTCCTTGACCCTCATGCTTTTTATACGGGGGTCCCTATTAAAACACTGGAGCATGAAGGCCCCCATTTGCACTAAAGTGGAAGCGGTGTGGTGGCCTGGCTCCTGCTCATCATCCAGGATAATGTCGTCCTCTTCATTCTCCTCTCCCCATCCTCGCACAACAGGGATCCCAGAAAGGTTTAAAGCATGCTCTTCTTGCTCCTGCTCATCCGCCCCGGCACCATCCTCCTCTGACTCCTCATCAGACTCCTGTTGTTGACTTGTCTCAGATAGAGTAGCCCCCCCTGGGAATTCATCCAGCATTGCGACTTCCTCATCTTCCCGCTCCTGCTCCTCCACAGCCTGATCAATGACACGACGCAATGCACGCTCCAGAAAGAAGGCATAAGGTACCATGTCACTGATGGCGCCATGGCTGCGACTGACCAGTTTGGTGATCTCCTCAAATGGCCGCAGAAGTCTGCATGTGTCGCGCATGAGCAGCCACTGGCGCGGTGAAAAAAAACCCAGCTCCCCAGAACCGTTTCTTTCGCAGAGTTCATACAGGTAGACGTTAACTGCACGTTTCTGCTGGAGCAGCCTATCAAGCATATAGAAGGTTGAGTTCCATCGCGTCGGGCAATCGCAAATAAGACGTCTGACCGGCAGATGGTGTCGCCGCTGAATGTCAGCAAGGCGAGCCATGGCCGTGTAAGATCTTCTGAAATGGGCCGAGATTTTCCTTGCCTGCCGCAAGATGTCCTGGACCCCAGGGTATTTGACAAGGAATCGCTGCACGACCAAGTTTAAGACGTGTGCCATGCACGGCACGTGCGTGATTTTGCCCTGTTTCAATGCGCTAAGCAGATTGGCACCGTTGTCACACACCACTTTACCAACTGTCAAATTGAGCGGTGTTAGCCACTCATCTGCCTGTGAACGCAAAGCTGAAAGGAGTGCCGGGCCAGTGTGGCTCTTTGCTTCCAGGCACAACAGACGCAGCACGGCATGGCAACGTCTCACCTGGCATGTGGAATAGGTTCTGGGGAGCTTGGGCGGTGCAGTGGAAGAGACGCTAGCAGCGGAAAAGGAGGAGGCAGCTGAGGAGGAGAGGGAGGAGGATGGAGTAGGAGGAGGAGAAGAAGAGTCAGGCCTGCATGCAATCCGTGGCGGTAAAACCAAATCTACACGGGTGCCACGGGTTACATGCTTGACGGCCGTCAGAAGGTTCACCCAGTGGGCAGTAAAACTGATATACCTTCCCTGCCCGTGTTTGCTAGACCACGTGTCTGTGGTCAGATGTATCTTGGCACCGACACTGTGTGCCAGAGATACATTCACTTGCCGCTGAACATGGCCATATAGCTCTGGGATGCCCTTCTCTGAGAAATACTTCCTTCCTGGGACCTTCCATTGTGGTGTTCCAATGGCCACAAATTTGCGAAAGGCCTCCGAGTCCACCAGTTTATATGGCAGTAGTTGGCGGGCTATGAGTTCTGACAAGCCAGCCGCCAACCGTTGGGCAAGAGGGTTATCCGGCGTCATCATTTTTTTACGCTCAAACATTAGGCCCACGGAAGCCTGCCTTTTTGCAGAAAAATGTGAGCTTGGCGTGATGGAAGGTGGAGTGGAGGACAATTGTGAGGAGAGAGGAGAAGGAGAAGTAGAAGACGAGGCTGGACGGTGAGAGCCTGCAGTGTGGCTTTGTGTGTTCCGTTGCTCCCACTGGGCTCGGTGATGGCTGCTCATGTGCCTTCTTAAGGCGGTCGTCCCTAGGTGAGTATTGGGCTTACCGCGACTAACGCGTTGACTGCAAAGATTGCAGATGGCAACGCTATTGTCAGCAGCGGACACGTTAAAAAAAGCCCACACTGCGGAGCCATGTGCCGGTGTCCTGGGAGCGCCAGATGTGACCGTACATGGTCGATGACTCGCTCCTGATACATTTGCAGTCTGCTTTGTCCCTGCTGTGCAATGTAAGTCATTGCTGCTTCTCCTCCCTATCTGCTGGTCCATATCTCCCTCTGAACTCCCCTCCTCTTCCTCTCTTGTGGGCACCCACGTGACATCACTAGACACGTCATCATCAACGTCACCTTCCCCACCGCTATAAGTAGAGTAGGCAGCAACACCGGGGACCAACCTCCTCCTTGGGCTGATCTGGGTACTGGCGTCAGACTGCTGAGTAGCGCTTGTTGCTACCTCCTCTTCCTGATCCAATACCAAGAGTGGCTGCGCATCAGAAATGTCCTCTTGATATGGATCGGAAAATAATTCCAGTGACTCAAGCGGAAGGTATGTGGTGGTGGTGGTGGTGGTCGTGTTGTTGGTGGTAGTGTCTTTGGGGGTGCACATAGCAGAGAGTGAAGAAGAGGGTGCAGATCGAGAGGATGAGGAGGGTGCAGAAGAGTAAGGCTGAGCGAGCCACTCAACCAAGTCTGGTGCATCCTTTAAAGTAATTGAACGCACCTTCTGCAACTTCCCACTTTGGCTCAAGCCTGTTGCTCCTGCCCTACCCCTACCACCCCTGCGGAAGGGCCTGCCTCTTCCTCTGCATGTCATTTTTTAAATGACCCTGTGACAAAACTCTTAGTCCCTATACCGCTGAAGGACTGCTGCAGTATAGGTGAGCGGTCAGCAGTGGTGCACGTCAACCCTATCTATTGTGGACCTATAGCGGTCCTTACAGAACAGCAGACTGTACCGCACTCAAGCCTATGTACCGTAGCACCCTATACCAAGTTACCAGTCCTTATAAGAACTTTTGTGGACCAAGCAGGTTGTGTATTAGTGTTTAGCAGACTGTACGTCAGTCCCTATACCGCTGAAGGACTGCTGCAGTATAGGGCAGCGGTCAGCAGTGGTGCACGTCAACCCTATCTATTGTGGACCGATAGCGGTCCTTACAGAACAGCAGACTGTACCGCACTCAAGCCTATGTACCGTAGCACCCTATACCAAGTTACCAGTCCTTATAAGAACTTTTGTGGACCAAGCAGGTTGTGTATTAGTGTTTAGCAGACTGTACGTCAGTCCCTATACCGCTGAAGGACTGCTGCAGTATAGGGCAGCGGTCAGCAGTGGTGCACGTCAACCCTATCTATTGTGGACCGATAGCGGTCCTTACAGAACAGCAGACTGTACCGCACTCAAGCCTATGTACCGTAGCACCCTATACCAAGTTACCAGTCCTTATAAGAACTTTTGTGGAACAAGCAGGTTGTGTGTTAGTGATTAGCAGACTGTACGTCAGTCCCTATACCGCTGAAGGACTGCTGCAGTATAGGTGAGCGGTCAGCAGTGGTGCACGTCAACCCTATCTATTGTGGACCGATAGCGGTCCTTACAGAACAGCAGACTGTACCGCACTCAAGCCTATGTACCGTAGCACCCTATACCAAGTTACCAGTCCTTATAAGAACTTTTGTGGACCAAGCAGGTTGTGTATTAGTGTTTAGCAGACTGTACGTCAGTCCCTATACCGCTGAAGGACTGCTGCAGTATAGGGCAGCGGTCAGCAGTGGTGCACGTCAACCCTATCTATTGTGGACCTATAGCGGTCCTTACAGAACAGCAGACTGTACCGCACTCAAGCCTATGTACCGTAGCACCCTATACCAAGTTACCAGTCCTTATAAGAACTTTTGTGGACCAAGCAGGTTGTGTATTAGTGTTTAGCAGACTGTACGTCAGTCCCTATACCGCTGAAGGACTGCTGCAGTATAGGGCAGCGGTCAGCAGTGGTGCACGTCAACCCTATCTATTGTGGACCGATAGCGGTCCTTACAGAACAGCAGACTGTACCGCACTCAAGCCTATGTACCGTAGCACCCTATACCAAGTTACCAGTCCTTATAAGAACTTTTGTGGACCAAGCAGGTTGTGTATTAGTGTTTAGCAGACTGTACGTCAGTCCCTATACCGCTGAAGGACTGCTGCAGTATAGGGCAGCGGTCAGCAGTGGTGCACGTCAACCCTATCTATTGTGGACCGATAGCGGTCCTTACAGAACAGCAGACTGTACCGCACTCAAGCCTATGTACCGTAGCACCCTATACCAAGTTACCAGTCCTTATAAGAACTTTTGTGGAACAAGCAGGTTGTGTGTTAGTGATTAGCAGACTGTACGTCAGTCCCTATACCGCTGAAGGACTGCTGCAGTATAGGTGAGCGGTCAGCAGTGGTGCACGTCAACCCTATCTATTGTGGACCGATAGCGGTCCTTACAGAACAGCAGACTGTACCGCACTCAAGCCTATGTACCGTAGCACCCTATACCAAGTTACCAGTCCTTATAAGAACTTTTGTGGACCAAGCAGGTTGTGTATTAGTGTTTAGCAGACTGTACGTCAGTCCCTATACCGCTGAAGGACTGCTGCAGTATAGGGCAGCGGTCAGCAGTGGTGCACGTCAACCCTATCTATTGTGGACCGATAGCGGTCCTTACAGAACAGCAGACTGTACCGCACTCAAGCCTATGTACCGTAGCACCCTATACCAAGTTACCAGTCCTTATAAGAACTTTTGTGGACCAAGCAGGTTGTGTATTAGTGTTTAGCAGACTGTACGTCAGTCCCTATACCGCTGAAGGACTGCTGCAGTATAGGGCAGCGGTCAGCAGTGGTGCACGTCAACCCTATCTATTGTGGACCGATAGCGGTCCTTACAGAACAGCAGACTGTACCGCACTCAAGCCTATGTACCGTAGCACCCTATACCAAGTTACCAGTCCTTATAAGAACTTTTGTGGACCAAGCAGGTTGTGTGTTAGTGATTAGCAGACTGTACGTCAGTCCCTATACCGCTGAAGGACTGCTGCAGTATAGGTGAGCGGTCAGCAGTGGTGCACGTCAACCCTATCTATTGTGGACCGATAGCGGTCCTTACAGAACAGCAGACTGTACCGCACTCAAGCCTATGTACCGTAGCACCCTATACCAAGTTACCAGTCCTTATAAGAACTTTTGTGGACCAAGCAGGTTGTGTATTAGTGTTTAGCAGACTGTACGTCAGTCCCTATACCGCTGAAGGACTGCTGCAGTATAGGGCAGCGGTCAGCAGTGGTGCACGTCAACCCTATCTATTGTGGACCGATAGCGGTCCTTACAGAACAGCAGACTGTACCGCACTCAAGCCTATGTACCGTAGCACCCTATACCAAGTTACCAGTCCTTATAAGAACTTTTGTGGACCAAGCAGGTTGTGTATTAGTGTTTAGCAGACTGTACGTCAGTCCCTATACCGCTGAAGGACTGCTGCAGTATAGGGCAGCGGTCAGCAGTGGTGCACGTCAACCCTATCTATTGTGGACCGATAGCGGTCCTTACAGAACAGCAGACTGTACCGCACTCAAGCCTATGTACCGTAGCACCCTATACCAAGTTACCAGTCCTTATAAGAACTTTTGTGGACCAAGCAGGTTGTGTGTTAGTGATTAGCAGACTGTACGTCAGTCCCTATACCGCTGAAGGACTGCTGCAGTATAGGTGAGCGGTCAGCAGTGGTGCACGTCAACCCTATCTATTGTGGACCGATAGCGGTCCTTACAGAACAGCAGACTGTACCGCACTCAAGCCTATGTACCGTAGCACCCTATACCAAGTTACCAGTCCTTATAAGAACTTTTGTGGACCAAGCAGGTTGTGTATTAGTGTTTAGCAGACTGTACGTCAGTCCCTATACCGCTGAAGGACTGCTGCAGTATAGGGCAGCGGTCAGCAGTGGTGCACGTCAACCCTATCTATTGTGGACCGATAGCGGTCCTTACAGAACAGCAGACTGTACCGCACTCAAGCCTATGTACCGTAGCACCCTATACCAAGTTACCAGTCCTTATAAGAACTTTTGTGGACCAAGCAGGTTGTGTATTAGTGTTTAGCAGACTGTACGTCAGTCCCTATACCGCTGAAGGACTGCTGCAGTATAGGGCAGCGGTCAGCAGTGGTGCACGTCAACCCTATCTATTGTGGACCGATAGCGGTCCTTACAGAACAGCAGACTGTACCGCACTCAAGCCTATGTACCGTAGCACCCTATACCAAGTTACCAGTCCTTATAAGAACTTTTGTGGACCAAGCAGGTTGTGTATTAGTGTTTAGCAGACTGTACGTCAGTCCCTATACCGCTGAAGGACTGCTGCAGTATAGGGCAGCGGTCAGCAGTGGTGCACGTCAACCCTATCTATTGTGGACCGATAGCGGTCCTTACAGAACAGCAGACTGTACCGCACTCAAGCCTATGTACCGTAGCACCCTATACCAAGTTACCAGTCCTTATAAGAACTTTTGTGGAACAAGCAGGTTGTGTGTTAGTGATTAGCAGACTGTACGTCAGTCCCTATACCGCTGAAGGACTGCTGCAGTATAGGTGAGCGGTCAGCAGTGGTGCACGTCAACCCTATCTATTGTGGACCGATAGCGGTCCTTACAGAACAGCAGACTGTACCGCACTCAAGCCTATGTACCGTAGCACCCTATACCAAGTTACCAGTCCTTATAAGAACTTTTGTGGACCAAGCAGGTTGTGTATTAGTGTTTAGCAGACTGTACGTCAGTCCCTATACCGCTGAAGGACTGCTGCAGTATAGGGCAGCGGTCAGCAGTGGTGCACGTCAACCCTATCTATTGTGGACCGATAGCGGTCCTTACAGAACAGCAGACTGTACCGCACTCAAGCCTATGTACCGTAGCACCCTATACCAAGTTACCAGTCCTTATAAGAACTTTTGTGGACCAAGCAGGTTGTGTATTAGTGTTTAGCAGACTGTACGTCAGTCCCTATACCGCTGAAGGACTGCTGCAGTATAGGGCAGCGGTCAGCAGTGGTGCACGTCAACCCTATCTATTGTGGACCGATAGCGGTCCTTACAGAACAGCAGACTGTACCGCACTCAAGCCTATGTACCGTAGCACCCTATACCAAGTTACCAGTCCTTATAAGAACTTTTGTGGAACAAGCAGGTTGTGTGTTAGTGATTAGCAGACTGTACGTCAGTCCCTATACCGCTGAAGGACTGCTGCAGTATAGGTGAGCGGTCAGCAGTGGTGCACGTCAACCCTATCTATTGTGGACCGATAGCGGTCCTTACAGAACAGCAGACTGTACCGCACTCAAGCCTATGTACCGTAGCACCCTATACCAAGTTACCAGTCCTTATAAGAACTTTTGTGGACCAAGCAGGTTGTGTATTAGTGTTTAGCAGACTGTACGTCAGTCCCTATACCGCTGAAGGACTGCTGCAGTATAGGGCAGCGGTCAGCAGTGGTGCACGTCAACCCTATCTATTGTGGACCGATAGCGGTCCTTACAGAACAGCAGACTGTACCGCACTCAAGCCTATGTACCGTAGCACCCTATACCAAGTTACCAGTCCTTATAAGAACTTTTGTGGACCAAGCAGGTTGTGTATTAGTGTTTAGCAGACTGTACGTCAGTCCCTATACCGCTGAAGGACTGCTGCAGTATAGGGCAGCGGTCAGCAGTGGTGCACGTCAACCCTATCTATTGTGGACCGATAGCGGTCCTTACAGAACAGCAGACTGTACCGCACTCAAGCCTATGTACCGTAGCACCCTATACCAAGTTACCAGTCCTTATAAGAACTTTTGTGGAACAAGCAGGTTGTGTGTTAGTGATTAGCAGACTGTACGTCAGTCCCTATACCGCTGAAGGACTGCTGCAGTATAGGGCAGCGGTCAGCAGTGGTGCACGTCAACCCTATCTATTGTGGACCGATAGCGGTCCTTACAGAACAGCAGACTGTACCGCACTCAAGCCTATGTACCGTAGCACCCTATACCAAGTTACCAGTCCTTATAAGAACTTTTGTGGAACAAGCAGGTTGTGTGTTAGTGATTAGCAGACTGTACGTCAGTCCCTATACCGCTGAAGGACTGCTGCAGTATAGGTGAGCGGTCAGCAGTGGTGCACGTCAACCCTATCTATTGTGGACCGATAGCGGTCCTTACAGAACAGCAGACTGTACCGCACTCAAGCCTATGTACCGTAGCACCCTATACCAAGTTACCAGTCCTTATAAGAACTTTTGTGGACCAAGCAGGTTGTGTATTAGTGTTTAGCAGACTGTACGTCAGTCCCTATACCGCTGAAGGACTGCTGCAGTATAGGGCAGCGGTCAGCAGTGGTGCACGTCAACCCTATCTATTGTGGACCGATAGCGGTCCTTACAGAACAGCAGACTGTACCGCACTCAAGCCTATGTACCGTAGCACCCTATACCAAGTTACCAGTCCTTATAAGAACTTTTGTGGACCAAGCAGGTTGTGTATTAGTGTTTAGCAGACTGTACGTCAGTCCCTATACCGCTGAAGGACTGCTGCAGTATAGGGCAGCGGTCAGCAGTGGTGCACGTCAACCCTATCTATTGTGGACCGATAGCGGTCCTTACAGAACAGCAGACTGTACCGCACTCAAGCCTATGTACCGTAGCACCCTATACCAAGTTACCAGTCCTTATAAGAACTTTTGTGGAACAAGCAGGTTGTGTGTTAGTGATTAGCAGACTGTACGTCAGTCCCTATACCGCTGAAGGACTGCTGCAGTATAGGGCAGCGGTCAGCAGTGGTGCACGTCAACCCTATCTATTGTGGACCGATAGCGGTCCTTACAGAACAGCAGACTGTACCGCACTCAAGCCTATGTACCGTAGCACCCTATACCAAGTTACCAGTCCTTATAAGAACTTTTGTGGAACAAGTGAGTTGTGAATGTTTAGCAGACTGCAGCAGAAGGGCAGCAGTCAAGTATAATATCCTTTCTATATTTGGAAGAAAGAATATTATACATGTACAAGCCTATTACTGTACCACTGATACCAGTCCTGAAAAGAACCTTTGTGGAACTAATAATAACAGCAAGTCTTTAAAATTACCGTCACTGCCTGACAACACTGCTTCCTTCCTGTCCCTATACAAATTGGCAAAAAAAGAGAACGATTAGTGGTTACTGGAACAGCTCTTTTGTGGACCTTGATAGTAACAGCTAATGATGATGATGATGATGATGATGATGAAAGACTAATCTGGCTGTCCCTGTAGCATACACCGTCCTTTCCCTTTCTCTAAACTAACAAAAGACACTCAGGCTGCTGCAAGAATCAGCAGCACAGCAAACCTATCAACACCTAACACCTATACCAGTCCTGAAAAGAACTTTTGTGTACCAAATAGCTAGTGGTTTATCTCTCCCTACTCCACACAGGAACCTGTCCCTATCTTAACAGAAGAAAGAATGTAAAATGGCCACCGGATCGGGTGTATTTATAGGTTAGGGGGAATGTACAAGTGTCCATGTGCTGTCATGTCTCAATTGGCTGTCCTGTATCACATGATAAACGTGTCACCAAAGGTTAAAGTTCTTGTATACATTAAACACGTAAGTCCGCCGCGGCGAACGACGGAAAAAGGCGTTCGAACGTGCGGACCGCGAATGTCGGAAATTCGCCGCGAAACGACCGCCGGGCGAACCGTTCGGCCATCACTAATCTTGATATGCCACACCTGTGAGGTGGATGGAATATATTGGCAAAGGAGAAGTGCTTACTAACACAGATTTAGACAGATTTGTGAACAATATTTGAGAGAAATAGGCATTTTGTGTACATAGAAAAAGTCATAGCTCTTTGCGTTCAACTCATGATAAATAGTGGCAAACAAAAGTGTTGCATTTATAATTTTGTTCAGTGTATATAGCTCATTGTAGTTGACTAATAATTTTTGCTGCTAAAAACCCCTGGGGGAATTATTTTGCTCTTTTGTCACTATTAGGGTGTGCAGCCTTCTCACTAGGGATGGGTGAACTGTTCGGCCCAAGCATAAGTTCGGCCTGAACTTTGGTTGTTCGGACATTTGGTGAACAACTGACAATAAGCGGTGTTCGCGGCAAATTCTAAAGCTACGGAACCCCGTTTAAAGTCTATGAAACGCTAACGGGAAAAACCAAAAGTGCTAATTTTAAAGGCTTATATGCAAGTTATTGTCATAAAGTGTTTGGGGACTCGGGTCCTGCCCCAGGAGACCTGTATCAATGCAAAAAAAAGTTTTTTAAAAACTGATTTTTTTTTTTCGGGAGCAGTGATTTTAATAATTCTTAAAGTGAAACAATAAAAATGAAATATTCCTTTTAAATATTGTGCCTGGGGGGTGTTTCTAGTATGCGTGTATAGTGGTGCAGTTTTCCCATGTTTAGAACGGTACCACAGCAAAATGAAATTTCTCAAGGGAAAAAAGTAATTTAAAACTGATCGCGGCTGTAATGAATTGTCAGGTCTTGGCAATATAGGTAAAACTCATTGAAAAAAAACGGTATGGGTTTTCCCCCAGTCCATTACCATGCCCTTTGGGTCTGGTATGAATATTAAGGGGAACCCTAAACCAAAAAATTGCATGGGGGTCCCCCCAAAATCCATAACGGGGCCTTATCCAAGTACGCAACCTGGCAGGCCGCAGGAAAAGAGGGGGGACAAGAGAGCGCCCCCCCTAAACCATATCAGGCCACATGCACTCAACATGGGGGGGGGGATGCTTTGGAGTCATCCCCAAAGCACCTTGTCCCCATGTTGATGTGGACAGGGGCCTCATCCCCACAATCCTTGCCCGGTGGTTGTGGGGGGCTTCTGGAATCTGGAAGCCCCCTTTAACAAGAGGACCCACAGATCCCTGCCTCCTCCCATGTGAATTGTTAATGAGTACATTGTACCCCTACCATTTCACAAAAAAGTATAAAAAAATGGTAAAAAAGACAGAAAACACTTTGGAAGTCCTTTATTAAAAAAAAAAAAAAAAAAATGAATAAAAATGTCCTGTGATGTAGATTCATCACGCTCCCAACGAGCCCAAAAAAGGGAAAAAAAGACGCAACCGTTCTGCCTCCATGGGAGGCTCCCGCCAAGTAAAGCTTCTTCTCATGACGGCTATTATATACCTGAGGTGGGGCCACTCAATGTAAACGGGTGACCCCGCCTTCCTCTGACATCATGTAGCGTCAGAGGGGGCAGGGTCACCTGGTACAGTTCGGCAGGGGGGCGCTCTCGTCCCCCCTCTTTTCCTGTGGCCTGCCAGATTGGGTGCCTGGATAAGAGTCTAGAAATTTGGCCCAGGGTTCCCCTTAATATCCATGCCAGACCTGAAGGGCCTGGTATAGATTTTGGATAGACCCTTACACTTTTTTTTTATTTTTTTTTTTTTTTTTACAGTTTTGGTTCGGGGTTCTACTTAATATTCATACCAGACCCAAAGGGCCTGGGAATCGACGGGGGGGGGGGGGGGGAACCCATGACATTTTTTTTTTTTTTTTTTTTTTAACCACTTAAGGACCAGGCCTCTTTTTTTCAGATTTGGTGTTTACATGTTTAAAGCAGTTTTTTTTGCTAGAAAATTACTTAGAACCCCCAAACATTTTATATTGTTTTTTTCTAACACCCTAGAGAATAATGTGGTCATTGAAATACTTTTTACACTTTTTTGGAAAAAATTAACTTTTTTGAATAAAAAAATAAGACAACAGTAAAATTAGCCTAATTATTTTTTTTATATTGTGAAAGATAATGGTACGCCGAGTAAATTGATACCCAACATGTCACGCTTCAAAATTGCGCCCGCTCGTGGAATGACGTCAAACTTTTAGCCTCAAAAATCTCCATAAGCGACATTTAAAAAATTCTACAGGATGCATTTTTGGTGTTACAGAGGAGGTCTAGGGCTAGAATTATTGCTCTCGCTCTACCGATCGCGGCAATACCCCACATGTGTGGTTTGACCACCGTTTTCATATGCGACGTTTTGACGTAGCTTCCGCCCTCCTATGGCATAGAGACGAGTGGGGGCCATCTTAGCCTCACTCGTCTCCATACCCAGCTAGCGAAAGGACCCGATCGCCTCCGCCACTACCGACGGCTCCGGTAAGCGGCGGGAGGGGGGATGGCACCTCTCTCGCCACCAATAGCGGTGATCTCGCGGCGAATCGGCCGCGGAGACCACCGTTATCGTACAGACCGGCGCCTGAAGATATGGATATCTCGGTTGTGGCAGCAGCTGCTGCCGTTGCCGAGATAGCCCTCTTCAAAAATAGAACGTACATCGTCGTGCGCTGGTCGGTAAGTGGTTAAATGAGTTTTATCTATATTGCCAAGACCCGACAATTCATTACAGCCGCGATCAGTTTTAAATGACTTTTTTCCTTTTAGAAATGTCATTTTGCTGTGGTACTGTTCTAAACGCAGGAAAATGGCGCCATTTTAAAGGCATACTATAGACACCCCCGGCACAATATTTAAAGGAATATTTCATTTTTATTGTTTCACTTTAAACATTTATTAAAATCGCTGCTCCTGAAAAAAAACGCTGTTTTTAAAACTTTTTTTTTTTTTGCATCGATATGGGTCCCCAAACACTTTTTATGACAATAACTTGCATATAAGCCTTTTAAAATGAGCACTTTTTGATTTTTCATGTTCGTGTCCCATAGACTTTAACAGAGTTCGTCCAAATTTTTGTCTTCTTCCCAAGTTCTGGTGCGAACCGAACCCAGAAGGTGTGTAACTTCTTATCATTGGTTGACGCAGATAGTAATTAGCTTCCTTGTAATTCTGTTGTTTGTTCAGTCACTTCCCCTTTTAACCACAAAGTGTCGATCAGATCATTCTAAATAACTTGTAGGACTGTGCACTTCTCATGATCAGGGGCGTTGCTAGGTCTACAAAAGATCTGGGGCTAGAGCCCAAAGCAGTGAAGTAAAGAAAGTCATACGCTTGGGCGGGCATACACATATATAGTGTGTGTGTGTGTAACATTAAATCAAGGTACCCAAAGCCCCCCCTCATTAAATCAGGGTCCCCAGAAAGCCCCCCCTTACATCGGGGTCACCAGAGAGCGTGTCATGTTACTTGCCACAAGATGCAGATTGTTACATACAGAGAGGCTAGTGTATATAGAAGACAGGCTAGTGTATACAGAGAGGGGAGATATTTGGTATTGTCAGTGCTGGGCTAAGCCCTTCCTTCTCTGAGCTGGCTGCTCAGCTGTCAGCTAATTGGCAGCTCCTATCTCTCCACAGTTACTCAGCTGCTGCTGATATCCTGCTTGTCAGTCTTGCTACTTAGAGGGCTTTCACTCTGCGCTGGCCATAGCGTCGGCGTTAAAATGCCGCTATTTTAGTGGCATTTTACCGTCGCATTTCGGCCGTCGCGGGGTGCTTTTACCCCCCCACGAGAAAGGGTTAAAACCGCCCGCAATATGCCGCAATAGTGGCGTTTTACTGGTGGTATTGCAGCACAGCACCATTGATTTCAATGGGGAGCAGCGGTGGAGGAGCGGTAAACGCACCGCTCCAAAGAAGCTGCTGGCAGGACTTTTCCTGACGTCCTGCCAGCGCACCGCTCCAGTGTGAAAGCCCTCGGTCTTTTGGGTAAAAAAAAGTCCGCCGGAGCCTACACACGGGCTGATTGTCCGCCGGACTTTTTCACCGGATTGTTTGATCGTGTGTACGTGGCATTAGTAAACATGTCCAAATTGGGCCCTAAGTGTCTAAAATGTTGTGTGGCCATCATTATTTTGCAGCACTGTTTTAACCCTCTTGGGTATTGAGTTCACCAGAGCTTTACAGGTTTCCCCTGGAGTCCTCTTCCACTCCTCCATGACGACAAACCGGAGCTGGTGGATGTTAGACCTTGGGCTCCTCCCACCATCCGTTTTGAGGATGCCCACAGATGCTCAATAGGGTTTAAGCCTGGGGACATGCATGGCCAGTCCAACACTTTTACCCTCAGTTTTTCAAGCAAGGCAGTGCTCGTCTTGAAGGTGTGTTTGGAGTCTGTATCGTGTGTAGGGAATACTGCCCTGCGGCCCAGTCTCTGAAGGGAGGGGATCATGCCCTGCTTCAGTGTGTCACAGTACATGTTGGCATTCATGGTTCCCTCTATGAACTGTAGCTCCCCAGTGCCAGCAGCACTCATGCAGCTCCAGATCATGACATTTCCACCACCATGCTGGACTGTAGGCAAGACACACTTGTCTTTGTACTTCTCACCTGGTTTATCGCCACACGCTTGATACCGTCTGAACCAAATACGTTTATCTTGGTCTTATCAGTAGACTTGTGCACAACGGAAATTTTTTTGTTTAGTTTTGGTTCGTTGTCATTCGTAAAATACATAACTGTTATATTTGTTATGTTACGTTAATAAGTTTTGGGATAATTCATTATTATTCGTAGAGTGTCGAATTCATTTGTTCGTATTCGTTGAAATTCGCTATTTATGAATGTATAGACATTCGTGATAAGCATTTGTAGTTTGGAAAGTCGTTTGTTTATTAAATCTTTTAATACACACAATGACAACGTCTCTTCTACTCGGCTCAAATACAATATAACACCCTTCTCTCTCAGTTCTCAGGAATGCACTTTGCCAGTAATCCAACCTCCAGCACAAAATTAATTAGCTGATTGGACTATAAGATTTACTTTAAGCTGACCCTTTGTTTCATTAGATCTTTAAAGAATTACTGAATCATGTCGAATTCATTCAAATTCATTCGTTATATTTCTTTCGTATTCGTTGTTCGTTATTTTTTTATTCGGATTGTTAGGTGTGACTACAGCAAGTCACCTACTCATCAAGTTATGTTACCGTTTCCCAATTATTATTAGAGTTCTTATCTAAGCAAAGAGACACGGAAAGAAGTTCTCAGTATTTCTGCTCAGAAGACTGCACCCAACTCTGAGACTCTTTATTAACACAGGTCTCTTATATACACAAAAGACAGGCTTCAGGAATGTTGAAACACAACAACAATTTCCATAAAAGGCAATTCTCTAGGCGTCTTCTGCTTTTAGAGCTGATGTGGCAGATGGTCCTTAAGATAAGGTTTCCTCTTATGTGTACGTGACTGCACCCACCCGGACTTAAGGATGATGTGTCTTTAAGATACTGAGAATGAAACAGACAAGATAAGCATTTAGTAAAACATACTGTCAACCATCTTGGTTTTCTTATACCTTGATCCTCACAATTTCCCCCTTTGACATCACCCTTCCCTCTTACCCTGGGTCCACCTGAACAAGTTCTAGTCGGCCTATGTCCAAAGTACTCTCCCTGACCGCGAGTTGTCAGAGGGGTATACACCCATCCCCCTGGATAGTACCAACATCTAAAATTCAGGAAGAGTGGCCTTTCTGAAAGATGGGTGATGTCAAGGAACTAAATCCATCTATCTTATCCAACTTATCAACTTACAAAAGTTCCATCTTTTCTACAGCATTTACCTTGGCTTTCTTGCAAAAACACATAAACAACTTAAAACACAAATAAATGAGAAATATGAATATAAGCACTACTATAATCGTCATTGCTGCCTTCTTGAACCAAGAAAATAACCCTGAGAAACTAAAAGTTCCACCAAAAGGATCCCAGTCACGGCCAATATTACGGGCCTTCTCCTGTAGATCCTTTACTTCCGTGCGGTGTTGTGCAATGATGTCATAATAATCGGGTACTTCGATGCTGGTGTTATGTATCCAAGTACAACATTCATAGTCTTCTGTGGTCTCACAGAGTCCTGTTAATGCTGCACTCATACTTTCAATCGCTAACTCATGTAATTCTATTTGTTTTGTGATGGCTCTGGTCTCTAGATTTAACTTAGTAATGTCATCAGAGTTTTTCTCCAAAATATCATTAATTATTCCAGTATAGTTATTTAGTCGCTTCATTAAGTCTATACCCCATCCTGTCCAGGACGGGAACCAAGCCCATGCCATGTCCTGCTCTAAAAATATTTCTCTTTTGCTACGATATCTGAGGGGATATCTGGGGTGCATACTAGCTTCTAGTAGGTGATCACCTCGTTCATCACCCACTACTCCCATTACTGGTACCAAACTTGCGAGGTAGCACCATCCCTGAGCCCTTCTAGGTATCCAGGTATAACACTTATCCCCACAACAGATGTATATATTGTTTCCTAAGGCTACTGGACTTGAACTGATATTACGTCTATAACGAGAGGTGTATCCATAGAGGGAAAGGTTGGACACTAACCACCTAACCTTATTATCCACAATGTTAGTGAGGAAGTCAGATAATGTCTGGTGTGTACTGGTATTACTGGGGTAGAAGCTTCCATTTAATACGACAATGGACAAGTTAAACTTGCTGTCTTGGCATTCTCTATTTCCTCCCGTTGTGTTCCCTAGGTTGAAACACCAATCAGGGGGAAAGGCGAGGCCATTCGATTTAAACATTACTGTCTTGCTGGTATTTGTTCCAATTATGTTAATGCTACTGTTAGCAAGATCAGTATAATTTATAGGAACTGCCATCAGTGGTATTTTAGCCGTGCTGGGGTGTAATTTACTGCAAACCCAACATTTCTCATATCCTGACTTCCGAGCATAAGCATATTTAAACTTCAGTAATAACATTTTTTTAGAAAATCCTTCATCCTTGCGAATTTCATTCTGTGAGGCAACCAAACTATTGGCCAGGATTACTGAAACAAAAAGAATAAAAAGATACATGTTGTCATTTGCCAACTGGCTCCTTTTTACAGTGTGAAGCGTGGATCCAGGTAGGTTTCCCTTCCAATTTCACTGAGGTTGCTGTAGTCAATAGCACCTGGAAAGGACCCTCGAACCTTGGTTCCAGTGTCTTCCTGGTATGTTTCTTTACATACACATAGTCTCCCGGTTGTAAGTCGTGAGTACCTGTGACAGAATTAGGGTCTGGAAGAGAAGAATACACACTCTTGTGGATTTTAGTTAGACGCTGTTGCAATTGTATCACATATGTAGTTAAACTATCACATTGCAATTGCATACTTTGAGGAAAATATAAACCTAATCTGGGTACACTCCCAAAAAGTATTTCATATGGGGATAACCCGGTTTTTCCTGTTGGAGTGTACCTAATAGAGAACAAAGCTAAGGGTAGACACTCAGGCCATGGTTTATTTAACTCTTGCATGGCTTTTTGTATTTTTAGCTTTATTGTCCCATTTACTCTTTCTACTGATCCTGAACTCTGTGGGTGGTAAGGGGTGTGAAAACTTTGTTGAACCCCTAACATTGCCATCACATTTTGCATTATTTCTCCCGTGAAATGTGTCCCCCTATCCGATTCTATTGTTTCTGGGAGACCAAACCTAGGTATCAGCTCAGTAATCAGTTTCTTGGCGGTGGCTTTTGCCGTAGCTGATTTCACAGGATAACTTTCTGGCCAGCCTGAAAATAGGCAGATGCACACGAGAACAAATTCAAAAGGGCCGCTCTTGGGCATTTGTATGTAGTCAATTTGCAGTCTCTGAAAGGGATATTGGGCCCGGACCTGATGTTTACGTGGGGTTTTCACTCTCTGTCCTGGGTTATTTAACAGACAGATTTGGCATGCAGCACAGTAGTTCCTTGCAGTACTACTGAATCCAGGGGCTAGCCATCCTTGGCTTACAATCCTATACATAGAATTGGAGCTGACATGAGTGGGCAAGTGGACAGCCGCTGCCATTGCTGGGTAAAGAGAAGCGGGTAGACATATTTTTTCTCCCTCTCTTCATACATTGTCAAGGCCTGGTGCAGCTCCCTCCTTAACCCAACGGTCCTTCTCAGTAGTCCCTGCTTGTTCCTGTAGTTCGATCAGCTGCTGCCATGTGGTTTCGGGCATACTCACCTGTACCGTGGCTAAGGTCTCAGGGCTTACTTCCCCTAGAGCTGCCTTCTTTGCAGCTAAATCTGCAAATGCGTTTCCTTTTGCCTCAGTTGTTTTTGCGCTCGTGTGTGCCGCTATCTTCATAATGGCTACTCTTTTAACTTTTTGAAGATTGTTCAGGACTCTTTTGATTCCTTCACCATGTTTAACAGGTGTGCCTGCTGCTGTAAGGTAACCTCTAGCTTTCCATATGTGGCCATAATCATGTGCCACACCGTAGGCGTATGCAGAATCAGTGTAAACGTTCCCTTCTTGTCCCTCTAAGTGTTCTAAGGCTTTTTCTAAAGCTGTTAGTTCCGCTTCTTGTGCAGACGTGTGCTGGTAGTGATTTTGCCTCAATTACCTGTGTGTCCGTTACCACAGCATAACCTGTGTGATATTTACCTTTGTCATCGGCAAATCTACTACCATCTATGTACAGTGTGTGTTCTGCATTTGCAATGGGTGTGTCTGTGACATGTGGGAACCCCGTGGTCTCTTGTTCCATAAGTTGAAAACAATCGTGTTCATCAGATGTTATGTCATGAAATGAAAGTGTGTCAGAATCCTGAGTTTCTTGTGCTGTGCCTTCACCATTACTCCCCCCTGTCAAATCTGTCTGTAAGGGTAAAAGTTGTGCTAAGTTAAAAGAAGTGCATCGCTGGAAGGTAACATTGGGAGGTAGGAGCAAGGTGCATTGCAGACGCAGCTGCCTCGCCATTGATATGTGTTTTGGCTGAACCTGTGACAAGATGGCGTGTATGTCATGTGTGGTATGTACCACTACAGGATTGTCTAAGACAATTTCTGAGGATTTGTCAATGATAATTGACACTGCTGCGACTGCTCGTACACAGGACGGTGATCCTCTAGAGACAGGATCGAGAGCCGCTGAGAAGTATGCTACCGGCCTTTGTTTGATGTGTTGTTGTGTCAACACCCCTGTTGCGTGTCCCGTGATTTCAGCAATGTACAAATGAAATGTTTTGGTATAGTCAGGAATCCCGATCGCAGGTGCCGAAATTAGTAACTTTTTTAAGGTGCTAAAAGATTTATGACCTGCTTCTGTGAGTACATAGGGTACTATTTTCAAGCAATCATATAATGGCTGCATCAGAGAACTGGCATGTGGTATCCATTGTCTACAATATGACACTATTCCCAGAAACATACGAAGTTGCTTAAAGTTGCGTGGGACATTCATTTGTCTTATGGCCTGGACTCGTTCTTCAGTGAGGTGTCGAGTCCCCTGGGATATACAGTGGCCCAAAAAGACAACCTTTTTCTGGCATACCTGTAACTTAGTTCTATTCACTTTGCACCCTTTTTCAGCCAGGAATTGTAACAATGATAGAGTGGCTTTTAAACAAGTATCGTTATCCGGACAACATAACAATAGGTCATCTACATATTGCAACAATACACAAGTGTCAGGTGGTTGCCATTCCCTATTTTTACTTTTAAAGGTTTAGTCAGTGGGGCATCGGACAAAAGACCGTCATAACCACTTATGGGTATGGTGTCACGGGAGGTCATGTGTGGAGGGACTACTGAATCAGATAATAAGCTGCGTGATGCTCCTGTGTCAACTAAACAAGGAATATGTTTACCTTCCACCTTCATCAACATGTGGAGCATTTTATTCTCTGATTCAGCTAGGACTGGGGCAAGTCATGCTGTCGGATCGTCCCTATCGTTGGTATGCCTCTGTCTGTTGTCCCTCGTGTCTCTGTCCGTATTTCCTTCCTGTTCGTCCTTTATTCTTTTCCTACAGTTTCTTTTTATATGTCCCACCTTGTTGCAGTAATAACAGGTAAGAGGTTTACGGGAGGAATTCCCTCCTTCATTGACCCGGGCAACAGTGTTAACTCCCGGTGTCCTTCTGTGTTTAGCTTCTGCTAAATCAGCCTCTATGCCTTGTGCTTTCTGCAACAATGTTCCTCTGTCCCGTATGGCTCTCCATTCGGGAGTACATGCCTTCAATTTGTCACCTATTTGGGGTACTAGTCCTTCCATAAACTGTCGATTGAAAGCCCTAATGGTGACGGGTAAGGCTAAATCTAGACCTTCGTCAGCCATCATGCTTTCCATGTTGAGGTAAAATTCTGTAACAGTCTGACCTGGGGCCTGTTTTATGGGCGCTGTCGAACCCCTTTCCTGCTGTTTCCCTTGGCAAAATTCTCGTAACTGATTAATAAACAGGGGTCTAGAGTCTATGTGACGGGGGTGTATTCCTGGTGGATCTGCCGCTGGATCCCCTTGTGGTCTATGTGGAGCAATTTCATTCATAAATTGATTAAACATCGTCAGTGTCATTTTATGTCTACACAAATCTTCCCCATCTTGCCAAGCTGCTTCATGTGTGTCTAGTAATTGTGTCACGAATCTACAGAATGCGGCAGGTTTTGCTACGGGATCAGGAGCATTCTGTATTAATGCCATAAGAGTGTCAGCCGACCAAGGTGTCCATGTCCTCAGAACGACTTGTCGAGTCACTGTAGGTGGCTGTCCTGCTTGACCCGCATTTGGATTATTTACTTGTATTACCCTAGTCCGACTGTGGACTGGAGCTACGGGCTCTGGTCTTTGAGCTCCGCAATGTACACATTCCTGTGCCCAGTCTGTATTCTGGGTACCGCATACTCGGCATACCCATCCTCTTCCTCTTAAGGAAGGATAAAGTTTTGGTCTTTCATTACCCGGTTTGGTAGTGCTATAAGGAGGTGGAGTACCTTCCGTTTCTACTCCATCCTCGGGAGCTGAAGGGAGACTCTTGCGTCGGACCTTCATGTCCCATCCACCCTGTTCATGACAATACTTCCATCCCTCCTCTTTAGCCCTGTTGGAAACCTTAATTAAACATTGTATTTGTGATACCCATCTGTTCTGCAGGACCTCTCCCTGTCTGTCTCTCTTTATATTCTCCCAACCTTCTACACTTAGCCCATTTTCTCCATCCATTCCAAATTTCTTGAGAACTCTATTCGTGCCCTGTGCCTTGTCCTTCCCATACAACATTGTAATTATGTCTTTAACAGCATAACATTTCTGAGATTCCTCCTGGGGTTTACCATGTGTCTGGCCCATTTTGACAGTCTTGCCTAGGTGACGTTTGGATCACTTACTAAGTGTCTCGTTGCCTTCTCCTCCTAGGGTGCCAAAATACTAAAAACCTCTCCTGGATGAGATTTCTGAAATCGAATTACTTTATATGCTAGCCAACTGACAAATATTATGACCAGACTGACGGCTACAACATATACAAGCATTCCTTTTGGTGGCCAAACACATATAACTAGATCTCCGGACTTTGTGGAGACCTTATTCCCTTCCCATTACCATGGAATCTCTCAGCATTCGTTTCTTATTCCTGCTTTATCGAGGTAGTCAGGACTTATACTTTCAACCCGTTTTTAGGCTCATGAATCAAAAAGCGTATATCAAACTTAAGTGTCGGACCCCCAAAGTACTCTTACGAGTTAAAGGCGCATTCCGTTACTCATTGGGATGATATATGTTTCAATTCACACCATACAAACAGGGCTTATCTCAGTCACAACAGACAGATGACAAGGAGACAGACAAGAAACAACGGTAACATAAGTCAAATATTAAATTCAAGACTCGCTTACTACAGAGGTTGGTTTTACCTGAAGAACAATTCAGACAGATCAGGTGGGCACAAATCTAAGAAGCACAGAGTTTATAAGAAAATAAAGCTTTTCTTACCTGCGCAGGTTTTGTCTGTGGTTCCTGATGTGCCCGACCTCTTCGTTCCGTCCTTATGTTCGTTCGCCTCTTGTAGTTTCTTCAGCGAGTCCCTGTTCGGGCGCCAAAATGTTAGGTGTGACTACAGCAAGTCACCTACTCATCAAGTTATGTTACCGTTTCCCAATTATTATTAGAGTTCTTATCTAAGCAAAGAGACACGGAAAGAAGTTCTCAGTATTTCTGCTCAGAAGACTGCACCCAACTCTGAGACTCTTTATTAACACAGGTCTCTTATATACACAAAAGACAGGCTTCAGGAATGTTGAAACACAACAACAATTTCCATAAAAGGCAATTCTCTAGGCGTCTTCTGCTTTTAGAGCTGATGTGGCAGATGGTCCTTAAGATAAGGTTTCCTCTTATGTGTACGTGACTGCACCCACCCGGACTTAAGGATGATGTGTCTTTAAGATACTGAGAATGAAACAGACAAGATAAGCATTTAGTAAAACATACTGTCAACCATCTTGGTTTTCTTATACCTTGATCCTCACAGGATGCATCCGAATGTACGAAAGATGCAAAATTCGGCCGAATTTCCATTTGTTATGAAACGAATTGCACAAGCCTACTTATCAGACCACAGGACATGGTTCCATTAATCCATGTCCTTGGTCTGCTTGTCTTCAGCAGACAATTCAGACCAATTTGATGCGGTGTATGGTCTGAACGCTGACAGGCTGCCCCCCCCCCCCACTCCACAGCTTTTGGTCGACCATAGTGAGGCCTGTTCTGAGTGGAATGTATGGCTGTATGAATGTATTACTTTACATTGTAATGATGCTGCTGTATGGCTCAGCATATTTGCGGTTATAAATCATTCTCAGTGGGGTTACTCATCTTATCAATGTATTGAGTCTGCACAAATAACTGTTTTTCTGACAGGGCTTGCTATGGGGGGCAACTATTGGTAAATATGAAAATTAAGATTATAATATCCTACACTTTATTTTATTTATTTATTTTCAGCAATAAATATAACATTATCTTATAAATTGAGGATTCATAACATTGTAAGGGGACCCCATAGAGGGGCACTAATAAGAATAATGGAGAAAACAAGAGTTTTAACATTGTATTTTGATTATAATGACCTGAACAATTTGTGTTTACACCAGCAATTCAGATGAAAGCCACAGTCATCCCAAAGATGTGTGCTGAAGCAGCAGGCTGGTCTTGGTTTTCAATACATTTTCTCATGTACAAAACCTGCCTCAGCAAATCATATTCCTAGCCATTGTCTACCAATAAGTATTTTGAGATACCACGTTGTGGTTTTGTGGATAAGTTACCGTAAGGCCGCGTACACACGCGGGGACTGTTCGCCCAACTTTGTCCGTCAAACAGTTTCAGCAAACAGTCCGCTCAAAATTAGCATGGACGGACATGGCCACACACAACGAACAGTTTGCTGAAACCGTGCGCGATGACGTGAACGGCACGTACGACGGGACGAAAAATACGACGTCCTATACACTGCATTATAACTTTCGGCGTGTAAATCCTTTCTGAGCATGCGCGGAACTTAGTTTGACGAACAAGCCTACACACGAGGGGACTGTTCGCTGAAACCAAGTTTCAGCGGACAGTTTTTCGGAATTTCCGAAAAACTTTGTTCAGCAGACTGTTCGCTGAAACTGTCCGCTGAAAGCCCACACACGGGCGGACTGTCCGCCGAAACACTGTTCAGCGGACAAAGTTGGGCGAACAGTCCCCGCGTGTGTACGCGGCCTAAGTGTATTCATAGAACTTTCCTAAGTTGCATAGAACTTTTTAGTGTTGTGCTTTTTACCTAATGCATCCTCAATCTAATTCCTGCAAGGGTTGACTGAAAATCTGTTTTAAAGAATCCTTTCCCTGAAAGCTGCAAATATTATCAGAGCCAAGTTTCTGCTGCCCTTGGTTACTTTGATCCTTTCTATTTTCGTAACACCAGAAATTGCTCATTCTGATGTGCAAATGACATTTATCAAATTCGAATCAGCAAAGTAATACAATTTGATTTCTGTATTATAAAATGTGTGTGTGTGTGTGTGTGTGTGTGTGTGTGTATATATATGTGTGTGTGTGTGTGTGTGTGTGTGTGTGTGTGTGTGTGTGTGTGTGTATATATATAATGATATAGTTGAAGCTGCACAACAAATCTTCTGATATTTTCCACATATTAAACAATTCTGGAATTGAATGGGTGTGCGTGAAATAATTTAATGGAAACATACACTCATCAGCCACTTTATTAGGTACACCTTGCTAACACCAGGTTTGACCCCATTTTGCCTTCAGAACTTCACTAATTCTTTGTGGCATAGATTCAATAAGGTGTTGGAAGCATTCCTCAGAGATTTTGGTCCATATTACACATATTGATAGCAGTTGTAGATTTGTTGGCTGCATATCCATGATGTGAATCTCCCTTTTCACCACATCCCAAAGGTGTTCTTATTGCATTGAGATGTGATGACTGTGGAGGCCACTGGCGCACAGTGAATTCATTGTCGTCGTGTTTAAGAAACCACTTTGAGGTGATTTTTAGCTTTGTGACTTGGTGTATTATCCTGCTGGAAGTAGCCATCAGAAGATGGGTACATTGTAGTCATAAAGGGATGGACAAGGTCAGCTACAATCAGGTAGACCGTGGCATTTAAACAATGCAAAATATCCCCCACAGCATTACACCACCACCACCCGCCTGAAACCATTGATATAAGGCAAGATGGACCATGCTTGCAGGTTTATGCCAATTTCTGACCCTACCATCTGAATGTTGCAGCTGAAATTGAGACTCATCAGAGCAGGCAAGGCTTTTCCAAACTGTTGTCCAATTTTGGTGAGCCTGTGCAATTTGTAGACACAGCTTCCTGTTCTTAGCATACAGGAGTAGCACCTGACATAGTCTTCTGCTGCTGTAGGCAGGGGTCAAGTCCTGGGGGAAAAAAAAAAAGAACTCGTCCAAGATTCCCCCCCCCCCCCTCAAAAATAAAAAAGTGTGTGTGTGTGTGTGTGTGAGAGAGAGATTATATATATATATATATATATATATATATATATATATATATATATATATATATATAATATAGTAAATAATCTCTCGCACACACACACACACTCACAAAAGTGTGTACACCCCTCACGTTTTTGTAAATATTTTCTTATATATTTTCATGTGCCAACACTGAAGAAATTATACTTTGCTACAATGTAAAATTTAAGTAGTGGGTTTACAGCCTGTATAACGTAATTTGCTGTCCCCTCAAAATATCTCAACACACAGCCATTAATGTCGAAACTGCTGTCAACAAAAGTGAGTACACCTCTAAATGAAAATGTCCAAATTGGGCCCAAAGTGTCAATATTTTGTGTGACCACTATTAATTTCCAGCACTGCATTAACTCTCTTAGGCATGGAGTTCACCAGAGCTTCACGGGTTGCCACTGGAGTCCTCTTCCACTCCTCCATGGTGACATCACAGAGCTGGTGGATATTAGAGACACGCTTGGCCAATCCATCACCTTTACCCTCAAGCTTCTTTAGCAAGGCAGTGGTCATCTTGGAGGTGTGTTTGGGGTCATTATCATGTTGGAATACTGCCCTGTGGCCCAGTCTCCGAAGTGAGGGGATCGTGCTCTGCTTTAGTATGTCACAGTACATGTTGCCATTCATGGTTCCCTCAATGAACTGTAGCTCCCTCATGCCGGCAGCACTCGTGCAGCCCCAGACTATGACAGTCCCACCACCATACTTGACTGTAGGCAAGGCACACTTGTCTTTGTACTCCTCACTTGGTTGCCGCCACACACGCTTGACACCATCTGAACCAATGTTTATCTTGGTCTCATCAGACCACAGGACATGGTTCCAGTAATCCATTTCTTTAGTCTGCTTGTCTTCAGCAAACTGTGGGCTTTCTTGTGCTTCCATCTTTAGAAGGGGCTTACTTCTGGGATGACAGCCATGCAGACCAATTTGATGCAGTGTACGGCATATGGTCTGAGCACTGACAGGCTGACCCCCCACCCCTTCAACCTCTGCAGCAATGCTGGCAGCACTCATACGTCTATTTTTCAAAGGCAACCTCTGGATATGACGCTGAGCATGTGCATTCAGCTTCTTTGGTCGACCATGACACGGTCTGTTCTGAGTGGAGCCTGTCCTGTTAAACCGCTTGGCCACTGTGCTGCAGCTTAGTTTCAGGATCTTAGCAATCTTCTTATAGCCTAGGCCATCTTTATGTAGAGCAACAATTCTTTTTTTCAGCTTCTCAGAGAGTTCTTTGTCATGAGGTGCCATGTTGAACTTCCAGTGACCAGTATGAGAGAGTGAGAGCGATCACACCAAATTTAACACGCCTGCTCCCCATTCGCATCTGAGACCTTGTAACGCTAACAAGATACATGACACCGGGGAGGGAAAATGGCAAATTTTCTCCAATTTGGACATTTTCACTTAGGGGTGTGTACTGACTTTTGTTGCCAGTGCTTTAAACATTAATGGCTGTGTGTTGAGTTATTTTGAGGGGAAATTTGCACTGTTATACAAGCTGTACACTCACTACTTTACATTGTAGCAAAGTGTAATTTCTTCAGTGTTGTCATATGAAAAGATAGGAGAAAATATTTACAAAAATGTGAGGGGTAAACTGACTTTTGTGAGATACTGTATATAATATGTACTCCTTTTTTTAACAAATAAAGTGCAACATTTATTGTAAAGTGCCGGTTTACAAGGACCACCCCGAAATTCACATGCATTAAATAAAAAATTATATATAACAACAAAATAATTTAACCTGTATGCTATACTAAAAAAAAAAGCCACAATGTGTGATAAGGGTTCAATGCAGACCTTATGTGCCCATCAATGCAGCCTCACTGTGCCCATCAACGCAGCCTCACTGTGCCCCTCATTGCATCCTAATTGTGCCCATCAAATACAGACTCGCCTGTGCCCATCAACGCAGCCTCACTGTGCCCATCATTGCAGACACACCTGTGCCTGGATTATACAGTATACAGCAGGCATCTCCTGCTGTGTCACGGAGCTTGGGTCTGCAATGTTTGGGGGCCAGCCACTGTAACAGACCGGCGGCAGCTCCTGTGATAGGCAGAACACTGATTCAATGCCGGGAAATTAATTGAATCAGTGTTTCGCCTATCGCAGAAGCCGGTCTAGGAGGCAAAACCTTGTTACAGTGGCTGGCCGCCGAAAATTGCAGTGAGGTACTTAAGAGGAAAGAGGCAGGGAAGCACTCTGCATCTGCAGCCACAGCGCAAAGCGGCCCCAGGGCAGGCAGCCTACCGACAGGGTCAGTGCTAGACTATTCTGAGCCCTAGGCAAGGCTAGCTACTGGCACCCCCACTACAAAAAAAAAAAAAACTTCAAAATTTCTAAAAGCAGTAGAACATGATCTAATATAAGCACAATCCATGCATTCTCCATATTTCTCTCTGTATTCAATGTGTTGGGGGGGGGGGGGGCAGTGTGACAGGTGCAGGAGCATTGTGACAGGTGGAGGGGAAGCAGTGTGTCGGAGGGGGGAGCAGTGTGTGGGAGGAGGGCAAACGGTGTGTCAGGGATGGGCGAACATTGTGTGTGGGGGGGGGAGCAGTGTGACCAGTAACATATAATACATAGCACATATTGTGCACAGCAGCACCCAGCTTACCCCACAACAACACACACACACACCTCTCTGTACACCAGCATCACTTTCCCTTCCGTGGCTGCAGCACCACCTCACACAGCTCACCCTCCGCCTCCTCACAGCTCAGCCTCCTGTTCTCTTCTCTCGGGTGTCCCTTCGGAGCAGCCATGTCCCGCAGCACCACCGCCAGCAGCTTCCTCTACACCGTCTCCTACTCCACTGCCATACTTAGCCAATTCCAGTGTGAGTAAACCCGAAAGTAGCACAGAGCTGCACATGTAGTTGAACCAGGCCCTGAGAGAGGAGGAGGGGCCGCACATCTCATAATGGCCAGTCTGGACTCTGTGTGCCAGACCGTGCCCTGTTGCTAATGGGAACGGTGTTCCTGCTGTGCAAAAAGTACAGGAAGGTCATTCCCATGCGTTCCTGTGGGACTTACAGTGGTGTGAAAAAGTGTTTGCCCCCTTCCTCATTTCCTGTTCCTTTGCATGTTTGTCACACTTAAGTGTTTCGGAACATCAAACCAATTTAAACAATAGTCAAGGACAACACAAGTAAACACAAAATGCAATTTGTAAATGAAGGTGTTTATTATTAAAGGTGAAAAAAAATCCAAACCATCATGGCCCTGTGTGAAAAAGTGATTGCCCCCCTTGTTAAAACATACTATAACTGTGGTTGTCCACACCTGAGTTCAATTTCTCTAGCCACACCCAGGCCTGATTATTGCCACACCTGTTCACAATCAAGGCATCACTTAAATAGGAGCTGCTTGACACAGTAAGGTCCACCAGAAGATGCTTAAAAGCTACACATCATGCCGAGACCCAAAGAAATTCAGGAACAATTGAGAAAGAAAGTAATTGAGATCTATCAGTCTGGAAAGGGTTATAAAGCCATTTCCAAAGCTTTGGGAATCCAGCGAACCACAGTGAGAGCCATTATCCACAAATGGCGAAGACATGGAACAGTGGTGAACCTTCCCAGGAGTGGCCGGCCGCCCAAAATTACCCCAAGAGCGCAGCGACGACTCATCCAAGAGGTCACAAAAGACCCCACAACAACGTCCAAGGAACTGCAGGCCTCACTTGCCTCAGTTAAGGTCAGCGTTCATGCCTCCACCATCAGGAAAAGATTGGGCAAAAATGGCCTGCATGGCAGAGTTCCAAGGAGAAAACCACTGCTGAGCAAAAAGAACATCAAAGCTCGTCTCAATTTCTCCACAACACATCTTGATGATCCCCAAGACTTTTGGGACAACATTCTGTGGACCGATGAGACAAAAGTGGAACTCTTTGGAAGGTGTGTATCCAAGTATATCTGGCGTAGAAGGAACATTGCATTTCATAAAAAGAACATTATACCAACAGTAAAATATGGTGGTGGTAGTGTGATGGTCTGGGGCTGTTTTGCTGCTTCAGGACCTGGAAGACTTGCCGTGATAAAAGGAACTATGAATTCTGCTGTCTACCAAGAGATCCTGAAGGAGAATGTCCGACCATCTGTTCGTGTACTCAAGCTGAAACGAACTTGGGTTCTGCAGCAGGACAATGATCCTAAACACACCAGCAAGTTCACCACCGAATGGCTGAAGAAAAACAAAATGAAGACTTTGGAGTGGCCTAGCCAAAGTCCTGACCTGAATCCTATTGAGATGTTGTGGTATGACCTTAAAAAGGCCGTTCATGCTCGAAAACCCTCTAATGTAACTGAATTAGGACAATTCTGCAAAGATGAGTGGGCCAAAATTCCTCCAGGACGCTGTAAAAGCCTCATTGCATGTTATCGCAAACGCTTGGTTGCAGTTGTTTGCTTCTAAGGGTGGCCCAACCAGTTATTAGGTTTAGGGGGCAATCACTTTTTCACACAGGGCCATGATGGTTTGGATTTTTTTTCACCTTTAATAATAAACACCTTCATTTACAAATTGCATTTTGTGTTTACTTGTGTTGTCCTTGACTATTGTTTAAATTGGTTTGATGTTCCGAAACACTTAAGTGTGGCAAACATGCAAAGGAACAGGAAATGAGGAAGGGGGCAAACACTTTTTCACACCACTGTAAGCCCTAGCTGTAGCCCATCTTCAAGGTTCGATGTGACGTGCGTTCAGAGATGGTATACTGCATACCTTGGTTGTGACAAGTGGTTATTTGAGTTACTGTTGCCTTTCTATGATCTCGAACCAGTCTGCCCATTTTTTCTGACCTCCGACAGCAAGGCATTTTTGAGATGGTTGTGCGTGAAAATCCCAGAAGATCAGCAGTTTTGGAATGGCTCAGACCAGCCCATCTGGTACCAACAGCTATGCCACATTCAAAGTCACTTGCAGTATATCCCGTTTCTTCCCTATTCTGATGCTCAGTTTGAAATCAAGCAAGTCGACTTCACCACATCTAGATGCCTAAATTCATTGAGTTGCTGCCATGTGATTGGCTGATTAGCAATTTGTGTTACCAAGCAATTGAACAGGTGTACCTAATAAAGTGGCTGGTGAGTGTATAAGCTTTAGGCTGGGTTCACACTATAGCGATGCGGGAATGCCACGAATCCGCGGCGTTTACCCGCATCGCACACCTCCCGTCGGCAGTTCACACTGCCCTATGCGGACGGCTGGGAGTGTCAATGATATGTTAATGACACCCCCAGATCCGTCGGCATATCGCAGTGCGGTCTGCCGACTCGCACAGGAATCGGATCGCATGGTGTGAACCCCCATGCGATCCGATTCTGTTGCGGACCCAAAAAAGGGTCCCGTGCGAGTTTGCTGCGGGAGCGCTGCGAATTCAGCCATACTATCTGTATGGCTGAACTCGCATCGCTACGGAGATCGGATGTGATTTGCTGTGCGAATCACATCCGGATCTCCCCCCGCAGCGGTGTGAACCGGGCCTTATAAAGAGTTTAGAACATCTAGCAGTAAGTGGATGGACAGATCAAGATTCAAAAGTTACTACAGACCTTCAAAATCCCTTCTATTGTGAGATCAGGAAAATCAAACAGTCATTAATTTAATCTATTACAGATTATGAGTAGTCCAGTGTATTTTTCAGTATGAATATATCTAGAAAAAGCTTTACTATTTAAAAATTGGAGCTAAAACCATCGTATCTAGAGGACTAGACCAGCCACCTTTATAACAGCTTGTCAATTATCTTTTACAGATACAACTTCATATAGAAAAATTCTGTGAGACCCTATAAAAGAATTTTTATTTTTGGTTTGGATAGTTTTAGCTTTTTTATGTAGTAACTATCTGTATATATGAAGTTTATATGATAGTATTAAAAATAACAAAGCAATAGATCACACTCGTCTCAATATTGAACTAAGTTTTTGATCAGCCAGTCTTTCAAAATTTTAAATAAATCCACCATATGGTATTCTAGATCTGTATATTATAGAAATGAATTTCAAGTAATATTTATTTACCATATAAGAGCATTGCCAAAGAACATCAGAAATGGGTAATGTATGTAAAACACTAGGATTATTGGAAATCGGTATTTATTTATTTTAAAAAGTAAGTCTTTATTGGAGTATGTTGTTTACAATAAAGTAACATACAAAATTTAGCATCAGTATGCACAGAAAGAACAGTGCAGTAAACTTTTACAGTGGCATAAAAATCTTCCATTACGTACATATAGTCATTATATTAACGCATCAGCAGAAAGAATGTCAGTAAAGAGTAATTTTATTATTTTCATGAGAAATATATCCCCTGGTTTTTTTTTTTTAAGTAGAAGGATCTTATGTTAGTCCTGGGTGGGCTGGGCCTATCACTCCCCGTATACATATTATTCCCGTGAAGTGAGTGTCCTGGTACACGGAGCCTTGGATTTCCTGGAATATGATGTTAAAGCGGGGGTAAACCTGCTGACATTTTTATTTTTATTTTTTCCAGATCTGCAAGGGAAAAGGCATAATGAGCTAGTATGCACCGCATACTAGCCCATTATGAAATGCTTACCTTAGAACGAGGCCCCCGACATCTCACCCAATCCATGCCGAGGGAGCTGACATGTTCCCTCGGCGTGTCTTCTGGGTATCGTGGCTCTGGCGCTGTGAGTGTCCATATTGAAGTGCTTCAATAGGTGCAAAATATGTTAAAGGACATTCACAGGATCACTCTGTTGTTGTTTTCATGAAAACAACATCAATCAGCACCGCTAACCAGAGTTGCTGGATATCAAGTTATAGAGTTTAAAAATGCTCACACGGGGATCGCTCAACCAAGGAATGGGCCTCCATAAGCACATCCACTAAAGGGAGCCTCTCTCCTACAGCGGGCTATCCAATGATATTATTTGGATTCTATTACAACTTAACCGCTTGCTGACTGATGTATGACGATGTATGTCGGCAGAATGGCACGGCTGTGCAAATGGGTTTACCCGTACATCCCTCCGTCATCGCAGGCTAGCGGACGCGTGTCAGCCGTGGATCCTGTGGACTCTATGTCCGCTGGTGGGCCTCGATCGTGGCACGGAGAGGCAGACCGGGGAGATGCAAGGCATCTCCAGGTTCTGTCTAGTGACATGACAGGGATCTACTGTTCCCAGTGATTCCTGTCATTTTATTTTCATTGTCTCAGTTTAGTACAGTATAGAAAAATATAATTAACTGCATAACAGTGCTGGCTTCAGAAAGCGTGTATGTGAACTCTGACTTTGCATTTCGAGCACAAAATACCTTTGCCTTGATATCTGGCAATTGCAGGAGTTCCATATGGTATAACTACTACAAAAACATATTCTGTATGATCAACACTCTCCAGGTACCACTGTAGCTATGACAGTGAAGTCTTTTGATGTGATACAGGGGTCCCAAAGGATAAGAGGGTCAGATCAGACTTGTAATAATCAAAAGAAAAGTGGAGAGAGGGCTCTCAGTACTAGTGTACATGCATGATGGTGCTGACAAGTTAGTAACTTAGTAGGTGCTAGACGTGGATTTGTTTTGTTGGCAAGGCAGCTGACTGGTGCATGTGGGACACAGAGTGGAAAAACATGCCAAGGAACAGAATTAAAGAACAAAACTGTGCTGACAAATTAGTGCTTTGATGAGTTCCCAGTCCAAACTCTTTATATGCACAAGAGCTCAATATAATCTGTTTCAATTCTGTTCATGGTTTAAATTATTAATGGCCTTCACAGGCCATTCCTGTGCATAGGTAGCCTTCTTTAGGCCCCACACATAAGGATGACCAATCTTTAGGTCCTGTTCAGCTTGGTGTGAATCTGAGTGTTCAGTGGGGGTCATTTGTGGTTACTGGGAAAGTACCCCTTTACATTGAGAGTAAGATGGAAATATGCTCCTAGCCCTGGTTGAGAAAGACTGGTATATACAATAGATAGATATTGGAAAATTCTTTATATTTGAAGTCATTCAAACCCTGTTGTGTGTTTGCAGGTGTGTGCTATACAAGTGAAGAACACAGGTCAGATGTATGCTTGCAAAAAACTGGACAAGAAGCGTCTCAAGAAGAAAAATGGGGAGAAAATGGCCTTACTGGAGAAGGAGATCCTAGAGAAGGTTCACAGCCCTTTCATTGTCTCTTTGGCCTATGCATATGAGACTAAAACTCACTTGTGCCTAGTGATGACCATTATGAATGGTGGAGACCTCAAATATCACATCTACAATGTAGGAGAGAAAGGACTAGAGATTAAGCGGGTGATATTTTATTCAGCCCAGATTTGCTGTGGCATCCTGCACCTTCACTCTCTGAATATCCTATACCGGGACATGAAGCCAGAAAATGTTCTTCTAGATGACAATGGCAACTGTCGCCTTTCTGACTTGGGACTTGCTGTTAAGGTGAAGGAAGGACAACCCATCAATACCAGGGTAGGTAACAATTCTCTCTGGCTACTGACATGCCTTTCCTGATGAAGATCTATTTTCCTTTGTATTATAAGAGCAAGTCTTAATTCCTTTGGATTTGGCCTTCGCTAAAGACCTTATGTGGCTATTTAATTTTAAAGCCAGATGGTAAGAAGATTTTGCCAATTAACCATTTGAGAACTACTCAGCTTCCAGTTTACATAATATATGAGACATTTATGCTAGAACACCTCTGATGGTAATGGTTTGTAACTGTTAGTTTTCTGTTACATAATACTGATATTTTCAGGAAAGTAGCTTTTGGAGTGGCAGGCCTAGATGTAAGATGACTACATTCAGCAAAGTATGATAATATAATAATGCATCACCTGTAATTCTGTCTTTTTTGTGGGCACAGAGATTATCACACTTTTCATGTGTGTTGGAAGGCTGCTGATCTATTGTCAGAGTGGGTCATCAGAATTATAAACAAGTCCAGTTATACAGATTGTGGTGGAAGAAGCAGAGCTCTACAATTAAAAGACTTAGCTCACTTGTCTGAAGATATGAGTTTTAAGAAGTTTAAAAGATTACAGAGTGCTGAGTGACATGTGGAAGGGAATTCAAGAGAAGTAGACAGGCTTATGAGAAGACTTGAAGACTGTAATGAAATTATGAAAATGGAGAGTGGAGATTAACCTTGGTATAGTATCTGAAAATATGCAAAAAAAGTATGGAAGAGCTAGAGTGGAGAGAGCCTTGTAGGACAGAGTCAGCAGTTATATGTGTAAATGGCAGCCAGTGGAGTGACTGACAGAGAAGAGAAGCATTAGAGAAGCTAGAACAGAACGTCAGGCAACAGGAATCAGAAAAATGTGGTGTGGTGTCAGACTATGAAAGAGAGGGCAGGCTGAAAAGAGGTGTCTGCGGGCCAGAGTAAAAGACAGGGATTGGTTAAACACTGTGCTCACAAGTGCCCAGGGTGTCCAATTGGTTACTAATTCCTTCTTCAATCTAATAAACTTAATTGTAAACAGTAAAGAGATAATTAAATTAATCTTTAAATAACATCCCAACAGGAGGAATTCATAATCAGTTACACATGTACATATAATCGGGTTGAAACCTTGGAATATATTCAACTCCCCATATAGAAACGTTATTAAATGAGATCTATATATATATATATATATATATATATATATATATATATATATATATATATATATATATATATACTATATAATATTTTCTTTTTCTTTTTGTCGTTCTCTTTTAGGACAACTCCAAGCTGTTTAGGAAAAACAGTGGGGCTAGACAAGGGGTGGAATTTTCTATTTCCAGTCCCCTTGTATTCTTTGGTCTGTGGCAAAAGATCATTCCTCCTTGTTGGGACGGCAGTCCCTATTGGTTCTATTTTTGTCGAGAATTTAGTTAAATGTTTTTCCTTCATCACAACCATATACTCTATGGGATTATTTAATATTACGCAAATATGGTTTAATTTATATATTTCTTTTTGGTTACAATAAGGTCCTTTCAGTCCTTTAAACCTCGGCCTCCGTCTATGTATCTATTAAATAGTGTTTTATGAATACAAGCATCCAGTAGGCATTCCTCTTCAATTTATCATTCTTCTTTACAAAATGTTTTTTTTTCCAGATTTCTTTTATATATATATATATATATATTATTATATTATAATATGTCCTATTGACATGCCATGTGATTTTTATCTATGGCAATTTTTTTTAGCATATCCATTTACAATTGTTTTCTTTATAGTATTTTACTTCATGTGAAACTTCCAAAAAACTCCTGAAGTAGCTCCTTTGAGCAAAACATATAGAATAAGAAATGGTTGTACATGTCTAAAGAAATATTACGTGACTCTTATAAATGTTCATTGAGATTTTAAAATAATTTTTTAAATAAAATTTTTATTTTTTCAAATTGATTGTTCTACATTTTGGTACATTTAAAGTCCCGCCTGCCCTTTTTTTTCTTTACTTATATCAGTGGGATGTGGTACCGAATTTTGATTTCTTGCCACCCAGTTCCCAATAGACAGTAGGGAAGTTGGCTTCATAACCACCCAATAATGGTTAGTAGGGGTTACAGCTCTCCAGAGGTAACAGGGGTTAGAGCCGGTTCATACAGCGGGCGATGCGAGGCGTCACGACTCGCCTCGCCTCGCTCTCGCAAGTCGCCCCCGTTCTGTACAATGGAACCGTTCTGAGAGGAGCGACTCGAGTCGCTCCGACTCAGAAAAAAGGTTCCTGTACTACTTTTGGGCGACCTCGGGGCGACTTGCATTGACTTCTATACAGAAGTCATCTGCAAGTTGCCGCTGAGGTCGCGGCAGGTCGCGGCGAGGCAAGTCGGAGTCGCCTTTGCCTCGCCTGCAGTGTGAACCGGCCCTTAGACTCCACCAGAAGAGGACCTAACCAGCCCCTAATAGAAATGCATTGTAAATAGTACTGCCCCGAAATCCAATCCATGTCAAAGCCAAAGACGAGCATATTTATTTTTCCTGAAAAAGCAGGATAATAAAGATGCAGCTTACTGCTTGTAGAGAAAAGTTAGGGAAACTTTCCAAGGCTACGTTTTTCTTAGGCTAACTTCATTGTGTGATCATTATTTTTTTTATTTTTTTTAGCATTTTTCTATCAGTGTCACTTCTTGTGATATTAAGAGAAGTATTTTTGTTTCCTTTTTTTGCTTAATCCTAATCCTTATGAGCTGCTAGTATCTACAAATCTTTCCTCTCCTCTGAGAAGTGCCAGTTTCTGTTAAAACGCAGTTAATTACCTGTGGGAGGGTCTACAGACTTTCATACAGCGTCATACCGACAATGGTCTGGCTCTGGAGTCTGGATCCACCCACTTTCCTGTCATCTTACTTGATTGATGTCGCTCCCACAACACACAGTGCTGCTCTCCCCCTCCCTTCTCCTTCCTCCTATTCCCTCCCCTCTCCCTTTTGCAGACAGAATGATCTAAGCACACATTCAGGAATGCAGCAGACTTGTGTGTAGAAGGCATTGGCAGTGCTCTGTATATTAGATTCTACACTCCTGGTAAAATTATAATACAAAGAATACATTTTTAAAGTAAAGTCCAGAACTGGCTTTTATTTTGGTTAGGATAGGGATACATCAGTGGTGTTGATGATAGGGATACATCGGTGGTGTTGATGATAGGGATGACATCGGTGGTGGTGAGGATAGGGAAGACATGGGTGGTGGTGAGGATAGGGAAGACATGGGTGGTGGTGAGGATAGGGAAGACATGGGTGGTGGTGAGGATAGGGAAGACATCAGTCCACTGCCACTGATGTCATTCCTATCCCTACCACCACTGTTACTGATGTCCTCCCTATCCTCACCACTGCCACTGATGTCATTCCCCACCACTGATGTTGTCATCCCTATCCTCACCATCACTGTTACTGATGTCATTCCTATCCCCACCACCACCACTGTTACTGATAATGTCATCCCTATCCCCACCACTGTTACTGATGTCATCCCTATCTCCCCTATCTGTCATCCCTATCTCCACCACTGATGTCATCCCTATCCTCACCACCACCATTGCTGATGTCACCCCTATCCCCACCACTGATGTAACCCCAGTCCCCACCACTGATGTCATCCCTGTCCCCACCACCACTGTTACTGATGTCATCCCTATCCACACCACTGATGTCATCCCTAGCCACACCACCACCACTGTTACTGATGTCATCCCTATCCTCACCACTGATGTCATCACTATCGTCACCACCACCATTACTGATGTCCTCCCTATCCCCACCACTGATGTCATTCCTATCCTCACCACTGATGTCATCCCTATCCTCACCACCACCATTACTGATGTCATTCCTATCCCCACCACTGAGGTCATCCCTATCCCCACCACCACTACTGTTGAAATCCCTATCCCCACCACTGATGTCTTCTCTATCCCCACAACCACCACTGATGTCATTCTTATCCCTGCCACCACCACTGATGTCATTCCTATCCCCACCACTGATGTCATCTCTATCCCCACCATTACTGTTACTGATGTCCTCCCTATCCTCACCACTACTGTTACTGATGTCCTCCCTATCCTCACCACCACTGCTACTGATGTCATCCCTATCCACACCACCACCATTACTAATGTCATCCCTGTCCTCACCACTGATGTCATCCCTATCCTCACCACTGATGTCATTCCTGTCCTCACCACTGATGTCATCCCTATCCTCACCACCACCATTACTGATGTCATCCCTATCCTCACCACCACCTTTACTGATGTCATCCCTATCCTCACCACCACTGTAGACTAAAGGAGTCTCTGAGGAAATATCCGGGGTCTAAACAGGGATATTTCCTCAGAGACGACAGGGAGTTGCCAATTTCCATCTCCCCTGCGGACCTGCTATATACAGTACACAGGTATGCTCTATACACAAAGCACTGTGTTTGTTTCAGAGAACAGACACAGGAAACGGGTTACTATGCTCCTCACAGTGTCTCTTCTTCTGAAATAACACAGTGCCTGTGTAGAGATCTTACCTGTGTTCATTCCTGGACATGAGCCCCCTCCCCCCATTGGCTAAAGGAGAAGCCGACAGACTTGGAAAGCCTCTGAGTGAAGGGAGAGGGAGTTCAGAGGACACAGGACATCAAAGCCCAGGGGAGAGGTGTTGGAGTCTTGCAGAGGAGAGCTTGTAGTTAACAACCAGAGAAAGGTGAGGACTTCACTGCTTTTGTCGCACTGTCTCTGCTTCTGGGTTTTAGCTGGGGACACACAGCCATGGAAACAGAGACACGTGAAGAGCGTGCTCGTTCTAGATAGCAGCCTACGTGTGTACCTCTTCACCAAACACACTCACATGTCCGAGAGAGGGCGGGAAGGAGTGAAGGATTGTGGAGATGTTTCCACCCCCTGCAAACTTTGACCTAAGAAATAACCATTGAAGGCTGATTCTGGAGTCTTCAAAAGACTATTCTGCAAAAACTAAAGGACTTGGGAAAGTAAGAAATGCAATGCAGGTTTGAGGGTAACGTACTACTTATTTTTACATTCCCATACTTCTCCTTTTAAAGTATAACTAACTAAATGCATTGCCTTTTATTTCTACTTTACATAGACAGTATTAGACACTGCTACCATATGGGAGATATAGTCTTAGGTTCCGTTCAGCATTTTAGTTGTATGAACAATATTGGCTCAAACAAGATTCATCCTTATTTAAACTCTGTAGTTTGCAGAGTATTGATCCCCAGTGTCCTTTTCAGTAATGGCTCTCTCTCAAATGTTTACTAATTGCTCCAACATTACTATATTTGGCAACAGAGCATTGTATAAAGTATTATTTTGTGAAAAGTTCCAGCCAAGAAACGCTGTGCCAGATATCAATAAGATCATAATTATATACGTATTAGACTTTACTGTTGCCTTAGTCCTGAGGGACACTGTTCAACAGTCAGTTCCTTGGTAAATTGCCAATGTGAAAGTGCCTCTATTGACAAAAGCTTATGTCAGATTGAACAAGCATATTAACTGCAGTGATGTAAGTAACTGAGTTAAAGTGAACCGCGTTACTTAACGCCGTTACTTTAGAGGGTAGTGAGTAATCTAACTGATTACTCTTCCCCTCATGGTAACGCCGTTACCATTACTTGGGCGGCGTTGCCGCAATTACATCTACTGCCACTAGGGGAAGGCCGTGGCTTCGGCCTAGCTCCAGAGCGGTGGCCATCTTGGAGCTAGGCCGAAGCTCCAAGATGGCCACCGTCATGATGACGCTGGTTCCTCTCTCTCCCCTCTGTGGGCTGGATCTGTAGTGCCCACAACGCTGCTCTGTGACAATTGCAGTCACAAGCATCCCTCCATACCCTGCCAATACTCTGAAATTCCCTGCCAATACTATGCAGTACCCTGCCAATACCCTGAAATAGTCTGCAGTACCCTGCAATACCCTGCTAATACTCTGCCAATACCCAGCCATACTCTGCCCAGCCATACTCTGCCAATACCCAGCCATACTCTGCCATACTCGGTAATACTCAGTAATACCCAGCTATACTCTGCAATACTCAGTAATACCCAGCCATACTAGGCGATACCCAGCCATACTCAGCCAATATTACAGTGGGGGAGATGATGTGGATATTACAGTGGAGACTATATGGTGGTGGAATTTTCACAGGTTTTTGCAAATTCAATAATTTGCTGATCCGAAAAATGATCCGATCCGTGAGTTTGGGGGGGATAGATGTACAGAGGGGAAACAGATATATGTTTGTGGGGGGGGGGGGGGGCGACAGACGTGTAGTGGGGTACAGAGGGGGAACAGATGTGTGTGGGGGGGGGGGGGAACAGACGTGCAGGGGGGGTACATTGGGGAAATAGACGTGCAGGGGGGTACAGAGGGGAAATAGAAGTGCAGGGGAGAACGCGCCCCTTGCTTACAGTAATACTAGACCCGCCCCTTAGAATATAAAAAAAAAGTCACAATTTACTTTGCTGAGTAACTATTTACTTTTCCAATGTAGTAACTAAGTTACTAACGCAATTACTTTTTGGAAGAAGTAATTTGTAACTTAACTAATTTATTTTTTTAAAGTAAGATGACCAACACTGATTAACTGTATAATCAAAAACTGCACCAACTGATATTCTGCTAACATTTTAAGCATGGAAAGTATAATGGGCAATATGCCGTAACCTTTAGCAACCAATCAGATTACAACTTTCACTTATCCAACCTCAATAAATTGAATACTGGTTGGTTACACAATGGAGCTTGCAGCACCTTATTAATGCTCCAGCAATCGTAAGTCAAACAAGTTTCATAAACTGGTTTAGATAAAGATACATTTGTAGCCATTAAGAAATACCATGTAATGTAGCAGAACTAGCATTTATGCTGAATGTGTGTGTGTGTGTGTGTGTGTATATATATATGTGTGTGTGTGTGTGTGTAAAATATATTATATATATATATATATATATATTATACATGTATAAATTATGTAAATATCCTTATATTCATTCTCTACCTTTTAACCACTTTCAGACCGGACCATTTTGCTGGTAAATGACCAGAGGTCTTTTTACACTTTGGCACTGCGCTGCTTTAACTGGTAATTGCGCGGTCATGCAATGTTGTACCCAAACAAAATTTGCGTCCTTTTCTTCCCACAAATAGAGCTTTCTTTTGATGGTATTTGATTGCCTCTGCGATTTTTATTTTTTGCGATATAAACGTAAAAAGACCGCAAATTTTGAAAAAAAATGATATTTTCTACTTTTTGTTATTAGAAAAATCCAATAAACTCAATTTTAGTCATACATTTAGGCCAAAATGTATTCAGCCACATGTCTTTGGTAAAAAAAAAGTCAATAATTGTATATTTATTGGTTTGCGCAAAAGTTGTCACATCTACAAACTAAGGTACGTTTTCTGGAATTTACGCAGCTTTTAGTTTACGACTGCCTATCTCATTTCTTGAGGTGCTAAAATGGCAGGGCAGTACAAACCCCCCCCCAAATGACCCCATTTTGGAAAGTAGACCCCCTAAGGAAATTGATAAGAGGCATGTTGAGCCCATTGAATATTTTATTTTTTTGCCTCAAGCGATTGAATAATGACAAAAAAAAAAATTTTTTTTTTTTTTTACACAAAGTTGTCACTAAATGATATATTGCTCACACATGCTATGGGCGTATGTGAAATGACACCCCAAAATAAATTCTGCTGCTTCTCCTGAGTACGGGGATACCACATATGTGGGACTTTTTGGGAGCCTAGCCGCGTACGGGGCCCCGAAAACCAAGCACCGCCTTCAGGCTTTCTAAGGGCGTAAATTTTTGAGTTCACTTCTCACTACCTATTACAGTTTTGAAGGCCATAAAATGCCAAGATGGCACAAAACCCCCACAAATGACCCCATTTTAGAAAGTAGACACCCCAAGCTATTTGCTGAGAGGCATGTTGAGTCCATGGAATATTTTATATTTTGCCACAAGTTGCGGGAAAATTGCAAACTTTTTTTTTTTTTTTTTTTAACAAAGTTGTCACTAAATGATATATTGCTCATGCATGCCATGGGCATATGTGAAATGACACCCCAAAATAAATTCTGCTGCTTCTCCTGAGTACGGGGATACCACATATGTGGGACTTTTTGGGAGCCTAGCCGCGTACGGGGCCCCGAAATCCAAGCACCGCCTTCAGGCTTTCTAAGGGCGTTACAGTTTTGAAGGCCATAAAATGCCAAGATGGCACAAACCCCCCCCAAATGACCCCATTTTGGAAAGTAGACACCCCTAAATTTAGGGGTACACTAGTGAGACTAGGTAATAAATGGCGGGTGCCCTGAAACTATAAAAAAATAACTAACCAACCAGCGTCACCTGTAACAGTTATATGGTGATCACTGGTGAAAGGGTTAACTAGGGGGCAATTAGGGGGCTTTATGCGGTAGTATATGGGGGTCCCTGGCGCTATAAAAAGCTGCAGCGAACCTAAATACCTACCTGCCTAACTAGCGTCACCTGTGACACTAATACAGCGATCAGAAAAACTATTGCTTATTAGGCTGGGTTCACACTGGAGCGATGCGGGAACGCCACGAATGCGCGGCGGGTTCCCGCATCGCATGCCTCCCGGCGGCAGTTCACACTGCCCTATGCGAACTGCTGGGAGTGTCAGTGAAATGTTACTGACACCCCCAGATCAGTTCGCATATCGCAGTGCGATCTGCAAACTCGGATCGCATGGTGTGAACACCCATGCGATCCGATTCTGCTGCGGGCCAAAAAAAGGGTCCCGTGCGAATTTGCGGCGGGTGCGGCGAATGGCTGAACTCGAATCGCACAGAGATCGGATGTGATTTGCACTGCAGTGCGGTGCGAATCACATCCGTTCTCATAAACCACTGCAATGTGAACCCAGCCTTAGTGACACTGGCGACGGGGGGTGATCACGGGGTTAAACCTTTATTGGGGGGGTTAGGGGGGGTACCTTAGAACTAAAGGGGGCTAACCCTAACTGCCCTAACAGTTATTAGTCACAAATGACACCCGCCGGGTGATCAGGGGGTTAAACCTTTATTAGGTAATAAATGGCGGGTGCCCTGAAACTATAAAAAAATAACTAACCAACCAGCGTCACCTGTAACAGTTATATGGTGATCACTGGTGAAAGGGTTAACTAGGGGGCAATCAGGGGGCTTTATGCGGTAGTATATGGGGGTCCCTGGCGCTATAAAAAGCTGCGGCGAACCTAAATACCTACCTGCCTAACTAGCGTCACCTGTGACACTAATACGGCGATCAGAAAAATGATCGCTTATTAGGCTGGGTTCACACTGGAGCGATGCGGAAACGCCGCGAATCCGCGGCGGGTTCCCGCATCGCATGCCTCCCGGCGGCAGTTCACACTGCCCTATGCGAACTGCTGGGAGTGTCAGTGAAATGTTACTGACACCCCCAGATCAGTTCGCATATCGCAGTGCGATCTGCAAACTCGGATCGCATGGTGTGAACACCCATGCGATCCGATTCTGCTGCGGGCCAAAAAAAGGGTCCCGTGCGAATTTGCGGCGGGTGTGGCGGGTGCGGTGGGTGCGGCGAATGGCTGAACTCGAATCGCACAGAGATCGGATGTGATTTGCACTGCAGTGCGGTGCGAATCACATTCGTTCTCATAAACCGCTGCAATGTGAACCCAGCCTTAGTGACACTGGTGACGGGGGGTGATCACGGGGTTAAACCTTTATTGGGGGGGTTAGGGGGGTACATTAGAACTAAAGGGGGCTAACTCTAACTGCCCTAACAGTTATTACAGTCACAAATGACACCAATGCAAAAAAAAAAAAAAAAATGACATTGGTGTCACTGTGACTGGGGGGCAGGGGTAATTGGGGGGGTGATCGGGGGGTAAAGGGGGGGTGTGAGTGTGCCTGGCATGTTCTACTGTGTGTGTAGAGTGTTGGTGCAACTCACCGATCCGCTCTCCTCCGTGTCGGAACGAAAAATACCGACACGGAGGAGAGAATACATCACTTCCTCTCCTGTGTTTACATTACAGGAGAGGAAGTGATGTCACCGGGGATTTCTATTCGTCGGGAGCGATCGCGAGGGGGTGGCCATGAATGAATGGCCGCCCCCTCGTCCCGGATCGCTCCCGGACGAAAACCGACCGCCGCAGGCACCGGGCGGGGGCCCGATCGGGCCCCCGACCCGCGGGAGGCAAGGGACGTACATGTAAGTCCTTATGCCTGCCCGTGCCATTCTACCGACGTACATCGGCGTGCGGCGGTCGGCAACTGGTTAAAGATGTAGGCACCCTGTCTTATGCAGAAATGACTCTTTAAATTTTAGTTCTGCTAGGCTGTAATCAGCCTGGGCTGAAATTGATAGCTCTGTTGTCGTGCATGGGGTGTCAATAGGGTAAACTTCAAGGGATTACAAATACACAGACTTGAATTTAGTTTCAATAGTTCTTTATTGCAAGTGAGGGAAAAAAGTATTTGGTCCCCTTCTAATTCTAATTTTGTACGTTTGGCCACTGACAAAGAAATTTATCAGTCTATAATTTTAATGGTAGGTTTATTTTAACAGTGAGAGATAGAATAACAACAAAAATATCCAGAAAAACGCATTTCAAAAAAGTTAGAAATTGATTTTGCATTTTGAGTGAAATAAGTATTTGATCAATAAGCCAGATTTCTGGCTCCCTGGTGTCTTCTATACAGGTATCGAGCTGGGATTAGGAGCAGTCTTCGGTCCAGTTCACACTGAGGCAGCACGACTTACAGTGCGACTGCCTCAGGCAACCTGGACGCGACCGCTGCGGCGACTTGCAAAACGACTTCTTTATAGAAGTCAATGTAAGGCCGCGTACACACGGGCGGATTGTCTGCCCAACTAAGTTCGTCAGACAATCCGACAGACAGTCCGTTCAACTTTTGAATGAACGGACTTGACCACACACGATGAACAGACAGTCCGCTGAAAACTTGCGCGATGACGTGTACAGCACGTACGACGGGACTAGAAAAACGACGTCCAATACACTGCAATGCAACCTTCGGCCGTGTAAACCCTTTCTGAGCATGCGCCATACTTAGTCCGTCCAACTTGCCTACACAAGAGCGGACTGTCCGCTGAAACCAAGTTTGGACGGACAAAATTACGGAAATTCCGAAAGACAAAGTCTGTCAGACTGTCTGCTGAAAAAGTCAGCTGAAGCCCACACACGAGCGGATTGTCCGCTGAAACACGGTTCAGCGGACTAAGTTGGGCAGACAATCCGCCCGTGTGTACGCGGCCTAAGTCGCCTCCAAAGTTGTACAGGAACCTTTTTCTAAGTCGAAGCGACTTGTATCACTCCGATTAGACCGGTTCCATTGTACAGAACGGGACGCTACTTGTCAGGCGGCTAAGTCGCCTGACAAGTCGTCCTAGTGTGAACCGACCCTGAAAGGGAGTGCTTCTAATCTCAGCTTGTTACCTGTATAAAAGACACCTGCCACATTTCGTTATCCCTGGAAAGCTGTGATACACTGGGACTTCCTTATGTCGATTCACCTGCTTCTTACATCCATAATATGCCTCTTCTTATCCTTGATTCTGTAATGCCCAGTACACACGATCGGACTATCCGGTGGACTTTCCAGCGGAGGTCCGCCGGACTATCCGAACGAGCGGACTTGCCCACACATGACCGCACAGGAACAGACTTTTCCGCCGGACTTTCCAAATGAACGGACTTGCCCACACACGGACTAAAGTCCATTCATTTTGAACGTGACTCCAGGTACGACGGGACTGGAGAAGGAAGTCAATCTCGCCACCACCATCGGTGAGATTGACACCTCGTGAGCCCCGTTGCCTGGTATGGGTTTTATGGGTAACCCCTACACCGAAAAAACAGCGTGGGGTCCCCCCAAAGTCCATACCAGACCCTTATCCGAGCACGCAGCCTGACCGGTCAGGAAAGGGGGTGGGACGAGCGAGCAGCCCCCCCCTCCTGAACCATACCAGGCGCATGCTCTCAAATGGGGGGGTGCTTTGGGGAAGGGGTGGCCCCCCCACCCCAAAGCACCTTGTCCCCATGTTGATGAGGACAAGGGCCTCTTCCCGACAACCCTGGCCATTGGTTGTCGGTCTGCGGGCGGGGGGCTTATCGGAATCCGGGAGCCCCCTTTAATAAGGGGGCCCCCAGATCCCGGCCCCCCACCCTATGTGAATGAGTATGGGGTACATCGTACCCTACCCATTCACCTGAGGGAAAAAGTGTCAATAAAAAAAACACACTACACATGTTTTTAAAGTAGTTTATTAGACAACTACGGGGGTCTTCTCGCCGCTCTTTTTTACTAGCGGAGGAGCCCTGCTTTCTCCTTCGTTGTCCTGGGGTCTTCTTCCGACTTTGGGGGTCTTCTTCCGACTTCTCCACGCTTTCCGGCCTCTTCTCCCGCTCTTTGGTTCTTCGGGCTCCTCCATCTTCTTCCAGCTTTTTTACTAGCATTGGCCCATTCTTTTTCTTCTTTCTTTTTTTCTTTTTTTCTTCTCTTTCTTCCTCTTTCTTCCTCTTTCTTCTTCTTTCTTCTTCTTTCTTCTTCTTTCTTCTCTTTCTTTCTTCTTCTTCTTCTTCCGTGTTGCGTGGCGACTTATATAGGCATAAGGGGCGCGGTCGCTGAGTGATGTCACATGGTGACCCCACCCCTTATGATGTCACAGTCCCAGGGGATGTCACAGTCCCAGGGGATGCTGGGACTGTGACATCATAAGGCTTACCTGTAGGTACTGTGAATATCTCCTAAACTTTTTGAACATATTCAGAGTGCATACAGTTGATGACATCATCCGCGCTTTAAAGGTCCAGCTTACAGTGCCGGACCTTCAGAACCTGTACCGGAAATGGTGGTACGCTGCATTAGCAGGAGTGATGCCATCCCAGCTCCAGCCACTCACTGCACCAGAGCCCAGGGACCCAGAAGAAACACCATAGGAAGAAGTCAGCCGTCTCAGCGGTAAGTCGGCACCGCTGCGAAGCATACTAGCACATTATGCCATTGCCTTACAGTTTTGGTTTTTTTTCATTCTTCAGTGGTGTGCAACTGCTCTAATTAAATTGAACCAAGATGTAGTTACCATTTAAAGAGAGTTTATATATTCTTACTTTTAAATGTTCTGGAAAATCCAGCCAAAATTTGTTTTATGCAGGAAATATTAAGAAAACTTTCAAATAGGGACACAAAAAAAATAATTAGTAGAGTGGGGAAGGATTATATTGCTGTCCATGCTTTCCCAATCATCGGTAACAGCTACATCCAAATTTTGAATGGGCATCACAGGGACAGAAAATCTCCCCACTGGGGTGACAGACAGAAGTAGTCACTTGACAAAACTCTTGAGCCTCGTTTATACTTGCCGACAAGCTGTGCAGAGAAGTGGCAACAACCCCAATCCATAACCAACATTACAGTAAGGTGCACATGGAAGGGGCTTAGCACATTAAAGACAACAAAAAAATACTAGCACACTTACTAGTTGGCCTGCAAAAAACAATTTAGCCCCGTCTAATAGTGTATGTCAAAGACAGAGGGTTTAGTTGCACACATTTGTAAATATATTAAAGCCACAGTGCCTTGTCAAGGCTCCTCTGTGTAATACCCTAACTTTATATTTTTTCAGGCTCCCAAGTTGGAGCAGTGGGTAAATTAACCACTTAGGCTGCATTCACACCTGAGCGTAGCGTTTTCAAGCGTTTTTTGCGGAGTTTTTTACCGCGATTCGCAGCGTTTTTTACCGCGATTCGCGGCGTATCGCTGCGTTTTTTACCACGATTCGCAGCGTTTTTTTTACCGCGTTTTGTCGCAAATTTGTGCAGGGCAAAAGGTGACCAATGTTAAAAGAAGAAAAACGCTCAAATCAGCCCGATTCGCGCGACAAAAAAGGGTCTGGAACTTGTTTGAGCTTCAGGCGTAGGGCTTCAGGCGACTTGGAGTGGAGATGTGAACCATCTCCATTGAGAATAATGGATTTTTTCCCCTCCAGCGTTTTGTAGCTTCAGGCGTCAAGCTACAAAACGCTCAGGTGTGAATTGGGTCTTAAAGTGATATTAAAGGATTGTTTTTTTGTTTTTTAAATAACAAACATACCTCCACTGTGCAGCTTGTTTTGCACAGAGTGGCCCGAACATCCATTTCTGGAGTCCCTTAGCGGCTCTTGTGGCTCCTCCCCTCTTTGGAGAGGAGCTTTCCTGAGGGGGTTACATTGCGGGCTTGCTCCTGCAGGAGCCAATGGCTGCGCTGCTATCAATCTATCCAATCAAGAGCCAGGAACCCGTGAAGAGAGGGACGGCGGGGATGCGCCGATGGAAATTCAGGGCTCAGGTAAGTAAAACGGGGGGCTAGGGGGCTGGTGACTGCAAGATGTTTTTTCACCTTAATGCATAGGATGAATTAAGGTGAAAAAACACAAGCCTTTACAACCCCTTTAACTACCGTATATATGTGCAGTGGCCAGGTGTGAGCTTCCTCCTTCTGAGTGGACGTTCAGGAATGTCCCTCAGGAGGGGGATCGCATGCACGAGTGCCCACGCAGCGGCGCAATCCCGATGTGCTCGTGTCACCCGGACATGGCACATCTCCAATCAGCAGGAGGGCTCTGTGATTGGCCATCCTGATCACATGATGGTTGTGTCCAATCCCAATCAAAGAAGCAGTTCCAGGTCTCAGTTAAGGTGTTGGGGGGGGGGGATTTTTTCCTAAAACACCCCCCACCTGGACAGAAGCTCTCCTCCTCTCTCTGGATAGAGGGGGAAGCCAGAAACGATCGGCAGATGCTGCTCCATCTTCCATCGCCTTCACGGCAGTTTGTCACAGCCTCCTCACTCCCCCCCCCCCCCCCACACACACACACACACACACACACGCCGATCCTGTGGACGGGCGCAGTATACGGAGGGGGCGCGGCTTAGCTCTGCGTTGACGTGCTTTTAAAAGGCTCCATTTTGCTATCTGCAACTGTCGGAGGGGGTACGAGCAAAATGGGGCATGTAAGTGGTGACACAGGCATTCTCTTGGCACATTTACTACAGCACCAGGCTGAGCACTAATAGCAGCGGCAGTTGCTGGACTATTTGCTCAAGCAGTGGGTGCAATTTCTTCTGGTGGTGCCTCTGCATTTGTGCATCGAGCTATGGTCAGAAGGGGAGGTACAAACACCCCAAAAAAGGGCTCAATTAATTAATTTCTAAAAAGCCTAAACTCATCTCTACAATGGCATCCTCCCCTGAGAGATCTAAGGTGGCTGGTCGGAGTGAGCCATCAGGCCCGTCAAGTGTTGCAACTGTTTCCAACACTGCAGCCCCTGTCTATATTACTGAAGAGTTTTTTTTCTGCAGCCGTGATAGGTTTGGAAGATAGGTTAGGGGCTTTAATCGCATCCCAATGTGGGACAAAATGCGACAGGTCCCCTTCCATTACCCAGGACCCTCAAACTGAGGATCTCTGAGTGGGGGGAAGATGAATTTCCTTCAGGGGACCATGAAGAGGCTGATGACTCCTGTTCTTAGGGGGCAAATGCGGAAGGATCAGTGTTATAATTTGATAGATTGTTGGTGCAATCTCTTACTAAGATGGCCGCTCCATATTTTTGCTACCCTTAACTGAGTCTGTTGATAAGCCCACCTCCTCAAGCCGTGCATGCCTTTCCTTTCCATTCATTGCTGGAAAAGCTTATGTATTCTGAGTGGGATCACCCAAATAAGCATTTTTTCTCTTATATTCAGCGACCGACACAGCTCCTCTCTGTAACTAAATAGGTTTATTAGCCTGCCATTAGGAGAACTAGGCAAAAATTGTAACACAATACACAGAACTTTAGTCCCGCCCTGGGGGGCGGACCCTGTGCTAACAACCATCCCTGCTGCCCAGGCAGAACTCAGTTTTTTATTTTACCTAGTGAAGGAGAACGACCTAGGAACCCTGCGGGCCCTTTGGTCCATTTTTTTGATGCAGGTTTTAATGTTTTTGCGCAAGATAGAAGATCCCAGGATCTTTCATCAACTGCCGGCTGGGTGACAGGCTGTTTAAGTTATCCTTGTAGTCTCCCCAGTCCGGCTATCGAGCATGTGCAGGCCACGACATACCTCAGCTCCAGAGGTGGTCGGTGAGCTTCAATGCTCCGGGGTATACATATGACCGGGCTACTGATGTCTGGATCACAGTATACCGGGCCAACAGCTACCCTGTAACTGCGCAGGAGTAGGTCTGTGATGGAATGTCACCCAGCTCTTCAGGACTGGTAAGTACGGCTCTCCCTGCTTCGGTAGGGTGAGCAGCTGGGCATTCCCTGGGAGGTCAATTTGGGGGCCACCTCACCTCCTTCTCTTCTCTCCCGCGTCCCTATCTCCCCTCCTTCCCCCCTCTGGGGGGGGGGGCTGCATGTGCTGCGGGCGGTGTGTGTGTGTGGGGTTTGCTGGGTCTCTCACCTGTAGGAGGCTCTGTGTGGCTACCGTTGGTCCTGGTCCCAGTCTGGGGGGTCCCAAAAGGTGTCTGTGGAGGTGTTCTTGCTGAATGCAGGCAGCACTGTTCTGTGATTTTTTTTTTTTTTTTCCTGTCACCTCATGGCGCTGTCCGGCGGCCATTTTGACTGTGGCCAAAGCAGTTTCCCCTTGTGAGCCTCAGCAGCCATTTTCTATAGGATTTTCCTATTAGTTGCATTGACGGCCATTTTTTTTAAGCCCGAGCGCTCTTTTCACCGCAGTTCTCTGGTGACACATGCTGTTTCCTGTGTCCACTGTGTATACAGAATGCTAGATGACAATTCCCTGAACACTGGTGCAAGCTCTGCAGATCGTTTCACCACTATTTTCTACAGCTGCTGCCGGCATAGTTTCCTCACTCTGCACTTGGGTAACCTGAGGACTACAGGCATGGCTAGTGACCATCACAGAACGCTCCAGGGTGGTGAGTCTGGCGCTAGGAACCCCCCCCCCGGCGGCGGCAGCAGCAGGAGGGTGGGACCTTCACTGTCCCAAGTCCCCTTGAAGGTGGCACACAGGGTAGGGTCAGCATGGCTTCAGAAACTGGTGTTTCTTCCCCCGAAATCCAGGCTATTCCAATGGGTCACCTGCGGATAGCGCTGTGCCCATGGACACCCTGAGAGCGGTCCTTAACTCCTTTGTTGCTAAAATAGAGGCGGTGCGTGGAAGGAAAGGTGCGTGTAAAAGGCCCCTACCCCCCCCCCCCCCCCCTCTGGGAAGAGCTCTGATGCAGACTCGGGCCCTGCTGCGGCTGGTGACCCCTGCTCTGACCTATCAGACGAGGCTGACCAGGACCATTCGAACAGTGAGGATGATTCCCCGTCCGGGTCTGGGCGCGACAAAGCGCTTGTTGGAGCACTTATCACAGCTGTGCGTGATACCCTGAAGATCCAGGAGCCAGCGGGTCCCTCTGCTGATGTATCGGTCACTTTTGGGTCCCTTAAGCCAGCACATTCACCTAAGGTGTTCCCGTATTTGACTTATTTTGACAAGTTCATCTACAGGGAATGGGGTCGGCCGCAAAGGACCTTTTCGGTCCCCAAAAACATGGCGGTGCGTTACCCTTTTGAGGAAAGCCTTCTCAAGAAATGGACCCCCCCAGTATCTAGGTTAAATAAAGTAACCATGATCCCAGGTTGAGGGGACTCCTGCATTCAAGGATCCCACGGATAGGAAGGCCGAGGCGGTGGGTCGTTCATTGTTTATGGTTGTAGGGTCAGCCATGCGACCAGTACTGGCATCCGCACTGGTGTCGCAGACACTGACTGGGGAAAACTTTTGCACCGCAAATTGGGAGAGCAAAACGCCTCCCCTGTCTGCGTGGAACTAGCAGACCAACTAGTACAAGGCCTCAAGTACGTTTGTGACGCGGCCCTGGATACTCTTCCTCTGTTATCCAGGGCTTCAGTGTCAGCTGTGGTGCTGAGGTGCCTGATTTGGCTTAACTGCTGGTCTGCTGACCAAGCATCCAAAAAAGCCCTGACGGATCTTCCCTTCCTTGGCAACTGGCTCTTTGGAGCTTCGTTGGATAACATTATTAAAAATGCCACGGGTGGTAAGAGTACACTACTCCCACAGGCCAGGAAGGCTAAGGAGCCACGCCGCAGGCAAGGCCCCTCTTTTTCCGCTCACAAGCGGCTTTTTCGTCTGCCCGGTGCTTCCACAAAACAATCCCAGCCCGACAGGATGTCCACGGATGGTAAAAAGCGTCCCTGGAACCGCAAGCCTAACAAGCCTGTGAACAAAAGTGCTACTGCATGAAGGTTTGCCCCCACCCGTGTATCAGGTGGGGGGTCGCCTTCGGGAATTTGCAGCCCGGTGGACCTCCCGGTTATCCGACCAATGGGTCTGCGACCTGATTTCCACAGGCTACAAGATAGTTTCTCTCTTGGCCGCCAAACAAAATCTTCCCCTCCAGCATACTTGCTTCCCCGGTTCACCGGGCAGTAAGGGACTTGCTGAATCAGGGGGTGATTGTACCAGTTCCGGAATCGTAACGCTTCCAGGGGTTCTACTCAAATTTGTTTGTAGTTCCCAAGAAGGAAGGGGTACGTCCAATCTTGGACTTAAAAGCCCTCAATCACTTTGCAAAAGTGCAGAGGTTCAGAATGGAATCAGTTCGCTCAGTAGTCGCTGCGCTCCATCAAGGGGACTCCCTGGCGTCTTTGGACATCCAGGATGCGTACCTGGACATACCCATATGACTTCAGCATCAAAAATGTCTGCGTTTGGCAGTCGGGGAAGCCCATTTCCAGTTTGTGGCTCTTCCCTTTGGCCTGGCATCAGCCCCCCGAGTCTTTACCAAAGTACTGGCTCCAGTATTGGCGTTGCTGCGACAACGCGGGTTCGCGATCGTGCTCCTGAGAGCATCTTCCGCCTCAGAATTGGAGGAGGATGTGGCGATCACCATGCAGACTCTGCGAGAATTTGGGTGGCTGTTGAACCTAAAGAAGTCGGTGGTTGTGCCGACCCAGCATCTGGAGTACACATCCCGGGGGTGGAAAATTGGCAGGCGGACTATCTGAGTCGTCAGATGCTGGACCCAGGAGAATGGGCGTTGCATCCGGAGATATTCAGGCTGCTGTGCCTGAAATGGGGCACACTAGATGTGGATCTATTGGCCTCCCGCCTCAATCTGAAGGTGCCGAGATTCGTGTCCAGGACAACGGATCCGTGGGCAGACGTGCCAGATGCGCTGGTGGCTCCGTGGGATCAGTACCAGCTGTCTACGCCTTTCCTTCACTAAAACTGTTGCCACGTCTGCTTCGCAGAGTGGAAGCCAAGGGGATCCGAGTAATCCTGGTTGACCCAGATTGGCCTCAGCGGCCCTGGTACGCAGACCTGGTGCCTCTGGTGGCAGATGCTCCCTGGTGACTGCCTCTGCGAGAGGACCTCCTATCTCAAGATCCAATCTTTCACCCTGCTTTACCATCGCTGGCTTTAACGGCATGGCTATTGAGAGCCAGGTGCTGAGGAACCTGTGTCTGTCGGACTCGGTGATTCCCACTATGCTGAGGGCATGGAAATCTTCTTCACGGAAGATATACCATCGTACCTGGAAGGCCTACATCTCCACGTGTGAGGCGAAAGGGTGGCATCCGTGCTCCTTTTCTATATCCAGGATCCTGCTGTTTCTTCAGCAAGTAGTAGACCAGAAATTGGCGTTGAGCACCATTAAGGGGCAAATTTCAGCCCTGGCTGTCTTTTTTTCTGCGACCCCCTAGCATCTCACTCATTAGTGAGTACCTTTGTTCAGGGGGTACGACGTAGTCCCTCCAGTGCGTCCACCGTTATCCCCATGGGCTTTGAACCTGGTGTCGGCGCTTCAGAAGCCGCCTTTTTCAGAATATTGGGGAGATTCCCCTATTGACCCTTTCACAGAAGGTGGTCTTTCTAGTGGCCATCACATCGGCCAGGAGGGTTTCGTAATTAGCGGCCTTGTCATGCAAGTTGCCTTATCTGGTCATCCACAGGGATAAGGTGGTGTTGCGTCCGCTACCGTCCTTTCTACCAAAGGTGGTTTCGGCTTTTCATATCAATGAGGACATTGTATTACCATCGTTGTGTCCTAAGCCGAAGCACCCCAAAGAGGTGGCCCTTCACGCTCTCGATGTGGTTAGGGCTCTGAAGGTGTACTTGTCTGCCACGGCTTCCTTTTGGAAGTCAGACTCACTGTTTGTTTCGGTGGCTGGTCCAAAGAAGGGTATGGCGGTCTTGTCAGCCACCATTTCCAGGTGGATAGATTGTAGTACAAGCCTAAGCCTTGAAGGGGCAGGTGCCCCCCTTTCCAGTCACGGCCCACTCTACAACAGCAATCAGAACGTCTTGGGCCTTCCGACACCGTCTGTCACTCAGGTGTGTAAGGCGGCGACCTGTTCGTCTGTCCATACGTTTACTAAGTTCTACAAGGTAGACATCAGTGCATCGGCTGATGCCTGTTTTGCCCTCAAAGTTTTGCAGGCGGCCATGTAGTTGCAATTGAGATTTTTTCGGGGTTTTTCCATAAAAATGCAGTACTGTCTTTTTAATGCACTGTTGCATTACTTACGCAAAAAGGTTGCGGTGTTGAATCTCTCCTGTTGAGGATGCCTGGTTATGACGGTGTGTTGTCCGTACACTGCTGTTTGTTTTTTTTTGTTTTGTTTTGTTTTGTTTTTTGTGGGTTTAGTTTCACTAGTTCCCACTTGCCATGGTGGATGAAGTTTTAATGCTGTTTTTTTCCCACCCCTCGTTTGGTACCGCTTGGGGATGTCCCATTTAGTTAGAGAGGAGCTGTGTCGGTCAGTGAATATAAGAGAAAATAAGATTTTTGTACTCACCGTAAAATCCTTTTCTCTGTAATTCACCGACCGACACAGCACCCACTCCTCCTTTTCTCTACGTTGTACTGCTTGTTGACGTACTGGGTTCTGCCTGGGCAGCAGGGAGGGTTGTTAGCACAGGGTCCGCCCCCTGTGGCGGAACTAAATTTCTGTGTATTGTGTTACAATTTTTGCCTAGTTCTCCTAATGGCAGGCTAACAAACCCATTTAGTTACAGAGAGGAGCTGTGTCGGTCGGTGAATTACAGAGAAAATGATTTTACGGTGAGTACAAAAATCCTATTTTTTCCTCCTAAAAAGTTCTCAACACTTTATCCTATGGAGGAGAAATTCACTAAAAAGTGGGAGATACCAGCAATTGATGCTGCTATATCTTCTGTGAATAGACATAGCTCAAATGCTTAGGAATCCAACAGACAAAAAGTTGGAATTCCTTTTAAAAAAACAATTTTCAGGTTCAGTGACTCGGCTTGCACTGGCAGCAATTGGTGTATGTCAAGCCTTGAGAGACCAGTTTCAACAGGTGCTCAAGTTTATTCCTGATCAGCAGGCCCAGGATTTAGCCGAACTACCAGCGGCGCTATGTTTTGCAATAGACTCCATGAGAGATTCTATTGTTCAGGCCTCGCGCCTTGCGCTTGGGCTGGTGCATATGCATAGAATCTTAAGGTTAAAAAAATTGGTCAGCTGAGGCGCCATGCAAAAAGCTCCTGGCTCGGTGGCGAAATTATCAGGGTTGCAAAAGTCGCAAGTGTGACTGGGCCCTGTAGTTCTCCGCCACTGCAGGGGGCCCACCGACCACCCACCCGCCTGCTGCGTGAGGGGCCCACCTGACCAGTGTGTGTCGGACTGTCGGGTCCATGCCGTGGGAGGGGTGCTTTCGCCCACTGAGCCTGAGGGGAGAGGCAAAAGATAAGGCAGAGGCAGCACAGCGCTGAGAGACTGTTTGTGTCACTGAAATAAAGTCAGCAGACTAAATCGATGAAGGCGGAGGAGGAGCTCTCCCCCTCTGCGACTACATGGAGTACCTACGGTCTACCCACGTGAGGAAAGGCATTCCTGGAGGAGGCACGGTGAACTTGGTGAAGGATCAATTCTGAAGGGGAATCGACTGATTGGCGGTAAGTCACCATTTTGCACTACAATCGATCCGATTCCCAACCTCCACCTCTGTGGCTCTGCTCTGCCTCTTACTGATCCCATCCCCCCACCACCACAGCAGATCTTATCCCTATCTATCCCCCCATCACCACTACAACAGAGGTGATGATGGGAGGGAATAGGGATGAGATCAGTGGTGGGGGGGATGGGATCAGTAAGAGGCACTGCCACTGCTGCCACCACCCCCCTCCAGTACCACCGCCACCACCCCCCTCCAGTACCTCCGCCACCACTCCCCCTCAAGTACCACTGCAGCAACCTCCCTCGAGTACCACCACCCCCACCCCCCCCCCAAGTACCACCGTTATAACCCCCCTTAAATATTACCGCAGCCACCCCTTCAAGTACCACTGCAGCAACCTCCTTCGAGTACCCCCACTGCCACCCCCCCTCGAGTACCACCACCCCCCCTCAAGTAACACTGTTACAACCCCCCCTTGAATACCACCGCAGCCACCTTCCCTCAAATACCACCGCTACAGCCCCCCTCGAGTACCACCGCCACCACCCCCCCTCAAGTACCACTGTTACAACCCCCCCTTAAATACCCCCCGTAGCCACCCCCTCAAGTACCACCGCTAGAACCCCTCAAGTACCACCGCAGCCACCTCCCCTCAAGTACCACTGCAGCCACGTACCACCGAAGCCACCCCCTTCAGTTACCACCGAGGCCATCCCCCTCAAGTACCACCGCAGTGACCCCACCTCAAGTAACAGTGCTGCCACCCCCCCCCCTCAACTAGTCTCCAATCCTGGGACAGATAATCTGTCTATAAAAGTTCCCTGGACAGGGGGGGGGGGGGGCTGTGTATGACTGCACACAGCGGGGAACACACAGCTATTGAAATGAAAGCTGTTATGTTCCCCGGCGCTCTGATCAACCAGGCAGCAGCTCTCCTCTCTCTTCCCCTGCACAGGTAGGCTACATTAGTGACTCAAGCTGCACTGGTGACACAGGTTGCATTGGGGACACAGGCTGCACTGGTGACGTGGGCTGCACTGGGGGGGCCCTTCGTGATTTTTTGCACCGGCACCCTGAGGTTTCTAGTTAGGCTTTTGTCCTGGCTAGTTTTCCTTGTCACGTTGAACGGCTGTTTGGGGTTGATTCGGATAAATACAGTGCCTTGCGAAAGTATTCGGCCCCCTTGAACTTTTCAACCTTTTGCCACATTTCAGGCTTCAAACATAAAGATATAACATTTTAATTTTTTGTGAAGAATCACCAACAAGTGGGACACAATTGTGAAGTGGAACGAAATCTATTGGATATTTTAAACTTTTTTAGCAAATAAAAAACTGAAAAGTGGTGCGTGCAAAATTATTCGGCCCCTTTACTTTCAGTGCAGAAAACTCACTCCAGAAGTTCAGCGAGGATCTCTGAATGATCCAATGTTGTCCTAAATGACTGATGGTGATAAATAGAATCCACCTGTGTGTAATCAAGTCTCTGTATAAATGCACCTGTTTGTGATAGTCTCAGAGTCCTGTTGAAAGCGCAGAGAGCATCATGAAGACCAAAGAACACACCAGGCAGGTCCGTAATACTGTTGTGGAGAAGTTTAAAGCCGGATTTGGATAAAAAAAGATTTCCCAAGCTTTAAACATCCCAAGGAGCACTATGCAAGCGATCATTTTGAAATGGAAGGAGTATCAGACCACTGCAAATCTACCAAGACCTGGCCGTCCCTCTAAACTTTCAGCTCAGACAAGGAGAAGACTGATCAGAGATGCAGTCAAGAGGCCCATGATCACTCTGGATGAACTACAGCTGAGGTGGGAGAGTCTGTCCATAGGACAACGATCAGTCGTACACTGCACAAATCTGGCCTTTATGGAAGAGTGGCAAGAAGAAAGCCATTTCTCAAAGATATCCATAAAAAGTCTCGTCTAAAGTTTGCCACAAGCCACCTGGGAGACACACCAAACATGTGGAAGAAGGTGCTCTGGTCAGATGAAACCAAAATCGAACTTTTTGCCCACAATACAAAACGATATGTTTGGCGTAAAAGCAACACAGCTCATCACCCTCAACACACCATTCCCGTTGTCAAACATGGTGGTGGCAGCATCATGGTTTGGGCCTGCTTTTCTTCAGCAGGGACAGGGAAGATGGTTAAAATTGAGGGGAAGATGGATGCAGCCAAATATAGGACCATTCTGGATGAAAACCTATTGGAGTCTGCAAAAGACCTGAAACTGGGACGGAGATTTATCTTCCAACAAGACAATGATCCCAAACATACAGCAAAATCTACAAATAAACGTATCCAGGTGTTAGACTGGCCAAGTCAAAGTCCAGACGTGAATCCAATCGAGAATCTGTGGAAAGAGCTGAAAACTGCTGTTCACAAACGCTCTCCATCCAACCTCACTGAGCTCGAGCTGTTTTGCAAGGAAGAATGGGCAAGAATTTCAGTCTCTCGATGTGCAAAACTGATAGAGACATACCCCAAGCGACTTGCAGCTGTAATCGCAGCAAAAGGTGGCTCTACAAAGTATTAACACAAGGGGGCCGAATAATTTTGCACGCCCCACTTATCATTTTTTTTATTAGTTAAAAAAGTTTCAAAAATCCAATAGATTACGTTCCACTTCACAATTGTGTCCCACTTGTTGGTGATTCTTCACAAAAAATAAAAATGTTATATCTTTATGTTTGAAGCCTGAAATGTGGCAAAAGGTTGAAAAGTTCAAGGGGGCCGAATACTTTCGCAAGGCACTGTACATCCAAATAATTTCTGATGGAAAAAGTACTCTTTTGCCAGTTAGGAAGAGGAGTAAACATGTTTCATTTAACCACTTACAGACCGGACCATTTTGCTGGTCAAAAACCAGAGCACTTTTTGCAATTCGGCACTGCGTCGCTTTAACTGACAATTGCGCGGTCGTGCGACGTGGCTCCCAAACAAAATTGACGTCCTTTTTTTCCCACAAATAGAGCTTTCTTTTGGTGGTATTTGATCACCTCCTGCGGTTTTTATTTTTTGCGCTATAAACAAAAATAGAGCGACAATTTTGAAAAAAACGCATTATTTTTTACTTTGTTATAATAAATATCCCCCAAAAATATATATATATATATAAAAAAAAAATTCTCTCGGTTTAGGCCGATACATATTCTTCTACATATTTTTGGTAAAAAAAATCGCAATAAGCGATTATTGATTGGTTTGCGCAAAAGTTATAGCGTTTACAAAATAGGGGATAGTTTTATGGCATTTTTATTAATATTTTTTTTTTTCTAGTAATGGCGGCGATCAGCGATTTTTATTGTGACTGCGACATTATGGCGGACATATCGGACATTTTTGACACATTTTTGGGACCATTGTCATTTATACCGCAATCACTGCTATATAAATGCAGTGATTCCTGTGTAAATGACACTGGCAGTGAAGGGGTTAACCAGTGGGTGGCAGTGTAGGGGTTAAGTGTTCCTAGGGGTGTGTTACTAACTGTTGGGGGCTGGGCTTTAATTTAGTGAACACTGATCTCTACTCCAATCACATGGAGCAGAGATCAGCATTACTAGTTGCTAGGCAGAATGGAGAAATGCTGTTTACAACGGCATTTCTTCATTCAGCTGCTCCGTGAGACGATCGCGGGTATGTCCGCGGCGATCGAGTCCGTGGGTCCCGCGACCGGACTCACGGGGGTCCCGACCAGCGCGGGAGCGCCCCGCCGGCGGTGCGCTCCCGATGGCAGGGAGGCAAATTTTAAAGGGACGTACAGGTACGCCCATTTGCCTGCCCGTGCCATTCTGCCGACGTACATCGGCGTGCGCTGGTCGGCAACTGGTTAAACAAGCTCCTTCTCCAGTGCCAGGGACATCAGTCTCTAGGCAGTCACAACGGCCTCTGCCGTCAGGTTTAAGAGGTAAACACTACTTCTGCAGTTCTCAAGGGTCTGGCAGGAAGAGTTTCGAGACAAATGGGTGACTTCTTCAATAGCTCTAGGGTACAAGCTAGAGTTTCCAGAGTCTCCGTCTCCTCGTTTTCTCAGATCAAAGGTTCCCAAGGATCCAGAAAGAAAGCAGTCTCTCTTTCAAGCATTGGACCATCTTTTGTCTCCAAAAAGGGATCTCGGTGGTCTTCATGCAAGAGCAGGGATTGGGGTTTTATTCAAATCTTTTCTTTAGGTGCCAAAGCCAAATGGAGATGTCAGACCCATTCTGGATCTCAAAGATTTAAACCGGTTCCTGAATATCCGCTCTTTCCGCATGGAGTCAATCCGATCAGTAGTCTCCATCCTACAAGGAGGAGAACTTCTGGCATCAATTGACATCAAGGATGCATACCTCCATGTGCTGTTTTTCCCCGCTCCCCAGAAATAGCTACGCTTTGAGGTAGAAAATCTTCATTTTCAGTTTGTAGCTCTGCCTTTTGGTCTAGCTACTGCACCTGAAGTGTTTACAAATGTCCTGGCCCCTCTAGCCAGATTAAGGGCCTAAGGTATAACGATTATAGCGTACCTAGACGATCTACTCTTGATAGACCAGTCAGTAGCCTGCTTAGACCAAAGTATGATCACCACAGTTAACTACCTGGAATACCTAGGTTGGATTCACTGGTGGAGGACAGCACAGGAAATAGACTCGCATAATTTGTTGTAAATACACCTCTTCCTGCCTTCTCAGTATTTTGTATGATGAGCCCAGTTTCATCAGTCCACCAAAGTTCTTAGAAATTGAATGCAAACGTTTTTATTCATGTCTCAAGTTGCATATAATTTACATTCAGTGGCAGACACATACTTCAGACGACACTTAGAGTAAAACTTGCCCCCTTCAACACACATTGATATATTCCAGTATACACACCATCTTGCCAGGATGCCACCTTTTGATAGGGTACTGCATAGAGTTTAACCTTTTTCCCACAGTCACATTCACATTCTGCTACTTGACTTCTGAGCATGTTAGCCATGTACTTATTGCACATCCTTAATTCAGATTGTATTTTTTTGACTGAATGCAAGGATTTTCTGTGGCTGGAGGAGGGGCGATAGCGTCATCCATTCACCCCTCCAATTACAGAAAGCATTACCTCTGAATGAAGGAGGTTTACAATGAGCGACCTGCAGCGGTCCAATTAGAGAGGTGTCTGGTGGTGTAGCTATGACAGGAAGTGGGCGGCTTGGCAAGGGCAATATAGTAGACCAGTTCTTAGGGCCCATTAGGCTGGAAGCTTACTGAGCCGGGGCTGCTCAGCCCGTACCACCACACCCAGCACTGTCACCTTGCAGGGAAGTGGCTTTGGGGATGAAGCAAGTGGGTGCTAAGCCCGGGCAGTCCTGTGGACTTTTGGTCCTGTCAGGGTGGTCACACCCCACACACAGCAGCCAGTCACTTTCAGGGAGATAAAAATAATGGAGACACTCAATCAGGCCGTGGCCTAGAAGGATGCTCTATGCAGCACCCTAGTACAGGAATCAGGGATATGGACTCAGTGCGCCTGTACCACTGCCCCTTCAATCCAACCGTGTCCCCAGAGATTTAGGAGCAGAGATTGAAAGTCGGGAGCGCAGCAGGATATCGCCGCCCACCCTCCGCAGTGCTGTGGAGGATTTTTCCATTCTCAGGAACAAAATGGCGACAGGTCGCAGGAACGTGGAAGGCCGTGGCCGTCACTTCAGCCGCTACTCTGGTGGGACCCCCTCAGACTGCAGGGCCGCAGGGAAGGAGTAGCTAGCACGGCAACAGAAGGAAGAAGGTGCGAGGGGTCTGCTGTGCCCATTGCTGTCCGGATGATGGCGGGTCGTGGACCGAGCCGTGGACTAGTCCGCAGACAGCGATGGACCAGCCAGCCAGGGAGGATGCTTGGAATGGTGCAGGAGATGGTGAGCAGTGTGGTAGGCTCACCAAGCTTACAGGCAGTCGGATGGTGCAGGATTTCTGTTAGGATGGCCTGGAGCTCCTCTCTCACACATCCGCCTCTGCTCACATCTGGTCATCGATTTTTAAATGCAGTTCTTGCTTTTCTTGTAACGCTGATGTCAGATCAGGGAGTAAACGATCCAAACTAATTTTTAGATGACGGTTTATTAGGAGCACTGCTGGGCTACAACCAGTGCTTGAGCATGGTGTCACATGTTGTTGCAGAAGGAAATTTGCAAGTCTGATTCCAATCTCCTTGAACAATTCTCTTCAATGAGTCTTTGGTGATCTGAACCATATGATGATGGGTGAAATAGTGCAATCATAACATGTTGAATAAGTTTGCTTGCCATAAAGGTTTTGAATTCTGAGGAGGTAAATTTGCATTCCATTATCAGACACGATTGTATCTGGCAACCCATGTGTAGCAAACGGCCTCCTTTAAAACTCTTATGACAGTAGCTGAGGTGGGGGATGTAACTAATACAACTTCCAGCCATTTTGAGAAGGAATCAACAACTAAAAAAAAAATCTGTCCTTTAAACAGGCCCCGCAAAATCTATATGCAACCATGACCAAGGTGACCTTGTTACTTCCCACTTCCCAGGGATCCACTGAGGCTTTAGGTGGAGCATGACAGTTCTGTACCCACTTCTCAATTTTATCCATTTTAAGCCAGCAAAAATAACTTCTGGCTAACGCTTTCATGTGGACTATTCCAGAATGTCCTTTGTGGAGAGCATGCAGTACTTGAGCCTGTCCTGCCTTTGGAATTATCACTGTTTCCCCATAGTAGGCAGCCTTTATAGGCAGACAGTTCATGTTGGCGCACTAAAAATTGTTTGAACTTCTCTTCAACTTTTGTTTTGGACCATCTCCTCCACACCCAGTTTAGCACACTGGACAGCACGGGATCTTTAGCAGTCATACCAGCAATGTGTCTAGCATGTAATGGAGGGTTTGGAATGGATTCCAACATGAGAACCTCAGACACAGGAGGGACAAGGAAATCAGGAGAAAACAAAGGCAACTGGCTCAACCTATCAGCATGAGTGATATTCTTGCCAGGATGATATATTCGACATCGCAGTCATAGGCATTCAGCATGAGTGACCATCTGAGCATTTGTGGGGAAAGAATTTGAGGAGTAGGAGTACTTCTGGTAAACAGTCCTAATGAAGAGTTTCCACTTTATACACCTACTCATTTGTATAAACACCTGTAGAGGTTTCATCATTCGTAACAAGCGGCGCATTAATGGAGTGTGCTGCCATTGGTATTGTATTTGTAGATTGATCTTTAGTCTGACAGACTGTATGTGACCTCTGTTTGCACGTGTGACAAACTGCATTTCTAAAACGACATGTATTAATTACGCCTGGAAAGTCCTTTGAGTTAACATTTGCCTTTGCCGCTTAATTTATATCCTGTGAATTATCTTTGCTGGAGGAAGAATTAATTTCTTTTGAATGAAGGTATACAGCCTCATATGCAAGCACTTCCTCTTGTGCAGTAATAAAAGTTAAGTTCTATTGGGCTAGAGGTCTTCTCTGCAGTGCTTCATCTTGTGCTCCACACACTAGCCTGTCCCTTAGCAAGGATTCTAAACTAGCACCTACATTGTAATTTTCTGATGTTCCGCAATATAGGCTGCAATGCTGGTTTGGTCCGTTGAAATGGAAACGACTCAATGTTTCAGATGCAATGGGTGAAAAATTTTTTTTTAACAGGGCCAGTATTTCGTCATATGGGCAGTCTTTTGGTTTAGCAGGAGATATCAGTGAGCGGACAATATTAAGTCTTAGCCCCTGTACACACGGTCAGACATTCTGCCAACCAAATCCGTTGGATTTTGTCCGACGGATTGTGTCCGAAACTGTTGCATACACACGGTCGGACCAAGTTGTCGGAAAATCCGATTGTTCAGAACGTGATGACATTATTTAGTTACGACGGGACTACGTTCAGGCTAGTAGCCAATAGCTTTGGTGTAGGAATTTGATCTGAGCATGCGTGGCACTTTGTCCGATCGGAATTCTCTACACATGATCGGAGTATGTCCGATCGGACCAGTTTGTCGGAAAATATTTCCAACAAGTTGGAAAACTGGGTCCGACGGATGCATACCACACACAGTCTGATTATCCGACAACATGGTCCGATAGGACACATTCCGACGGATTCTCCGACCGTGTGTACAAGGGCTTAGATCCAATAACACTTAGTAACACTGCTCTTTTCTGCACAGCATTGGCCACCTTATTAGCTTCTAGGAAAAAACTCTAGCCTGTCAGTAGGGATTAGCCGAACACCCCCCTGTTCGGTTCGCACCAGAACCTGCGAACAGACCTAAACTTCGTGTGAACTTTAGAACCCTATTAAAGTCTATGGGACTCAAACGTTCACAATCTAAAGTGCTCATTTTAAAGGGTAATATGCAAGTTACTGTCCTAAAAAGTGTTTGGGGACCTGGGTCCTGCCCCAGGGGACATGGATCAATGCAAAAAAACGTTTTAAAAACGGGCGTTTTTTCAGGAGCAGTGATTTTAATAATGATTAAAGTGAAACAATAAAAGTGTAATATTCCTTTAAATTTCGTAGCTGGGGGGTATCTATAGTATGCCTGTGAAGGGGCGCATGTTTCTGGGGCTTAGAACTGTCCCTGCACAAAGTGTCATTTGTGCAGGAAAAAGTCTTTTAAAATCACTTGCGGCTAAATTGTCGGCTCCCCGTAATACAGAGAACATTCAATGAGTGTTCTCTGTATTAGCCGACAATTCATTCATTCATTGATAAAAAAAAAAAAAGCATGGGGGTTCCCCTAAATTCAATTACCAGGCCCTTCAGGTCTGACATGGATATTAAGGGGAACCCCGTGTCAAATTAAAAAAAAATTGACGTGGGGGTCCCCCTAAATATCCATACCAGACCCTTCAGGTCTGATATGGATATTAAGGGGAACCCCGCATCAAATTAAAAAAAAATTGATGTGGGGGTCCCCCTAAAAATCCATACCAGACCCTTTATCCGAGCATGCAACCTGGCAGGCCGCAGAAAAAGAGGGGGGGACGAGAGAGCGGCCCCCCTCCCTCCTGAACCGTACCAGGCCACATACCCTCAACATTGGGAGGATGCTTTGGGGGTCTGTGACACCTCAAAGCACCTTGTCCCCATGTTGATGAGGACAAGGGCCTCATCCTCACAACCCTGGCCGGTGGTTGTGAGGGTCTGCGGGCGGGGGGCTTATCAGAATCTGGAAGCCCCCTTTAACAAGGGGACCCCCAGATCCCGGCCCCCCCCTGTTTGAAATGGTAAGGGGGTACAAAAGTACCCCTACCATTTCACAAAGAAAGTGTAAAAATGGTTAAATAAGACAAACACACTTTTGAAAAATTCCTTTATTAAAAATAAAAAAAATAAAAAAAAGATTCCAGCGGTGCTAATCCACTCTTGCTATCCATTGACGGATCTCCGGGGTCCAGCGATGGATGATCATATCCAGCGACGGGGATCTCTCAGTCCAGCGCTGTCCATACATCCGTCTTCTGTCTCCAGTGCGGAGACACTGCGGAGATCCCAGCGCTGACGTTTCTTATATTAGGAGGGCGGGGCCACCCGTCACCTGACCCCGCCCCTCTGACGCTGGAGAGGGAAGCCAGGGGTTCCCCAGTGACGTGTGGGTAACCCCGCCCCCTCTGATGTAACGCAGGTTTCCGTTACATCAGAGGGGGCGGGGTCACCCATACATCACTGGGGAACCCCTGGCTCCCTTCACCAGCGTCAGAGGGGGCAGGGTCAGGTGACAAACGTCAGCGCTGGGATCTCCGCAGTGTCTCCGCACTGGAGACAGAAGACGGATGTATCGACAGCACTGGACTGAGAGATCCCCCGTTGCTGGATATGATCATCCATCGCTGGACCCCGGAGATCCGTCGCTGGATAGCAAGAGTGGATTAGCACCGCTGGAATCTTTTTTTTTTAATTTTTTTTATTTTTAATAAAGGAATTTTTCAAAAGTGTGTTTGTCTTATTTAACCATTTTTACACTTTCTTTGTGAAATGGTAGGGGTACTTTTGTACCCCCTTACCATTTCAAACAGGGGGGGGCGGGATCTGGGGGTCCCCTTGTTAAAGGGGGCTTCCAGATTCTGATAAGCCCCCCGCCCGCAGACCCTCACAACCACCGGCCAGGGTTGTGAGGATGAGGCCCTTGTCCTCATCAACATGGGGACAAGGTGCTTTGAGGGGTCACAGACCCCCAAAGCATCCTCCCAATGTTGAGGGTATGTGGCCTGGTATGGTTCAGGAGGGAGGGGGGGCCGCTCTCTCGTCCCCCCCTCTTTTCCTGTGGTCTGCCAGGTTGGGTGCTCAGATAAAGGGTCTGGTATGGATTTTTAGGGGGACCCCCACGTCAATTTTTTTAAAAAATTTGATGCGGGGTTCCCCTTAATATCCATATCAGACCTGAAGGGTCTGGTATGGATATTTAGGGGGACCCCCACGTCAATTTTTTTTTTAATTTGACACGGGGTTCCCCTTAATATCCATGTAAGACCTGAAGGGCCTGGTAATTGAATTTAGGGGAACCCTCACGCTTTTTTTTTTTTTTTTTTTTTTTTTATCAGTGAATGAATGAATTGTTGGCTAATACAGAGAACACTCATTGAGTGTTCTCTGTATTACGGGGAGCCGACAATTTAGCCGCAAGTGATTTTAAAAGACTTTTTTTTTCCTGCACAAATGACACTTTGTGCAGGGACAGTTCTAAGCACCAGAAACATGCGCCCCTTCACAGGCATACTATAGATACCCCCCAGCTACGAAATTTAAAGGAATATTACATTTTTATTGTTTCACTTTAATCATTATTAAAATCACTGCTCCTGAAAAAACATCCGTTTTTAAAACGTTTTTTTGCATTGATCCATGTCCCCTGGGGCAGGACCCGGGTCCCCAAACACTTTTTAGGACAGTAACTTGCATATTACCCTTTAAAATTAGCACTTTAGATTTCTCCCATAGACTTGTATAGGGTGTTCCGGCTTTTCGAATTTGCTGCGAACAGCCCAAATTGTTCACTGTTCCCTGAACAGGCGAACAGGCAATGTTCGAGTAGAACATGAGTTCGACTCGAACTCGAAGCTCATCCCTACCTGTTAGTATATGAGTTCCATGAGGATGGATTAGCCACATCAAATTCCTCCATGTGTCCCAGAGAAGCCATGCTGGAGATATTTATAGATGTGTTTCTAAAACACAAGTTCTTATTCTTCATTCAGGCTAATTACCTGTGTTTCTGCTGTGTCCATTCAATGAAATCCCATCCTCATCACCAGTTTTGTGTATTTAAAATGAATTTGAGCCATAGACATGGACAGACATTCACAGGACTTCTTTACTTAATCCAACACAGGCATACAGAAACCATAGATGCTAAAAATACATAGCTATACCAGAACATATTTACAATGCTCCCCCTACTGGATGGAGAGCAGTATAACACACCAATGCATAACTCTTCTTTTAAAGATTCTCCAAATTTTTAAAATGTTCCAAGCTCTTAAGATTCATGCACACTGTATTTCCATACCAGCTGCAGCAAGTATCCAGTGTATTCCTGCAGCTGGATTATAAAATAGATTCTAATCGGGCCAGTGCGAGAATAAGGCTACTTAGGCAAACGCCTTAGGGTGCCAAGATGGGGGGGGGGGGGGGTGGAAAAATCCAAATCCGCAGCCCAGGGCTGCTGATAAAGGGGGAAGCATTGGTCCTCTTGTACCGCAGCAGGTCCAGTGGCTCTAGGCAGAAGGGAATCAGATGTAGGCAAGAGAGGGGGTGATTGGTGTAGCGGGGGCAATTACAGGAACCAATCCTCTGTTTGTCTCCACTTGCAGCAGCTGAAAGGCAGCTGTCATAATGATCAGTCACTGTGCAGGCGGCCCCTGTGCTGTTTCCTTCTCTTGAATGGAGAAAAAAGATACATCTTATAATTTTCTCCTTGCTAGAGGGGAAAATTGTAAACTAGAAAAAAGTGTGTATAAATAGAAGTAAAAAAATAAAGATAAAATAGCTAGATCAGGATTTGATCTAGGACAGTGTCAGAGTTAAGATTAGGGGAAATGTTAATAAAATAGAATGGACCCAGCACCATTTTACTGTAAATTTTCTTTAAAGACCACCATACTCTGTTTTGAAAGTGACCCACATACCTATAATAAACAATAAGACCGTGTACACTTTTGCCTTACTAGTGAATGCTTCTGTGTAATTGAGCTTTAATAACAAGCACTGTGCATGTTTCATCATAATTTTTGTCGCATGCATGTTTTCAGTGCTGAAAACTTACAAAAAAAAATATATATATATATACAATTTTGAATTCAGTCAATTGACGAAAACGATGACGAAAATCAATTCCCTAATTTTGATTAACGAATGAAAGAGGAACGAAAATGTGAGGGAGCGATGTTTACCCACCTGAACTTCTGCTTTCCTCCGAGCTCCACATGTCTGTTAAAGCCCCAATCCCCTGACTCTATCGGTAAGCTGCATTGACTGAGAGGTTCCCATCAATCCTTTCCCGTTCCTATGCAGTGCCACATATTACACTCATTCACACTATCTCTTTGGTGCCCACTGCTGGCCTTTTCTAAATCAGCAACACAATTCTATCCCCAGCCTATAATAGCACATTAAAGTTTAAACTTTTATTATACTACCACATAAGAATAAGTAGGGGGCATCTACTAAGCTGCTGAAAGAAAGGCTTTTTCTTTTCTTTCTTTTTTTTAAAATTTTTTTTTATTAATATTTACCCACTTCCCCCGCGGCCTATAGCAGATTGACGGCCGGGTGATTGTTCTGTTATCCTCATTGGGCATCATATGACGTCTTGCAGGAAAACATGCTGGCGCACGTTTGCAGGGGTGCGCAGCACAGAGATCGGAGGGGCTGTGGGTCAGTCTGACACACTGCATCTCCGATCGTAGTAAGGAGCCCCTGACAGAGGCTTCTTACCATGTGATCAGCTGTGACCAATCACAGCTGATCATCGCATGAACCAGGAAGTGCCGGTAAATGGCATTCCTTGGTTCGCGCTGACAGGGAGAGTTGATCGGAGGCTCAGCCAGTGGCAATCAGAGCACAGCAGTATCACCTGTCAGTACCTCATCATCAGTGCTGCCTGCCATTGCCCATCAGTGCTGCATATCAGTGCCCATCAAATCTAAATATCAGTGCCACTTCGTCACTTCCCATCAGTGAAGGAGAAAACTAAATTTTATGACAAACTAAGAAAAAATATAAATTTTTTCCCAAAATTTTGTCATTTTTTAGTTTGTTTAGAAAATAATAAAAACACCAGAGGTGATCAAATACCACCAACAGAAAGCTCTATTTGTGGGATGAAAATGATAAAAATGTAGTTTGAGTACAGTGTTGCATGACACTGCAATTGTCATTCAAAGTGCGACAGCGCTGAAAATTGTCCTAGGCAGGAAGGGACGAAAGTGCCTGGTATTGAAGTGGTTAATGTTGATAATATATTCAAGTAATATGTGCAATGGCATTACAGCCAATAGTTTACTTTTTTTTTTTTTTTTTTTGTTATTTTAAAGTTGTGCTTCTGTTGTGACATCAAAATTAAGACTGGCTCTGTGGAATAAAATGGTAGGCATCACAAAAATAAATGGAATAATCAGGTAGGCTGAAACCAAACATACATTTTCTAGGTCTGAACTTTTTGAAAAGGAGAGTTTTTAGCATATTATGTTAAACAAATGTTCATTAAGCCACTTTCCAGGATCTCGCAACTGATCTGATATTTCCTTTTTCTTGTTTAGCTTTCTTAGATATATTTGTCACACTTTCTGGTAGTAATGCTATTCTGCAAAACACTGCTGTCTCTTTCTGTATCTTAGGCTGGGACCAATGGTTACATGGCACCTGAAATTCTGAAAGAGGAGAATTACAGTTATCCTGTGGATTGGTTTGCAATGGGCTGCAGTGTGTATGAAATGATTGCAGCCCAAACACCTTTCAGAGATCCAAAGGAGAAGCCAAACAAGGACGAGGTGAAACGGAAGACACTGGAGGACCCGGTTACATTTAACCATCCAAACTTCACTCCAGAGACTAAGGATATATGTAAACTCTTTTTAGCAAAGAAACCAGAGGAGCGATTGGGAAGCAGGTGAGGAAAGCCCAATGTGCCTTGTGTCTACAAAAAAAAAATCGCATAACATTTCTTCTTTTGCAAATGATTTGTGTCCAGTAAAAGTGCTTATTTGTTATATTCTTTTTGGATGGCCATATGTGCTTATGTACAAATATGCACATACACAAATATATACATCATCAGTACACCAAAGTAGGGATGGGCCAAACACCCCCTGGTTCGGTTCGCACCAGAACATCACCAGAACAGGCAAAAAGTTCTTCCAAACATGCCAAATCTATTAACTACTTCAATACCGCGCACTTACACCCCCTTCCTGCTCGGGCCATTTTTCTGCTTTCAGCGCTGTCACACGTTGAATGACAATTGCGCGGTCATGCTACACTGTAACCATGTGAAATTTTTATAATTTTCTACACAAATCAAGCTTTTTTTTGGTGGTATTTAATCACTTCTGGGTTTTTATCTTTTCCTAAATTTTTTTTTAAAAAAGACTGAAAATTTAGAAAAAATAGTTTTTTTCTGTCAGTAAATTTTGCAAATAAGAAATTTTTCTCCTTCACTGATGAGGCGGCACTGATTAGGTGGCACAAATATGCTGCACTGATAGGTGGCACTGTAGAGCACCAATAGGTGGCACTGATGGGCACAGATAGGCGGCACTGGTAGGCAAAGATAGGCGGCACTGATGAGTGTTGATGGGCAGCAGTGATAGCCAGCACTGACTGGCATCACTAATAGGTACTGATTGCTGGCACTTGTGGTCACTGTTTGCTGGTACTGGTAGGTACTCACTGCTGGCACTGGTGGGCACACTGGTGGACACTCACTTCTGGCACTGTGGGCGCTTTATTGTAATCAGGACCCTGATTATCAGTGCCCTGATTACATGCCTAGATGTCCTTTGTGAGGTGATGGCACGATCACCGGCATCTCCGTGTTTACATTTGGCCGGCTGTGATTGGACACAGCCGATCACATGATTAAAGAGCTGTGGCTCTTTACAGAGATCTGGGGTGCACGAGAGCGGCCGCTCTGGGCGCCGTCACATGACGTCCACCCAGAACGAGATCCGCACCGCCCTGCCATCATTTGACGGTGGGTGGGCGGGCGGCAAGCGGTTAAAGTCTATGGGACACAAAAATGAAAAGTCCTCATTTTAAAGGTTTATATGCAAGTTATTGCCAAAAATGTGTATGGGGACCTGGGTACTGCCCTGGGGGACGTGTATCAATGCAAAAAAAGTTTTTAAAACAATAGTTTTTAAAGGAGCAGTGATTGTAATGATGCTTAAATCAGAGGTCCGCCCAAAAAAAAAAAAAAATGAAAAGCCAGCAGCTAAACATTGCAGCTGCTGACTTTTAATAATAGGACACTTACCTGTCCTGGAGTCCAGCGATGTCGGAACCGCAGCTGATGTTTCCACAAGCTGTTGGGTGCTGCCATCCCAATTGCGGGTAAGGGAACCCGGCGGTTACCTTTTTGGTCTGGCTCATGATAGCCTTTTACCCCCTGCTGCCACTGTTCTGGCTGTGGGGGGATCGGGTGGTATTGCTCCTTCTCGTTAATTTCAGTTTGCCATGTTGGCCTACAAGACATGATATGTATAGGTTTATATGCTGCACATTCATGCTACTCTTGTAGGGTGCTATATTATTTGTTCTTTTTGTGTTGATGAAAAATAAGCAAACACCGTTCAAAAAAAAAGGAAACCCGGCAGTGTAGTCTTATGGCTTCATGCCGGGAACCCTACTGCGCATGCGTGAGGCCATCTCGGAGGGGGAGAGGAGACAAATGAGCAGAAGTTCCATTTTGGGTGGAACTCTGCTTTAAAGTGAAACAATAAAAATGAAATATTCCTTTAAATATCGTGCCTGGGAGGTCCCCTTAGTCTCCCTGTAAAGTGGCTCATCTGCACAATGTTTAGAACATGCTGCAGCAATAATGACATTTCTAAAGGCAAAAATGTAATTTAAACTTGCTGGCGGCTGTAATGTATTGCCGACTCCCGGCAATACAGATTAAAAAACTGTGGAGTCGTCCCCCCCCGTCCATTCCAGGCCCTTATCTGAGCATGCAACCTGGAAGGTCAGGAAAAGGGGGGGGCGCAAGTGAGCACCCCCTTCCTGAACCATACCAGGCCACATGCCCTCAACATTAGGGGGGTGGGTGTTTTGGGACGCTCTCTTGTTCCCCCCCCCCCTTTCCTGGCCTGCCAGGCTGCATCCTCGGATAAGGGTATAGTATGGATTTTATACCAGACCCAAAAAAGTGGTTAAGGGGAACCCTATGACAGAATTAAGAAAAAAAATGGCCTGGGGTCCCTCCAAACTCCATACCAATCCTTTAGGGCCTGGTACTCATTTTTGGGGAGATCCCACGCTGATTTATAAATTTTTTTGATTTTGGCATGATGTTCCCCTTAAAACCTATACCAGATCCAGACCCAAAGGGACTGTTATGGAGTTTGGGGGGACCCCACACAATTTTATTTAATTCTGTCCTAGGATTCCCCTTAACCACTTCGATACAGGGTACTTTCACCCCCTTCCTGCCCAGACCAATTTTCAGCTGTCAGTGCTCTCACACTTTGAATGACAATTACTCAGCCATGCAACACTGTACATAAACAAAATGTTTAAAAATTTTTTTCACACAAATAGAACTTTCTTTTGTTGGTAGTTAATCGCCACTTGGTTTTTTCTTTTTTGCGATTATAAAAAAAAAAAGAGCATAAGTTTAGAAAATAAGACCCTTTTTTTTAGTTTATACTATAACATTTTGCAAATAACACATTTTTTTTTAACTTCAAAATGCGGCTTTATTGAGCATAAGAGACAAGTTAATGACAGCATCGCCTGGCGCAACAGGCGCCACAAACACAAAAAAGTGCATTTCACATACAAGGGTTGGAAGCATACAGGCAGTTGCAAGAGTAATTCATGAGACACAAGGCAGCGAGATAATTGTACAATAAAGGTTGGCATGAAGGAGAGAGATATAGACCCTACGGGAAATCCGCTGACGCAGCAAGGGAGGAGCTCCTAGTCCTCGACGCTACAAGTGGATGGGTCTTCTAACCACCCATCCCAAATTTTATTAAATTTATAGGGGCAACCTCTATGAGAGTATAGCATTTTCTTATGGGGGAGAGTAACATTGATCGCTCTTATCCATTGTTGTAGAGTAGGGGGGTTACCCCTCAACCATGTTCTGGCTATCTGCATTCTGGCCTGAAATAAGGTTTCTTGTAGAAAGATGTTAAGGTATTTATCACTATCAGATAGAGAGAGGAGCCCCAGAAGGCATTGTCTAGGGCATAACGACAGCGGGGAGCCCATGCGATCATGGAGGAACTGGACAACTTGTGCCCAGTATCCCTGTATGATCGGGCATGCCCAAATTAGATGGTAGAAGGAGGCGTCCAAGGAAGTACAGCGGGGGCAGCGGGGATCATAATCAGGCCTGTACTTGGCTATACGATGGGGCGTGAGGTAGGACCTGTGTAGGACATATAGGTGGGTGAGGCGGTCCGAGAGCCTAGGCGACACCATTTTATGGTTCGCCAAAGCCTCGTCCCAATCCTCAGCCGACACTGCTCCAAGATCACCCTCCCACCGAGAACGGACCTGAGAGGCGACAGTCAAGGCAGTGGGAGTCAGCAGGTAAGTATACAGCCGTGAGATCAACTGTGCGTGTTCCAGACCCAATACTGTATCAACCAAAACCGGAGTTCCAAGTCTCGGGAAGTGATTGGCGAACTGGGTGTGGAGCGCGTGTCGGAGTTGGAGATAGCGGAATAACATATAATTGGGGAGATCAAATTCGTCTTTAAGGGCCTGGAACAATTTAACCATCCCATTGGACACCACCTGAGAGAGATAAATGACCCCCCTACTTGCCCACAGCCCAGAATCCGGGATGAGGGCAAGTTCTGGCATATCAGGATTATCCCATAGGGGAGTGTGAGAGTGGGGGGAGGGGGCCTGACTCAGCTGTGTGGCGAGGTGCCAGACCTTGCGGTGGTGCAAAAGCATAGAGTGCCCGTGTCCCGAAGTGAGGGGAAGAGGGGGGCCGCAAAATAAGAGTTGAAAAGGGTGGGTCAGCGGGCCAGGGACCTGTGAACATACCAGGGCGGTGTATCGGGACCTGTCAGTGTGATGAAAGTGAAAAAAGTGGGAGAGCTGTGATGCAAGGTAATAAAGGAACAGGTCCGGAAGGGCAGTCCCGCCAGAGTCTGGGGGGCATTTCAAAACCCGCCATGGCAGTTTGTGTCGGGACGAGCCCCAGACGAACGTGTTAAGGATCGATTCTAGAGATTTAAATATACGAGGGGGGATGCGTAGTGGTGCCTGCCAGAAAACGTATAAAAGCTTGGGGAGGAGTATCATCTTAACTAAATTTATTCGGCCCATCACCCCCAGGGGGAGACGGGACCACACCTGCGTTTTGGATTTTAGGGTATCAAATAGGGGCTCAACATTAAGGACGAGGAAATCTGAGAGGGACCTGGAGACGTGCACTCCAAGATATTTGATGGTGCTTGCCCTAGCAAGCGGGGAAGCCGCCTGCTCGGCGGTGGGAGGCCCCAGGTCAAGTGGCAAAATTTGGGATTTGGTCCAATTGATCTGGAGCCCAGAAAAGGCTCCAAAGGCCGTGATGGTTCGCAGTGCAGCCTGCAATGAGGGGCCAGCGTCCGCTAAATAAAGGAGCATATCGTCCGTGTACAGACTGACCACCTCATGCAGACCGCCACAGCGAAGACCACGGATGTCAGGGTGAGTCCTGAGGGCGGTGGCCAGGGGCTCCACCGCCAGAGCATATAGGAGCGGCGAGATGGGGCAGCCCTGGCGAGTCCCCCTGGAGAGCGAGAAGGGAGGGGAGATCCTGCCGTTTACCAGAATACGTGCCATGGGAGCATAATAAAGTAGTTGGAGCCATTTAATAAAATTGGGACCTATACCAAATCTGCGCAGGCATTCCCACAAGTAACCCCACTCGACAGTATCAAACGCCTTGGCGGCGTCCAGGCTGACAACCACCCTTGAGCCAATGTCAGAGTGTTGGGCTTGTATATTCATGTGAAGCCTCCGAAGATTAAATGCTGTGTTTCTCTGGGGCATGAACCCGGTCTGATCGGGGTGTATCAAGGAGTGAATAACTTTATTCAGGCGTAAGGCAAGAATTTTGGCCAGGATCTTAACGTCTAGTTGGAGCAGGGAAATGGGTCGGTAAGACTCGGGAAGCAGCGGGTCCTTGCCTGGTTTGGGGATAAGGACTATTAGGGCCTCGCCCATGGACCTAGGAAGGGTGGCGGAGTCGAATATGTGTGAATATAGTTTAGTCAATTGGGGGATCAGAGTCTCGCCAAACTGGGCATAGAACTCCAGGGGTAGGCCGTCAGACCCCGGGGCCTTGGAGGTAGGAAGCGATGACATGGCCTCTGCCACACAGTCGGATGTGATGGGCGCTTCAAGTTGTAATCTCTGCTCAGGCGTGAGGGTCGGGAAGGGAACATTGTCGAGGAGCGTTTCGAGCTCAACCTGGGTGTACTGAGCAGTGGAGGAGTACAGGCCCGAATAAAAAGACCCAAACTCCTCCGCCACCAAGTCGGGGTCAGTAATAATTCTCCCACCGGCGTCCCAAAGGGACACCACCACCAGGGACCTATGGTCCAGATGGGCCATATATGCGAGTAATTTGCCGGCGCGCTCCCCGAATTCAAACAGGCGCTGTTTAGCGTAGAAGATGCCCTTCCTGGCCTTTTCATGATGGAGGTGGTCTGTAACCCTAGTTTGTAGCTTCAACAGGGAGGCATTGGCCTCCGACGGGTCAGCCCGAAAGGCCCGCTCAAGTGCATGCAGACTGTCCTCCGCTTGTTCGAGTAGACGCTTGGAGGAAGCCTTATGTCTGGAGATGCGCGAGGAGAGAATCATACGGGCATGCACCTTAAAGGCCTCCCAGACGGAGCCGTACGAGGCGGAGCCCTCGTTGGTGTGGAAAAAAAGGTCCCATTCACGCTGGACAGAATCCAGGTCCGGCAGAACGGTTAGCCAGAAAGGATTAAGTTTCCAGCCACGGGGTCCAGGAGGACCCGGCAGACGCAGCCGGACCCAGTAAGGGGAGTGATCGGAGAGCACCCGGGCCCCAAACCCCGCGTCAAGGAGATGGGGAAGGAGGGGGGGGCGAGATGAGGATCAGGTCTATGCGGGACATGGCTGAACGGGATGGAGTAAAGCAGGAGTAGTGTGCTAGTGAAGGATGTCTGTGTCTCCATGTGTCCGTAAGGGCGAACTCCCCCAGGAACCTCCCAAACCTAGTAACAACCTGGGACGGAGGTGACGAGGCCAGCGGGCTCAGCCTATCAAGCAGGGGATTTATAACCATATTGAAATCACCCGCCCAAACAGCGGGCACCAGGGGGTGCTGGGCCATAAATGTGACACCCTGCTGCAACGCAGCAAAGGTGAATGGTGGGGGAATGTAAAAAGCAAGGATAAGGAGTTCCAAGCCACCAATAGGCATGGAGGCATGGAGAAATAGGAAGCGGCCCTGAGGGTCCGATTGCAAGCTATGTAGCTGAAACTGAGCTGTTTTTGCAATCAGAACCGCCACACCCCTAGAATTCGAGGTGTGGGGGGCCTGATAGAGCCAGCCCACCCAAGGTTTCTTAAGGCATAACTGTGTTTGGCCTACCAGGTGAGTTTCAACCAGGATCGTAACCTCCGCCCGCTGTGACTTTACATGAGACAAAACCGCAGCCCGCTTAGCCCGATCACCCAAACCCCTCACATTCCATGTCAAGATCTTAAGGGAGGCCATGTGGCATGCAAAAAGTGTATAGTCCCGCAAATTTTCCCACCTCCAATAGCAGTTGTAAACACATTAATAGTCCCAAAAAGAAATGCACAGCGGATAATATAGCATAAGTCCCCTTGCAGCAAAAAGAAAAATACTGTAAAATGCACATAACAAGAAAAAGGTAACAAAAGTACTGCTTTAACGCTGGACCGGCTAAGCAGGTTCAACTCTCCTGCCACCTCCGAAGGCGGGGGGGTGGAGGCCGGCCAGGGAAACAAAGGCTTATGAGCAGCTGTAGCGAGCTGCAGAAACAGCAATGTCACAGAGTGAGCCTCGGTGGGGGGGCGAACAAACTGCAGAGCACACATCAGTTTCTGAGGAAGTTCAAATCAGTACCAAAACAGGACGGGTCAGCAAGGGCCGCCCGAGACTAAGTGGCATAAATGCGGGCATGTGGTGCAGGATGTGGGCACGCCGTGCCAAGGTCCGGGGACGGCAGATGATCCGCAAGGGGACCAAGGAGAGAAGGGGAGATGGCATGGGGGGGGGGGGGGCGAAGAAGACTCACATGTCCAGAGCTGCGCTTTGTCCGTAGGCCGGGTAGGTGGCGTCCATCACGGGAACCGGACCTTAGGGATCTGGGCGGCCGGCTTCTCCGTGGCGCTCCAGCCAAGCAAAAACGGCCTGTGGGTCCTCAAAGAAATGTGACCTGCCATCTCTGGTCACTCGGAGGCGAGCAGGGAAGAGCATCGCGTAGGGCAAGTGGAGTACACGTAGCTGGCGCTTCGCCTCAGCAAACTTAGCTCTCTTCTTCTGTACCTCCGAGGAGAAGTCCGGGTACACCGCGACTGTTACGTTGTCAATCGGTATGTTGCCTCGCTCCCGCGTAAGCCTCAGGATAGTGTCGCGGTCGCGAAAATTAAGGAACTTGGCGATGAGGGTTCTCGGCGGGGCCCCCGCCGGGGGCGGCTTTGCAGCAAGGCGATGGGCGCGTTCCACCACGAAGGTCGTGGAGAACGCCTCGCGGCCATAGGTGGTGACCAGTAAGTTCTCCAAGAATGTGGGGGGGTCAGCTCCTTCACTACGCTCAGGTAGACCCACAAACCGGAGGTTACACCTCCGGAAACGGTTCTCCATATCGTCTTGCTTGGAGAGGATGGAGGTCAGCTGGAATTGCATCTGTTCAGTGGCAACTTGAAGGGGGTGCAGGCCGTCCTCCACATGGCCGACCCGGCGCTCGGCCTCCGTTACCCGCTCCCGGAGTCTGTGGATATCCTGCCGGATTAAGGATATGTCCACCTTCACCTCTTCGATCCTGGAGGTGAGGGTCGATTGGCAGAGCGCTATGGCCTCGAGCACGCGGGCAGTATCATTGGCGGGCTGTGTGCTGCACTCGGAGGGCTGAGCGGCGCCATCTTCCTCGGCAGGGTCGCGGTCCTCCCGACGGTATTTGTCAAGCTTGGAAGCCGTACCGGAGCGTTTAGGGGGAGACATCTCAAGCAGGGGAGTCCCAGGGTCCGGCAGCGCGAGGATTTCCGAGAGAAAGGGCCCAAAGGATCAGTATAAGGATATGTCTCGAGCGGAGCTCCTACACCGCACGTCCTATTCCATGTAGCTCCAGACCACGCCCCCAAATAACACATTTTTTAGACATGTGCAATTCATTTAGTTACAAATTCGTTTTTTAATGACGTTTAGACAAATTTGTTAATTTGAAAATATCCGAATTACCGAATTTCTGAATTTCTGAATTTTTCTGAATATTCAGAAATTAGAAAATTCTAAATTTTGGAAATTTGAGAATTCTAAATTCAAAAAGACAAAAATTCGAAATTTTTCGGAAATTGGAAATTCGAAAATCCAGAAATCTAAAAATAAGAATGAAAATCCGAACATTCAAAAGAATAAAATTCAGAAAATTCAAAAACCCGAAAACTCGAAAATCTGAAATAACTAACTAATAATAACTTAACTATTACTAACTATTAAAGTATAGGTATTTTATTTTCCTTTCAAATTTGGCTGTTAGTGAACATAACAAATAAAAATGTATCCAAAGTTACGAATTATCCCTAATAACGAATGCCATATCTAAAAAAAAATGGAACGTAACAATAATAAATAATTATAATAACTTATTATCATTTAGTGTCGTTCCATTTGTTTAGATGTGGCATTCTTAATTTCGGATAATTCATAACGTCAGATAAATTTTTATTTGTTACGTTCACTAACAGCCAAATTTGAAAGGAAATTCCAATACCTATAATTTAATAGTTAGTTATTATTAGTTATTATTTTGAATTTTTGGATTTTCGTTCTTTCTAATTTTCGGATTTTCCTTTATTGTTGGATTTCCACATTTTACGAATTTCCAAAAAAACAAAACAAAAAAACCCCAGAATGAAACGAAAACAAAACAATTTTTCGGCAGTGCACATGTCTACTATATACTCTACACTATGTGGTATTATATATTCTGTGCTACAGTATTATTCTCCACACTACACTGTATTATATACTCTACACTGACTGACCGGACAATATACTAACTACCCTGCCTAATTTACATTCAAATACACTTTACAAGGCCGCCGTGTAAGCAGCCTTATATAGTGTGGGGCATGGACTTAGCACCTGAGCCATGATTGGTCAAAGGCACCCTGCCTTTGGCCAATCATGGCTCTTACAGCACATCGAGCTGTGATTGTCCAAAGCCTACAGGTCAGATGCATGCTTTGGCCAATCAGCAGCTATCAATGCACTGCGATCTCGCAGTGCATTAAAGGGTGCTGGTGGGCGAACTTCCTGTGAGTGCCCCATTACGTTACGTTCGACTCGAACATTGGGCCCATGCCTACACCAAAGTAATAAAAGGGCTCTCAACCAGGAGAGAAGCATCTGCTGCATGTGCCTTACTGACCTCCCCACCACACCTCTACTCATATGCGTATATAGCCTGTTGCATTAGGGTTGGCACCCTAAAGCTCAAACACATATGCATGTCTGTGCATGTGTATATATACTGACAGTGTCAGAGCAATGGGCAGAGGTAGTTTGGCAGTGCACGTTGTCATTAGTTTTTTTTTTATTTATTTATTTTTTTACCTTTTTTTTTTTTTCTAGGAGCCCCATTAGGGGGCTTTGGTGAAATATCAAGGGTCTAAACGGGGAATCTGCACCACACAAGATGATTATGGTGTGTTCAGACACACCTGGCACACCCTGTGTACACACCTATGCCTCCACTATACTATATTGCAACCCAGGGAAACTTAAAAATGATGGATGCAGTGGGGCAGTGAATGCAGTTAGGTTGTGTCTGCACTGCAAGGGTTATTTAGTCTAGAGACATTGGTCTTGATGACATCAGGACCTTAGAATGCTGGAGCATGGGGTGAAGACACTGCAGAGATTGGCCTAGGAGCATGGAGGAGTGGGAAAGTAGAGCCTCTTTTTATGTCCCCTAGACTTAATGAGCAATTAAAGTGATTGTAAAGTCTTGTTTTTTTTTTCTATAAAAATAACAAACATTATACTTACCTGCCCTGTGTAGTGGTTTTGCACAGAGCAGCCTGGATCCTCCTCTTCTTGGATCCCTCTTCTGTGCTCCTGGCCCCTCCCTCATGTCGAGTGCCTCCACAGCAAGCAGCTTGTTATGGGAGCACCCAAGCCGAGTCACAGCTCCCTGTGTCCATTCAGACACGGAGCCCCAGCCTGGCCCTGCCCCTCTCTCTCCTGATTGGCTGACTGACTTTGACAGCAGCGAGCGCCAGAGGCACCGCTGCTGTGTCTCAGCCAATCAGGAGGAGCATCTCGGACAGCCAAGATACTCATGGACGTGGCTGGAGAGAGGGCTCAGATAAGTATTAGGGGGTGCTGGAGGGCGGCTGCTGCACACAGATTTTTATCTTAATGCAAAGAATGCATTAAGATAAAAAAACTTCTGCCTTTACAATCACTTTAACTCTTGCAGTGCGGGTGCAGCCCGCAGCTGGGGTTTAAATCTCACCCAGTCCCCAATTGTTCATACCCCTCCTCCACTGACACATTTGGTACTTTTGGAGGGGGAGAGGGGAGCAGGTACCTGGTTTTGACAGATACCCGCTCCCACTGCTGGATAAGATCACAGCAATAATCTTCGAGTATGTCCACCCCCTCCTCCTTCCCCCTGCAGCCTTCTGAGACGCACACACACATAAGACAATGGGACCATTCAGAAAGTGCAACGCAACTCACACATGCACAGTAGGAAACCGGCTGTGAAGCCTGAAGGCTTCACTGACAGTTTCACTTGGTGAAGTTGCCAGTGCCTGCACCTCAAGTCGATTGAAGAATTGGCTTGGGTACCAACAGCGCTGGATCCCTGGACAGATAAGTGTCCTTATATGAAAAGTAAGCAGCTACAGTATTTGTAGCTGCTGATTTTACATTTTTTGGTGGGAGACGGAGCTTCTCTCTAAATAATACACAGTTTCACCAACAACTACTGCTAATTGACAACATGATGTGTGTGACTGTGTGACACCCTTGAAAGCCCTGCTGTGATAGGATACAGCCTAGGTTGGCTATGAAAAAAACCTGGTCTCACCCAAATCCAACTAACATTCGGTCTCTTTTCTGTTCTTAAGACATCTTTGATCAGATTAAAGCTGAGTTCTGCCGGGCGGAAAAAAAAATTAAAAGTCAGCAGCTACAAATACTACAAATACTGTAGCTACTGACTTTTAATATATGGACACTTACCTGTCCAGGGAGCCTGCCATGTCGGCACCCCTGCTGATCTTCGGATCAACTCCCAGGTGCTGCCGCCACCATTCCTGGTAGGAGAACCAGGCAGTGAAGACTTTCGGCTTCACTTCTGGTTCCCTCTGACGCATGCGCAAGTCGCGCTGGGCATTCTGATTGGTCCCTGCTGTCTTCTGGGACCTGTGTGTCTCCCAGAAGACAGCGGGGTGGGGGCAGATTTCCCAGACATTGCGTAGATCTCTGCACATTACGCGTTTTTTCCCAGAAGTGGGAGTAGATACCTGGATTTGACAGGTATCTACTTCTCCCTCCCCCCTGAAGTGTGCCAAATGTGACACCGGAGGGGTGAGGATTCCAAACAGTGCAAGTTCCATTTCTGGGTGCAACTCTTTAATACAGCCACAAAAGTATCTAAGTATACAGAATGTACCACAAAGCATACCTGACTGGAGTTGAGAACCCCTATTAGATCTATTTTAGACAGACCAAGTGTTATTGTAAAAATAGTACATTTTATTACATATAAACAAAAGTGGATAAGAACATTAGTGACTTCAATAAAAACAAAAAAACAAAGTACCCAAAATTGCAATGGTATGTAAACCCGCTGCCCTGAGAAACTGCAGGATAGTGGTGATGCATAAAGGCATTGACACCTTACATCAGGGGTGCCCAACCTTTTGAAGAGCGAGGGTCACTAAAGCAACTTGGTAACCAATCGTGGGCCACAATGAGCAGAGCAGGCGGATGACAGGTCCATGCAGAGCGGACACGGATACAGCTCACTCTATGGGTCCTCTGATCCGATCTGCCCAGACAGACGGAGGTTTTTTTTTTTTAGGGAATCAGATTGGAGGTAGGCAGGTGTAAATGGACACAAATCTGTTTACATCTGCCGTTTCATAGAGGTGAATGGATGGTCCAATTGGGTCAGACCGATTGTGTGAAAGGGGCCTTTCACACTAATGCAGCGCAGTGTACCTGTGCCTTTCCTGCGGGTTAGCTACACTTTGCCATAAACTTCTATTATATTCTGCAGGTGTAATACACTTTCTGAAAGCTCACCAAACCCACAGGTAATAACAGAAGTCTATGGCTCAATGCAGGTAACCTTAAGGTGCACTGGACCTACGGAAAGTTTTGAAAGCAGCCCAGTATCCACTGCGCAGTTATGCCCATACATACACTGCAATTTTAGTAAAAACTGACCTTTAATAACAGTCTTCCATTCAGGTATCGCCTGCTGTTGCTGTCCCAGGCAGAGTGCATTTGGTATCACTTCGCCTGTGGCAGGAAACAGCGCTATATAGGAAGCATCAGCTTATATAGCTCTGCTCCACAGCTGCTTGCTTTTCCGGTGTCCTATCACATTGTGTCCCCCATCGGATAGTGTCCGCTGTGTACTGCGCATGCGCAGTACACAGGACACACAGATTCCAAAAATAGCCGAAGATGAACTGCGCCTGCGCCATGAGTCCAGGTTCAAGCCCCACCATCCAAGTGGACATAGAGTCAGAATAAAAAGAGCCGAGCGTAGCGAGGCTGAGCTCACGAGGGGCCCTCTAATATTTTCAGCCCTATGTCCACTTCGATGGTGGGGCTAGCACCTCCACTCACTGCGCAGGCGCCGTTCATCTTTGGAGATTTTCCGAATCTCCTTCTGCTCCGTACTGTGCAAGCGCTGCGCCTGCGCAGTACGGGGCGGACACTATCCGGTGGACGGATGCTATATTCCAGAACACCGGCTTCATTAAAAACAGATGGTCTGCAACCCATGATCTGGGCTTGCAAATCTGCCATCCCACAGAAGGAGGTCGCAGGCCACATCAGAGGAGGTCGCGGGCCACATCAGAGGACTCCGCGGGCCACATATGGCCCCCGGGCCACTGGTTGGGCACCCCTGCCTTACGTGTTACGGACAAGACAGTCCTTCTTCAGAGGTTTTTTAAGTCAAGTTGGGTACAGGGTTTCTATAATACAAGAAATATCAAAATGTATCGAAGAAGGAATGTCTTGTCTCAGGGCAGCGGGTTTACATACCATTGCAATTTTCGGTACTTTTGTATCTTTGTTTTTATTGAAGTCACTAATGTTCTTATCCACCTTTGTTTAGATGTATTTGTAATAAACGTTACTATTTTTACAATAACACTTGGTCTGTCTATAATAGATCTAATAGGGGTTCTCTCCAGTGCTTTTGCACTGGATATTCCAATTGTTTCACCTTAGGGGGTAAATAATTTAGGCATAGTGGGACATATAAACTGGAAAGCCATAAATTGCCGTTAAAAAAGTCAACATTTTATTGCGTGCAAAATATTAAAAACCATTTCAATATATAGTGTACATTTAAAAAAAAGAATATATCAGACACTCCCAGCTATTTATCCACTGTATCCATCAATATGTAATGAGCCAAAACAATGTATATTCAAAGATATTTATTCTGCCCAGTGGAACTTTTTGAAGTTATGAAATCTCAATGCATTTCACAGTTTTTGCTTCTTCATTAAAGAAGCGAAATTAAATTGTGCAGGTAATAACACAAATGATCATTATTTTCACAATGGAAGGTACCCCAGGGATGGAAAGATCCCTGGGGTACCTTCCTTCTGTGTTTTCCGATTGATTGTGGATGGCGCCTTTGGTATTGCTATACCAGTTGTCAGTGACTCTCTATATACACATTGTTATTTATACATGGTTTATATTTATATGTGAGTTTTATGTTTGTGAAAATAATGATCATTTGTGTTATTACCAGCACAGTTTACGTTTATCTCCTGAAGAAGCAAAAACTGTGAAACGTGTACAGTTTTACGGCTTCAGAAGTTCCACTGAGCAGAATTAATTATTTGTATATGCATTGCTTTGACTTATTAGTGAACAAATAGCTGGGAGTATCTGGTATATTCTTTTTAAAATGCACACTATACATTGAAATGGTTTTTAGTGTTTTGTACGCAATGAAATGTAAACTTTTTAAACTGCAATTTAGGTTTTTCTAGTAATAAACACAACTGTGTATCTATCACAGGGTGGTTTCTGTGGATACACTCAAAAGTTTAAAAACCAATTGCCACGTCCTTATCATGATTCAAATTGAAAATAAAAAAGAAAAAGGAATGGGAGAAGAGGAAGAAAACCTACACACAAAAAACCTCAAGAAAAAGTGTTGGTTATATTGGACTTTTTAGGCAAAATTAAATATACCAAAGAAAAATAATAATAAAAAAAAAATATATATATTCAAAAATATTTATAGAAATTTTTTTTTTTTATAAAAAAAAAAGCTAAAAAAATATAAAAACATATCAGATGCTACTTTATATCCTGTCTGTGTTAAAACATTCTAGACAATATCCATATCTATTTCTATTAGTTATATATAACAACTTGTACATTAATATTCAAAATAGAAAAGGATTACACTAGACAAGATATTAGTTACAGAGCTGATCTCAAATATATTCTGGCGCTCTACATGTTTTGCGTTTTGGGTAACTCTTCCTCAGGAGCAATTTTCCACAATACAGAAAGTGTATCAATCAGATCAAAATCATAAATTACTTTACATACATTTATAATCTGTTTATAAACTAAGCAGAGAAAACAAACAAATATATAATAACTAAAATAAAACCTATTCTCAAAAAAAAAAAAAAAAAAAAAAAAAAAAAAGGAAGGGTGTGTCGTGAGGGCTTTTATAATTTGAAGCAATATGGGAATGGGTGTGACATTTTATTCTTGTGCAAAAAATGTATGTATACAGAGTGTTCTCTGTATTACGGAGCCGACAATTCATAATAGCTGCGAGTGATTTTAAAGGACTTTTTTTGCTGCATAAATGACACTTTGTGCAAGGACAGTTCTAAGCACCAGAAACATGCGCCCCTTCACAGGCATACTATAGGCACCCCCCAGGTACGAAATTTAAAGGAATATTACACTTTTATTGTTTCACTTTAATCATTATTAAAATCACTGTTCTGGAAAAAACGGCCGTTTTTAAAACTTTTTTTTGCATTGATACATGTCCCCTGGGGCAGGACCCGGGTCCCCAAACACTTTTTAGGACAGTAACTTGCAGAATCTTTTCTCTCTGTCAAATCTTTTTTCTCTGTCGAATATTTTCTTTATATAATCTTGGACTAATAGAGGTAAGGTTAGGCACATTCGACCACAGGTTCTATAGACAGATTGTTATTGTCAGAGTCGAATCTCCTATTCTATATCGAACTGTTGTAACAACAAAAACGAAAATAAAGCATTTATTTATGTCGGCTATTTTGTTTTTCGGATTGCACAAACGAATGCACATGTCTAGTATATAGCACATATCTGCATTCTGCGCCCTGTATATAGAACGCGCCTGCATTCTGCACCCTTTATATAGAACGCGCCTGCATTCTGCACCCTGTATATAGCACGTGCCTGCATTCTGCACCCTGTATATAGCACGTGCCTGCATTCTGCACCCTGTATATAGCACGCGCCTGCATTCTGCACCCTGTATATAGCACGCTCCTGCATTCTGCACCCTGTATATAGCACGCTCCTGCATTCTGCACCCTGTATATAGCACGCGCCTGCATTCTGCACCCTGTATATAGCACGCGCCTGCATTCTGCACCCTGTATATAGCACGCGCCTGCATTCTGCACCCTGTATATAGCACGCGCCTGCATTCTGCACCCTGTATATAGCACGCGCCTGCATTCTGCACCCTGTATATAGCACGCGCCTGCATTCTGCACCCTGTATATAGCACGCGCCTGCATTCTGCACCCTGTATATAGCACGCGCCTGCATTCTGCACCCTGTATATAGCACGCGCCTGCATTCTGCACCCTGTATATAGCACGCGCCTGCATTCTGCACCCTGTATATAGCACGCGCCTGCATTCTGCACCCTGTATATAGCACGCGCCTGCATTCTGCACCCTGTATACAGCACATATCTGCATTCTGCACCCTGTATACAGCACATATCTGCATTCTGCACCCTGTATATAACACATATCTGCATTCTGCACCCTGTATACAGCACATATCTGCATTCTGCACCCTGTATATAGCACATATCTAAATTCTGCAACCCCACCTCCCCCCATCAGGTCAGCTACACTATACACATGGCAGGGGGAGGGAGTGATGGATACAGCAATCACCCTGACCCCCTAGACCAGCACATGGCAGGGGTAGACACACTATTCCAGCCTCTTCTTATATCAAGCCCCCCCCCCAATCAGGTCAGACAGCTACACAATACACATGGCAGGGGGAGGGAGTGGTGGACATGGCAATCACACTGACCCCCCACCTTACACCAGCACAGGGGTAGACACAATTCTGCAGCCTCTTCTTACATCAATTCCCCCCCCCCCCCCTGCTCACCACCTTCAGGCTCTCAGTAGGTTAGGGAGGACTCTGTATTCACTGTGTGTAAGCAGCCGCCCCAGCGGAGAGAGATGACAGACACACACAGGCAGCAGCAGTGGTGGGTGGAGGCGGAGCTAGCAGGAGGGAATACAGTCACTCACTGGACAGTCTGGAACAGTCCATTGCGGCCACAGCGCTGGGGGGTGTTCTAAAAAAAACTAAAGTGGAAATGAGCAACCAGAGACAGCAGGGATACCCTTGAGATGATCTGACGGTGTCACCCTGACTCGGGTGCGGAACGCACCCCCATAGCAAAGTCACTCGGACACTGACACCCCCCCAAAGTGTGGCACCCGGGGCGGACCGCACCCTTGCCCCCCTATTGGTACGCCCATGCCTGTGTACCCAACCTATAGTAGAGTAAATCTTCACATTCTGGTGCTAGAAATATTCATTTACATTCAAACATTAAGCTGCACAGGTTAAAGCATGACCTTTGTCATGACCTTTGTCTGTAGTCTACATCTGACATTTGCTGTGAAGAAACTACATACCACAATCCCTGGGTCTCAGACCCTGTTCTGCAGGTTAGAGCTGCAGTGTCTCACAAAAGTGAGTACACCCTTCACATTTTTGTAAATATTTTATTATATCTTTTCATGTGGCAATACTGAAGAAATTACACTTTGCTACAATGTAAAGTAGTGAGTGTACAGCTTGTATAGCAGTGTAAATTTGCTGTTCCCTCAAAATAACTCAACACACAGCCATTAATGTCTAAACCGCCAGCAACAAAGGTGAGTACACCCCTAAGTGAAAATGTCCCATTTGGGCCCAAAGTGTCAATATTTTGTGTCCCCACCATTATTTTTCAGCACTGCCTTAACCCCCTTGGGCATGGAGTTCACCATAGTTTCACAGGTTGCCACTGGAGTCCTCTTCCACTCCTCCATGATGACATCACGGAGCTGGTGGATGTTAGAGACCTTGCGCTCCTCCACCTTCCATTTGAGGATGCCCCACAGACGCTCAATAGGATTTAGGTCTGGAGTCATGCTTGGCCAGTCTATCACCTTTATCCTCAGATTCTTTAGCAAGGCAGTGGTTGTCTTGGAAGTGTTTGGGGTCCTTCTCATGTTGGAATACTGCCCTGTGGCCCAGTCTCAGAAGAGAGAAGGGATCATGCTCTGCTTCAGTATGTTTGCATTCATTTTTCCCTCGAACTGCAGCTCGCCAGTGCCGGCAGCACTCGTTCAGCCCCAAACCATGACACTCCCGCCACTATACTTGACTGTAGGCAAGACACACTTGTCTTTGTACTCCTCACCTGGTTGCCGCCACACACGCTTGACACCATCTGAACCAAATAAGTTTATCTTGGTCTCATCAGACAACAGGACATTGTTCCAGTGATCCATGTCCTTAGTCTGCTTGTCTTCAGAAAACAGTTTGCGGGCTTTCTTGTCTATCATCTTTAGAAGAGGTTTACTTCCAGGTCAACAGTCATGCAGACCAATTTCATGCAGCGTGCGGCATATGGTCTGAGCACTGACAGACTAACCCCCCCCCCCCTTCAACCTCTGCAGCAATGCTGGCAGCACTCGTACGTTTATTTTCCAAAGACAACCTCTGGATGTGACGCTGAGCACATGCACTCAACCTCTTTGGTTGACCATGGCGAGGTCTATTCTGAGTGAAACCTGTCGTGTTAAACCACTGTATGATCTTGGTCACCATGCTGCAGCTCAGTATCAGGGACTTGGCAATCTTCTTATAGCCTAGGCCATCTTTATGTAGATCAACAATTCTTTTTTTTCAGATCCTCAGAGAGCTCTTTGCCATGAGGTGCCATATTGAACTTCCAGTGACCAGTATGAGAGATTGAGAGGGTTAACACAAAATTTAACACATCTGCTCCCCATTCGCACCTGAGACCTTGTAATACTAACGAGTCACATGACACCGAGTCACAATGGCTAATTGGGCCCAATTTGGACATTTTCACTTAGGGGTGTACTCACTTGCCAGAGGTTTAGACATTAATGGGTGTGTGTTGAGTTATGTTGAGGGGACAGCAAATTTACATTTTTTTTTTCACTAGTAATGGCAACGATCATCGATTTTTATCTTAACTGCGACATGGCAGACATGTCGGACAATTTTGATACATTTTTGGGACCATTGGCATTAATACAGCAATCAGTGCGATTAAAATTGCATTGATTACTGTAAAATGTCACTGGCAGTGAAGGGATTAATACGTATCCTAGGGAGTGTTCTAACTGAAGGGGGGATGGGACTGTTTAGGGAAACTAACAGATCACTGTTCATACTCTGTATGAACAGACGATCTGTCAGTTCACTGCTCAGAGTGCCCCGAGCGATCGCGGGAGCCCGGCGGTGATCAAAACCGCCGGGCACTCGCATCGGTTCGGGGAGCGAGTGCCCTCTAGTGGTTGTTTATGCTACCGCCATAGTATAATGGCGATTCACGCAGCCGAGCCATGCAGTACTGCAGCAGCTGGTCGGCTAGCGGTTAACAACCAGTAAATGTCATGGTTGTTAAGGACGGGTGGCTGCCACATCATCAGCTGAATGTAAAAAAAAAAAAAAAATTGCAGCAATGAAAAATTGAGAAAAAAAAACCTTCAGGTCTGACTGTATGGATTTTGAGGGGAACCCACACGCTGTGTCCTTAACAACCAATGAGTCATCAGCTATCTACGGGCTTCCCCGCTGTCAGCTAAATGTAAAACAAAATAAAAAATGGCGGCAATGGAAAAAAAAATGGTGTGGGGCTCCCCCAAATCCATACCAGACTGTTTGGGTCTGGTATGGATTTTAAGGGGGAACCCCCATGCCGAAATGTAAAAAAAAAAAATTGTGTGGGGTTCCCCCAAATTCATACCAGACCCTTATCCGAGCAAGCAAGTCAGGAAAGGGGGGGCGAACGAGCGCAACACCGCTAAACATTGCAGATCACCGCCATTACTAGTAAGAAAAAATGCCATAAATCTTTCCCATCGTTTGTAGACGCTATAACTTTTGCGCAAACCAATCAATAATCGGCCTAAACTGATGAAGACATTTTTTTTTTTTTTAAACTGGGGATATTTATTATAGCAAAAAGTTAAAAAAATTGCTTTTTTTTTCAAAATTGACGCATTTTTTTGTTTATAGTGCAAAACAGAAAAAACGCTGAGGTGATCAAATACCACCAAAAGAAAGCTCTATTTGTGGGGAAAAAAAGGATGCAAATTTTGTTTGAGTGCAACATTGCATGACCGCACAATTGTCAGTTGACATAGTGCCAAATTGTAAAAAGTGCTCTGGTAGGAAGGGGGTAAAATCTTCTGGGGTTGATGTGGTTAAACAACAAAAATAAAAACAAATGTTACCGAGTGGCACTGCTCCTTTGTGATGTTACTGACCAACGTCGCCCCCCCCCCCCCCCCCCCCCGCCCCAAAGCACCCCCCATGTTTAGGGCATGTGGTGTGACATGATTCAGGATGGGGGACACTCACTCGCCCTCCCTTTTCCTGACCTACCAGAATGCATGCTCATATAAGGGCTTGGCATGAATACTGGGGGGGAACCCCACGCCATTTTTTTTTTTACATTTTGGTGTGGGGGTTACCCTTAAAATCCATACCAGACCCAAAGAGCCTGTTATGGATTGGGGGGGGACCCCACACCATTTTTTTTTACATTCAGCTGACAGCGGGGGAAAAAAATTGTCTCTGCCTTTTGCGAATAGTGAAAAGCTAGGTGAATGAATACATGGTCATAGGGGAACTGATCAGCCATTACAATACAAACTGCAGCCACGACATGTGAGTGAGCCCATCATTAGGCTCGGCTCACATATGGGCCACATCTGTCACACAGCAGGGGTCCAGTGTCTGCTGTTTCAATGTTTCAGGTCTGAATTCAGCCCAAAATTCAGAAACTGACCAAAAAAGCACACGTTTTTCCCGCAATACGGGGAAACCCACATCCAATTTACATAGGGGTGAACCCAGGCTCACAAGGTAAGGCAAACAAATGACACAAGGAATATACAGTAACTACACTAGTACCTAGTTCAAACAACTGTTTTGCAGTGTACAAATCCATTAACATATTTAATGGGGTCTAATACAGAGAAAATTTGGAGACATAGATCTAATTATTGTAAGACGCATAAGAGAGACTTCTATGCAGCTGCAAGCTTCTTTTGCAGCCTAAAACAGTTTAAAGATTACATTTAGGTAGCTCTTTGCTGTAGGATACATGTTTACATGTCGCATAGTATTAAAAATGATATGGTTGTAGTAATGATAATTCAGCAGCGACTGCTTGATCCTCCTGCAAGACAGGCATGACTGGGACTAATTACTAACATAAAAAAAATGTAAACTGAAATATGTGTAAGGATTGCCTATAAAGCAGTGGCATCAACTAAACACCCATGGACAGTAGACCCTATGTATGGGGAAAAAAAGCCTATGTATAGTGCACTGTGTACACACCACTGAATTATATGAGCTTGTTCAACCCCTAATGGAACCCCTACGATTTCAGTGCTGGCCTTCATTTTTCAAAAATATGAGTGACCTGTTGGGCTTTTGCCTTCTTTCCCCAATTGTCAGCCCTTCTCTGTTATTAATCGTAGTGGATAAACTGTGCTTGTACATATGCATATTCTATGGATGCATAATACATTTATCCTGCAAACTTAAACAGATATTTTCTCTTTCCAGTAGAGGGTGCTGAAGTTATCCATCTAGTTGCAAACAGGTTTCTACGTTTGGAAGGCGGCATGAAATGGCTCAGTGTCTGTACATTTTGTACTCAAAGCAAATCTGTTGATGTACCCATAGATATGTTGGTTTCTGCTTTTGTTTACCCAGTGGCCACATATGCATATCTCTCAGATTTATGAAATGATAAAGAGGGACACCTTTTAGCACATAGTATGTAGACAAAGGACACGAACCACAAAAATCTAACAGGCAGAAAGATATTGGCTAAACCACAAGTCCTTTTTTGACCTTTTTCCTTTATGTTGACTTTACAAAATAACAAATACAGCAATATAGAAAATAGATAAAATGTTTCCTGCAGCATAAAGCTCCATACACAGGGGCTGAATGTAAGGAGTAGGGATGAGCTCGGTGTTTGTCTCGAACGCATGTTCGACTCGAACATCGGCCGTTCATCTGTTTGGCGAATTCAGAACTTTGTGGACCGTTCGCACCAAATTCGTGTGGTCCAAACGGCCCACAATGCACTACACTATCGCAGTGCATTGCTGGCTCATGATTGGGCAAGCATGCACTGTGACCCCGCATGGTTGGCCAATCACAGTGCCGGCAGCGAGGAGAGACATAATAGCTCAGGGGGTTTAGTACACGCCCCACACTATATCTGGCTGCCAGCACAGTGGCCTTGTGTAGTGTGTTCCAGCGTGCAGGGACAGTGTTCTTTTCTTAGGCATCTACAGGAGTTAAAGTGGGTGTTGTGTGCCTCCAGCACAGTATACAGCTGTATCTACCCTTTTTTGCTGGTGTTCTCGGATACAGGCATCTGCAGGAGTTAGTGGGTGTTGTGTGCCTCCAGCACAGTATACACCTGTATCTACCTTTTTTTGCTGGTGGTCTCTAATATAGGCATCTGCAGGAGTTAGTGGGTGTTGTGTGCCTCCAGCACAGTATATACCTGTATCTACCCTTTTTTGCTGGTGTTCTCTAATGCAGGCATCTGCATGAGTTAGTGGGTGTTATGTGTCTCCAGCACAGTATACACCTGAAGATACCCCTTATTGCTGGTGTTGTCTGTTGCATATCTTGCATATTGGCCTTTAATATGAGCACTTTTGATTTGGAACGTTCGAGTCCCATCAACTTTAATAGGGTTTCAAAGTTCTTATGAATTTTTGGTCCGTTCGAAGGTTCTGGTGTGAACCGAACCGGGGGGGGGGGGGGTGTTTGACTCATCGCTAGTCAGGAGACGACTGGTAAAAAAAAAAAAAAAACGCCCGACATTCAGCCCGTGTGTATGTCGGTCTATCCAACAGAAGCCTTCTGTTGGACGTGCATGCTGGAAAATCAGCATCCAACCGACTCCCAGTCAAAGTCAGGGAGTGCTGATCGGAGTGTTCTGGTGGGGAGGGGGCCGTACCGCTATCAGAACACAACAGCTCAGCGGGGGAGATCACTGGACTAACTTTACATGGTTAGTAAAGTGGCTCCAACCCGAGCTGACAGTTTTTTTTTTTGTTGTGTCCACGGAGTTGAATGAAAAAAAACAAATAGTGTATGCCTAGCTTAACACTTTTGGTGGTAAAATAGTGCAATTTGTATAGTGATGTACATATCAGACGAAAAAGAGGGGCAGAGGGATATGGTCCCAAATAAAGTACAATACTGTACTTTGAAAACAGACAGTCTTCAGTGTTTCTGCAAAGATCAGAATTATGGCTAACATTATTATTATTATACAGGATTTATATAGCGCTAACTGTTAGCGCAGTGCTTTACAACATTGGGGCAAACAGTACAGTTGAATTACAATTCAATGCAGGAGGAATCAGAGGGTCCTGCTTGTTAGAGCATACAATCTAGAAGGGACGGATCATACGTGCGAGTTTCTTCTATAGTTATGTTATATCAATAACAATGTTATATAAAAGCTCATTGAATAGACAAGGGGCAAAGAGCTAAGGCATATTGCTGCTTTCCATAGCAATCAATGGAAATTTATTTTGGAAACGTTGCAAATAAATAATGTTTAAACACAACTAGTCATATGAAGCTGTGCAAAAAATGTTGCAGAATACCCAGCAAGAATGCACCGATATCTGTCAGTTATTTATTATGTCCAATTATTTCTGCACTAACAAAGGTGATGAAAATATGCAATTTGGTGGATCGGGTTTATGGGAAGGAGCAATAAATGATCCTATGTAGTAAGGACTGAAAAAAGCACTTCCTTGCCTGAAATGCACATCCACTTAACAGTCCTTGCTGTGTGAATTTCTCATAGTGCAAAACACTTGGTCTGGAAAAAAGCAGCAGATAGAAGTAAATTTAACATTTTACAAATTGCCTAACTGACAGTGTCATGTACTCTTACCCAATACTCTGTCAGCTTGTAGTGTTCTTATTTCATATATGGATACCTTTCACCAGCATGTTCCAGCAGTAAATACCATCTTTATGGTGGAACCTTTCGAAAATCCCAATAACCATTCATTTGTTGGTAACTACTCGTTATTGCTGAGATGAAACATGGCTTCTGGAATTACGCTAACTTGATTGTGACTGCCAGTTAAAATGGACTTGAAATCAAAAAGTGAAGATTTGCTGTGTTAGCGGAAACATTTAAAATGTTTTTTTGCTTGCGCAATACCCTGAAAAAATGTATCCTATGTCTTGAATTCCTCCTGGAAAACAGTAGTACATTTTCTGGCACATGAGTAGGTTTAGGTACTCCTGTGCCTACAGCCTCAGATGAATATTGTATTTGCAGTGCGAGATCTAAAGAGGGTTCGAGGCTCTGCTGGTCCAGCAGGAACCAGTCCATATTTGAACCACGTTCACAGGCTGAATGTACCTAAGTTAATTGATTTTACATGCAATTATTGCCAGCGGCTATTATAGCGCTAACAGTAATCACTGTGTTTTCCTAGCAGGAAAGGGTCGCCGCCTCCGGGAGAACCAAAAGGCTCCACGGGAGGGATTCCCACATCAACTCTGAGTGTGTTAAAGGGGGAAATCGCTTCATCTTTGACCTGCCTAAGGCATTGTTGCTAGCAGTAAATATGTATCTACCTAAAATTTGTAAGGCTATGTGATGCAGTAATCCTTCATTTTAAATTGTAAAGCTGACTTTTCTTTTTAAATATTAGGCGACATGGCCTTAGAATGTGTCAGGGGGGCAATCAGGGGTCTTTTCATGACATATAGCTGAACATGATGTATCTCTCTTAACCAGCTCTGTAACATCCTTTCTCATAGATCCAATGATGATGACCCACGGAAACATAATTTCTTTAGTTCAATAAACTTCAACAGACTGGAGGCTGAGATGGTGGACCCTCCGTTTGTCCCAGACCCGTCTGTGGTCTATGCTAAGGACATCGCAGACATAGCTGATTTCTCTGAGGTCAAAGGGATTGACTTTGATGAAAAAGATAACAAATTATTCAAGAGGTTTGCAACTGGTGCAGTGCCAATCAGCTGGCAACAAGAAATCATTGATACTGGACTCTATGATGAGCTCAATGACCCAAACAGGCAAAGCTCTGGAAAATACTCGTTTAGCGATGGTGAGAAAAAATCAGGAGTGTGTTCCATAATATAGTAAGCATTCTCTGTAAATTAGTGGCAAAACGGGGCATATTTTTTAAGCAGTTTTATTCAAGTAGCTGCAGATATCGTTTTCCTCTAGTTAAGTTCTCTCAATGCAAGTCACTTGTTCACCAAATCCCTCTGGAAAAGAAGTAAACAAGGTACTATCTGAAATTGTATCAAAAGCCAGCTTAAAGGATCAGGGGATCAGAGGTTGCCTGGAATCTATCCGTTGCTGCCCTTCAATGGCCTCATTAGAGCACTCTGGTATTTGATGCTATTATGCACACTCAGAAGCTAGAAAACACTGTAGAAGTGCTGGCATTTAAGGGGGCAGCAACAGGTTGTCAGACATCAGGCTAACTCTCACTTCCAGACTTAAAGTGGAAATACACAGCATCTGAGAACCACAAACAAAAAACACTGTTTTATTAATTTTTTATATTTAAAGCGAACTCCATCCATCCATCATCTACATGCTTTATTTTGCTGAGAAATCATTTTGAAAAACACCTCCCTAGCATATCTGGTCGAGGCCATCTTGGGTAAGGGCAGATGATTCATGTAGCATTTACTTCCTGGAATCCATGTGCCCTTAGCTTAGACATGCAGGCTGAAAGGTGTGTTTAGCTGAGAAAACCCTTCCTCCCCTCCTGAAGACTAGTTTATTTCCTATACCTTATACAAAATACCCACTTTGTTTAGGTGTAAGGTTGACAGTTTTGGAATTTCATAGCCATCTTCAGGATTCTTGAATTGGGACTAAGCTGAATTTGCTCTGCTGAAATTTTTTAGATGATTCTGCTTTGTTTTCTAGTATCATTGGCATGATAATGTGTGGTTTCAGGGAAGGAGGTTCTTCATGTGTATAGGACTGAAAACACAAATCTGGAATAACCCTGCCTATTGGCCATTCCAGGTTCTGGGTAACTGGGAGGTGAAACCTTATAAAATCCAGTCAAAACTGGAAGAAAATAATTAAAACTGCTTACAAAATATGGTCCCTTGTGCTGTAAGTAGCTCATTACCAAAATCACCCAAAACAACAGACGTATTGAAGATGTATTTTTGGCAAAGTTTTACAAAGCCTTTTTGTGTTTCAGTGTCTTGCGTCATTATGGCTTGATGCACATCAATGCCTGGACTTATACATTTATCATTATGTCAAATGTGTTTGTTTTTTTATTAAAAAATAATGAAAGAATGAGAACAAGGGCTTGTTGTGGTCTGAATTTATTGTTCAAGAGACTAGGGAGCTAACTAATAATTTGGCACAGGTGTCTTGGCCAAGGCAATATGGATTACTAAATTTTTTAATAGCTGGGATGTTGTCAAAGATAATACCTAGCAAATGAACATCTTCAATTTAAAGATTTTTACTCTTTACCATTTGCCACTGTGAAACTGTCTTTAGCCAATGGCAAGATATGTAGCACTGGTTTTACAGTGCCTTGCGAAAGTATTCGCCCCCCTTGAACTTTTCAACCTTTTGCCACATTTCAGGCTTCAAACATAAAGATATAAAATTTAAATTTTTTGTGAAGAATCACCAACAAGTGGGACACAATTGTGAAGTGGAACGAAATCTATTGGATATTTTAAACTTTTTTAGCAAATAAAAAACTGAAAAGTGGTGTGTGCAAAATTATTCGGCCCCTTTACTTTCAGTGCAGCAAACTCACTCCAGAAGTTCAGCGAGGATCTCTAAATGATCCAATGTTATCCTATAGGACTGATGGTGATAAATAGAATCCACCTGTGTGTAATCAAGTCTCTGTATAAATGCACCTGCTCTGTGATAGTCTCAGGGTTCTGTTGAAAGCGCAGAGAGCATCATGAAGACCAAGGAACACACCAGGCAGGTCCGTAATACTGTTGTGGAGAAGTTTAAAGCCAGATTTGGATACAAAAAGATTTCTCAAGCTTTAAACATCCCAAGGAGCACTGTGCAAGCGATCATTTTGAAATGGAAGGAGTATCAGACCACTGCAAATCTACCAAGACCTGGCCGTCCCTCTAAACTTTCAGCTCAGACAAGGAGAAGACTGATCAGAGATGCAGCCAAGAGGCCCATGATCACTCTGGATGAACTGCAGAGAACTACAGCTGAGGTGGGAGAGTCTGTCCATAGGACAACAATCAGTCGTACACTGCACAAATCTGGCCTTTATGGAAGAGTGGCAAGAAGAAAGCCATTTCTCAAAGATATCCATAAAAAGTCTCGTCTAAAGTTTGCCACAAGCCACCTGGGAGACACACCAAACATGTGGAAGAAGGTGCTCTGGTCAGATTTAACCAAAATCAAACTTTTTGCCCACAATGCAAAACGATATGTTTGGCGTAAAAGCAACACAGCTCATCACCCTCAACACACCATCCCCCCTGTCAAACATGCTGGTGGCAGCATCATGGTTTGGGCCTGCTTTTCTTTAGCAGGGACAGGGAAGATGGTTAAAATTGAGGGGAAGATGGATGTAGCCAAATATAGGACCATTCTGGATGAAAACCTGTTGGAGTCTGCAAAAGACCTGAAACTTGGACGGAGATTTATCTTCCAACAAGACAATGATCCCAAACATACAGCAAAATCTACAAAGGAATGGTTCACAAATAAACGTATCCAGGTGTTAGAATGGCCAAGTCAAAGTCCAGACCTGAATCCAAACGAGAATCTGTGGAAAGAGCAGAAAACTGCTGTTCACAAACGCTCTCCATCCAACCTCACTGAGCTCGAGCTGTTTTGCAAGGAAGAATGGGCAAGAATTTCAGTCTCTCGATGTGCAAAACTGATAGAGACATACCCCAAGCGACTTGCAGCTGTAATCGCAGCAAAAGGTGGCTCTACAAAGTATTAACGCAAGGGGGCCGAATAATTTTGCACCCCCACTTTTCATTTTTTTTATTAGTTAAAAAAGTTTCAAAAATCCAATAGATTTCATTCCCCTTCACAATTGTGTCCCACTTGTTGGTGATTCTTCACAAAAAATATATTATAGTTATATCTTTGAAGCCTGAAATGTGGCAAAAGGTTGAAAAGTTCAAGGGGGCCGAATACTTTCGCAAGGCACTGTACATATCTTCATCAGCCTTTCTCAACCTTTTTTTCCATAGAGGAGCCCCTAAAAATGTTTTTAGGTTTTAGGGAACCCCTGATAAAATTATTTTATCTGTAGCTCACAGTACATTTAGCAATATAAAGTAGGCAGTTATAGAAGGTTTTAAATGAAATAATAAAGAAATGGGCACATATAACTCTTCCTTTTCATTCTCTAAATATTTTTAGTAATAATCGTTATATGAAACAAATAATAATAATGGCCACAATGGTGGTCAGTTTAGAAGGGGCCCTTTTTAATTGTTAGCATTAGTGTACTTAACTGTGAACAGAAGACAAATTATCCACTGCCTTCTCTTCAAGGAACTCCTGGAATCCTCTAATGCCGCGTTCACACGATCGGAATTTTGGTCGGAAAAGGCTCTGGTTTTTCAGACGGGATTTCTGCTCAAGCTGTCTTGCATACACACGGTCACACAAAAGTTCTCTGAACTTTCGACCGTCAAGAACGCGGTGACGTGCAACACTACGACGAGCCGAGAAAATTAAGTTCGATGCTTCCGAGCATGCATCGAATTGTTTCTGAGCATGCGCAGGAATTTTGTGCGTCGGAATTTGTACAGACAATTGGAATTTCCAATTGGAACTTTTTCCGACCGAAAAATTGAGAACTTGCTCTCAATCTTTTGCAGGCCCGAAATTCTGCCAGCAAAAGTCGGATGGAGCACACACACGATCGCATTTCCCGGCCAAAAGCTCTTATCGGACTTTTGCTGGCTATGGAACCAAAATACAGAAAAAAAGTCCCGGCCCTTTCCACAAAATGCACAAATGTGAACTACATTCATAGGAAACCATGTTATATGGACTCTAGTGTGTTTGTGCAAAACTGAAAACTCACTAAAAAATGCATAGGTGTGAACCAGGCCTAAAAGAACCCCAGGGGTGCACTAAACCTTGGTTGAGAAAGTCTGCCATAGGTGATACACACACAGAACCCAGAATTTATTATGCAGCATCAGATACCTTAACATCATGTAAATAGAAAGACAAAAAGGAGGAAACCCCAGTATCAAGATCCACAACAACCACATTACCATTATTGCAATATACAGTACATCATACAAATTTGACCACAGAAAATGTTTTAAAATATAATTAAAACATGAATGGATTCACATGGAAAATAGTTAGGAGCAGCCTTTCTTGGTTGGGAAAACATACTTCCCTCCCAGAATATCAAACCCAGGTCTGTGCACACATTTCTCTAATAAAATAATTGAAAGTAGAAAGTGGTAAAGATTAAGGCCCCTTTCAGATCTATGCATAATGGGAGGGTACATTCAGGGGCGGACTGACAACTCATGGGGCCCTCGGGGCATAGGAGATTATGGAGCCCCCAGGCAATAGATCATGGGGCCACACAGTATGCACACACAGACACACATACAGTATACACACACAGAATACACATATGCACACACTGAAACGGTACTAGAGAGGCGGGCAGCTGTATTTTGGGATTTTTAACACAGATTTTTACATACTGTGCCTGGTTTTATTTTGGCTGGCAACCCTGATGGGGCCCCTTAGTGGCATGGGGCCCTTGGGCAGCGCCCAAATGGTCAGTCCACCCCTGGGTGCATCCTATCATGTGTTAATGCAATGTGTGTTAACACATGGCAGATGTGTTTGTGCATTTCTGTGCCATTCATTTAGCATTATTACAAAAGCGGAAAATGCACCCATGCTGAAATCCTCCACTATGCACATGCCCAGTATTGTGCACTGCATTAAAAAAAGGGTCAACTTCCTTTTTTTTGAGTCATTGCTCTGTGACCGCTACCCTAATGCAATGCCATAGAGAAATGCACTGAAACAGGTCAGAAAGGACGGTTAAAGATTACAGATCATTAATTGCAAAAAAATTAACGTTTTATTATATATGATTGTGTATCCCTCATCTAGTATCTAGAATAGATATATAATGAAGAACAACACAAGATTAAAATACTGCATAGGAGAGCATATTTATATTATTATAAAAGTAAAACTCATAGCTTATCGGCATTTTTCTAAGCATAGATCAAACCTTAGAAGGTTAGGATTGTGGGGATAAGGAAAGGTAAAAAAAGGGGTATAAAGGTGTATAATAGGAAAAGAAGTGTTTAAAAGGCTTTTGGATTTACAAAATGAAGGCCTTGAAATCAACGGGATTAAAGTAAAACTAAATTATATCCAATATTTAATGACCCTGTAATCTATTTTTCATTCATTCACTTCTTACTCTGTTTTTATACCTCCTTGTAATGTCTCCCATGCATTTCTGAATTTCTCCTTTTCCCCTTCTCTTATATTTGTTTGAAACCAGCAGTTCACATTAATTGCAATCATGTACACTGCTCTATGCACACTACACATCCCATCAGTGGCATATCAGCCATCATGCAGTGCACATGGGCCCCAGGGGAGATGAGACCCATTGTGCCCTCACACATTGCACATTGAATGTGTAAACAAATGTTTCCAATTAAGTTGCTCTTGTCACAGGCAGCCGCAGGAGAAACACTGTTTATGTGGGGGGGGGGGGGGAGGAGGGGGGGACGGGTACTAAACGCTAAAGTTCAGGGGTCAGTGGTAAGTGATGCACAGTTCAGGAGTCAGAAGTAAGTGACATCAAGGTCAGCAGTAAGTGACGCAGAGTTCAGGGGGTCAATAATAAGTGATGCAGAGTTCAGAGATCAGTAGTAAATTACTTCCAGGTCAGGGGTCATCAGTAAGTGACTCAGAGTTCAGGTAAATGATGCAGATATCAGAAGTCAGTAATAAGTCTAGGTCAGTAGTAAGTGACCAGAGTGTAGAGATCAGTAGTAAGTGATGCAAAGTTCAGGGTCAGTAGTAAGTGACTCAGAGTTCAGGTAAACGATGCAGAGATCGGAACTCGGTAATTAGCATAGGTCAGTAGTAAGTGGCGCAGAGTTCAGGGGTCAGTAGTAAGTGACCAGAGTGTAGTACATTGCCTTGAAAAAAGTATTCATACCCCTTGAAATTTTCCACATTTTGTCATGTCACAGCCAAAAATGTAAATATATTTTATTGGGATTTTATGTGATAGACCAACACAAAGTGGCACATAATTGTGAAGTGGAAAGAAAATGATAGATGGTTTTCAATTTTTTTTTACAAAGTGTGGCGTGCATTTCTATTCAGCCTCCTTTACTCTGATATCCCTAACTAAAATCTAGTGCGACTAATTGCCTTCAGAAGTCACCTAATTAGTAAATAGCATCCACCTGTGGTTAATTTAATCTCAGTATCAATGTAGCTGTTCTGTGAAACCCTCAGAAGTTTGTTGGAGAACCTTAGTGGAAAAACAGCATCATGAACACACCAGACAGGTCAGGGATAAAGTTGTGGAGAAGTTTAAAGCAGGGTTAGGTTATAAAGAAAATATCCCAAGCTTTGAACATCTCGTGGATCACTGTTCAATCCATCATCAGAAAATGGAAAGAGCATGACACAACTGCAAACCTACCAAGATATGGCCGCCCACCTAAACTGACAGGCCAGGCAAGGAGAGCATTAATAAGAGAAGCAGCCAAGAGGCCCATAGTAACTCTGGAGGAACTGTAGAGATCCACATCTCAGGTGGAAGAATCTGTTCACAGGTCAACTATTAGTCATGTACTCTGGCCTTTATGGAAGAGTGGCAAGAAGAAAGCCATTGTTGAAAGATTGCCATAAGCAGTCCTGTTTGCAGTTTGCAAGAATCCATGTGAGGGACACAGCAAACATGTGGAAGAAGGTGCTTTGGTCATAAAGTGAAGAGTCTTGATCGCCGCACTCCCATAAAATCACCTTTATTGATCCATGATAGAAAAACAACAATCCATACAGAAACGGGGGAACAAATACAGCTCAGCTATATAGCTGTGCTGTATTTGTTCCCCCATTGCTGTATGGATTGTTGCTTTTCTATCATGGATCAATAAAGGTGATTTTATGGGAGTGCAGCCATCCAGACTCTTCACTTTATGCTTCTTCATGCATGCACGGCCAGCACCCTTTCTATGTGCAGAGGTAATGGTGTAGAAGGATTTTGTTACCTGGAGCATTATGTTTCTTCTTCAAGTTGTTCTGCTCAGATGAGACCAAAATGTAACTTTTTGGCCTAAAAGCAAAATACTATGTGTGGCGGAAAACTAAAGCCTCATACACACAATCGGACTTTTTACAAACTTTTCCGTGGATTTTTGTACAAAGTGCGTCAGCCGTGAACTTGTATTGCATACACACGGCAGGACTTTTTCAGCCAACTTTCACCAAATCACGTAGTTTGTCTGCTCTTTACCGCCATCTTTAGTCAACTTCTGTATTGTTGTCTGAACTTTTGCATTGGTTCTGAGCATGTGTGTTTGTAAAGTCCGATGGTTTTGTGTACACACGATCGGACTTTGCTCCATCGGACTTATGTTGTCAAAAAGTTTGTCTATTTGCACAGCCAACAAAAGTCTGATGAAAACCAAAAAAAGTTTGTCCGATGGAGCGTACACACGGTTGGATGTTGCCTTAAAACAGCTAATTTGCATGTTTTGTTGTTAAAAAGTCAGATCGTGTATATGGGCCTTAATACTAATCTGTGTACAACAATGTTGGGCTTTAGCCCCTCCAATGTACCTCCACAGATACTGTGCTGTACATTCCCTATTCAACACTGTCTCATTCTATACTACGTAAGCACACTCTGACTTTGTTCAACAACATTTCTTCAAGCCATGCCCAGTATATCCAGTGCAATTAGAAACGCGCCCATTTTTGCCGTACCATAGTTCATTTCAGGAGTAAGCAGGAGAGGATGGCTACATTCCTATATATATGGGACCATGGAAAATGAAGGTAGCCACCCTCTAATGCCGTGTACACGCGATCGGAATTCTCGTCGGAAAAAGCTCTGATGGTTTTCCTGACGGAGTTCCGCTCAAGCTGTCTTGCCTACACACGATCACACCAAATTCCCATCGTTTAGAACGCGGTGACGTACAACACGTACGATGGTACTAGAAAAAGGAAGTTCAATAGCCAGTAGCCAATAACTTCCGTCTCGTAGTTGAATCTGAGCATGCGTGGTTTTTGGCTTGTCAGAATTGCATACACACAATCGGAATTTCCGATAGACAGTTTTTCCATCTGGAAAATTGAGAACATGCTATCAATTTTTGGCTGGCGGAAATTCGGACAGCTAAATTCTGATGGAGCATACACACGGTCGCATTTTCCGATGAAAAGCTCTCATCTGTCTTTTTCTGGGCGGAATTCCGATCATGTGTACACGGCATTACAGGAAATCAGATGGAAAAATTGAAATTTGGAGATGTGGAAGGCTGAGAGTGATAGAAGTTTTGAGTTTAAGCTAAGAATACATACTTTTTTCTTTTTAAGAGTTTAGAGTTTTTTTTAAAGAGTTTAGTGTCACGTAAAATATTCATTTAAACAGTTTTTATGGTAATTAATGAATTCCTTTTTATAAGGACTGATTTATGCAATTTTATCATGTGTGTAAAGAATTGTATATATATATATGTAAATAGGTACAATATAGTGTGATATAAGTCTAGTTATTATGTACCCTTCATTGAATTTGTAAAAGTAAAAATGTATATAAGTGCATAAAAGAGCATTTACTTTGCATGAATTTAAGGATGGACATTTTTAGCTAACGTGGTTCCTATAAAAGGGATGGCTTCTGAGTAAAGGACATGGGGGTTATTTACAAAAGGCAAATCCACTTTGCACTACAGTGCAAACTACAAGTGAAAAGTGCACTTGAAATTGCACTTGGAAGTGCAGTCACTGTAGATCTGAGGGGGACATGCAAGGAAGATAAAAAAAAAAACAGCATTTTAGCTTGCACATGATTGGATGATAAAATCAGCAGAGCTTCCCCTCATTTCAGATCTACCCCTTAGATTTTCAGCGACTGCACTTCCAAGTGCACTTTCAGTGCAATTTCAAGGGCAATTTGCACTTGTATTGCAAAGTGGATTTGCCTTTCGTATATAACCTCCCATGTGTGTGAATGTATCCAGTATTGTCTGCTCCTGCAAGCTAAGTTGGAGCTGGTGGGTATGAAAGACTACCTGGTAATACCAGGTGCTGTATGTGTTTTTTTTGTACTGCCATAGATGGGGAATATTGAAAAAAGAATCTTGGACTTTGAGACTGAAAGGGGTAATAACAGTTTTACATAGACCAGTATGAAGTGGTTAAATGCTGAAGAAATGGAATATAAAAAGCTTTTAGATAAAGTAAATTTTTAGCTGTAAATAAATGTTTTTAAACTATTCAGTTTGTGTGTGAGTTGCCTAACATACACTGTTTCGGAGGTGAACAGAAGAGAGTTTGAAGATGGGACATCAGCAGATAAAGAGAGGCTGGCATGGCAAGAAGCAAGTTAAGGAGTCTTACATGAGCACTATATAGCCAACCTGTGTGTGGTCATAAGGTGTGGTCATAAGGAGTTGGGTAAGTACCCCTGTGTGTGGGTGTTTGCTGGGGGTCATTGTACATGGAGCACGGCTTTTTTGCAGTTTTCTATTCAGTTGGCCAGTGTTAATTAGAGCTATGACAATAAGTCAGTAAAAAACAAAGAAGAGAGCAGTGCCATCTATGTGCAGCGTGATAAAAAAATTTTAATATAGGACAGATGATTTTAAACTCACAAGATTGTAGAGATTACAGCGCATGTGAAATGGTATAGGAAGTTCATCTACACCTGGGGGAAGGCGGTCAGCTTGCAGGTGGAGAGGCACCTGATGTTCCCGGCTGCGCTGGTGGCTCCCAATGCTTCCTGGTTCTCAAATGTGGCTCAGAGGTGGCTGGACACGTCACTTCTGGAGGTGAGAGAGTGGGGAGGAGCGCGCGTTCAGAGCATGCGTGTTCCTTCATCAGGCAAAAATCATGATTTTGGCATGAGATCTTTTGGAAAAGATCTTGGCATGAGAAGCTTCAAAGCTTGTGGTGTTTAGCACTAATCTTTAAGGGCTTTGTTCATGGCATCATCAAGCTTATTTGTGTACACAATTTGTTTTGTTTTATATATTTTCCTATTATTATAGCACTTTATTAGTGTCTTTTGTGACGCAAAAAGGAAGATCATTGTTGTTACCAAGCGGAATGGTGAGTAAGCTCTTCTAGGCAAATATTTTGTTCACTTTTCCTATTTTTTTTCTTGGCAGAGGTAGGGCGTCGGGTCTCCCATGATTGAGCCTGTGGTGTGGTTGCTGTTAGCTACTGCATATCATTATTTCCTACAATATATTATTTAATAAAAGCTAACCACTCGCCGACCAGCTCGCGCCAATATACGTCAGCAAAGTGGCACAGGTGCGCAAAACGACGTACCCATACGTCATTCCGTCATCGGCTGCTAGCCTCTCCATGCCACGATTGCGTGCCACCAGCGGACATCGAGTCTGCGCTACCTGTGGGCCAGGCGGGCATGCACAGGCGCCGCCAGCAGTGTGTGCACGCAACGGAAGCATGCCTGCGGGTCCTGCGGACTCGATGTCTGCCGGTGGCCCGTAATCGTGGCACGGAGAGGCAGAACGGGGAGATGCCTATGTAAACCATTTCCCTGTTCTGCCAAGCAACATGACAGGGATCTACTGCTCCCAGTGATCGGGAGCATTGATCTCTGTCATGTTATAGTGAGCCCATCCCCCCTACAGTTAGAACACGCTGAGGGAACACACTTAACCCCTTGATCACCCCCTAGTGTTTAACCTCTTCCCTGCCAGTGACATTTATACAGTAATCAGTGCATTGTTATAGCATTGATCACTGTATAAATGTCAATGGTCTCAAAATAATGTCAAAAGTGTCGGATCTGTCCGCCGCAAGTCGCAGTCACAATAAAAATCGCAGATTGCCACCTTTACTAATAAAAAAAAAAATAATAAAAATGCCATAAATCTATCCCTTATTTTGTAGATGCGATAACTTTTGCACAAACCAATCAATTTACGCTTATTGCGATTTTTTTTTATTTTTTTTTTATTGGCCTAAACTGAGGAAGAAATTTCTTTTTTTTTAGATTTTAGAAAAAAATAAAAATGTCAGAGGTGATCAAATACCACCAAAAGAAAGCTCTATTTGTGGGGAAAAAAAATACATCAATTTTTTTTGAGCACAACGTCGCACAACCACGTAATTGTTAGTTAAATCGATGCAGTGATATATTGCAAAAAAGGGCTTGGTCAGGAAGGGGGTAAATCCTTCCGGGGCTGAAGTGGTCAGGTGGTGGGTGAAACTGACAAGATAACACCTTACCCACTTGTTTTCATATTTTGTAGTTTGATAGTAAACATTTGCACGATTCCCAGAAATTATAGTTTTAATTCAACATTCCTGTTCTATTCCATGAAATATGCCTAACTGACATCGGACAGCATTATCATTATCACATTAAATCTGTAGTGCTGGGTCATGGGTTTGATTTTTGCTAGGCACACAAACTAGTGAAAATTAAATCCATGGCTGTCTAAATCACATTTTTCCAACCAGAGTGCCCAGGCATTCTGGGGTACCTACAGGCTTCTCCAGAGGTGCCTTGGCAAAATGCCTAAAAAATGCCCCATAGTCGTATACAAGCCAGTGGGTGGATCAAGCCCGCCTTTTAATTACACAAAACCACAGGTTTTCATTGTGCACCATTACAACCTACCAGCTGTTGGGCGCCTGTACAGCATCCTTGTTTACCCCTTCCCTGCCTCTCTTCATCAGAACTGGGGTCATGTTAGTGAGGGAGAATAGAAACATTGGAATACTAGTCAGGGCCAGCGTGCTTTGGAAGAATAAATTATCTCTAATGTTGGGTATGTGGAGGTTGCTGGGTTATGTAAACATTTTAGTTTAGTTTTTTTTACATTTTAGAATGGGGTGCCCCAAGAGTGTGCGTAATTTAAAAGGGTGCTTTGGCTGTAAAAAGGTTGAGAAACACTGGTCTAGATAATACCTTGTCAGAATTTTCTGTGCAACAAGGTTTATCAAAGACTTTCCACAAGTTGACGTCACTTAAAAATAAGTACAGATACTATTTTTGCCATGTAAAATTGACCAGTGCAAACAAAGGTAAGTGATTATTTGCATTACACCCACAGTACCATATGCCATCTCATTTTGTGAAAAGTCATCATCACAGTAGTGATGGCCGAACGGTTCGCCCGGCGGTCGTTTCGCGGCGAATTTCCGACTTTCGCCGTCCGCGGGTTCGAACGCCTTTTTCCGTCGTTCGCCCCGGCGGACTTACGTGTTTAATGTATACAAGAACTTTAACCTTTCGTGACACGTTTATCATGTGTTACAGGACAACCAATTGAGACATGACAGCTCATGGACACTTGGACATTCCCCCTAACCTATAAATACACCCGATCCGGTGGCCATTTTACATTCTTTCTTCTGTCACTGTAGGGAAAGGATCCTGTGTGGAGTAGGGACAGAGAAAACGCTAGCTATTTGGTACACAAAAGTTCTTTTCAGGACTGGTATAGGTGTTAGGTCAGCAGCCTGAGTTTCTTTTGTCAGTTTAGATAAAGGGACAGAGCGCTGTATGCTGCTATTTTAGGGACAGCTCAGCCAGATTAGTCTTTCTTCATCATCATCATCATCATCATCATTAGCTGTTACTATCAGGTCCACAAAAGAGCTGTTCCAGCTAATCGTTCCAGCCTACTCTTTTTTGCCAATTTGTATAGGGACAGGCAGGAAGCAGTGTGTCAGGCAGTGAGGATAATTTTAAAGACTTGCTGTTACTATTAGTTCCACAAAGGTTCTTTTCAGGACTGGTATCAGTGGTACGGTAATAGGCTTGTACACGTATAATATTCTTTCTTCCAAATATAGAAAGAATATTATACTTGACTGCTGCCCTTCTGCTGCAGTCTGCTAATCATTCACAACTCACTTGTTCCACAAAAGTTCTTATAAGGACTGGTAACTTGGTCTGTCTAGGGTGCTACGGTACATAGGCTTGGGTGCGGTACAGTCTGCTGTTCTGTAAGGACCGCTATCGGTCCACAATAGATAGGGTTGCCGTGCACTACTGCTGACCGCTGCCCTATACTGCAGCAGTCCTTCAGCGGTATAGGGACTGACGCACAGTCTGCTAAACACTAATACACAACCTGCTTGGTCCACAAAAGTTCTTATAAGGACTGGTAACTTGGTATAGGGTGCTACGGTACATAGGCCTGAGTGCGTTACAGTCTGCTGTTCTGTAAGGACCGCTATCGGTCCACAATACATAGGGTTGACGTGCACTACTGCTGACCGCTGCCCTATACTGCAGCAGTCCTTCAGCGGTATAGGGACTGACGCACAGTCTGCTAAACACTAACACACAACCTGCTTGGTCCACAAAAGTTCTTATAAGGACTGGTAACTTGGTATAGGGTGCTACGGTACATAGGCCTGAGTGCGTTACAGTCTGCTGTTCTGTAAGGACCGCTATCGGTCCACAATACATAGGGTTGCCGTGCACTACTGCTGACCGCTGCCCTATACTGCAGCAGTCCTTCATTGGTATAGGGACTGACGTACAGTCTGCTAATCACTAACACACAACCTGCTTGGTCCACAAAAGTTCTTATAAGGACTGGTAACTTGGTATAGGGTGCTACGGTACATAGGCCTGAGTGCGTTACAGTCTGCTGTTCTGTAAGGACCGCTATCGGTCCACAATACATAGGGTTGCCGTGCACTACTGCTGACCGCTGCCCTATACTGCAGCAGTCCTTCATTGGTATAGGGACTGACGTACAGTCTGCTAATCACTAACACACAACCTGCTTGGTCCACAAAAGTTCTTATAAGGACTGGTAACTTGGTATAGGGTGCTACGGTACATAGGCCTGAGTGCGTTACAGTCTGCTGTTCTGTAAGGACCGCTATCGGTCCACAATACATAGGGTTGCCGTGCACTACTGCTGACCGCTGCCCTATACTGCAGCAGTCCTTCATTGGTATAGGGACTGACGTACAGTCTGCTAATCACTAACACACAACCTGCTTGGTCCACAAAAGTTCTTATAAGGACTGGTAACTTGGTATAGGGTGCTACGGTACATAGGCCTGAGTGCGTTACAGTCTGCTGTTCTGTAAGGACCGCTATCGGTCCACAATACATAGGGTTGCCGTGCACTACTGCTGACCGCTGCCCTATACTGCAGCAGTCCTTCATTGGTATAGGGACTGACGTACAGTCTGCTAATCACTAACACACAACCTGCTTGGTCCACAAAAGTTTTTATAAGGACTGGTAACTTGGTATAGGGTGCTACGGTACATAGGCCTGAGTGCAGTACAGTCTGCTGTTCTGTAAGGACCGCTATCGGTCCACAATACATAGGGTTGACGTGCACTACTGCTGACCGCTGCCCTATACTGCAGCAGTCCTTCATTGGTATAGGGACTGACGTACAGTCTGCTAATCACTAACACACAACCTGCTTGGTCCACAAAAGTTTTTATAAGGACTGGTAACTTGGTATAGGGTGCTACGGTACATAGGCCTGAGTGCAGTACAGTCTGCTGTTCTGTAAGGACCGCTATCGGTCCACAATACATAGGGTTGACGTGCACTACTGCTGACCGCTGCCCTATACTGCAGCAGTCCTTCATTGGTATAGGGACTGACGTACAGTCTGCTAATCACTAACACACAACCTGCTTGGTCCACAAAAGTTCTTATAAGGACTGGTAACTTGGTATAGGGTGCTACGGTACATAGGCCTGAGTGCAGTACAGTCTGCTGTTCTGTAAGGACCGCTATCGGTCCACAATACATAGGGTTGACGTGCACTACTGCTGACCGCTGCCCTATACTGCAGCAGTCCTTCAGCGGTATAGGGACTAAGAGTTTTGTCACAGGGTGATTTAAAAAATGACAGGCAGAGGAAGAGGCAGGCCCTTCCGCAGGGGTGGTAGGGGTAGGGCAGGAGCAACAGCCTTGAGCCAAAGTGGGAAGTTGCAGAAGGTGCGTTCAATTACTTTAAAGGACGCACCAGACTTGGTTGAGTGGCTCACTCAGCCTTATTCTTCTGCACCCTCCTCATCCTCTCGATCTGCACCCTCTTCTTCACTCTCTGCTATGTGCACCCCCAAAGACACTACCACCAACAACACCACCACCACCACATACCTTCCGCTTGAGTGCAAATGGGGGCCTTCATGCTCCAGTGTTTTAATAGGGACCCCCGTATAAAAAGCATGAGGGTCAAGGACCAGTACTGGGTGGCAACGTACTTAGATCCCCGGTACAAACACAAAATGGCGGAAATGTTACCGCCGTCGCAGAGGGCTGTCAGAATGCAGCACTTCCAGGCCTTGCTTCGAGAAATGCTGCATTCTGCTTTTGCGTGCGCTGGCAGAGGAGCAATTCCCACTCCCAGAGAAGGATTTGCGGGTACCAATCCAACAGCGCCTGCAAGAAGAGGCCGGTTTGAAGATGTGTTGGTGACTTCGGATATGAGGTCATTCTTTCAGCCGACCCATCGACAGGTGTCATCCGGATCCAGCATCAGGGAACGCCTAGACCGTCAGGTGTCCGACTACATTGGGTTAACGGCCGATGTGGACGCTCTGAGGAGTGATGAACCCCTAGACTACTGGGTGGGCAGGCTTGACCTCTGGCCAGAGCTTGCCCAATTTGCAATCGAACTGTTGGCTTGCCCCTCATCCAGTGTCCTGTCCGAAAGGACGTTCAGCGCAGCAGGGGGGATTGTGACCGATAAGCGTACTCGCCTAGCTCACGACAGTGTTAACTACCTCACATTTCTAAAAATGAATGAGGCATGGATCTCGGAGGAATTCAACACATGTGATCAGTAGACCATGTATATGTCTATAAACAATTTTTGGAATCAAGCACACAGACCTTCTTAATTCATTTGGCTCACTTCCCTGACCCAAAAAAGCACACCGTACTATATGCCCCTACCCTCCTCTTTGAAGAGGTTGAGCGGTGTCATATTTCTACTGGGGCTGCTTATTATGAGGGGTTCCCACCATCCCTGTGCTGTGCTGACTTCCTCCTGGGTGTTCTTATTATGAGGGGCTCCCACCATCCCTGTGCTGTGCTGACTTCCTCCTGGGGGTTCTTATTATGAGGGGCTCCCACCATCCCTGTGCTGTGCTGACTTCCTCCTGGGGGTTCTTATTATGAGGGGATCACACCATCCCTGTGCTGTGCTGACTTCCTCCTGGGGCTGCTTACGGTGCTGCTGTCAGCGCTGTATGTCACGGAGCTGCTGTCAGCGCTGTATGTCACGGAGCTGCTGTCAGCGCTGTATGTCACGGAGCTGCTGTCAGCGCTGTATGTCACGGAGCTGCTGTCAGCGCTGTATGTCACGGAGCTGCTGTCAGCGCTGTATGTCACGGAGCTGCTGTCAGCGCTGTATGTCACGGAGCTGCTGTCAGCGCTGTATGTCACGGAGCTGCTGTCAGCGCTGTATGTCACGGTGCTGCTGTCAGCGCTGTATGTCACGGAGCTGCTGTCAGCGCTGTATGTCACGGAGCTGCTGTCAGTGCTGTATGTCACGGAGCTGCTGTCAGCGCTGTATGTCACGGAGCTGCTGTCAGCGCTGTATGTCACGGAGCTGCTGTCAGCGCTGTATGTCACGGTGCTGCTGTCAGCGCTGTATGTCACGGAGCTGCTGTCAGCGCTGTATGTCACGGAGCTGCTGTCAGTGCTGTATGTCACGGAGCTGCTGTCAGCGCTGTATGTCACGGAGCTGCTGTCAGCGCTGTATGTCACGGAGCTGCTGTCAGCGCTGTATGTCACGGTGCTGCTGTCAGCGCTGTATGTCACGGAGCTGCTGTCAGCGCTGTATGTCACGGAGCTGCTGTCAGCGCTGTATGTCACGGAGCTGCTGTCAGCGCTGTATGTCACGGAGCTGCTGTCAGCGCTGTATGTCACGGAGCTGCTGTCAGCGCTGTATGTCACGGTGCTGATGTCAGTGCTCTGTATTACGGTGCTGCTGTCAGTGCTCTGTATCTCCTGCACCCTCTTGTTTGCCTACCCTGGTCCCTGACCTTCCCTCTCCTCCATTGCCTTCATTAGCTCCATAGTCCTGAATTGTCAGAACAATTTCCCAAATAAAAAAAAAATGCTTGTAGTTATCGATCCCAAATTCACCTCATACATGTATTATGCTATTGTCCAGGTGGTGGGACTGCGTGCTACCCCCTAATAATTACCCCGTGGCCGCAAATTCGACCTAAAGGTTTGCGAAATTCGCCTCCCATTGAAGTCAATGGAGCCCGCGGCGAACGGTCGTTTTCGCGAACGTTTGTGCCCGTTCGCGTTTCGCGTTCGCGAAACGTCCCGTCGGAAGTTCGTCCATCACTACATCACAGATGGTTCTTCCTGGTTTAACTACATGGTTATGATGTAATTTCCTGTCTTTGTGTTCCTATTGTTATTAATTAAAATAAGAAGCCATGTGTCCAACACCATCTTGACTGTTAAGAGTCATATCTTCAGCAGTTTTTTTTTTTAGTTGGTATTAGCAACAGAGTCACTTAAAAAAAAATATATTTTGAATAAAGTGGAGAAGTTAGAAGCCCTGTTTGTTTTTTTTACTGCTATTTAAGGTTCTGTTAGATAAGTAACCCTCATTTACTATCACAGCGATAATGGCTCACCAGACAGGAAGTACGAGAAAGTCATCAACACAGGGAGAAATAAAAATATTAATAATTTTTCTATAATAGAGAAAGGCTGGAACTTCTGTCAGTTTTTATTGCTGTCATCCATATGCAGATTTCCCCTAACTTCCTGTCTGATGAAACCATTGACACTGGAACAAAGGGTGAGGGAAAACCTCTCTAACAGAGCCCCTGAAAGACCTAACAGGGGTTCTAATCCTTTCCCACTCTATCCAAGTCTAGAAAAAAAGTTTTAGCAGGATATACTATATCATTGCAACATTTTTTAGCCTTAACAACTTGATTATATATCCCTCAGTTTCAGGGATACTGAAGTTGGTATTACAGATCACACATTTCATATAATATAATGTAATATAATATTATATAATATAATAATAAAATCTCTAGTGTGTGGTGCTAGTCAGCTCTATTCAAACTCTTACAACAAGTCACTGTCTTCAGTTCCTTGTCGCTGTCTTCAGGTCTGTCTCTGGAACAGGATCTGGCCAGTACCCAACCCAACAGTGAACCTTTTCATTAGGTGCCTGGGTCTTCTTACTATTCCTCACCAGTCCCTGCACAAGCCCAGGAAACGTCTTTGTGCTTGATGATTAGCCGGCTTCTGCTGTGTACCCTCTGTAAGAGCCCTGCGATGTCCCATCCGTCACATAGTGTTCTTCACTTGTGCTGCTATGATTCATCTGTCAGTGTGAGCACCTGACCTGGTCCCAGGAACAGTGTGCTTATTGTTAAGGGCCTTACACTACTGGTATTGTAATGTGAAGACTTCAGTGAAACTTCCACTATTCCTTTATCTCTACGATTCTGAAGGACTACAGAGTAAACTCCATCACACCTATCAGTGTAATGCAGCAAATCTGGTTCACTTCTGCCATTTCTAGGGTTGCTGAATCTAAAATAATAGTCTGTTTCTTAGACTGACCATAAAATATTTCTAAAGTGGCCATAGATACAGGAGGGTCATCATAATTTTGACAGACATCATATTTATGGGCAGAAGCAAAGCACACCGGACAAACCTGACTGATTGTGTGCAGGCATATAGCAATAAGCTTTGCTGAGTATTTTGGGGTTTTTCTGTTGCTCTTTCCACTCTTTCTGTACTCACCCACATTGCTTTGTAGTCACAAGCATGCAACTTCCTATGCTTATGTATCAATATTTAAAAAAAATAAAAAATAATTCTGACTACCATTTAATGATTGCGGCCACCTCTATACAGATATGTAATCAGAACCAACAAGTTGTTTCCTTTACTAAGGAGAGGGAACTAATGTAAAAGCTGAACTCCAGGCAAACGACTAAATATCAAGATAGAATACATATTAACCACTTGCCGACCGCCGCACGACGATGTACGTCGACAGAATGGCACGGGCAGGCATATTGGCGTACATGTACGTCCCTGCCTTCCCGCGGGTCGGGGGCCCGATCGGGCCCCCGCCCGGTGCCCGCGGCGGTCGGTATTCATTCGGGAGCGATCCCGGACGAGGGGACGGCCATTCATTCATGGCCACCCCCTCGCGATCGCTCCCGACGAATGAAAATGCTCCGTGACATCACTTCCTCTCCTGTAATGTAAACACAGGAGAGGAAGTGATGTAATCTCTCCTCCGTGTCGGTATTTTTCGTTCCGACACCGAGGAGAGAGGATCGGTGAGTTGCACCAACACGACACTACACAGTAGAACATGCCAGGCACACTCACACCCCCCCGATCACCCCCCCAATTACCCCTGCCCCCCAGTCACAGTGACACCAATGTCATTTTATTTATTTATTTTTTTTGCATTGGTGTCATTTGTGACTGTAATAACTGTTAGGGTTAGGGTTAGCCCCCTTTAGTTCTAATGTACCCCCCTAACCCCCCCAATAAAGGTTTAACCCCGTGATCACCCCCCGTCGCCAGTGTCACTAAGGCTGGGTTCACATTGCAGCGGTTTATGAGAACGAATGTGATTCGCACCGCACTGCAGTGCAAATCACATCCGATCTCTGTGCGATTCGAGTTCAGTCATTCGCCGCACCCGCCGCACCCGCCGCAAATTCGCACGGGACCCTTTTTTTGGTCCGCAGCAGAATCGGATCGCATGGGTGTTCACACCATGCGATCCGAGTTTGCAGATCGCATTGCGATATGCGAACTGATCTGGGGGTGTCATTAACATTTCACTGACACTCCCAGCAGTTCGCATAGGGCAGTGTGAACTGCCGCAGGGAGGCATGCGATGCGGGAACCCGCCGCGGATTCGTGGCGTTCCCGCATCACTCCAGTGTGAACCCAGCCTAATAAGCGATCGTTTTTCTGATCGCTGTATTAGTGTCACAGGTGACGCTAGTTAGGCAGGTAGGTATTTAGGTTCGCCGCAGCTTTTTATAGCGCCAGGGACCCCCATATACTACCGCATAAAGCCCCCTGATTGCCCCCTAGTTAACCCTTTCACCAGTGATCACCATATAACTGTTACAGGTGACGCTGGTTGGTTAGTTATTTTTTTATAGTTTCAGGGCACCCGCCATTTATTACCTAATAAAGGTTTAACCCCCTGATCACCCAGCGGGTGTCATTTGTGACTGTAATAACTGTTAGGGCAGTTAGGGTTAGCCCCCTTTAGTTCTAAGGTACCCCCCTAACCCCCCCAATAAAGGTTTAACCCCGTGATCACCCCCCGTCGCCAGTGTCATTAAGGCTGGGTTCACATTGCAGCGGTTTATGAGAACGGATGTGATTCGCACCGCACTGCAGTGCAAATCACATCCGATCTCTGTGCGATTCGAGTTCAGCCATACAGATAGTATGGCTGAATTCGTGTCGCACCCGCCGCACCCGCCGCAAACTCGCACGGGACCCTTTTTTTGGTCCGCAGCAGAATCGGATCGCATGGGTGTTCACACCATGCGATCCGAGTTTGCAGATCGCACTGCGATATGCGAACTGATCTGGGGGTGTCATTAACATTTCACTGACCCTCCCAGCAGTTCGCATAGGGCAGTGTGAACTGCCGCCGGGAGGCATGCGATGCGGGAACCCGCCGCACATTCGTGGCGTTCCCACATCGCTCCAGTGTGAACCCAGCCTAATAAGCGATCATTTTTCTGATCGCTGTATTAGTGTCACAGGTGACGCTAGTTAGGCAGGTAGGTATTTAGGTTCGCCGCAGCTTTTTAATAGCGCCAGGGACCCCCATATACTACCGCATAAAGCCCCCTGATTGCCCCCTAGTTAACCCTTTCACCAGTGATCACCATATAACTGTTACAGGTGACGCTGGTTGGTTAGTTATTTTTTTATAGTTTCAGGGCATCCGCCATTTATTACCTAATAAAGGTTTAACCCCCTGATCACCCAGCGGGTGTCATTTGTGACTGTAATAACTGTTAGGGCAGTTAGGGTTAGCCCCCTTTAGTTCTAAGGTACCCCCCTAACCCCCCCAATAAAGGTTTAACCCTGTGATCACCCCCCGTCGCCAGTGTCACTAAGGCTGGGTTCACATTGCAGCGGTTTATGAGAACGGATGTGATTTGCACCGCACTGCAGTGCAAATCACATCCGATCTCTGTGCGATTCGAGTTCAGCCATACAGATAGTATGGCTGAATTCGTGTCGCACCCGCCGCACCCGCCGCAAACTCGCACGGGACCCTTTTTTTGGTCCGCAGCAGAATCGGATCGCATGGGTGTTCACACCATGCGATCCGAGTTTGCAGATCGCACTGCGATATGCGAACTGATCTGGGGGTGTCATTAACATTTCACTGACCCTCCCAGCAGTTCGCATAGGGCAGTGTGAACTGCCGCCGGGAGGCATGCGATGCAGGAACCCGCCGCGCATTCGTGGCGTTCCCACATCGCTCCAGTGTGAACCCAGCCTAATAAGCGATCATTTTTCTGATCGCTGTATTAGTGTCACAGGTGACGCTAGTTAGGCAGGTAGGTATTTAGGTTCGCCGCAGCTTTTTATAGCGCCAGGGACCCCCATATACTACCGCATAAAGCCTACTGATTGCCCCCTAGTTAACCCTTTCACCAGTGATCACCATAAAACTGTTACAGGTGACGCTGGTTGGTTAGTTATTTTTTTATAGTTTCAGGGCACCCGCCATTTATTACCTAGTCTCACTAGTGTACCCCTAAATTTAGGGATGTCTACTTTCCAAAATGGGGTCATTTGGGGGGGGTTTGTGCCATCTTGGCATTTTATGGCCTTCAAAACTGTAACGCCCTTAGAAAGCCTGAAGGCGGTGCTTGGTTTTCGGGGCCCCGTACGCGGCTAGGCTCCCAAAAAGTCCCACATATGTGGTATCCCCGTACTCAGGAGAAGCAGCAGAATTTATTTTGGGGTGTCATTTCACATATGCCCATGGCATGCGTGAGCAATATATCATTTAGTGACAACTTTGTGAAAAAAAAAAAAAAAAAGTTTGTAATTTTCCCGCAACTTGTGGCAAAATATAAAATATTCCATGGACTCAACATGCCTCTCAGCACATAGCTTGGGGTGTCTACTTTCTAAAATGGGGTCATTTGTGGGGGTTTTGTGCCATCTTGGCATTTTATGGCCTTCAAAACTGTAATAGGTAGTGAGGAGTGAAGTCAAATATTTACGCCCTTAGAAAACCTGAAGGCGGTTCTTGGTTTTCGGGGGCCCCGTACGCGGCTAGGCTCCCAAAAAATCCCACACATGTGGTATCCCCGTACTCAGGAGAAGCAGCAGAATTTATTTTGGGGTGTCATTTCACATATGCCCATAGCATGTGTGAGCAATATATCATTTAGTGACAACTTTGTGAAAAAAAAATAAAAAAAAATTAAAGTTTGTAATTTTTCCGCAACTTGTGGCAAAATATAAAATATTCCATGGACTCAACATGCCTCTCAGCAAATAGCTTGGGGTGTCTACTTTCTAAAATGGGGTCATTTGTGGGGGTTTTGTGCCATCTTGGCATTTTATGGCCTTCAAAACTGTAATAGGTAGTGAGAAGTGAAATCAAAAATTTACGCCCTTAGAAAGCCTGAAGGCGGTGCTTGGTTTTCGGGGCCCCGTACGCGGCTAGGCTCCCAAAAAGTCCCACATATGTGATATCCCCGTACTCAGGAGAAGCAGCAGAATTTATTTTGGGGTGTCATTTCACATATGCCCATGGCATGCGTGAGCAATATATCATTTAGTGACAACTTTGTGTAAAAAAAAAAAAAAATCTTTTTTTTTTGTCATTATTCAATCGCTTGAGGCAAAAAAATAAAATATTCAATGGGCTCAACATGCCACTTATCAATTTCCTTAGGGGGTCTACTTTCCAAAATGGGGTCATTTGGGGGGGTTTTGTACTGCCCTGCCATTTTAGCACCTCAAGAAATGAGATAGGCAGTCGTAAACTAAAAGCTGCGTAAATTCCAGAAAACGTACCTTAGTTTGTAGATGTGACAACTTTTGCGCAAACCAATAAATATACAATTATTGACTTTTTTTTACCAAAGACATGTGGCTGAATACATTTTGGCCTAAATGTATGACTAAAATTTAGTTTATTGGATTTTTCTAATAACAAAAAGTAGAAAATATCATTTTTTTTCAAAATTTGCGGTCTTTTTACGTTTATATCGCAAAAAATAAAAATCGCAGAGGCAATCAAATACCATCAAAAGAAAGCTCTTGTGGGAAGAAAAGGACGCAAATTTTGTTTGGGTACAACATTGCATGACCGCGCAATTACCAGTTAAAGCAGCGCAGTGCCAAATTGTAAAAAGACCTCTGGTCATTTACCAGCAAAATGGTCCGGTCTGAAAGTGGTTAAAGCGGTTGTATAGTCATAATTTTAACTTTGACCTACAGGTAAGCCTATAATAAGGCTTACCTGTAGGTAAAAAGAATATCTCCTAAACCTGTACGGTTTAGGAGATATTCCCCTTGCAATGAGCCACTGACTTCAGCGGCACATGCGCTCCGGGGATTCTCGGCTGACAGTCCGGCAGACGCCAGACCCTGCCGGGAAGAAAACTCCTGCATGCATGCGCGGGAGTGACGGCATCGTGGCTCCGGCCACTAACAGCGATGGAGCCGCGATACCTGGAAGACACGCCGAGGGAGCTGACATGGACCGAGTGAGATGCCGGTGCTTCGTTCTAAGGTAAGTATTCCGGTGCATACTAGCTCATTACGCCCTTTCCCTTACAGGTGTAGAAAAAAAAAGAGTTAGTGGTTTTACTCACGCTTTAAGGGGTTATCGACTTGCCAAAGCATTTGTATTTCTGTCCATTCAGTACTAAGGTTTGCATAATTCTGCCATACAGCACAGTCCTGTCTGGCAGAGCCAGAAGCCTCATTTTTCTTTGCTGCTGTTAAGTGACACTCAGTGATCTTGTCCCTCTCACATCCTGTGATTGGATGGTAAAAGGAGAAGAGGCACACTAATGAGTTCCTCTCTCTGCCACTCCTCTCTCTTCTCCTATCAGAACTGCAGCACAGCAGACTAGCTTCTTATGCTAAGGCTTGCCATATTGATTCACCCACCCTTCCCCAAGATACCAAGTCAAATTCAGGAAGCTATACTGTGTGCATTTACAAGAAAATACATTTAATGATTATGATGATGAATGATCAAGTGATTACAGAGCTACATTAATTTATGTCTTATAAATTTTCTTGGAATTCAGGAAAATATATTTTTTAATTGTTTATTTTGTTTTCAGTTTAAAAATGCAAATCAAATCAATATTTGATGTGACTCCCCCTTGGATTCAAACCCGCATCAATTCCTACACTTTGTATACTTGGACAAAGTCAGGGATTTTGTAGGATGCGAGTCTGGTGTATGATTAACCAATTATACCAAGCAAGTGCTAATGATCATCAATTTCATATGTAGGTTGAAACAGTCATTGACTGAAAAAGAAACGGCTGTGTAGGAGGCTTAAAACTGGGCGAGGAACAGCCAAACTCTGCTACTAGACAGTTTCATATCACAAATCAGCACAAAGAACCATGCAACGTTGAGGACCATAGACACAGTGGTTGGCCAAAGAAACAATGCAGCAGGCGAAATACACATCATGCTTACTTCCCTTGGACCTTGGAAGATGCCTAGCAGTGCCATCAGCACACAACTGGTGGAAACCAGTGGGACCCAGGTACACCCATCCGGAGAAGGGCTGGAGAGCAGTACAATAATGAGTGTCTGCAGGCAACACTAAAGCATGGTGGAGGTTCCTTGCAAGTTTGGGGCTGCATTTCTGCAAATGGAGTTGGAGATTTGGTCAAGATCAATGATGTCCTCAATGCTGAGAAATACAGGCAGATACTTTTTCATCATGCCAAACCATCAGGGAGGTGAGTAATTTGGCTCAAATTTATTCTGCAACAGATTACGACTCCAAAGATACAGCCAATGCCATTAAGAACTATCTTCAGCATAAAGAGGAACAAGAAGTCCTGGAAGTGATGGTTTTGCACCCACAGAGGCCTGATCTTAAAGCGGTTCTGCACACATATTAATAACATTTTCCCATTCTGTTCCCTCTAGACCGTACATTTGATAATGCCACAGTTTTATTTTTTTTGATTAACCTACCTTATGTAATTAGTAATATTTGATTTTCATCCCCTGCGGCGATGGGCGGTCTCTTGCGGGGATCAGCATCACTTCCTGCTGAACCCCGCACTGTCTCTTGGGATCTCGTCCAAGTAATCCCAGGAGACATTGCGGCTAATACAGCCAAAATCTCGCGAGATTTTGAGGACGTGACGTCATCACGCCAGCCACGTTTGGAGGGTGATTTGAATTCCGCCAGTGTTCTCCAGGGCAAACAGGTAAACATGACACAGCTCTGCTCTGTAGCTACAGAGCATGTGCGAGAACCGGCAAAGCATGCTGGTTAGAAACCCAGGAAATAAGGAGGAAGTTTTGCTTGTGGGCTTCACTTGCCCACAACAAAAATGACAACGGCCGAACATTGTGAATATAAACGAACATTTTGCACAAAAACGGACATGCTGCAGTCAGAAAACTAAGACAAGTAAGCCTTTTTATATAAAAACATCAATGTTAAAGCATAACCATAAAAAAAAAAAAATTCTCAGCAGTGCAGAACCGCTTTAACATCACCGAGCCTGTCTGGGATTACAGGAAGAGACAGAAGGATTTGAGATAGCTGTTAGCCACAGAAGATCTGTGGTTAGTTCTCCAAGATCTCCAAGAACAACCTACCTGCAGAGTTCCCTCAAAAACTGTGTGCAGGTGTACCTAGAAGAATTGATGATGTTTTAAAGGCAAAGGATGGTTATACCAAATAGTGATTTGGATTTCTCTTCTGTTCCTTTACTTTCCATTTTTCTTAAATGATAAAAAATAAATTATTAACATTAATATTAATAAGGATTCTCAATTAACACCTGCCTAAAACTTTTGCACAGTAGTATATATAGTAACAATGATAGAATTTGCCTTGTGCCAGAACATGGATCCTCTCCTTTCTTTTTTCAAAAATGACTTCATCATCTTGCTACGTATGTTTAAACCCTGTGACTTAACAGTGAAAAGTTAAAAGCATACTGGAAGCACTTATTGCATCCACCCATCGTATCATTGTCTTCACAGGAAAACCAAAGCCTACATCTCAATAGCTTGCTGTCTGCACTAAAGCAGAGAAATGGTTCTGCGTGCAGTGCCTGACAGAGTCCTGGGAGTTAGAGGACAGTTCCGGTCCTTGAGTGGATAAATACTGTTCCTGGACGTTGTTCCTGGGTAAAAGCCCAAAGCTTTCTATTTGTTTTGCAGGCAGCTCAGATACATGTAAGAACAATAGAAATGGACCAGGCAATTACAGCTGTAAAGAGCAGAGCAGAACAAATTATAAAAAGTACACAGCTTTCAATCCTCACATTGATGTAAAGCATATCTAAGCCTAAAAACCCAAAATAAAGTTAAAGTAAAGGTAAAGGTAATTTTATGTTTTCTGTTTTTTGTTTTAAAACAAACATGTTACACTTACCTGCTGTGTGCAGTGGTTTTCAACAGAGCAGCCCTGATCCTCCACTTTTCAGGTCCTCCACCAGAATTTCTGGCCCCCTCCCCCCGATGAGTGCCCCCATAGGAGGCCTCTTGCTATGGGGAGACTCATGCAGGCTCGCTCCTGAGCTGCACTCTGTCCATTGACACACAGAGTGCAATTCGTCCCCACCCCCTACTCGCTCCTCACTGGTTGTGATTGACAACAGCAGGAGCCAATGGCTCCTGCTGGTGACTCTGAACCAGTGAGAAGGAAGAGAGAGAACAGCAATGCTGCTTTTCGTGCACAGCGTTGGATCAACATTGGGATCAGGCAAGTATAAGGGGAGGTACACACACAAGTTTTTTTTAACGTAATTCATAGAATGCATTAGTTAAAGTGGTTGTAAAGGCTGAAGGTTTTTTACCTTTATGCATTCTACCTTTATAAGAATGATTGTAAAAAACAGGTTCATTGCTTTAAAAATTTGTTGCAGTTTGGCTGAATGGAAAAAAAAAGTCTAACTGTGTATGGCCAGCTTTACAATAGTCAGCTTTTATTCAAAAACCTTTACCTGAAAAGGAAAAAAAAAGTTGCTGTAACTGTTTAAAAGGTGTTTGCTGTAGCTCAGCTTTGGTTTGTTAGTCAAGTCCTTCTAAATCTGCTAGTCAAACACTACCAATATACAATGCTGCAGTCCAGGGGTGTCTTCATTGCTCCTCCATCCAGAGTGGAGACACTTTAACCACTTGCTTACTGGGCACTTAAACCCCCCTCAGTCCCAGACCAATTTTCAGCTTTCAGCGCTGATGCACTTTGAGTGACAATTGCGCGGGCATACAACACTGTACCCAAATGAAATTTTTATCATTTTTTTCCCACAAATAGAGCTTTCTTTTGGTGGTATTTAATTACAGCTGGGAGTTTTATTTTTTGCTAAACAAACAAAAAAAATGCAAAAAAAAAAAATCATGTTTAATAGTTTGTTATAAAAATTTTGCAAACGGGTCATTTTTCTCCTTCATTGAAGTGCGCTGATGAGGCGGCGCTGATGAGGCTGCACTGCTGGGCACTGATGGGCTGCATTGGTGGGCACTGATGGGCTGCATTGGTGGGCACTGATGGGCTGCATTGGTGGGCACTGATAGGCTGCACTGGTGGGCACTGATAGGCATAGTTAAGGCGGCACCGATGGGCACAGATAAGGCGGCACTGATGGGCAAAGATGGGCACAGATAAGGTGGCACGGATGGGTGGCACGGATGGGCACTGATAGGTACCACTGATAGATGGGACTGATGGGCACTGATAGGTGGCTCTGATAGGTGGCACTGCTGGGCACTGATGGGCGGCACTGCTGGGCACTGGTAGATGACACTGATGGGCACGGATATGTGGCACTGGGGGTGCAGCACCTTTGTTGAGGCAGATTGTGGGCACTGCTGGGTGGCACTGTGGGCACTGCTGGGTGGCACTGCTGGGTGGCACTATAGGCACTGCTGGGTGGCACTGACGGGGGGCACTTACTTTTTTTAATGTGGCACTGGCAGGGGGCAGGTGGGTACTAGCAGGGCTGGCCATGATCGGGACTAATGTCCCGATCACGGCCGCCGGTGATCGGCTTTTTTTTTTTTCTCCTCGCGCTGACAGCGCGAGGAGGAATAATAGCCGATTACCGGCTCCGTTATATCACATGATCAGCTGTCATTGGCTGACAGCTGATCACGTGATAAGGGGTCGGGATCGACCACTTGCACGGATTGGTGATCAGGCGAGTCTCGTAGACTCGCCGATCACAGAGCGCGCCGCTCGCGCGCCCCTCAGGGGGCGCGCAGGGCGCTCGTGCACGGGACTACGTCTATTGACGTCGTCCCGGAAAAGGAGATCCGCGCTATAGCCCTCATTTGGCTATAGCGCGGATCTCAAGTGGTTAAGACAGGATGTGTGTTACTGGCTAGATCACCTGGTGAAAATAAAAGAAAAAGAAGGAAAGTAAAGAGGAAAACTAATGCAGTCACCACGTTTAACCACTTGCTTACTGGGCACTTAAACCCCCCTCAGTCCCAGACCAATTTTCAGCTTTCAGCGCTGATGCACTTTGAATGACAATTGCGCGGCCATACAACACTGTACCCAAATGAAATTTTTATCATTTTTTTCCCACAAATAGAGCTTTCTTTTGGTGGTATTTAGTTACAGCTCGGAGTTTTATTTTTTGCTAAACAAACAAAAAAAGATGCAAAAAAATAAAAAAATAAAATCATGTTTTAATAGTTTGTTATAAAATTTTGCAAACGGGTCATTTTTCTCCTTCATTGAAGTGCGCTGATTAGGCGGCACTGATAGGCTGCATTGGTGGGCACTGATGGGCTGCATTGGTGGGCACTGATAGGCTGCACTGGTGGGCACTGATAGGCTGCACTGGTGGGCACTGATAGGCATAGTTAAGGCGGCACTAATAGGCACAGATAAGGCGGCACCGATGGGCACAGATAAGGCGGCACTGATGGGCAAAGATGGGCACAGATAAGATGGCACGGATGGGTGGCACGGATAAGTGGCACGGATGGGTGGCACGGATGGGCACTGATAGGTACCACAGATAGATGGGACTGATGGGCACTGATAGGTGGCACTGATAGGTGGCTCTGATAGGTGGCACTGCTGGGCACTGATGGGCGGCACTGCTGGGCACTGATGGGCGGCACTGGGGTGCAGCACCTTTGAGGCAGATTGGGTGGCACTGTGGGTGGCACTGTGGGTGGCACTGTGGGCACTATGGGCACTGACGGGGGGCACTTACTTTTGCTTTTTATTTTTCTTCAGGATGGCACTGCGGGAGGCAGGTGGGCACTGGCAGGTGGCAGGTGGTCCCTTGTATTGATGGCCGTGATCGGGACTGATGTCCCGATCACGGCCGCCGGTGATCGGCTTTTTTTTTTTCTCCTCGCGCTGTCAGCGCGAGGAGGAATAATAGCCGATTACCGGCTCCGTTCTATCACATGATCAGCTGTCATTGGCTGACAGCTGATCACGTGATAAGGGGTCGGGATCGACCCCTTGCACGGATCGGTGATCAGGCGAGTCTCATGGACTCGCCGATCACAGAGCGCGCCGCCGCTCGTAACCGGGACGACGTCAATAGATGTAGTCCCGGAAATGTAGGTCCGCGCTAATGCCGTCATTTGGCAATAGCGCGGTACCGAAGTGGTTAAAGATTGGTATGCTGCAATATATGATTTTTTTGTAAGATCTTAGTACTTAAGGCAGAATAAATAATTTCAAGGGGGGAAGGAGGGTATCTAGTTAACCAATTAGCTTTTTTCCCAAATATTAATGATTTCCAATACGGCTGAATCTATAATATGGAAGGTGAGAGTGAGAGCGCAGAAGACTTGTGACAAATAACAAGCCAATTTACTTAATAAACATGAAGCAGGACTGTTAGAAGTTGTAATCTTTTTAATTCTAATATTTTATACAAGTTGAGTCAAAGAGAACAGTAGAACAGTGAAAACAGTTGGCTAGCAAATATTATCCAGTATTATGACAATCATTCACAGCCATTTTAAGTCACTTATCCAATTAAACCACACTTTATGATGTACTAGCCAGCTGTGGAGTGCCCCTGCCTTTGTCTTGATCTTTTGTTGACTGCCTGAAAGTATCAATATTACTGTCCAATATTCTGGGTCTGGCAACTCATGGCTAATAAGGTGCAGCTTCAGGAACTCCATCTTCCACCAGCATGGTACAACAGCCCATCGGGATGATCAGACTTGCCCCGGTAAAGTACAAGAATTGATGATCTCTGCAGCACCATTGGGCCATTGCCAGATCAATTGTCCAGGTACTGAAGATACTACTGCCTGCCTCTTAAAAGAAGATAACCCAGAAGGCAGTGCTGGTAATTAGCAAGTTGCCTAAAACACTTCCTGAGGTAAGTACCACCTACACCTCCATGCATTAGTATCAAGACTATGATACAGCCTACAGTGAACCTACAAAACTGATTTTTTTTTCAGATCTAGGAGGGTGAAGCAGGGAGAAGGGGGCTGCTAAAATGAAAGTACTTTCTACTGTAAACTCTGAGAATGAATTACTCCACAGGGCTTACACCTGCAGGTAAGTGAAGGTGTGCTTTATACCTTATTTACTGGTTGCTAATAATATGTAAACATATAAATGTCCATAATCTATATGCAGTTCAACTTTAAAGTGCTACTAAACCCACAACAGTGAAATCAGTCTGTATATGCAGTAAAACATGCTTGTTATACTCACTGTGGAACCTAAGGGGTTAATCCTGCACATTGTGAAAAAAGGCTTTTTGATACCTGCTGTTGATCCAAGACTTGATTTTTATGGATGTGAGACTATCAACGGAGTCTGTGGACAGGCGCACTCTATGGTCCATTACAAACCCTCCAGCAGCACTAAATGTGCATTCAGAAAGAACGCTGGATGCAGGACAGGCCAGTAGCTCAACTGCATATTGAGCTAGTTCTGGCCAGTGGTCCATCCTCAAGACCCAGTAACCCAGTGGATGCTCTGTTGGAAAGGTCTCCAAGTCTGCTCTTGCCCCTAGATATTCCTGCACCATGTAATGCAGATGCTGGCGATGGTTGCTTCAACTGATCAGACCTTGGTGCTGAGGACTGAAAAATTGTCTAAAGGCATTGGTCAGCCATACTGACACAGGTACTCACTGATGACCCCCTGCTGCGTGTGCAGCAGCTTCAGCATTACGAACGTTGAGTTCCACCTGGTGGACATGTCACAAATGAGGCGGTTGGTGGCAGGTTGCATTCACTTTCAATGTCAGTCAGCCAAGCACTGGCATTGTATGACAATTGGAAATGACCACAGACTTTTCTGGCCTGCCTCAAGGGATCTTGTAAGCCTGGGTACCTGCTCAAGTACCGCTGCACCACCAAATTCAGGATGTGTGCCAAACATGGAACATGGGTCAAGTGTCCCTTTCGGAGAGCGGAGAGAAGGTTGGTGCCATTGTCGCATACAACCATTTCTGGCTGAAGCTGGTGTGGCGTCAACCACCTCTGAGCCTGTATCGATAGTTTCAAAAAACTATTAGATAAGCACCTGAGCGACAACAACATATATACAATGTAATACTGACATATAATCACACACATAGGTTGGACTTGATGGACTTTTTCTACCTCACCTACTATGTAACTATGTAACTCATGCACTGCATGGCATCTTTTTGCACCGCTGGTTCAGAGAACAAATCTTCAGAAGAAGCCATAGAGGAAGAAGGGGAGGGGGTGGAGGAGAGCTGTGGCAGAATCACCACTAGCATTTTGGAGGCGTGGTGGCCGAACAAGCTCCAACAATACTGAACCCTGTCCTGCATCCTTCCCAGCTGCCAGCAGAGTTACCCAGTGCGCTTTGAAGGAAAGCTAACATCCCTGCCCATGCCTGCTAGACCATGGGTCTGCGTTAATATACACCTTACTGCTGACCATAATGTCCAACAAGACAAAAACATTGCCTTCCACATGCTGGTAGAGAGCTGGAATGGTCTTCCGTGAAAAGAAATGGCATTTTGGAACCTGAAACTGAGGTACAGCACATTCCACAAATTCATGAAAGGGGGCAAAGTCTACCAGCTGAAAAGGCAGTAGTTGCAGTGCTAGAAATTTGGCCAAGCTAGCATTCAGACGCTGAGCACGTGAATAGCTGGGACCAAATTTCTTTTTACGGTTTAGCAACTGGGGGTAGGCAAATTTGCCTGCTAAAATCACATGGTGGTGTACTGCTAGCAGATTGGCTACAAGTACTTGGGACGCCTATTGCTATACCTTCATTCCTCTCAGTGTAGGTTTTCAAGAGGACTGGAGGCTTAGTAGGGTTGGAGATCCCAGATGAGGAGCAAGGAGAAGTCTGACTTCTTCTTTGATGTGGGTCTTTCAAGTGCTGTTGTCAACTGACTTGTTGCCTTATGACAGTGATGGCGAACCTTGGCACCCCAGATGTTTTGGAACTACATTTCCCATGATGCTCCACTACACTGCAGAGTGCATGAGCATCATGGGAAATGTAGTTCCAAAACATCTGGGGTGCCAAGGTTTGCCGTCACTGCCTTATGAGTTTGTGTGAAATCTACATTAATAGCTGTAAAATATTGGAATTATGAATATTTTTAATTTGGCTTTTATCTATGTAGGGCGGAACATATTATCTTCACAGAAAACTCTGGTAGACCAGACAAGTCGGTGCCTAGGCTTGTGTATACAAACAATGGGATCCAAACCTCATTGTTTTACACATACTTCAAAGGATTCCATGTTGGGATATGCAATGAAGGGAGGCCAACCCATAATCAATCCTTAACTTCCTGGGAAAATTCAAGTTAAGCTTTTTCTAAGAATAGTCACAAGGATTTGCATTAAAGGGGGCTGACTTATGCAAAGTATAGGGATTGGAGATGTAGCCAGTCCTTAACCAGGAATAGGGAGGCTCACCAATCAGAGTTACGCTATGCCAACCAATAAGGCATCAGCATGTAATGATATACAAAGACTAGATGAGAGGGATACACACACTTTTATGGGAGAGCAACCAGCAGAATGGAACCTTGGTGCAAAGGGTAATTATGGGAAAGGTCTGCATTTTACTTGTAACTAAATATGTTTGTAGATTAATGTTTTCAGGAATATTCCTTCATGTAATTCTCTTATTTTAACCTAATATTTTCTTCCTTGGTGTAGACTATAGATAGACTAGATAGACTTTCAACTACTCACAAATAAATTGTGTTAAAGCTTTCACTCATGGTCAAAGAACTCTCATTTAACCCAAATCATATCTGTGAGATATTAAATCTCAAATATAGTATACGGGAATAGACTGTATGGGAGGTCATCAAAAGGCCGGGTCAAGCATGTGGTGCCCAAGCGGCTGCTGTTGTGGCATCCGCTTCAGACATAGGTTGCAAACAGCAATGGTGCGATCTGCTGCACACGTGTCTAAAAAGGCACACACCAAGGAACTTTTCAAAATCAGTGGGGAGACAGCAGCGCCCTGCAACTGCGGAGCTCTGCGGTGTGATGCAGTAGGGTGGCTGCTCTTAAGCTGCCCCCTAGAGGATATCCTGCCTTGTTGGAGTTGTGCCTCTTCCTCCTCCACAAGTAGAGTCAGTGACCTCATCATCCCCTCCCTCCTCATCACTGGAGAAAACTTGGCACTATGCTGCAGCTGGGGGAACATGACTGCCAGTTTCTTGTCCTTCTTGGGCACTCCCTCTCTCTAGGCTCACGTTACTCCCTTCGTGTAATTACAATTCTTGATATAATATTTCACAGCATGACCAACACCTAAGGCCCAATTTTCCACAGCATGTATAGGGCAGGCCATATAGTATATACAGGCGGTAACCTATTTTCAAACATCCAAGTCAATATGGGAAAAAGGTGTCTCCACTGATGCTTTATCACCAATCCTTGTTTCCCTAATAACCCCAAATTTTCAAAATTCAATTGTCATTGGGACAGAAAGTGAGGTGAAATCTTCTGAACAGGGGCACAGACAGCAAAACAAATGTTACAGGGGTGATAAACCTTCCCTATAGTATCCAAAAAGCTTAAAAATAGATTTTTGGGCTGGAATTACACTTAAAAAATTTACCTGTTCCAAATTACAAACAGATTCAACCTACGGTCCCTATCTTGTTTATAACCCGGGGACTGCCTGTATACTGCCGTTCAGTGTATAGGGCGGTTTTTTTGTGCACTTACAACCCCTTCCTGCCCAGACCAATTTTCAGCTTTCAGCACTCTTACAGTTTGAATGACAACTACTCAGTCGCGCAACACTGTACCCATATGAAACTTGCGTCCTTTTTTTTTTTACACAAATAGAGCTTTCTTTTGGTGGTATTTAATCACTAGTGGTTTTTTTTATTTGTTGTGCTATAAATAAAAAAGAGCGTGAATTTTGTGAAAAAAATGCTTTTTTCTTTGTTTCTGTCGTAAAATTTTGCTAATTAGTAATTCTTCTTCATAAATTTTGGGCAAAATGTATTCTGCTACATATCTTTGGTAAAAATAACCCAGATTAGTGTATATTGTTTGGTCTTTGTGAAAGTTATAGAGTCTACAAACTATGGTGCCAATCACTGAAAATTGATCACAGCTGATCAGGCCTTCAGTACATCAAGTCTCATTTCTTGAGACACTAACAAGTCAAGAAAGTACAAATACCCCCAAATTACCCCTTTTTAGAAAGTAGACATTCCAAGGTATTAAGTAAATAGCATGGTAAGTTTTTTTTATGTTGTACAAAATTGTCATATTATCAGGTTATTTCTCACACACAACATTATGCATACAACAAATTACACCACAAAATACATTCTTCTACTCTTCCTGAGTATGGCGATACCACATGTGTGAGACTTTTACACAGCCTGGCCACATACAAAGGCCCAAAATTGACATGGCACTTTCAGGCGTTCTAGGAGCATAAATGACACACCTCATTTCTCAACCACCTATTACGCTTTTGAAGGCCCTGGAGCACGAGGACAATGGAATTGCCCACAAAATCAAATCAAATAAAAAAAAAAATCAAAAACACCCCAACGTATAATCTATGAGACTGAATGAGTCATTTGAATGGTTAATTTTTTTCCATAAGTTTTTGGAAAACGTGGAAAAAAAATGAAAATGCATTTTTTTTCACAAAGTTGTCAATTTATAATATATCTCCAACACATAGCATGTAAATAGCAAACATTACCCCCCAAAACACATTCTGCTACTCCTCCCAAGTATGGCGATACCACATGTGTCATATTTTTACATAGCCTGACCACATAGAGAGGCCGAACATTGAAGTAGTACCTTCAGGCGAGCTAGGAGCATAAATTACACATCTCATTTCATTCCTACCCATCACACTTTTGAAGGTCCTTGAGCACCAGGACAGTGGCATTATCCACAAAATGACCCCATTTTGGAAAGAAAACACCCCAACGTATATTCTGAGGCATGGGCTGCAGATAGGTACTCAGGTACTCTGATGGGCTGGTGACAAGTACTCGGGGTACTCTGATGGCCTGGTGACAGGTACTTGGGTACTCTGATGGCCTGGTGAAAGGTACTTGGGTACTCTGATGATCTGGTGACAGGTACTCGGGTAATCTGATGGACTGTGACAGGTAATAAATGGAAAGTAGTTCTGGACAGCAGCACTCCAAAGAAGCCTTTTTTTTTAAAAAATACACAAAATCCAAAATGCATGTTACAGCAGAACAAGACTGCTGATGCATTTTGCACTACACACAGTGCTTAATCATAGCTCCTGGAGCGGTGACATCCCCCTTCCCTACCTTGAGTCCTGGACTGTGACAGGTACTCAGATACTCTGATGGACTGTGACAGGTACTCGGGTACTCTGATGGATTGTGACAGGTACTCGGGTACTCTGATGGACTGTGACAGGTACTCGGGTACTCTGATGGACTGTGACAGGTACTCGGGTACTCTGATGGACTGTGACAGGTACTCGGGTACTCTGATGGACTGTGACAGGTACTCGGGTACTCTGATGGACGTTGACATGTACTCGGGTACTCTGATGGATTGTGACAGGTACTCGGGTACTCTGATGGACTGTGACAGGTACTCGGGTACTCTGATGGACTGTGACAGGTACTCGGGTACTCTGATGGGCTGTGACAGGTAACCAGATGGGCTGTGACAAGTACTCAGATGAACTGTGACAGGTACTTTGAGGGTTCCACTCAGAACAGGACTCGCTATGGTCGACCAAAAAAGTGGAGTGCATGTGCTCAGCATCATATCCAGAGGTTGTCTTTGGGAAATAGACATATGAGTGCTACCGGCATTGCTGCAAAGGTTGAAGGGGTGGTGGGTCAGCCTGTCAGTGCTCAGACCATAAGCTGCACACTGCATCAAATTAGTCTGCATGGCTGTCGTCCCAGAAGGAAGCCTCTTCTAAAGATGATGCACAAGAAAGCCCAAAAACAGTTTGCTGAAGAGAAGCAGACTAAGGACATAGATTACTGGAACTATGTCCTTTGGTCTGATGAGACCAAGGCAAACTTATTTGGTTCAGATGGCGTGTGTGGCGGCAACCAGGTGAGGAGTACAAAGATAAGTGTGCCTTGCCTACAGTCAAGCATGGTGGTGGCAGTGTCATGGTCTGGGGCTGCATGAGTAGGGTGCCCACATGTCCCGGATTGCCCGGGATTGTCCATGATTTTACATTTTTGTCCCATGTCCCAGGCACCTTCATTCCGGGACAATACAGTGTCCCGGAATGAAAAAAAACAGTGACCACCAGATCAGTCCGCTCCGCGACTTTGCCTGTCTGCCGCCACGGCGCCGCCACAGTCACACTCACTTGCATCTCACGGTTACAGCACAGGAGGATGACTCGTCATAGGCTGGCAGTCTGGTTGCTAGGCTAGGGTCCGCCCCGCGTCTAGCAACCAGTGACGTCAGCTGAGGCCTGAGGGGCAGGAACTGGTCTGGCACTGGCAGTCAGTATGGGCAGTGCACCCCCCCCCTCCTCCCCGCAGGCCGCCCGCACAGTACGTACGTACCCCAGCCAGAGTGACGCCACTGATGACACAGGGACGGAGCGCCACACTTAAATTTGTCTCCTGAGCAGCCAGCCAGCTTGAGTCTCCTTGTCTCAGAGTCCTCCTCCAGAGTCCAGGCTCCTCCCGCCCACGAGGTCCCCAAGTTTGCCTGCAGTGATTTAACAGAGATTGACAAACATCCAGTCTAGGTTAGTGTACTATTCTGCTGCTGTCCCCCTCCCCCTCCATTCTGCTGCTGACTGTCCCCCTCCATTCTTTCTGCTGCTGTCCCCCTCCATTCTTCCTCAGTGTCCCCCTCTGTTCTGCTGCTGTCCCCCTCTGTTCTTCCTCCGTGTCCCCCTCTGTTCTTCCTCCGTGTCCCCCTCTGTTCTTCCTCCGTGTCCCCCTCCGTTCTTCCTCCGCGTCCCCCTCTGTTCTGCTGCTGTCCCCCTCCGTTCTTCCTCCGCGCCCCCCTCTGTTCTGCTGCTGTCCCCCTCCATTCTTCCTCTGTGTCCCCCTCTGTTCTTCCTCCGTGTCCCCCTCCGTTCTTCCTCCGTGTCCCCCTCTGTTCTGCTGCTGTCCCCCTCTGTTCTTCCTCCGTGTCCCCCTCTGTTCTTCCTCCGTGTCCCCCTCCGTTCTTCCTCCGTGTCCCCCTCCGTTCTTTCTCCGTGTCCCCCTCCGCTCTTCCTCCGTGTCCCCCTCCGTTCTTCCTCCGTGTCCCCCTCTGTTCTTCCTCCATGCCCCCCTCTGTTCTTCCTCTGTGCCCCCCTCCGTTCTGCTGCTGTCCCCCTAAGTTCTTCCTCCGTGTCCCCTCCGTTCTTCCTCCGTGTCCCCTCTGTTCTTCCTCCGTGTCCCCCTCCGTTCTTTCTCCGCATCTCCCTCTGTTCTGCTGCTGCCCCCCTCTGTTCTGCTGCTGTCCCCCTCCATTCTTCCTCCGTGTCCCCTCCGTTCTTCCTCCGTGTCCCCCTCTGTTCTTCCTCTGTGTTCACCTCTGTTCTTCCTCTGTGTCCCCATCTGTTCTTCCTCTGTGTCCCCCTCTGTTCTTCCTCCGTGTCCCCCTCTGTTCTTCCTCCATGTCCCCCTCTGTTCTTCCTACATGTCCCCCTCTGTTCTTCCTCTGTGCCCCCCTCCGTTCTGCTGCTGTCCACCTCCGTTCTTCCTCCGTGTCCCCTCCGTTCTTCCTCCGTGTCCCCTCCGTTCTTCCTCCGTGTCCCCTCCGTTCTTCCTCTGTGTCCCCTCTGTTCTTCCTCCGTGTCCCCCTCCGTTCTTTCTCCGCATCTCCCTCTGTTCTGCTGCTGCCCCCCTCTGTTCTGCTGCTGTCCCCCTCCGTTCTTACTCCGTGTCCCCTCCGTTCTTCCTCCGTGTCCCCCTCTGTTCTTCCTCCGTGTCCCCCTCTGTTCTTCCTCTGTGTTCCCCTCTGTTCTTCCTCCGTGTCCCCATCTGTTCTTCCTCTGTGTCCCCATCTGTTCTTCCTCTGTGTCCCCATCTGTTCTTCCTCTGTGTCCCCATCTGTTCTTCCTCTGTGTCCCCCTCTGTTCTTCCTCCGTGTCCCCCTCTGTTCTTCCTACATGTCCCCCTCTGTTCTTCCTCCGTGTCCCCCTCTGTTCTTCCTACATGTCCCCCTCTGTTCTTCCTCTGTGCCCCCCTCCGTTCTGCTGCTGTCCCCCTCCGTTTTTCCTCCATGTCCCCTCCGTTTTTCCTCCATGTCCCCTCCGTTCTTCCTCCGTGTCCCCTCCGTTCTTCCTCCGTGTCCCCTCTGTTCTTCCTCCGTGTCCCCCTCCGTTCTTTCTCTGCATCCCCCTCTGTTCTGCTGCTGTCCCCCTCCGTTCTTCCTCCGTGTCCCCCTCTGTTCTTCCTCCGTGTCCCCCTCTGTTCTTCCTCCGTGTCCCCCTCTGTTCTGCTGCTGTCCCCCTCCGTTCAGCCTCCGTGTCCCCCTCTGTTCTTCCTCCGTGTTCCCCTCTGTTCTGCTATTCCCCTCCATTCTTCCTCCGTGTCCCCCTCCGTTCTTTCTCCGTGTCCCCCTCCGTTCTTCCTCCGTGTCCCCCTCTACACATTGCATACCACCTGTCTAAACTGGTTACCACTGTTTGCTTTTTTCCCCAAAAATTGGCAAAAAAAGTATCAAAAAACATATTTTTTGGGCGGGTGTGGGGGGGGGTGTCCCTGAATGGCCATTTGGAAATGTGGTCACCCTATGCATGAGTGCTGCCAGCACTGGGGAGCTACAGTTCATTGAGGGAACCATGAATGCCAATATGTACCGTGACATACTGAAGCAGAGCATGAGCCCCTCCCTTCAGAGACTGGGCAGCAGGTCAGCATTCCAACATAACGACCCCAAACACACCTCCAAAACGACCACTGCCTTGCTAAATAAGCTGAGGGTAAAGTTGATGGACTGGCCAAGCATGTCTCCAAACCTAAACCCTATTGAGCATCTGTGGGGCATCCTCAAACGGAAGATGGAGGAGCGCAAGGTCTCTAACATCCACCAGCTCCGTGATGTTGTCATGGAGGAGTGGAAGAGAACTTCAGTGGCAACCTGTGTTATTTTGAGGGGACAGCAAATTTATACGGTTATACAAGCTGTTCACTCACTACTTCTACATTGTAGAAAAGTGTAATTTCTTCAGCGTTGTCACATGAAAAGATATAATAAAATATTTACAAAAATGTGAGAGGTGTACTTACTTTTGTGAGATACTGTATAATGGGTCGGACTGGGTTTCTGTATAGGAGATATAAGGAAAAATGCACTTGTTTTGCCTAGTTTCACTTCAAACCGTTTCATCTTTTAAGAGAGTAACATCTGCATGTCTAAATCTCACCATCCACTAAGCAAATTTTGTCCAGTTCCTGAAGAAATTTGCTCAGTAGGTGGCGCTGCTAGCCTGGCTTTGATTGACTTTAGTTGAAGGAGAATTCATCACACCATACTGTTTGGTGTGGATGGAGGTATATGTTTTACAGTGGTGTGAAAAAGTGTTTCTTCACAAAGTGTTCCTCATTTCCTGTTCCTTTGCATGTTTGTCACACTTAAGTGTTTCGGAACATCAAACCAATTTAAACAATAGTCAAGGACAACACAAGTAAACACAAAATGCAATTTGTAAATGAAGGTGTTTATTATTAAAGGTGAAAAAAAAATCCAAACCATCATGGCCCTGTGTGAAAAAGTGATTGCCCCCCTTGTTAAAACATACTATAACTGTGGTTTTCCACACCTGAGTTCAATTTCTCTAGCCACACCCAGGCCTGATTATTGCCACACCTGTTCACAATCAAGGCATCACTTAAATAGGAGCTGCTTGACACAGTAGGGTCCACCAGAAGATCCTTAAAAGCTACACATCATGCCGAGACCCAAAGAAATTCAGGAACAATTGAGAAAGAAAGTAATTGAGATCTATCAGTCTGGAAAGGGTTATAAAGCCATTTCCAAAGCTTTGGGAATCCAGCGAACCACAGTGAGAGCCATTATCCACAAATGGCGAAGACATGGAACAGTGGTGAACCTTCCCAGGAGTGGCCGGCCGCCCAAAATTACCCCAAGAGCGCAGCGATGACTCATCCAAGAGGTCACAAAAGACCCCACAACAACGTCCAAGGAACTGCAGGCCTCACTTGCCTCAGTTAAGGTCAGCGTTCATGCCTCCACCATCAGGAAAAGACTGGGCAAAAATGGCCTGCATGGCAGAGTTCCAAGGAGAAAACCACTGCTGAGCAAAAAGAACATCAAAGCTCGTCTCAATTTCTCCACAACACATCTTGATGATCCCCAAGACTTTTGGGACAACATTCTGTGGACCGATGAGACAAAAGTGGAACTCTTTGGAAGGTGTGTGTCCAAGTATATCTGGCGTAGAAGGAACACTGCATTTCATAAAAAGAACATTATACCAACAGTAAAATATGGTGGTGGTAGTGTGATGGTCTGGGGCTGTTTTGCTGCTTCAGGACCTGGAAGACTTGCCGTGATAAAAGGAACTATGAATTCTGCTGTCTACCAAGAGATCCTGAAGGAGAATGTCCGACCATCTGTTCGTGTACTCAAGCTGAAACGAACTTGGATTCTGCAGCAGGACAATGATCCTAAACACACCAGCAAGTCCACCACCGAATGGCTGAAGAAAAACAAAATGAAGACTTTGGAGTGGCCTAGCCAAAGTCCTGACCTGAATCCTATTGAGATGTTGTGGTATGACCTTAAAAAGGCCGTTCATGCTCGAAAACCCTCTAATGTAACTGAATTAGGACAATTCTGCAAAGATGAGTGGGCCAAAATTCCTCCAGGACGCTGTAAAAGCCTCATTGCACGTTATCGCAAACGCTTGGTTGCAGTTGTTGCTGCTAAGGGTGGCCCAACCAGTTATTAGTGTTAGGAATTTCCCTTGTGATCAGTAAAAAAAACTTCAGGTGTTCTGAGAAGCAGGAAAATTTATTTCTGATGTGGCCCACAACAGAGAGACATGCTTACAGCACGAAAGCTGAAGAAAAATGTCTGCCAAAAGCCTGTGTTCCGCCCTCACATATCCCATAAGAATAACATCTCTATGCTTCTATTGGCTGAGGGAACATAAATAACGTTGTCATGGCATAGGCTAGCACTTTATTAGCTATTCATGTTCCCGTACATTCTTAGGCTATCATATTTAGTTAAATCTAATCATCCTACCTACTATGGAGTTAATTAAGACAAAACAATACAATGAGTTAATACAATAATGTGCTCAGAAGTAAGCTTTTTAACAAATCAGTCTCAGGACTATTGTTTTTCTAATAGTCACACAATAAACATTTAAAACTTTTCTAACATTCCCTCCTCTTTGTGTGACTATTTTATCTCAACACATTTCGATGATAGTCCCTGTGTTATACACTTTCGGACTGTATGTCATTAAGTTGAGCTTCAATGTCCACATAGGTCTCCTCAGAGGTAGAGAGGGTTTGATACATTGTTCTTGAGACTGCAATGAGTTTTTGTGAAAGTCCTCGAATACAGGGAATGCAGCAGCATCCGCAAGTGACCAAAACGGCCAAAGCCACAGCGATTGAGATCAAACATGATGTGATAAATCCAGTCCATTTACCGAACCATCCTTCAAGCCAAGTTGTGAATGGATCATTAATACCTGAGTTTTCCGCCAATTCATTCGATGCAGTCAGTTCTTCCAAGGCTCTGGTCACGGTCCCTCCAGGAGCTGTATTGTTGGGGATAAAGGTACAACACATGCTACCAAACATTTTGCATACCCTCCTCTTTCAGCTAAGACCATATCTAAAACCATTCGGTTCTGCCAGGCCATTAGAGATGTGGGGGCCAACTGTTCTGCTAGGCCCTTCACAGCATCCCTAGTATCGTTTACAAATCGTTGTTGGTTATAATATATATATATATATATATATATATAATTAATCCAGTCAACATTTTTATCTATAGTCACCCACCAGAGAAGAGACTCAAACCCAGCTGTCACCTAATTCCTGGCTTTAAACTCGTCCGGCACCCCGCGAGGAACCCCAATGTCATCTATGTAGATCTGAGAGTCAAATGACCCCAAGGGAGAGGTGTCCCTACGATACTGTCGGTGATTCTTAGTCCACGGGTATTCTGACAGGATTCTCAGGGGCATAGCCAGCTGGACCATAGCGCAATCCCCTTGGGCATTGGCTGGTAGTCTAGCTCGCAGTTTCTTATCCCCACACATCCACCAGACATCAGCTCTCTGAATGTCATGTTCAACCCAGTCACCATTGTCCGTGTTAATCCTCTCCACACAGTAGTCATCAGGTAGTGACCCAAGATCCACCGCGCTACGGTTCCCTGGGAGTGCAAAACAAGTAAAGTTGCCCGGATAAGCGGTAACCGCTGGAGGTATCTGAGGTCTCTGTACTGGGGGAAACAACAAACTCAATGTGTGACAAGTAGAATTTGCTTCAGGTTTATAGCTCTTATTATACAATTGCAACATGCATTTTAAACCTTCTGGATCTGTATTGTGATCTAGAGGAAAAGGAACTGTTGCTAAATGTGGTCTGGCTCCGGCACAAACTAAACAGTTTTCCTTTTTCAGAGTTCTAACCGTGTACCTCAACCATTCTAACCATTCATTTTTTTTTTTTTTCCTTGGTAGCCCGTCTCCAAAGCTATGGCATCTTCTATTGTTAGGTTAGTGAATCTTATAGTTTTACTCAGAACTTCTATTTTAGTATGGCCTTCTTCTTTCCCTTCTGAGTCTACTTTTTCCTGTTGTTTAATTTTATTAGGTGGTAATACCTCAAGGAAAAATGTTCCTGAGGGGTCAGTTCCTGACACCCATGCTCCCATGGAATACAACCGCTGATCTTCCTTCCTCAGCTCCTTTAATGTTATTAATAGTTGGTTACAGTTCTTACTATTTGTGCAGGGGGAGTTGGCCGCTTTTGTGATTAGGAGTCTCTCCTTTATACCACTCTTTTTAGCCCTTGGTTGATTATACCCCCAATCTTGATGCGCTGTAGTCCACAGGGCCTGATCCCATGCTTAACATCCTGCCTTATTCCAGAGCCAGCAGATATATTTATCTGCCCATAGAAGTCCTCTAGCCCCAGTTGTATCCCCACAATCTGCAATCTGACAGAAGTCTACCAGTATAGTGCTAGTTATTCCCTCTATAAAGTTTTGGATTTAATGCTTTTCCTGTTCTTTCCTAATTCAAAGGTTCCTCTACTCTTCCGTAGCGCCTACCCCCTCTTATGGATGCCTCTCCTAGAGTCACCAGTAACCCAAGGATAATTACTGTCCCTTTCATCCTAACCAGCTACAGAGTTCCAGCGGATAGGATAGGGGAGTTGGAAGGGGAGGGAGACTTCACCGGTTTGAGACAAGTCCCACCTTGTGTGAGACCTCCCTTTGTAGCCGGACTTTCTGGACCTCTTGTAGCCAACTGGCCCTACTCTGCCTGTGAAACGTTTTTACAATGGGACTGGTGAATCCAGGTAGACCTCTCTGCAATCCTTATCACAGTAGGGGTAGATAAAAGGACTTTGAAAGGACCATCCCACCTTGGGGAGTTACCACTACTTTTTTCTTATTACTTTTTATTGAGACCCCAATCTCCCACATGCACCTTTTTCATCTTCTTTTGGGGGTGTGATATACATACTGGTCACAGCTACTAGTAGGCAATACATCCAATTATTTTTACCTATTTCTTCCATAACTTTTCTCAGTTTGCTTTTTAGAATGCCATTATGTCTTTCTACCAATCCAGCTGATTGGGGATGATAGGCACAATGGTATTTCCCTTTAATTCTCATCACTTCTATCAAATGTTGTATATTTTTTAATTACAAAATGGGGTCCATTATCACTGTAAATCCTTTCAGGGATTCCAAATCTAGGAATAATATCTCTTAGTAATGCTTTGGCTACAGTCTGTGCATCTGCACTTCCTGTCGGGAATATCTCCACCCATTTGGTCAGGGTGCCTGGGTACCAAACAATATTTCTTCCTTTCACATTTGTCTAATTCAATAAAATCCATGCAAATGTGTTGGAATGGATATTGTGGTGTAGGGAACTTCCCTTTCTGTGGTCTTATACCTCCCTGAGCATTGTGTCTTGCACATATAAGACATTGCGAGCAAAAAGTTTTTTTAGTAATTTGTGAATCCATAGGCTGTACATACTTTATTTAACATCTCAGTCACCCCCCTGTTTGACACATGCGTTACTCCATGTGTCAATACTGCTGCATACCTAAATAAAGATTTTGGTAATACCGGTTTCCCTTCAGGTGATGTGTAAATATCATCAATTATTGTGCAACCCTTTGTTTTCCAATATTGTTTTCCCCAGGGGGGGGCATTTTGCTGCATATCAGTAAGGACTGTATGATCTATCACTATGATTTCTCGTCATTATTTTATGTGCAGCTTCATCTGCCCTTTTATTTCCCTTTGAGATGGGGTCCGTATATTTTGTGTGTGCTTGACATTTACAGATTGCAAGCTTTTTTGGTAACTGTATTGCATCTAGGAGTTCTAAAATGAAGTCCGTATGTGAAATTGGTTTACCACTGGAGGTGACCACCCCCCTGTTTTTCCATTGTTGTGCAAAAACATGCACTGTTGAAAAGGCATATTGACTGTCAGTGTATATGGTTACAGATTTTCCTTCTGACAGTATACATGCTCTTGTCAGTGCTACAAGTTCTGCAACTTGTGCTGAATAATGTTTTGGTAGTGGCCCCGCTTCCAAAATCTCATCCTGTGTCACTACTGCATATCCTGTTGCATTTGTGCCATCTGGAGTTTTCTTACTAGAACCATCAACAAAAAGTATCATGTCAGGGTTAGATAATGGTACATCTTTCAGATCACTTTGTGGCAGTACCTTTTCAGCGATGGCAACAGTGCAGTCATGTTTATACCCGTCAGTAGGAAGTGGTAGTAGCGTGGATGGGTTTAATGTAGTACACCTCTGTATTGTTAAGTGAGGTTGTGTCAAGAGTATTGTCATACAGGAAAGGTGTCGTGCTGGGCTCAAATGTGATATCTTTTGCTGTAACAGGATAACAAACACTGCATGTGGTACCTTTTCAGTTAGTAAAGTTGAATAAAGACACCAGTCCATCCGGTTCAGCCTGAGTGAGTGTCTAGCCCCCACCCCTGTACACCCACATCGTTCTCCACCCCCAAGGATCCAACGTCCCCATTCATATACCAGGGCCAAACCGGGACAGAAGCCAATCAACCCACCTGCATGTCCCCGGAGTGCGGGAGGAAACCAGAGCACCCGGAGGAAATCCACACAGGTACAGGGAGTACATGCAAACTCCAGGCAGGCAGCGTCATGATTGGGATTCGAACCAGTGACCCCCTTCACTGCTAGGCGAGAGTGCTAACCACTACACCGCTGATGCTACCAGTGCTTGTACACAGGGTGGAAGTACTCTCGTTGCACTGTTTAATTCTGTAGAGTAATCCTTCCTCTATGAGACCCCTCTGGTTCTGCCTCAGCAGTGTACTCTTCTGCATCCTCCTCTCCTTCATCACCTTGCATAAAAACCTTTACTTTCACATTCTTTTTTGCTTTTGCTTTCAAATACTTCTCAGAATGCTTAGCATATTGTAAAACATCTAAAACTGATGCAGTTCGGTAAGTAACCATGTTTTTAACAATGTAATCCTTATGATCCTGTTTCAATCCATTTAAAAAAGCAATCTTTAGCTGTTAATATGCACTATTCACATCCTCAGCTTCGGGGAGCCCGGAGAACACTCTAAAAATCTCTCGTAATTTATTTAGGTAGTCACTGACACTTTCTTTGTCTTCTTGTACTGTCATATTTATTTTTTTGCCAATCAGTCCGTTGTACCCATCTAAGCCGGCATCTGTTCAATAAGGCAGTCAACCTGTTCCCTAAGTCTGGGCTTTCTGGAGGCAATGGATCCCCCCCGTCCCTGTGCATTTTCTGGGGCGCAGGGGTATTCCTCACCGTCCTCCACACCATACCTAATAGGAGGTTTACTTAGTCTCTTGGCTCCTGCTGGGGCACCTAGTACATGAGTTATGGCATCAGTTAATGTTTCAAGGATCGATCTGTTCATCTCCAGGACTGAACTACTGTCTGGAGAGATTGAGGAAGTGGAGTTGGGGTTTAGTTCAGAGGCGGTTCCTTTGACAGGGGTGGATGTCACAGGGAAGGTGTTACTCTGGGCAGTTACTTGCACCTGAGGGGGAGGACCATTATAGGGAGGTGGTCTCTGGGTGTAGCAGATGAGATCATCCTCTTTGTCCACTAGGGGCATTTTTCCTTTGTTCTTCCTTCTACCCTAATTCTAGCATGCTGAAGCCAATACTCCGCCATTTCCAACCCATACCTTTTTTGAACTTTGCCTTTTGACTTTATAAATGTACCCAAATATAAACAGCATTGCATCATCAACTCCAATCCAATATAAATATTTACTTTAAAACTATTTTTCAGACTCTTTTCCCACCAAAAGTCCTAATATTTTCACAGATGCACAAATTAACCTCTGTCAGGCAATCTGCATTTTCTTGTTTCTGAGAAACAGCTTCTTAACCTTCATAGCAATGAAAACATTCTCAGCCTTTTTTTTTTTTTTTCTTCTTTTCACATTCATCAAGCCACCTGATAATTCTACAACATTCTATTTACTCCAAAATGCCATCTACCTTCTTTTTCTTTTATGCTAAGTTTCAATATTTACAATATAACCCTTCTGTATTGTCATAGCTAATCAAGGGTTAACATTTACAACTTCTTGCAGAAGCAATCCTTCCATGAGGGGAGGGGGAGGGGGAGAGAGAGCAGTGCTTGGCCTCTTATCTTCTGAGAAATACCAGCACAAAAAACATGTCAATACAAGAGAAAAAACATCAGCACTCCCCACACTATCAAGAGAATCAAAAAGGGTTAAACATGAACAAAGATAAGTAAACACACAGAAAAAAGATAGCCTTGCGATCTTTGTAGATCACTTAACTAAACAGCGCTGAAATAGTCAGGCATTCAACCTCTGACATTCGGTATACCTCAAATCTTTTTGTTATCTGTCCGGACAGCGGGCGACGTAATTTTTTACCTTAGACAACGTCCCCAAGTGTCTCTGTCTACGAGCACTGGATCATCTAGATATTATACGATCAATACCAATGTCGGCAATTACAACACATTAAACCAGAAGCAAAGAGAAAGAGAAGAAAAGACTCAGAAAGAATTAAGAATAATTTAAATGATCCTACCTCTCAAACACCTGGACTGGATCACACAAGGTTCGGAAACAGACAGTGGAATCCAGATCTTTTGGCCCCGCCCCTTTTTCACCAAATAACATTGATTGGGGGGACTTGTAAGCGTTCGGTGAGCTTCAAAGTCCAATACTCACCGAAGGTTTGTCGGGCCGTCTGATCTGAAAACCAGCGTGTTGCTCCCGGCTCGAAAGACCAAAAATGTTATGAATTTCCCTTGTGATCAGTAAAAAAAACTTCAGGTGTTCTGAGAAGCAGGAAAATTTATTTCTGATGTGGCCCACAACAGAGAGACATGCTTACAGCACAAAAGCTGAAGAAAAATGTCTGCCAAAAGCCTGTGTTCCGCCCTCACATATCCCATAAGAATAACATCTCTATGCTTCTATTGGCTGAGGGAACATAAATAACGTTGTCATGGCACAGGCTAGCACTTTATTAGCTATTCATGTTCCCGTACATTCTTAGGCTATCATATTTAGTTAAATCTAATCATCCTACCTACTATGGAGTTAATTAAGACAAAATAATACAATGAGTTAATACAATAATGTGCTCAGAAGCAAGCTTTTTAACAAATCAGTCTCAGGACTATTGTTTTTCTAATAGTCACACAATAAACATTTAAAACTTTTCTAACAATTAGGTTTAGGGGGCAATCACTTTTTCACACAGGGCCATGATGGTTTGGATTTTTTTTCACCTTTAATAATAAACACCTTCATTTACAAATTGCATTTTGTGTTTACTTGTGTTGTCCTTGACTATTGTTTAAATTGGTTTGATGTTCCGAAACACTTAAGTGTGACAAACATGCAAAGGAACAGGAAATGAGGAAGGGGGCAAACACTTTTTCACACCACTGTATTTCTTTTGTTCAGTTCATAGGCTGAATGAAAGAAATTTAATAGTTTTTGGGCATTTTACAATTCAGAATAATTAGACTTCATGGGATCCCAAAATTGCTGCTTCAAAGCTGGAAGTTGGGTCTAGGCTCTGGACTAACCACTAACTAACAACCAATTAGCAGGGGTCCCAGGGGCGTACCTACAGGAGTAGCATTTATGACTCTGCCCCATGCCACAGGGGGGTCCTGCAGCCTCAATGTACACCTGGATAGGAGGGACGGCAGCATATAGAGGAACCAATGCCCTCCATTCTCCTCCTGCAAAAACTGAAAGACTGCTTCTTCTCCCCTCCATCTCTCAGGCAGTCAGTGGCTGCAGGAGGAAATGGAGGGGATCGGTTCCTCTATGTGCTGCAGCCCCTCCTATCTAGGTCCTGCTGCCCCCGAACCCCCCCTGCCCCCCTTTTCCCGCAGCGGTGCCAGTCCCCCCACTGCCGCCGGCTGCTGCGGGGAATGTGTCAGGATAGAGGGTGGGGAAGGGGCTGGTAAATATGTCATTTACTGGCATCTTCCTTTTGTGAATGGACAGAGTCAGTGATTGGTACTGATGTGCATTCATAACTGAAGCATAGCAAACTGTATTTACTATGGTTCAGTTTGGGAATAAAGATGAAGATCTGTACGGAGCTATTCCTGGCCATTCTTTCTGTGCAGCTGAGGCTGCAGAAATGGAAATTGAAGGCTGTGTCAATCTCCTTTCACTGTCTCACAGGTAAAACATCAGAGGTATGATTAGATCCATCTTATTTCACCAAAGCCCCTCAGTGGGGCTCCTAAAAAGAAATTTATAAATTATAACAAATAAAATTGTAAAAAAAAAATTATATAAAAATTGTAAAAAAGTAATTAAAATATTTAAAAATAACCTGCCATGGCAGGTATGAAATGGCAGGCATATCACATACATGTATATCAGATATCGGTATACAAAGTATTCATGTAAATATACAATAGAGAAGGAACTCTGTGCCCTATGATCCACAAACTAACCCCATGCTGGTTGGTTATTTTACATTTTTCCCCAGCAGATTTTCTGTGTAATACTGGTCACTGCCACTTGGCACCCCTGTGAGCTGTTGATTGTATATTATACATCTTACAGAGACTTGTATGGTTGGGGGAAAAAAAAAATGGCATAGTAGAAATTATGATCACCTTACGGTAAATCATTTCAATACAAATAAGGCCAATCTTAAAAAAAGAAGACCTTTTTGTTAGGACTGAAAAACCTTTTGCACTGTGGTACGGTAACATGCACATTCATTTTGATGCACTAAGCCTAAGGCAACCCAGCTCCGACACACATATTGCAGTGGTGCTAGGGTTGCCACCTTTCCTTCAAGCCAAACCTGAACGCTTTAGCGGCACGCAGAATTATTATTTTATATTATATAGCCTAATCTAGGGTGGTCCTTACTCCAGCACACAATGCAGAATATCTGTAATGACCCCTAGTATTGGTGCCAGTTTACACAGTAATAACCCCTAGTATTGGTGCCAGTTTATGCAGTAATGACCCCTAGTATTGGTGCCAGTTTACACAGTAATGACCCCTAGTATTGGTGCCAGTTTATACAGTAATGACCCCTAGTATTGGTGCCAGTTTACACAGTAACGACCCCTAGTATTGGTGCCAGTTTATGCAGTAATAACCACCCGAAACTGGGGTTAATAAGCACTGTGACACCCTAAATTCATCCTCCCAGCACAAATTTCCCCTCCCCAGTTCAAATCCTTTTCCACCCCCAAACTCCCCCCTTTTTCGATCAGAATTTTCCATCACAACTACCCTTATGCCCCCACCCCCACAATTCATCCTCCCCACTTCTAGCACAAATCTCCCCACTAAATCTTCCAATGCAAATTCTCCCCTCTACCACATACCACCCAACCTCAGCCTTGAGCAGTTCCTGGTCCTTCCCCATCCTCTCCACAGCGCTGCACCCTCGGGGAGGATGATCCTTAGTACTGGAGAGGAAGGACAGGTCCTGGTGGAACTTCATTGGCCCTCACATCCCCAGCATTCTTCCCTTGAGAGGAGGACGGGGAGATGGGGACACTGGGTCAGATGCGCTGCTGGGGGGAGAGCATACCTCCAGCCAGGAGCCAAGAACATCCTGGGGATGTTTTCCACATTTGGGAGCTAGACGTGGTGAGCCCTGGGGAGGAGCCAGGAACACTTGTGGGCGTTCACCATACTCAAGAGTAGAGGCGGGGGGTGCCAGTCTCTGGGGTGAGTCCAGGGGAGGAGCAAGGTACACCGAGCAGCCAGGAGTGGGAGAGAGAGGGAGCATTCACATACAGGCTAGCGGCAGCCATGCGAGTAGGGGGGGGTGCAAGGGAGGGAAATAGCGCACAGCAGGGAAAATGCAGCTGACAGGATTTAATTGTTGCATTGAAGGATACCCCCCCCCAGTTCTCATATTGGCTCCATTTACTCACCCCAAGATAGATAACCGAGGGCTGGGACTGGAGGTATGCTCATGCTGCTTTGTTTGGGTTTCAGGAGGACAGAAACCCTGGCACAAGTGTCAAAACCCTGCCCATACAGGTGGCAACCCTATGCAATGTACCACATAACATGGTAGCTCATTATTGTTGAGGCGTGCTGCGCATGCATTGCCGTGCACCACATTGTGTGGTAACACACTACCATGTGTTGAATCGTGCCACGTTTTTGGTAGAATAGGAAGGGTTAAAACTAGACTTCAGTCAGCTGTAAAAATTGAAAAGGCAGTGGCAATTCCCCCCCCCCCCCCCCCCCCAGTTCCTGCTGGTTTCCACCCCACTGTATGAGTGGTTACACAAAACTGCTCTTCTAGGACATTCGACCAGTGGTGGCTTCACTGATGTCATCAAGTATATTGCAGGTCCAGCAGTCCTGCAATGTCCATTAGGATTCAAGAGCCTGCTCACATACTAGGAGTGTTGGAGACAAGAGGACATCTCTGGCTGACAGGGGAGCAGGGAATGAGGTAAATATTGCAGATTATTCCTTTTGCCTATGACAAAATTAGCAATGTCTCTTGCAGTACATTTGGGGAGTAGGGACTGCTTTTGCAATTGGTAGACCTGACTGGAGTTAAGCTTTGAAACCCCTGCCAGTTTTTTACCTATAACTAAATTTCCCGTGAAAACTCAAACAGTATGGTGTTCCCATCACTTCCCAATGAAGGTGAATCTCTCCAGCAGAGACACAGACAGCAATATAAACCTTACAGAGATTCTACCCTTCCACATTCTATCCAAAACAAAAAAGATTTACTGTACATACACTTTATAGCTGATCTCCAGTCTGCGGTCAAAATTGCTATGTAGTTGCTCTCCTTTGTACTACTAGGGTGAACTAATCTCAATTCTCATGGGAAAGGAATAAAAAGAAGTACTTATGTTATTCCTCCCTCCCTAGGAGATGTCATGTTTTCAGGCTCCCCATTATTTTGCACAGGTGATTTGATCAGTTTCACTGCCTTAGTAATTACCACGGTCGTTTCATCTGAGGGAAATCCTGAAAACATGACCTGTTGGGGCGCCTTGAGGACCTGAGTTGACAAACACTGCCCTAGGAGCAAGTGCTTATCTCCACTCTCTTACTATTCTAGATTATTTTGCTAAAAACCCCTTTCTCTGTCTGCAATCTTTTTTTCTAATTGTTTCCCCGATGGATGCACACACGTGTACAGGTATAACATCTATGGCTGGCCAATAGAGAAGACAGAATACTTTAGAATACAAAAAAAGGCACAAGAAGATGGCAGCAATGGCTACAGAGTGACACATGGGAATGGAGTCCTCAAATGGAGGAGGACTCACTGGGCTTACTGGAGGAAGGTTCACTGAAAGGTAAGTCTACCATAATCTACCATAATGTGCAACTATGCTGAGTTCTGGAGGCTAGAGATGAGTTCTGCTTGAACTCAAAACTAAAGCCTAGTACACATGATCCGAAAATTGGACAAAAAATACCGCTTTCAAAGCAATCATACGATAATCTGATTGTTAGTACACAGCTTTTGAGAGCCGATCACGACAGTATGGCCAAAATTATCTGAAGGGACAAACATTTTTTCTCATACAATACCAGATCGGCCGATTTTCATTTAATCAGTACCAATTTGTCTGAAAAAATTGTAAGAACAAGACTACGCATGCTTGGAAACAAACTAATACATTACTATATAATACAATACATTACATCACTTCCGAAGTTGTATTCTGTCATACAAGAATTTTTGTAAGTTGAGCAACCTCTTCATTTTCGATATGAGACTAACATGCAACAAAAAAAACAACGCAGGCCTTAAGGACACTTTCACACTGAGACGCGGGGACTTGGGCAGTAAAGCACCACTAGTTTTAGCAGCGTTTTACCATCGTTTTAGAGGCACTTTTCGGCCACTACCGCGACACTTTTAACCCCCGCTAGTGGCCAAATAAAGGGTTAATAGCGCCTGCAAAGCCGAAAAGGGCCGCTGCCCATTCATTTCAGTGGGCAGGGTGCTTTAGGAGCGGTGTATACACCACTCCGAAAGCACCTCAAAGATGCTGCTTGCAGGACTTTTGTTAACATCTCGCAAGTGCACTGCTCCAGCGTAAAAGCACTCGGGCTTTCACACTGCAGTGACAGGAGAGGCGCTTTACAGCCATTTTGCAGGCGCTACTTTTAGTGCTATAGCGCCTGTAAAGCACCTCAGTTTAAAAGCAGCCTAATAGTCTACTTGAAAAATATGTAATCTCTCAGCAAGGCTGACGGTTGTACCTGTCTGGCATAAGGTTTCCACGACAGAGAAATTCTACCAATCATTGCGTACAAGCACAATTAAAATACTCATATCCACGTTGGATCCTGGTACCAGAAAATGGCAGAAACATCTAGCATGAAAACAACCTAACAGCAAGTAAACTATTTGCTTTTATGTGTGTTTTAGCTGTATATACATTCATACAACATTTAGATGAAGACGTATTCAAACAGTCTTCATCCATACCTCCATTTATTTGCATATGCATGTTTAGTATTCATAGCTGTTTACAAGCATATAGGCATAAATTACATCCAAACACTCATCTCTAATGCAGGATTTGGTAATTTTTTTTCATTGCTGAATGCTGCTCTAGATTTACGAAGCTAAATCCTGCTAAGTGCATGGACATATTGGCTATAATAGAGCTGCTTTCAGATTTGTAAAAAAAAATGCTGCTTGGATCTGAAAAGATTCATTTTTTTGCACCCATGTGCCTGAGCCTTTTGTATTTAATACCCTTGTGAAAATAAAGAATAAGCAAATACTTGAAAGTTACTGTATATCTAAAACTACATTGATGTAAACTTTAATGCTTCAGAGAGTGTACCCATTAAAAAATATACTATGGTTTTCATTAAAAGTTAAATTAATTGTTAATGTTCAAGAGTTAGTGTTGTCAAAGTGAATACTCATTGGATGCTGAGGGCTGCAGCACCTTGCTCATTGGTCGTTGCCTTAAAAGACTGCAGTGTTCTAATAGCTATACCGTATATTAAGACATAAAAGTAGACTGCAAAAATTGATATATAAAGTTGGCAGTTATCCTGAAAACACAAGATTACAGTAATCCAAATAGGATAACATAACATGTTGGTGTTAGCAATGATTGGACTGGTGAATAAGGATTATGCATACACTGTCTTCTACCCCTCTCTGGCAAACCCTCTGCCACTTGCTCAATGAATTAAATTCAAAATACTAACAATAAGCTACAAAGCCACCCACAACTCTGCCCCCAACTACATCACTAGCCTAGTCTCAAAATACCAACCTAATCGCCCTCTTCGTTCCTCTCAAGACCTCCTGCTCTCCAGCTCCCTCATCACCTCCTCCCATATCCGCTCCAGGACTTCTCCCGCGCCTCGCCCATCCTCTCTGGAATTCGCTACCCCAATCTGTCAGACTGTTTCTAAATTTATCAACTTTTAGATGATCCCTGAAAACCTTCCTCTTCAGAGAAGCCTATCCTGCCTCCATCTAACAACTGCACTATTTTCTCCATTAGCTCATCCCCCACAGTTATTACCCTTTTGTATAACTAGACTAGATTGTAAGCTCTAACAAACAGGGCTCTCTGATTCCCCTTGTATTGAATTGTATTGTAATTGTACTGTTTGCCCTAATGTTGTAAAGCGCTGCACAAACTGTCGGCACTATATAAATCCTGTATAATAATGTGTCGTGGTACCACATACAGTGAGCCCACAGGTGAGCCGGTGACACGGGATCCCCCAAGGTGAGTCTAAGGGCCAGCCGGTTTTCGGCCAGTAACCCCCTCACGAGGGTTTGGGTTTAGCTGCATGCTGACCCCAGGTCATGACCCCCGGGTTCACCCTGCTCACTAGGGAAGTACCAGAAGACACTGTTGGACAAGGATGGATGGATGGATGAAGCAAAGGAGAGCCGGATAGTGAGCCAAGGTCAGGGCGGGCTGCAGACAACGTAATCAGAACAAGCCGAGTCGGTACACAAGAGATCAGTTCACGAGATGTCAGGTAAAACAGGTTACAAGAAGGGAGCTCAGAAACAAATGTTGCTCAAGCAACCAGTAGCTGGTTTGAAAGGGATTAAAATAGAGAAGCACATGGGGGGCTGGATAGGAAGTAGCAGGAAGGAATCGTATATTAGGCAACAGGTGAAGGGCAGCGACACCCATAGCTGCAGAGTGCACAGAGCTGAACAACAGCTAGTGGAACAACAGGTGCCAGCCGACCTACAGCAGTAAAGGTGGGTAGTTGCTTTGGCCAATTGATAGGAGGTCAATTGATTTTACCCTAATTCTGGAATTGCTGCACTTCTCTCTTCTGTCACTAGATGGCCGGGTATCTGGTGGCATTAGATAAGGCAAAGGGCATTGTAAATTCAGATTAGGAATTAATATGGTGTCTCAACCAATGGGCAGGGATTTTCTTAGGTCCCTTGGCCTTTGGGTGAGGTCAGGTGATCGGGGTTCTGTGCCACCTGGACAGCTGTCTGGGTGGACATGTGTTGCGCTGCCCCGGGCTGCTAGGCCAGAGCCTGAGGCCTATCTTGGGGACATCTGGCTGCTAGGCTGTCTGAGGGCCTATCCAGAAGCAAGAGAGCAGCATAGGGTTGGGATTGCGGCTTGCAGTACAACCAGAAGTGACGGTTCTGTCGGCTGGAGAACCTGTCATGTGGTCAGAGGTGAAGGGAAAGCTGTCGCCACTAAGGGACCATCCACCTTACTACCAGAGACCACCATGAGTAGCTGAAGCAAGTACCAGAGCAGTATTCATATCACCAGGGAAGGTGACGAATTGGGAAACTTCAACAGATGTCAAGCCAGGGACCCAGCCAGTGGAGGTAAGGCTTGCCGAGCAATATTGTGTGTCAAGACAGGGACCAAGCAGGCTAGTAGTAGGTGACGCTTGAGGAGTATCTGTGAGTGCCAAGCTAGGGACCCAGCAGGAACGCGGGGGTGACACTTGAGGAAGATCCTGAATAAGAAGATTAGAAGAGCTCAGGGGATCCAGTGGCAGTGGATCAGCAAGTCTAGTGAAAGACTGGGAGCTCAGTTGAGTAAAGATCTACAATAGGAGATTGTAGAAGAAGTGAATAAGTTCATTACAACCTTTGTTAGAAACTGTTCCAAGATATTTACCATAGGAGACAGCGGTCCTACACATGCAGATGGGGTGTCTTGCTGGATGCCTTTCCCTGCATGGCTGTCTGCCTATAGAAGTCTCGGAGTCTGATAAATTACCATTGCAACTACTAAAGGGTGTCCTGGCCCTAATCCTCTCTCCCCCAGAACTCCCAAGTTCTGTTTAAGAGACAATAAATCTCTTTGCATTGAAGAAGTGTCTGGCGCCCATTAATCTACCTTGTATTGCACCCACCATGCCTGGTAACCCACTCTACACAGAAGGATGTCAGCTGTCCCTAACTCTGGAGGTCACCATTAGGCCTGGAGAAGCCGGGACTTGGCTATATTTTAATAAAAGCTGCAGATTTAAGAAGATTGAAAACCACTTTTGAAATTAGGTGAAATTAAGTGTAAAAAGTTTTGGATAGAGTGGGGAAGAAGCAGCACCTTAGTGAGACTTTTTTGCTCTCTGCGTCCCTGATGAGTTGATTCATGCTCATTATTTGTTAGAGAAATAGTACAGAAAGTGATAGGAAATCAAAATGATTTGAGTTGTCATAGGAACAGAAGGTGAGGCAAAATCTTCCACTGAGTAAACCTGTTCTAGTGAGCTGGCCATACACCTATAGTTTTCTTTTATTAGGTCTGTGTGTCAGCAATTTTTCACCCTGCTCCTTTGATTTTTCTTTAATCAAAGGATGTGGGGCAGAGTGGTGCCGATAGGGCCACTGACTGATTGAATTTCATGTTTCTCATTAAGAACCAGCTAAAATTTGCTCAGTGTATTATTTAAGGTTGTCATTCAAGTCAGGATTACCATTAGGATTACCCTGATCTTGTATCTGTGGAACCATTGAACAATTAGTTGGGTAGAAAATCTGCCCCTAGCCACCTCCTCTTTACACAATAACAAACCTAATGCCGTGTACACACGAGCGGAATGTCCGACAGAAAAAGTCAGACGGAAGCTTTTCATAGTATATACCGATCGTGTGTATGCCTCATCTGACTTTTATTTTTTCGAAAATTCTGACAGACCTAGAAACAGAACATGTTCTAAATATTTCCGACGGAACTAATTCCTGTCGGGAAAAACGCTTGTGTGTATGCTGTTCCGACGGACCAAAAAACAACGTATGCTCTGAAGCAAGTATGAGACAGAAGCTATTGGCTACTGGCTATTGAACTTCCTTTTTCTAGTCCTGTCGTACGTGTTGTACGTCACCACGTTCTTAATGACTGGACTTTGGTGTGATCATGTGTACACAAGACAATTTCAGCGGAATTCTGTCTGAAAAACCTTCAGAGTTTATTCCGATGGGAAAAACGTTGTATGTACAGGGCATAACACTTGGCCAAGCAGTCCTTTTGTGGATTTTTACAATTTTTCTCTTTGAGTGCAAAGACTAAGCATGGTAATGACTCCTAACCAACCACTTTTGGATGTCTATGGGAACCCTTTATCTTTGTCCAACTTTCCAACAAACAAGATGAATAAATACCACACTATACTTAGCAGACTGTAGTGGGTACAGATGAAGAATTGACTGCTTACTGCCTACCACCCACTATTTTTTGTTGCTTGCGGCGACTGGTTCACCTTAATAATTGTTTTAATGAACACATGACTGTGCAGCGTTTGGAAGATTTTCTACCTTGGGGGCAGTCAGATGAATGAAGCCTGCATATCTAGTTGCCTTCTAATGTCTATGGACAGCTTAAGTCCGGTTTGTACTGAGCTGCGGATTGAGAGATGATAAATAATTATACAAGCAGTATTTTAAAATACATTTAAAGTTACACTGCAATTTGTCTATAGTAGGCAATGCAACAAGTACATGATAGCAGACAGAGTAAACATCTTATTCTTGTTGTCCTTGTTCTCCTCAATGCCCAAAACTGCTGCAGAACCCCCATAACTCATGTGTACGTATTGACTTTCTGAGAACTTTTAAAGGGCTATGGCCAAAAACGTAATACAATGCAGCTGCCCTGCCCTTAGATGTGCTGGTTGCAATAGTTTTCTGTTTCCAGGCTTTTTTTTCATCTGGTGATCGTGCCATTAACATGCTTTCTGTTCTAGATTGAGAGTGCTCACTCACGAGAGGAGCAGCATTGTCACCCTAGGACAGGAAGTGTATTAGTACTTCATAACACCTCCCTTCACCTCTGCCGGGTTAGCCCCCCCATATCAAATTTTTGAAAAAATCTTATGCAGATTGTTAGATCTTTGTTAGATGAGGTTAGATCAACCATTGTTTGCGTTAGATCTCACACAGAAGAAGCAATATTAACAGTTATTTGCTGGGGGGGGCTAACCCGTCATCAGCCTCCCCTTATCAAAAACTTGACCAAACAATTAGCTATTTTGGAAGCTATTTGTTAGATCCGGTAAGATCAAATGGTTTTAAAGTTAGATCTCACATAATTAAAGACTTATTAAGTGACTAATGAGGGGGGGCTGGCCCCCCTTATCAAATTTTCTGGCCAAAAATCATTCAGGCTAATAGATATTCCTTAGATCCGGTAAGATCAAGGGGTTTTAATGTTAGATCTCACGTAATTTCTGAGATATTTCACATCAAAATAGAGATATTAGATGGTACATATGGATGGGTTAGCCCCACCCACATGCAATTTTCTAGCCAAAAATCATTCAGGCTAATAGATATTCGTTAGATCCGGTAAGATCAAGTGGTTTTAAAGTTAGATCTCACATAATTTCAGAGAGATTCCACATAAAATTAGAGATATTAGGTGGTACATAAGGACGGGTTGACCCCCCCCCCCCTTATCAAATTTTACGGCCAAAAATCATTCAGGCTAATAGATATTCATTAGATCCTGTAAGATCAAGTGGTTTTAACATTAGATCTCACATAATTTCAGAGATATTCCACATAAAAATAGAGATATTAGGTGGTACATAAGGGCGGGTTGGCCCCCCACATGCAATTTTCTGACCAAAAATCATTCAGGCTAATAGATATTCATTAGATTCAGTAAGATCAAGTCGTTTTAACTTTAGATCTCACAGAATTTCTGAGATATTTCACATAAAAATAGAGATATTAGGTGGTATAGAAGTTACATCCATCTTCAACCTTTTCTAGATGGTCTCTGGAACCGTCTTTGGATGGTTCTTCAGCGGGTGCCTGTAGTCTCTCCTCACACCTCTGTATATCTCCCTGCCTCATGGTGATCTCTCCTCAGACCAACAAGCTTAATTCTTTAGCTAGCCCCCCCCTTCTTGCAAAGCAGGTCTGGCTTGGTAGTTCCACCCCCTGTAGAAATCAATGGGGCTGTATGCCATTGAGACTTCAAGTCCCATGGTCCTCTGCTGCTGCTTTATTGGCTCCCTTTCCCTGCCAATAGGGACACAGGAAGAGGAGAGGGAGGGGGAGAAATCCCCCACAGGGGCTGACAGGCATGCTCTCCCTCAGTGAGTGCCTGTGTCAGTTTATATTCAGTCCAGCGGTCGCTGGCGGGAATGGCAGGAGACGCGGGACCATGGGTGATAGAGTAGCCCCCGATACACACTCCCCCCACCAAAGTACCTTTGGTCCGCCAAAGGAGGTAAAGAGTCTGAGACCTGTTACATGCTTTTGATATATTCACGGAAAAAAAAAAACAGGTTAGTGTGCACAGGAAACCATACAATTTACATCTGCATAAAACCATGGCAGAGGAACATCCCAACAATTAGCATAAGAGGGATGCCTACAGGTCACCTTAACTGGAATGGCCCAGATAGATGTGCCAGGGGGTGAGTGTCAGAAACAAAGAAATCAGGTCGAGACAGAAGTACAGTTAAATCACACTTGTTTAATAATAAAAGCAAAAAGAACAAACTTAGTCAAAACCTAGCAAAAGCTCAGTAACCGGAACGGATAGTCAGCCAAGCCAGAAGTCAGGGTTCAATGTAGTGGAACAGCAAGTAGGATCTGGAGCCAGAAAGGATGTCAGCAAAGCAAGTGTTGAACAGGATTGCAGAAGGTTGTTTCTGTGATGTTGACCAAGGCGAAGGCAGAGATCCCCTGGACTGGACAGCTTAAGTAGGCAGGACTGATGAGCAGGATATCATCAACAGCTGAGTAACTGTGGAGAGATAGGAGCTGGCAATTAGCCGACAGCTAAGCGGCCAGCTCAGAGAAGGAAGGGCTAAGCTCAGCCCTGACAGTGAGTTGGGATTGTCCACCACCAAATCTGCAGTGGGTCAGTTACTTCAAGAGTCCTTTTTGCAATGAGAACGACCTCCTCAGAGCTTTCACCCCCTGACAGGCTCTGCAAGGCATCTTCTATCCTTGGGGTGGTATATTGGTCGGGAATTGTCCTTCGGTTCATCGTCCAGTAGTCAATACCCAGACTCAGTGACCAATTCTTCCTCTGTACCACCACTATTGGGGAAACATAGAGACTCTGGGACTCTCAGATGATACCTGCCCTCTTTAACTCAGCCAGTTGTTCACGCAAATCCTTCATGTCCCCTAAAGGAATCCATCAGACTCTTAACCTGAACAGCTTATGCACTCGAAGAGATGGATCCAGTATTGGGCACTTTTTGCATACCCCACATCAAATTAATCTTACTGGATCTAACGAATATCTATTAGCTTGAATTATTTTTGGCCAGAAAATTTGATAAGGGGGGGCAGCCCCCCTCATTAATCACTTAAGTCTTTAATTATGTGAGATCTAATGTTAAAACTACTTGATCTTACCGGATCTAACAAATAGCTTCCAAAATAGCTGTTTGGTCAATTTTTTGATAGGGGGGGGACTGATGACGGGTTAGCCCCCCCCCAGCAAATAACTGTTAATATTGCTTCTTCTGTATGAGATCTAACGCAAACAACGGTTGATATAACCTGATCTAACAAACATCTAACAAACTGCATAAGACTTTTTTTTGAATTTTGATATGTGGGGGCTAACCCAGCAGAGGACCTCCCTTCTCCTCATCTCCATAACATAGAGCAGGGAGGAGTGTCACATGTTCTCCTACTGTATATCCAGTATCAAAATTTTTTATCAGGCTCTAGAGGCACAAGTGTTAGAAAGGTAAGCACAAAATGCATACTCTGCCTGTTACATACTTATTATAGGCCTACTATAAGCTGCATTTGTGGCAGAGGATACTCTGAGAGGTTGATTTACTGAAACTGAAGAATGCAAAATCTGGCGCAGCGCTACATAAAAACCAATCAGCTTCCAGGTTTTTTGTCAAAGCTTAATTGAACAAGTTGAAGTTAGATGCTGATTAGTTACCATACACAGCTGTACAAGATTTTGAATTCTTGCGTTTTAATAAATCAACCCCTGTATGTCTCTTCTGCCCTAAAAACCTACTATCAATTTGCTTTTGATTGTACACTGCACTGTACATTCAATCTTGTCACCTAGAGCATGGGCCTGCTGTGGGTGCCGTGGCGAAGTAACCCCTGTGCACATGCATGGGAGTTATGTATTGCCAACCTGGCCAAAAACATTAAACTTAGAAGAAGACTGGACAAATATGTCTGCAACATAGTGGTGAGGAAGATAGGAAGATTGCAGACACTGCATAGGAGGAGATAGGATCACTTTGGCAGATAGTGATAGTGTAGGAAAATGTATCCTGACTCACGCTGTAAAAAGTTTGTAATTGGGTCAGGAGTATTAGAGGCCAGGACTGGATAACTCATCTTGGCAGCTCTCTGGTACCTCCCCCTGGTCTGGAAGGTTGGAGAACCTTCTAGAAATAGAGGGTGGAGGTTAGGAGAGGCTGCCATGAATATTTAGGGGGCCTTGGCCTATCCCCAGTGGTGAGCTGCCATGGGACTGAGACAACCTCTTAAATAGACATGGGCCATACCAGCAGGGGTAGTCGGGTGGAAAATGGAGATACAGTGTTGGGGAGGCTGTCAGTGGCCCTGAGGGATACCCCCTAGTATGGAGGGGGTGTCCTGCCTTGGGCCGGGTGCTCAGGTGCTGGAAGGATCCTGTCAAAAACACAAAGGGAGGAGACTTTCCTGGAGCAAAGAGAGTACAGGGTAAACATTGGTGGAACTAACAAAAGGGGGAGACTGCCACATGTAGTCTCCCTTGAAGACAGCGGTCAGTTTAAGTCTTTTACTTTTCCCTGAGAGATCACCAGTGATTCAGCCAGGTGGGCTGGGGAAGAGTCAGCCGGGTGGGCTGGTGTAGAGGCAGCTGCAGCCAGGTGTGCTAGCATTGCCTGAAGTCAGTGGCCAAACAGGAAGGAGGAAGGAAATGTTACATACTTTTTAAGGGACTGTGAGTTCCTGCCTGTAATGGGCCACTACTGAACTGACAAGGAGTCTGTCAGTTCCCTCAGGAATGAATCAGCACATGTTCTGCAAGAAAGGAACAAAGTGTGTGCAGAAGGAAAGCTGAAGAGGAGTCTGTATTTAAGAAGTTGTACCTGAAGTTCATGTTAATGTGAAGTGGGCATCCCATAAACTCCCTCTCCTTATCCAAGTTTTTAAACCCCCTCATAAAACAACAAAAACAAAGCTACAGACTGTTTTCTGATGTTTGGACGCCTGTGAAGCTTCAGTGTGCCTGGCTGTGCAGAAGTGGGGGGTCCCAGTTCATCTGCAGCTCCTATGTGGGGCGTGCTACATGTCCATTTCAGATGTTATAATGTATATTTGCCTCACAAGAACTGTTTGTCAACAGCTGTGCTCTCCCTATATCAGATATTAGCAATCATAAAACTATGACTACAGCATATATGTTTAGGAATATACACAGAAAATATTCTACTAAGCTTAAATAAGCATTCTGTTTTAAGAAACTACCAGTAAATATATCTGGATCGGCCTTACAAGAAAATAACTCCCTGTATTTTCCAGAAAAGTAGCCCTGCAGCAAACGATAAACCATTTCCTTGTAGTGTGGACAGGTCTAAGCTGGCATTGTCTGGGCTTTTAATGCTCTGATTGTTCCTATTGTAATTCGTTTACTGAAGCTTCAAAGCCATTTGTTGGACCTTGAGTTCTACTTTCATCTTATCCTCATTAACCTCAAAAGGAACAGAGCCCCTACTGAACCTTACGAGGTTATCACTTTGCTTTAATGTTCTCATTTATCTGCATGGAGTCAATGCCACAATTACTCCTCAGAGTAACCAACTAAAACAATAGTCTTGCACAGTGTTTGTGTATTTACTAAAAACTCTCATTACATTAAGAGTAAGGGAGGTAATAGATTAACATAGTCATGTTGATGGGGGAATCAACACTTCTGCCAGTGGGGAACTTCCCTGCTGGCAGAGCACAATGCTTAGTGTTTCGGGCTATAGCTGAGGACACTATTCATTTGGAAAAAACCCAGGCAGGCTGGTTGTACACAAGTCGATTAATAGATCCACTTATGTACAACCAGGGTGCCCTTATATGGAATTCAATTTAGACAGTCCTTGCTGATCTGGCCCAATTTCAATTCATGTTTGACCAGCTTAAATTGTAGTATGATGCTCATACAGTGCCTTGAAAAAGTATTCATACCCCATTGAAATTTTCCACATTTTGTCATGTTACAACCAAAAATGTAAATGTATTTTATTGGGATTTTATATGATAGACCAACACAAAGTAGCACATAATTGTGAAGTGGAAGCAAAATTATAAATGGTTTTCAAAAGTTTTTACAAATATCTGAAAAGTGTGTCAATACTTTGTAGAACCGCCTTTCACTACAATTACAGCTGCAAGTCTTTTTGGGGATGTCTCTACCAGCTTTGCATATTTAGAGAGTAACATTTTTGCCCATTTTTCTTTGCAAAATAGCTCAAGTTCTGTCAGATTGGATGGAGAGTGTCTGTGAACAGCAATTTCCAAGACTTGACACAAATTCTCAATTGGATTTAGGTCTGGACTTTGACTGGGCCATTTTAACACATAAATATGCTTTGATCTAAACTAGGGGTCTCAAACTCAAATTACCTGAGGGCCACAGGAAAAGTTTTCGCATCCATTGGGGGCTGCATGCAAACTGTCCTTTCCCCCAGGATTGGTGTCAGCGGACACACTATTAACCCCCAGCACTGGTGTCAGTGGACACACTATTAACACACAGCATTACCTCCTACACTCCACAAGTACCCCCCCCCCCACACTCTACTTCACACAAATACCCCCCACACTCCACTTCACAAATATCCCCCCTTACACTCCACAAATACCACCCCCCCCCCCCACACACACTCCACAAATACCCCCTCTTCACAAATTTCAACCCCAGTCACGCAACTAAGGACTTTGCTCAAGCTCTGTGTGATGACTCACTTACCTCTTCTCCTGGCAGTCAGCTGGTGGCCTGATCTTCTGCCTCCTGAGTCCTCTCCTCCTGTCAGGTCCTGGCTTTATCACAGGCCCAGTGGCAGGGCACCCTGAAAACGCCACAATCTTCCGCCCTGAGGTGACAGCAGGACCCTGGATCCGGGGCCGGTGTTATTTTGAGAAGTGCCCGCTATCGAATATTGCCTGGGACGAACTGCGCATGCGCCATACGAAATAGCACAACAGCTGATTTTACGATCAGCTGTTGTGTTGGCGAGACAGCGCCTGCGCACAATAGCCGACTGAAAACATTTTTCAGTCAGATTGTGCCTTGCGCTGCCAAGGAGCATTCATATAGGTGAGGGGCGGAATTTAACATGAAGGGCGCGGATGTTTGCAATGATGGACAGTGCTGCAAAGATGGGGGCCTATTTAGCTAGCTAAATGTTTAAAATTCTGCCCCCATCTTTGCAGCAGTGGCCATCCTTGAAAACATCCGCTCCCTTCATGTTAGATCAGCACTGGCCATCACTGAAAACATTCACCCCTTCATGTTAGATCAGCACTGGCCATCACTGAAAACATTCACCCCTTCATGTTAGATAAGCACTGGCCATCAATGAAAACATTCGCCCCCTTCATGTTAAATTCCGCCCCTCATTTACATGGAAGTTCCTCGGCACAATCTGACTGAGAAATTTCTTCAGTCGGCTATTGTGCGCAGCCGCCGTCTCACCGACACAACAGCTGATTATAAAATCAGCTGCTGTAGTACTATGTACGGCCCATATACAGTTCGTCCTGGGCACCATTCGATAGTGGGCACTTCTCCATAGAATTAGGTGGGTGGGGTTATGGGCGGATCCTCCATCCGCTCTGCTTTCCTGTGTTGTGTGTGCTGGGCTGCGGAGAGGAGACAGAGGGAGAAAGCTCCCAACCTCTGCCACCCGCCTAGGATTGGACCTGCTTGTGGCCCATTTGTAACCAGTCCACAGGCCATTGTCCTACTGAAAGGTGAACCTCAGCCCCAGTCTCAAGTCTTTTGCAGACTCCAACAGGTTTTCTTCTAATACTGCCCTGTATTTGGCTCCATCCATATTCCCATCAACTCTGACCAGCTTGCCTGTCCCTGCTGAAGAAAGTGCAGTGTTAGTTTTACACCACACGTAATGTTTTTCTTTTAGGCCAAAAAGTTCGATTTTTTGTCTCATCTAACCAGAGCACCTACTTCCACATGTTTGCTGTGTCCCCCACATGGCTTCTCGCAAACTGCAAACAGGACTTTTTATGACTTTCTTTCAACAATGGCTTTCTTCTTGTCACTCTTCTATAAAGGCCAGAGTTGTGGAATGCACTACTAATAGTGGGACAGATTCTCCCACCTGAGCTGTGGATCTCTGCAGCTCCTCCAGAGTTACCATGGGCCACTTGGCTGCTTCTGTTATTTATGCTCCTTGCCCGGTCTGTCAATTTAGGTGGACGGCCATGTATTGGTAGGTTTGCAGTTGTGCCATACTCTTTCCCTTTTCGGATGATGAATTGAACAGTGCTCTGCGAGATGTTCAAAGCTTTGGATATTTTTTTTTATAACCTAACCCTGCTTTAAACTTCACAACTTTATCCCTGACCTGTCTGTTCCTTGGCCTTCATGATGCTGTTTGTTCACTAAGGTTCTCTAACAAACCTCTGAGTGCTTCACAAAACAGATGTATTTATACTGAGAATAAGTTACACACAGGTGTACTCTATTTACTAATTTGGTGACTTCTGAAGGCATTTTGTTTCACTAGATTTTAGTTAGGGGTATCAGAGTAAAGGGGGCTGAATACAAATACACACTTTTCACATATTTCTTTGTAAAAAAATATTGAAAACCGTTATCATTTTCCTTCCACTTCACAATTATGTGCCACTTTGTGTTGGTCTATCACATAAAATCCCAAGTACATTTACATTTTTGCTTGTAACACGACAAAATGTAGAAAATTTCAAGGGGTATGAATACTTTTCAAGGCAAAGCTAGCCATACATGGAATAAAATTTGTCTGGTTTAGCAGGAATCGGACAAATTTGAATCCATGTATGGACAGTGTGCATTTTTGCTGGTCAATCAGCGCTGCTGGCTATAGCTAACAGCACCTGATCAGTGTATTCTGAGGGTGGGGATTCCTCTATATGGCTTGAATGTGTAGATGTAGGACTCAAGTCATTGTTTTCTTTTAAGCTGATTGGTTAAATGAAAAAATTGATTCATGTATGGGCTGCCTAATTTTTATTCTGAATTCACACCAAATATGCATACATTAACATGCGTTAATCACATCGTGTTGCATTACAGCATATGAAAAACCAAGAACTGCAATCTTTTGTAGACCTAAAGCCCGACTCCAGGAAAACTGATAACTAGCCATTAAGTCTATGTGAGAAGATTTAAAGCATTTTACTTTCCTGATCCTCAATTCTCCAGGAGACAATGCTCACCCATACTCTTGTAGTATGCCAGATGCCAAATTCTTACCTGGCATACAGACCACTTTCTGAGGGACTGGCATTGAGAGAGGCATTCATTGACTGCATAGGCAGAACATTGAACATTCGCAGGGCAGTCAAACCTGGAGGGAGAGCATTTAGATATTTGGATGGTTTTAGTAACAACACACAACACGGAGGGGAATACTTCCCCGGACTGAAGGCATGTTTAAGGAGCCACTGTATAGATATGAAATCTAGATTATTTAATATCATTGATTTGTATTTCATGTATTATCATTGATTTGTATTTCTAAAGCATTTTTCTCCCCAGGGCCTCAAAACACTTTTTATCTGCTGGTGAGGCAGCCACCTTGGACATTCTTGGTAAAATATAATACTACCTACCAGCATGTTTTTTTTTCCCAAAGGAAATCCATCCAAGCAGAGGGAGAACATGCAAACATGAATTATAGGGGAAACTTTGCTAAAACTGGTGCACACAGAATTATAGTGACCAACTGGCTTCTAGGCTTTATTGTCAAAGCTTAAAGTGCTTGTTAACCTTTTTTTTTTAAACTAAGATGACTAACATGGCTATACTTACCTTCTCTGTACAATGGTTTTGCACATAGCAGCCCCATCCTCCTCTTCTGGGGTCCCCCGCAGGTGCTCCAGGTCCCTCCTTTTTGGAGGGTGCCCCCATGGACGATACTTTCCATGGGGGTACCCGTGCATGCATGGGAGTCACCCATGCAGAGTCCCGCTGTTGCATCCATTGACACAGACAGTAAAAATGGCCCCACCCCTGCGCCTGTATCGCTGCATTTGATTTACATCCAATGACTCCCACTGCTATCAAGCTGCCCAATGAAGAGGGAGACAGAAAAGGGAGCTGCTGTTATTGTGCACATCACTGGATCAGGTAAGAAAAAGGGGGGGGGGGGGCTGCACTACAGAAGGTTTTTCACCTTAATGCATAAAATGCATTAAGGTGAAAAACCTTATGGGTCCTTTCACACAGGGCACGTCTGTTTGACGGACTCCGCTTGCTCAGCAGGGAACGCTTAGCTGATCCTCCACTGTGCAGGCGGATGACAGGTCTGTCTCAACTCACTGTGCAGAAACAGACCTGTCAGAATCCCGCTCTCCTCTATTGGGAGATCGGATGAAAATGGACCGCCTGTCTTTTTTTCGATAAAGAGATAAAATCCTTGGAACGTTGTATAAGACATAGGACAAAAAGAGTTTGTAGGCTCCATCCCTAAATTATGAGACTAACTAAAAGGGGGGGGGGGGGGGAGGGATTGTGTCTTTGTGTGAAGTATGCGGTGTAGATTAGCGACTAATATGGCTATATCATGGTACATTATAAATAAGGAATTATTCTATATAAAATAAAGATTTATTCCATAATATAATACATACAAGCATAATAACATAGTAATACATGGTAATGCCAGACTTTTGATCCATATGAATACCATAAATATAAAACATACACAATAGTTACAGTAAGGTACAATATAAAATGTAAACATTTTCCTAAAATGTGAACACGTAGATAACATCAGATTTCTTGATGTGTTTCATGGATACTTCCACTCATCAGGAGAAGATGCTATATAGGTATCTAGAGATATTAGTAGATAATAGTAATTAACAATGGGCCTCAGCAATTGAAAGGGGGTACAAAGGGAAGAGGGTAATGGAAGGAAACCCACCCTGCTGAGGATCAACTAGCAGTCTGAGTGTGAAGCATTGAGGGCTGAGGACCAGTCGGGAAACCCATCAGTCCTGGGATTTATGGTATTTATGATTTATGGTATTCATATGGAATAAAAGAGTCTGGAATTACCATATATTACTATGTTATTATGCTATGATGCTTGTATGTATCACATTTTGGAATAAATCTTTATTTTATATAGAATAATTCCTTTTTAGTACCATGATATACCAATTTTTATCGTATTGCACAAGTTACCTGCCAGACTAATTTGTAGCCATTCTACAACGCATGCTTCACACAAAGTCACAATTCCCCCCTCCCCTTTAGTTAGCCTGCCTGCTTTCATCCAATCCTATCTGATCCGATCCGCCAGACGGATGGAAAATAGGACCATCATCCATATGTATTTGGTGGATCGGATAGTAGTGGATGTCAGAGGACATATCACAGTTGACATCTGTCAAAGCACTTTCAGAAATAAATTCAATTTCTAAGAATGCTGTACAGAACTCATGTCAGGGCCAATTAACTAGGATGAACTATACGCTCATCTGGTCTTGCTTGTCTGTCAAGCTATGCATGACCCAGACACATTTACCTGGCTCCACAGCCATTCCCAGCTCCCACCATATCAGTGCCAAGTTGGCTTCTGCTCCAAAATTATTGGGTGGATGGTGTCAAAGAGTTGCCTACCAATAGTGGGGGGGGCAAATGCATGGTTGCAGCGCAATCAAACATATCATTTTTCCAATTTCTCTCTTTCCTTTTCAATGAAGCAAACAAAAAAGTAGAAAGGTACATATGGCCCTAACTCTATAGCAGGAAACAAATATTTTAACAGCATTTCTATCCATTTTTCCACTTCAATCAAAGCACCAGCCATACCAATTCAAAGAGGAAAATGCTTCAGAACTGTGTTCTGAAGTGACTAACACAAAGTTAGTATCATATAGTTAATGTAAAAGAGCATTTCTGATCAGGAATGCTGGATGGCAACTAAGTGAGAAGCCATCATGTTCATAGTATAATGAAAGAAGACGTGTGACAAGGAAGCAGGTTTCATAAAATGTGGGTGTTTTCCATGGTCACTGATGCAGGTTAACACATCAAAAAAACACATCCTATGATAGTGCTGATTCGATATTACAGCTGCTTCTAAAAGCTTGATGGATTTTAAGAGGTTCATAGCGTGAGGCTTTTTAAGCTAGCCATAGATGGATCAAAATTTGGCCGGTTCAACAAGGACCAGCTGAACGTCAATCCATCTATAGCGATTCCCATTCCAGAGAAGTCGAGCTAATAATTGACTTATTTTAAACCAGTTTGTTGGAAATGTTTTCTGCCACTATTATGGCTGAGTCCAATTCTTTTAAAGCAATATCTCCAGCATCTCTTACCATGATCCAAAAAACAAAATTGTGAAACCGGATATTTTGCTAAAATTCAGTTGCTACTTGCTACATATATTTCTCTAATTTCTGTGGTATTACTTTATCATCATTTAATATACATAGGCAGCTGTTTAATAGAAAAGATTTCTATATATAGGTTCACAGCAAAGCTACAGGAAGAAATAAGACAAAAGTTATGTGGTCTGTTCTCCTTAATTCCTGAGCAGTCTACATCCTGAACACACCGCCAACACTCATAAATTTAGTTTCCTGCTTACTGAGTTGAACTGTGAGCATGAAAGTGACTTGAGGATAGCAGAAATAAGAAGAGATGTGCACAGTTAATGACGTGATATATAGAAATGAGAGACGTATAAGTAGCAACCGAGTTTTAGCAAAATATCCTGTTTCACAATTTTGTTTTTTGGAACATGGTAAGAGGTGCTAGCGATATTGCTTTAAAAGACTTCAATCACTAGCTTGGCTTCTCTGGAATGGGAATCGCTATAGATGGATTGAAATTCAGCTGGTCTCTGTTGAGCTGGCCAAATTTCGATCCATCTATGGCTAGCTTAACTAGTTGCTGACCGCCGGCCGTCAAATGACGGCCAGGCGGCGCACCTATTGTGGCGCGCATCCCTGTTTCTTCAGGGGCGGCGTGTCACGGAGGCACCGCTCGCCACCGAAGGGGGTGAACAGCCATTCGTTATGGCTGTTTACCACGTGATCGGCCGTGATGAAGTCACGGCCGATCACAGATGGTCACACCCCGAACGTGCACGGCGCATGCGCGCGAGCGCGCTGCGCGTGCACGTCGGTGGCGGCGTGTTCCCCGGGAACACTGCTCGTCACCGACGCTGGTAAACAGCCATTGGCCGGCTGTTTACCCACATGATCGGCTGTGATCCTTTCACAGCCGATCACAAAAATGTAAACAAACCGCGGTAACGGGATGTTACCGGGTTCTCCTCCTCACACACCGATCGTGTGTGAGGAGGAGATTGCGGTAACATCTCGTTACCGCATACAGTGTACACCAATCATACTGATTGCCCCCCCCCCCCAATAAAGAGGACCTGTCACCACCCCTCATAGTACCTGTCAATCACAGTCCATCAGAGTATTTGAGTACCTGTCACAGCCCATCAGAGTACCCGAGTACCTGTCACAGCCCATCAGAGTACCCGAGTACCTGTCACAGTCCATCAGAGTATTGAGTACCTGTCACAGCCCATCAGAGTACCCGAGTACCTGTCACAGCCCATCAGAGTACCTGTCAGCCCATCAGAGTACCCGAGTACCTGTCACAGTTCATCTGAGTACCCGAGTACCTGTCACAGTTCATCTGAGTACCCGAGTACCTGTCACAGCCCATCAGAGTACCCGAGTACCTGTCACGGCACATCAGAGTACCCGAGTACCTGTCACGGCACATCAGGGTACCCGAGTACCTGTCACGGCACATCAGGGTACCCGAGTACCTGTCACGGCACATCAGGGTACCCGAGTACCTGTCACGGCCCATCAGGGTACCCGAGTACCTGTCACGGCCCATCAGGGTACCCGAGTACCTGTCACGGCCCATCAGGGTACCCGAGTACCTGTCACGGCCCATCAGGGTACCCGAGTACCTGTCACGGCCCATCAGGGTACCCGAGTACCTGTCACAGTCCATTAGAGTACCGAGTACCTGTCACAGTCCATCAGGGTACCCGAGTACCTGTCACAGTCCATTAGAGTACCGAGTACCTGTCACAGTCCATTAGAGTACCCGAGTACCTGTCACAGTCCATTAGAGTACCGAGTACCTGTCACAGTCCATCAGGGTACCCGAGTACCTGTCACAGCCCATCTGAGTACCCGAGTACCTGTTCCAGTCCATCTGTGTACCAGAGTACCTGTCACAGTCCATCTGAGTACCCGAGTACCTGTCACAGTCCATATGAGTACCTGTCACCGCCCTTCAGAGTACCCAAATACCAGTCACCAAACCATCAGAGTACCTGTCACCAGGCCATCAGAGTACCCGAGTACCTGCCACCAGGCCATCAGAGTACCCGAGTACCTGCCACCAGACCATCAGAGTACCCGAGTACCTGTCACCAGACCATCAGAGTACCCGAGTACCTGTCACCAGACCATCAGAGTACCCGAGTACCTGTCACCAGACCATCAGAGTACCCGAGTACCTGTCACGGCACATCAGAGTACCCGAGTACCTGTCACGGCACATCAGAGTACCCAAGTACCTGTCACGGCACATCAGAGTACCCGAGTACCTGTCACGGCACATCAGGGTACCCGAGTACCTGTCACGGCACATCAGGGTACCCGAGTACCTGTCACGGCACATCAGGGTACCCGAGTACCTGTCACGGCCCATCAGGGTACCCGAGTACCTGTCACGGCCCATCAGGGTACCCGAGTACCTGTCACGGCCCATCAGGGTACCCGAGTACCTGTCACGGCCCATCAGGGTACCCGAGTACCTGTCACAGTCCATTAGAGTACCGAGTACCTGTCACAGTCCATCAGGGTACCCGAGTACCTGTCACAGTCCATTAGAGTACCGAGTACCTGTCACAGTCCATTAGAGTACCCGAGTACCTGTCACAGTCCATTAGAGTACCGAGTACCTGTCACAGTCCATCAGGGTACCCGAGTACCTGTCACAGCCCATCTGAGTACCCGAGTACCTGTTCCAGTCCATCTGTGTACCAGAGTACCTGTCACAGTCCATCTGAGTACCCGAGTACCTGTCACAGTCCATATGAGTACCTGTCACCGCCCTTCAGAGTACCCAAATACCAGTCACCAAACCATCAGAGTACCTGTCACCAGGCCATCAGAGTACCCGAGTACCTGCCACCAGGCCATCAGAGTACCCGAGTACCTGCCACCAGACCATCAGAGTACCCGAGTACCTGTCACCAGACCATCAGAGTACCCGAGTACCTGTCACCAGACCATCAGAGTACCCGAGTACCTGTCACCAGACCATCAGAGTACCCGAGTACCTGTCACCAGGCCATCAGAGTACCCGAGTACCTATCTCCAGCCCATGTCTCATAGAATATATGTTGGGGTGTTTGCTTTCCAAAATGGGGTCATTTTGTGGGTAATTTCACTGTCCTGGTGGTCCAGGACCTTCAAAAGTGTGATGGGTAGGAATGAAATGAGATGTGTCATTTATGCTCCTAGAACGCCTGAACGTACTACTTCAATGTTTGGCCTCTCTATGTGGCCAGGCTGTGTAAAAGTCCTACACATGTGGTATCGCCATACTCAGGAGGAGTAGCAGAATGTATTTTGGGGTGTAATTTTTGCTATATACATGCTATGTGTTAGAAATATCTTATAAATTGACAATTTTGTGTAAAAAAAAAAATGCGTTTTAATTTTTTTCCACATATTCCAAAAACTTCTGGAAAAAAATGAACCGTTCAAAAGACTCATTATGCCTCGCAGATTATACGTTGGGGTGTTTTCTTTCCAAAATGGGGTCATTTTATGGGAAATTCCATTGTGCTGGTACTCCAGGGCCTTCAAAAGTGTAATAGGTGGTTGAGAAATGAGATACGTAATTTTTGCTCGTAGAACGTCTGAAGGTACTACATCAATGTTAGTGCTCTGTATGTGGCCAGGCTGTGTAAAAGTCCTACACATGTGGTATCGCCGTACTCGGGAAGAGTAGCAGAATGTATTTTGGGGTGTAATTTGTTGTATGCATATGCTGTGTGTGAGAAATAACCTGATAATATGACAATTTAGTAAAAAAAAATTAAAAAAAATAAAAAATCTTCATTTTGCAAAGAATTGTGGGAAAAAATGACAACTTAAAAAAACTCACCATGCTACTTACTTAATACCTTGGGATGTCTACTTTGTAAAAAGGGGTCATTTGGGGGGTATTTGTACTTTCCTGACTTGTTAGTGTCTCAAGAAATGAGGTACACCTGATGTACTGAAGGCCTCATCAGAAGTGATCAATTTTCAGTGATTGGCACCATAGTTTGTAGACTCTATAACTTTCACAAAGACCAAATAATATATACTAATGTGGGTTATTTTTACCAAAGATATGAAGCAGTATAAATTTTGGCCAAAATTTATGAAGAAAAATTACTAATTAGCAAAAATGTATGACAGAAACGAAGAAAAAGGAATTTTTTTTCACAAAATTTACGTTTTATTTTATTTATAGCACAAAAAATAAAAAATCCACTAGTGATTAAATACCACTAAAAGAAAGCTCTATTTGTGTGGAAAAAAGGACGCAAGTTTCATATGGATACAGTGTAGGATGACTGAGTAATTGTCATTCAAACTGTGAGAGCGCTGAAAGCTGAAAATTGGTCTGGTCAGGAAGGGGGTGTAACTGCACTGTATTGAGGTGGTTAAAAAGGAAGTAAACCCTGTTGGGTTTTAATTCCTCTTTGTTCCCCTGCAAACCCTGTAAAGTAAAAGCATAATGGGCTAGTATGCACCACATACTAGCCCATTATGTGTGACTTGCCTATAAACGAAGCCTGCTGTGTCCCCGCTGGTGGCCGCATCCATCTTCTGCTCTCTTCCTTCCAGACTCCGGCTCTGTGAGCATGCATGAGGGAGCCATCAGTCACAGCGCATACAAATGAAGAAACGGCACGGAGGTCTGTTTTTTTCACAGCGCATGCGCCAATGACATCATCAGCGCATTGTACAGGAAATATCTCCTAAACGGCACACGTTTTTGAGATATTTCTACTACTTATAGGTAAGCCTTATTATAGGCTTACCTATAGATAAAACTTACAAATGTGGGTGTACAACCACTTTAAGACCTGAACGTTATTTCAAGGGTTTCTTCATGTTAAAAAAAAGGTTGTAAAAGGCTGCTTTAGAAGCTTGTTTTCCAGTCACATTTGTTTGAATGTTCATTTTGATTCCAGAGACTGAAAGCCAGAATGGTTTGAACACCTTGTCGCCACACCCAACATCGCTTGTGTAGAGTTAGATAGGCCATACAGGGTGTAAATTTATTTGCTGCAACCATGGGCTGTAGCAAAGAAATTCACACAATCCCCCCCCCCCCCCCCAATTAACACAGCCAGTGCTGACAGGGGAATACCTCCTTCCGAACAATTGTCTTCTCCTGGTGGTAGAGGGGGGGAGCCATCCCCACCAGGAGAAGACAGTGATTATCACTAGTGGCTGCTCATAAGAGAATCCGGCAGGCTGGTTGTACCCAAGTTGATCGATTGATCAACTTGGTACATTCAACCTGTCCATTAATGGTTCGAATTTTGGCCGGTCTCTGCTGAACCTTAGTACATGAAAACCAGCTTTGGCTTGATGCAGAGGATGATATGCAGATAGGATTCATACTTAATTGTTTTTTTAATGACTTGTGCATGGACATGCAAGGTTGTATCGTGTGTATGCCCGTTGATGCACTGGACAGAGAGTGAGTGTGACAAGGAGGGGGGGGGGGGGGGGGGGTTAGCTTCACCTTCAATATTCCTGATGCAAAATTTTCCTAAAGAATGGCAACTATTCCTGATGCAAATGCAGATATTTTTACATTTCTATTTACTTAATGTAATTGCATATATGATAAGAATAATCTTTGATTTATTATCAGCAATGTATAGTTAATATGTATCATATAACACATCCCTTAACAATATCAGCCTATAGGAAGAAAAAAGGCGTTCTGTGCAGTTTATCTAGACCTCCATAGGTCATATTGGATTAGTCAGGAGGCTGGCAATAGCACAAGCTGGTTACACTGCAGAGATACTGCAGAGCATTCTGAGTGATATATGACAAGACATAGGAGTCAGCAAATGCTGCAGTGTAAAAACACAGCAGGCTGGGAGGACACAATCCTGCAAAATGCAACTCGAACATCGTATTAGAAGGAATACACCCGGCATCCTATAGCATAAACACTTATAAGAACTTTATGGTGCTGAATATATTTTTAATTTAAACATCTCTATTATGTTAGGAGGAGGAGGGAGGTGGAAAGAAAGAGAGAGAGCAAGAAGATGCAGGAAGAGTAGTGAGGCAGATGGGGAGAGGAAAAACAGATTTGAAAAAGTACTAAAAAAAGAAAGAATGATACAGTTACACATTACATTTACACCAGATAAATGCAATAGTTTTCCATTAACATGAATACCAAACTAAGTGGTTATATTAACATTTGGTATTATATCCAATTTATTTGTGCCCTCACTATAATTATAATACAGTTTGCTGAGTGTGGGACAGCAGATCGCCAATGCACTTCATTAATATGTATGGCCAGTTTCCTGCAGTAGAAACAGTAAAACTAGATTACCAGGTAGGCCACTGCTGTCTGCAAGCTTTGTCTATTCTGTGTGTACCGTTCAGCTTCTAAAATATATCCAACGGGAATACGTTTAAATTAACATGATATATGTTATGAACTAGGGGTATATGCTAATAATTATTACAAATCAGCATAAAGATTTCTTTTTCATACACCATGGGACACAGAGTTGGGGTAATAGTCATTACCTACTGGATTATACTCCATCACCAGGTGAATGGACACTGGTAGACCAAAGATCTCCAGACAGGAAGTGATCCCCTATATAACCAGTCCCACACAGGAAACACTTCAGTTTTTTCCCAGTGTCTGCATGGTTTGTTTGAGCTCTCTGAGCTCCAGATCTCTAGTCCCACAAACGGCTCCTAAATTAATCAAGGGATTGACTGATCGGATCCATTTGACACAGGCTTATGTGCTTAGATAAATGGTACCCGAGCCTCGCAAAGAAGACTTAAGATCCTACGAGGTTTTGTCTGTAATGCGGCCTCCGGGCGCTGGACCCTGTAAAGTGGAATCCTGGACACTACAGCGCTAAGGCATTACTGCAGGGTGCTGTACAGGTCCAAGGGAGTGGACCCTAAACATGAAAAGGGTACCCAGTCCTTGAAGGTCCTCAAGTGACAGGAACCCGCCATAAAGGGTGAAGATTGAGCTTTTAGTTTGTAAGCTGCCCTAAGCCTGGACGGGTAAGTGAAACCCCTTTACTACTATTGGGGGGTGTCACAGTGATTGTAACAATCAGTCAAGCTAGCTAGAGGCTGGACACCTATATGCCGTGACCATACAGGGGAGTTTTGGGCTAGCTGTGGGTGTTTGCAAAGTGCAACTTTGTTGTTTGTGTCTTACCTGTATGATAGGGCACGACGGTACGCCATTTCACCTTGCTTCACCATGGCGCACGTGCATTTGCAAGAGTGCTGCTGTGTCCAGTGGCCATGGCACACGTGCATTCGCAAAAGCGCCGCTGGACTTAGCTGTTTGTTTGGCATTCATGGCGCACACGGCTTCGGCACGCATGCGCTGTAGCCTTTATCTGGGCACATGAGGTTTTGTGTCATATGCAAATACACCCACGCCAGTTCGCCGGGACCACGCATGTGCACACATACAGAATGTTTTGGCGCACACACCGAGCTTATTTAAGCTTTACAGGCCAAGTATGCGGTACTTACAGAAGGCAGCTGTGGGACACAGAGCAGGCTCTGAACAGACACTTGCAATGGTTCATTCTTTCCTTACCCAGGTCACGTGAGTCACCAAGTGTTGCTTGGCAGGCTAAAGGTGCTTAGCAGGATTGTTAAATAGGGGCTTGGAAGCCCTATTAAAGGGTCTCCCTTCTGGGGTGTTCTAATACTACACCCAAGTACCCTCTTTTTGTGGTAAATGTCTTCAAAAAAGAGGAGCAGGACTAACGCTACAGGGAAGGGCACACCAATGTCATCAGTAGTTCCTGATGACCCTAGTCATATCCCTAGTGTTGTATCCCCTCAAAGACTAGAGGCTGCCAGGCAATCTGAGCTGCTGTTCCTATCTGGTCTTGTACCACCAGTCAACGCTGCTGCTTCACTCTTTATCACCAAGAATGAACTGTCCTTGGCCCTAGCCAGGTTAGAGCACAGGAATGGGTTGAGGATGGGGAAGAGCTTAAAGCTCAGGACTCTGTGGAGGGCCCGGGAGATGAGTCTGCTTCCGAGCAATCTGGACAAGAAGATATCCAGTTGATGTCTGCCTCTCAGTTGCGAGGCTTTTGATCCTGATTCTGACCGAAATGGTTCATTCTGCCTTTAGGTTGCCTCTTGCAGAAGTGACTGAGCTCCCCTGGTCCTCTTTGAGATCCCTGAGGCCTCTTCAGGCTGCACAGGCTTTCCCTTTACACCCCCTGTTGGAACAGGCGGTGTATGTGCTAATTGGGAACATCCTTACAGGATTTATGTTCCTCCTAATGCCGCGTACACACGACCAGACTTATGTCCCACAGACTTTCGAAGGAGTTCTGCCGGAGTTCTGACAGAGTTCTGACGGACTTTCCGAATGAGCGGACTTGGCCACACACAATCACACCAAACTCCGACGGATTCGAACGTGATGACGTACGACTGGACTAGAATAAGGAAGTTCATAGCCGGTAGCCAATAGCTGCCCTAGCGTCGGTTTTAGTCCATCGGAATAGCATACACACAAGCGAATTTTTCGGTAGGAACTGGGTCCGGCAGAGTTCTGGCGGAAAAATTTGAAGCATGTTCCATTTCTAAAGTCTGTCAGACTTTTGCGAATCAAAAGTCCGTTGCAGCCCACACACGATCGAATAGTCTGCCGGAATCATTCCGTCAGACTTTGGATGTTGAAAAGTCCGCTCGTGTGTACGGGGCTTTAGAGGTTTTCCCTTTTATATCCCATGGATGAAAAGTTCATTAAAAAATGGAGCATGCCAGCAGTAGAGGCAGCAATCTCTTCCTTAAACAAGAACTTAACTTGTCCAGTAGATAACACACAGGGTTTGAAAGACCCTGTTGACAAGAAATTGGAGTCATTGTTAAAGGCTTCCTTTTCTTTGGCCAGTTCAGCTATTCAGCCAGCTGTTGCAGCAATTGGTATCTGCCAGTCCGTAATGGATCAGGTCAAATAACCGGGAGGATGATCTGCCTGAACTTAAGACAGATATTTCTTGAGCACTGTGTTTTGCTATTGACACCTTAAAGGATTCAATACAGCAGGTTTATCTTTTGGTTCTCTCGTCTGTACATATGCGCAGACTCTTATGGCTTAAGAACTGGTCAGCCGAACTTCCTTGTAAAAAGTTATTGACAGGTTTCCCTTTTCATAGGGAACATTTATTTTGTGATCATTTGGACAGATATAGCCAAAAGATCTCTGGAGGCAAGAGTTCTCTACTTCCTGTGAAGAAAAGCATCAGACATCCCTCATTTCAAATCTCAGGGACTGCTTCCTCCAATGTCTCAGCGTCAAGGTTGTTCTGCCGCTAACAGAACACTAGGGCCAGGGGCAAGCCGCAGGGTCGGGGCCCGAAGAAGCCCTGGGTCCAAGATTCTTCTAAAGCCAGCACCAAGCCCTCCTTTTGATGGGACCCCCCACTCCATCGAGTGGGGGGAAGGCTGCTGCACTGTGTGGACATTTGGAGAACAATAATTCAGGACGAGTGGGTCACCTTAATTATATCTCGCGGTTACAAGTTAGAGTTGCGGGGGGTTCCCCCTCAGAGGTTTTTAAGATGCAGGGGTATTGCTTCAGGCACTACATCATCTAGTGCATCAAGGAGTGATTGTAGAGGTTCCAGTATCCGAAAGGGGCACGGGGTTATACTCACACCTGTTTACAGTTCAGAACCCAAACGGGGACACAAGGCCCATTTTGGACCTACAGTGCCTTGCGAAAGTATTCGGCCCCCTTGAACTTATCAACCTTTTGCCACATTTCAGGCTTCAAACATAAAGATATAACATTTTTTATTTTTTGTGAATAATCACCAACAAGTGGGACACAATTGTGAAGTGGAACGAAATCTATTGGATTTTTGAAACTTTTTTAACTAATAAAAAAATGAAAAGTGGAGCGTGCAAAATTATTCGGCCCTCTTGCGTTAATACTTTGTAGAGCCACCTTTTGCTGCGATTACAGCTGCAAGTCGCTTGGGGTATGTCTCTATCAGTTTTGCACATCGAGAGACTGAAATTCTTGCCCATTCTTCCTTGCAAAACAGCTCGAGCTCAGTGAGGTTGGATGGAGAGCGTTTGTGAACAGCAGTTTTCAGCTCTTTCCACAGATTCTCGATTGGATTCAGGTCTGGACTTTGACTTGGCCATTCTAACACCTGGATACGTTTATTTGTGAACCATTCCTTTGTAGATTTTGCTGTATGTTTGGGATCATTGTCTTGTTGGAAGATAAATCTCCGTCCCAGTTTCAGGTCTTTTGCAGACTCCAACAGGTTTTCATCCAGAATGGTCCTGTATTTGGCTGCATCCATCTTCCCCTCAATTTTAACCATCTTCCCTGTCCCTGCTGAGGAAAAGCAGGCCCAAACCATGATGCTGCCACCACCATGTTTGACAGTGGGGATGGTGTGTTGAGGGTGATAAGCTGTGTTGCTTTTACGCCAAACATATCGTTTTGCATTGTGGGCAAAAATTTGGTTTTGGTTTCATCTGACCAGAGCACCTTCTTCCACATGTTTGGTGTGTTTCCTAGGTGGCTTGTGGCAAACTTTAGACGAGACTTTTTATGGATATCTTTGAGAAATGGCTTTCTTCCCTCCACTCTTCCATAAAGGCCAGATTTGTGCAGTGTATGACTGATTGTTGTCCTATGGACAGACTCTCCCACCTCAGCTGTAGTTCTCTGTAGTTCATGATCATGGGCCTCTTGGCTGCATCTCTGATCAGTCTTCTCCTTGTCTGAGCTGAAATTTTAGAGGGACGGCCAGGTCTTGGTAGATTTGCAGTGGTCTGATACTCCCATTTCAAAATGATCGCTTGCACAGTGCTCCTTGGGATGTTTAAAGCTTGGGAAATCATTTTGTATCCAAATCTGGCTTTAAACTTCTCCACAACAGTATTACGGACCTGCCTGGTGTGTTCCTTGGTCTTCATGATGCTCTCTGCGCTTTCAACAGAACCCTGAGACGATCACAGAGCAGGTGGATTTATACAGAGACTTAATTACACACAGGTGGATTCTATTTATCACCATCAGTCATTTAGGACAACATTTGATCATTCAGAGATCCTCGCTGAACTTCTGGAGTGAGTTTGCTGCACTGAAAGTAAACGGGCCAAATAATTTTGCACGCACCACTTTTCAGTTTTTTATTTGCTAAAAAAGTTTAAAATATCCAATAGATTTCGTTCCACTTCACAATTGTGTCCCACTTGTTGGTGATTCTTCACAAAAAATTAAAATGTTATATCTTTATGTTTGAAGCCTGAAATGTGGAAAAAGGTTGAAAAGTTCAAGGGGGCCTAATACTTTCGCAAGGCACTGTAAGATCCCTGATCTACTTATACAGTGCTTTCGGATGGAGTCTGTCCCCTCAGTAGTAGCCTCACTCCAGAGGGGAGACTTTCTAGCCTCCATCAATAGAAAAGATGCACATTTACACATACCTATCTTTCAGCCTCATCAGAGGTTCTTACGTTTTGTAGTAGAGGAACTACATGTTTAGTTTGGCTGTACCCTCCGGGCTGTCTACAGCTCCCCAGGTGGTCACAAAGGTCCTAGCACCAGTACTGGTTCTTTTAAGGGCCCAAAGGATCCTGGTACTCAGGTATCTGGACAACCTCCTAGATCACTCATTACAGGCTCTAGAACAAAGCATAATATACAAAATGCGGTATTTGAAAAGTTTAGGCTGGATCATAAATACCGAAAAGTCAGCCTTGAATCCAGCTCAAAGTCTAAAGTATTTAGGTCTGATCCTAGATAGGGTTCAAGCAATAGTATTCTTGACACCTGTAAGGATCTGTGCCCTGAAGGTTCAGGTGCATCAGATAAGGGGCACCAGACAACCCTCCATTTGGCTCTGTATGAGTCTCCTATGGAGGATGGTATCCTCCTTCGAGGCAGAGCCCCATGCCCAGTTCCATTTCAGGCCTTTACAACAAGACATCTTGTTGGCCTGGATCAGAAGAGGAAAAGCCCTGAATTATCCAATGTGCTTATTTCCTTGGGCACGCTTAAGCCTAAATTGGTGGTTGCAGGATCAGAACCTGCGAAAGGGAAAATCCCTTCTCCCGGTAACTTGGAGAGTACTGACTACAGATGGCAGTCTCTCAGCCTGGGGAGCGACCCTAGAAGGGCTCACAGCTCAGGGGAAATGGTCAGGGACAGGACAGATCCTGCCCATCAACGTCCTGGAATAACAAGTAGTACACCTGGCCCTACGGTCCTGGATGGTGGAGCTTCAGGACTGCCCTATCAGGGTTCACTCCGAAAATGCCACTGCAGTGGCCTATATAAACCACCAAGGAGTCGCTCAGCTCTGAAGGAGGTGAACCACATTCTAGCCTGGGCAGAGGGACATGTGCCAATTATATCAGCAGTCCATATCCCAGGAGTAGAGAACTGGAAGGCAGATTATCTAAGATGCAAGCAGATCTGTACAGTTGAATGGTCCCTACACCCAAGGGTGTTCCAGGAAATATGCCAGCATTGGGGATGGCCAGAGATCGACTTATTCACATCCAGATTCAACAACAAGCTACAGCACATTGTGTCCCAAACAAGGGATCCTCTGGCAATCGCAGCAGATACTCTGATAGTTCCATGGAGACAGTACTCCCTGGTTTATGCTTTCCCTCCTATCCCTCTCCTTCCACATTTGTTGTGCTGGATTCGGAAAGAGGGGGTTCCAGTCATTCTGGTGGCACCAGCCTTGCCCAGAAGGCCCCGGTTCCCAGAGATTGTGAGATTGACAATAGACGGGCCATGGACGATTGCAGGTCGCCCTGATCTACTGTCTTGAGGTCCTATATTCCACCCAAATTTACAGTCTCTAAATTTGATGTCTTGGCTATTGAAGTCAGGGTGTTAAAGGACCCTGACATCTCGGAATCTGTAGTGTCTATCCTAGTGAATGCTAGAAAAGTTGTCACTAGAAAAATTCATCATAAAGTCTGGAAGAGTTGTATTGCTTGATGTGAAGCCAGAAATTGGCATCCTCGGAAATATGTGATTGGGAGAATTCTCTGTTTTCTACAGTCAGCTGTGGAAATCAAATTGGCTTTGAGTACAATCAGAGGTCAAGTTTCGGCCCTATCATTAATCTTCCAAAGGCCTTTAGCCTCACATTCACTGATCCGAATCTTTATGCAGAGGGTAACTCACTTGCTTCCCCCCTTTAGGTCATCTAGGTGTCCTTGGGACTCGAACTTGGTGTTGTCTGTGTTACAGAAACCATTTGAACCTATCAAGGAAATTCCATTAGACTTGCTGTCACGCAAGCTAGCCTTCCTGATGGCCATGACCTCGACTAGAAAGGTGTTGGACTTGGCGGCCCTTTCGTGCAGGGAACCAAACTTAATCCTTTACCACAACAGGGTCATGTTACGACCTGTTCCATCCTTTTTTGCCAAAAGTGGTGTCAGCCTTTTATTTAAATCAGGACATTATTTTGCCTTCTTTTTTCTTGCCTTCTTCGCTTGGCAGAAGCGAGACGGCTGCATTCATTGGACTTTTTCCAGGCAGTCAAGGTATATTTGTCTAGATCTGTGGTGATCCGAGGATCAGTCTCCTTTTTTGTTTTGCCAAAAGCACCCAAGAAGGAGCAGGCAGCTTCCAAGGCTTCCATTGCCAATTGGGTCCGTCAAATGATGATTCAGGCCTATGGTTTGAATCATAAATATGAGAGCTTATTTTACCAGGGGTGTAGGAACCTCCTGGGATTTCGCCATCAGGTATCTGTGGCTCAGATTTGTAAAGCTGCTACCTGGTCTTCAGTGCATACATTCACAAAATGTTATCAAGTGGATGTTCGAGCAGCCTAGGATTCGGTTTTCAGCCGCAGTGTACAGGGAGCTGCCGTATAATTTCCAATGGCTATTGTTTGACAGGTTGTCTCCCTCCCCTCAAGACTGTTGCTCTGGGATGTCCCAGTAGGTAATGAATATTAGCCTGAATCTGTGTCCCATGATGTATGAAAAAGAAAATAGGATTTTTTCGTCATACCTGTTAAATCCTTTTCTTTGAGTACATCATGGGACACAGATCCTTGCCCTCTTTTTTTGAGGATTCAGTGCTTGTTACAAAACTGAAGTGCTTCCTGTGTGGGATGGGTTATATAGGGGATCACTGTCTGAAGACCTTTGGTCTACCAGTGTCCATTCACCTGGTGATGGAGTATAACCCAGTAGGTAATGAATATTTAACATGACTCTGTGTGCCATGATGTACTCAAAGAAAAGGATTTTACAGGTAAGTGTGACGAAAAAATCCTATTTTTTTGCTTGTCCCCTTAAAATGGAGGTTAAACTTTTTTGAGTTACGGACCCGTTTAAGAATTTGATGAAAGCTTTTGACCCCCCCCCCCCCCCTCCTCAGAAATATTCATGTAGCAATGTCTCCGGCCTTCTTCAGTCTAATGAGAACCTCCAGGGACAGAGATATCCTTCTGTATGTAGTGGGTTGTGAGGCATAATGGGTGCAAGATGGATAAAGTTATTGGGCACCAGACACTTCTTGAACACAAAAAAGATGTTTATTTCTCTTACAAACTTTTATGGGGGGAAGAGGGTTAGAGCCAGGACACCCTTGAGTAGTTGCAAGTTCAATTAGCAGACTCTGAGACTTCAATAGGAGGACAGCCATGCAGGGAAAGGCCTCCAGCAAAAAGCCACATCAGCACATGCAGGAATGCTGTCTCCTATGGCAACAGTCTTTAACAGTTCCTAACACAAAGCATAAGAGTTCTTTCACCTTCACTACAACTTCTCCTTCAGTACATTGAGATCCCAGTCTCTCACTAGACCCACTGATTCACTGTCATCGAATCCCTTGAGCTCCTCCAATCTTCACGGTGGTATCTTCCTCAAGTGTCACCCCCACTTCGCTTCTGGGTGCCTAGCTTGGCACTCCCGATAATCCTCAAGCTTCACCCCACTGACCCGCTCGGTCCCTGATTTGACACACAAGGCTGCTCTGTAAGTGTCACGTCCGCTGGCTGGGTCCCTGACTTGATCATTGCCTGAAGTTTCCTGATTCTCCACCGTGCGGTTCGGTGAGAATAATGCTCCAGTACTTGCTTTAGTTACTCACTGTGGTCCCTGGTAATAAGGTCGTTGACCTCTTAGTGGCAACGGCTTTCCCTCTACCTCCGTCCACTGACAGGTTCTCCGGCCGGCAGAGCGTCACTTCTGGCCTCTGGATAGGCCCAATCTCCAACCTAGCAGCCCGGAGCACATGACACACATCCACCCAGACAGCCATCCAGGTGGCACAGAACACAGATCCAAACAAACCCAAGGATAAATCGAGGAAAAAAACAAGCTTTACAGAACAGAGATCACCTGACTCCATCTAAATATATAGGCACTCCCAGCAGGCCCTGGGATTCAAAGAAAGCCTTGCCCATTGGCTGAGATACCCACATATTCATAACTTGACCTTGTGTTGCACTTCTCATATGTAGCACCACCAAGTACCTGGCCACCTAGTGGTAGTAGAGGCAAGTGCAACCAGGCCACACTTAGGGAGGAATCAATAGATCTCTAAAAATCAACCAGGGTAGCTACCCCTGGCAAGTACATTTTTGAGTAGCATCCCTGCCTAAACTCCAGGGTGCTACTGTACATCCACATAAACACAAATTAGCATGCAATTAATATATATACTTTATTTCATTGAAATGTGATTGCCTCTCACATACAGTATGTGACATACAGTTTGAATAAAGTAAACAATCTTAACAAAAAACTCACTCCTTTACGTGCAAAAAGTAATAGACACTCAATACAAAAATGAGATTCGATCATCTTGCGCAAATTAAACAAAACAATTTAAATTCTCCTCAAATCTACTGCTACTACTACTGCTAGAAAATGAGTTAGCACTTGCTATTATGGAGCGGCACAAGATGGCAGTTGTGCAGAGAACAATAATACAGATTTAAATGGTAAACATGGGCCAACAACAAGTCAGACCCTTAGCGGTCAGCGCTATAAGCAGTGCCAGAGTGTGTTTTCTTTCATTTCTTTCAATGGGAAACCATTGATTAGGACAAGCGGGAGCGCTGCATAGTGAATGTAAATGTTACTTTTTGTAAACCAAAAAGCAGCCCTCATAAAAAATAAATAAATAAATAAATAAAATAAATACATTTAAAAAAGTAAACAAAAAATTATAAAAATTAAAATAATAAAAACGCAAAGCATATAAACATCAATCAAAATACAAAAAAATATGAGAATAAATCACCCTACAACCAAGTGATCAATTCTTTTAAAAAGAAAGTGAATAACACTAAGTCCAATGCGATAGTGACAAGAGAGAACAGAAAAAAAAGAGTCCTAATTTAAAGCTCATCCATCCATAAAAGCTTGCTTGCTGCTCCGCTTGAATTCAGCGTAAGAATGATGGATCACATCGAATCAAAAATGAAAAAAAAAGCGCATCATTGCGCAATGTTGTGAATTATATTAATCAAAACAATGAATTGTATCCACTCACATATATGTAGCGGTTGTTAGCACTTTGTAAAATGGTCAGTTGCGACACCGCTCTCCATACAGCAGCTACTGTGCTGACACTAACTTTCGATGTTGTCACTGGCTCCGCCTCCCGACACGTTGCATCACATGACTTTCTCAAGGGTAGCCTATTTTTGATTTATATCATTCACAACATTGCGCAATGATCCCCTTTTTTTAAAATTTTTGATTCTATGTGATCCATCATCCTTATGCTGAATACAAGCAGAGCAGCAAGCAAGCTTACTAGCGATAAGTGTGTATTTGGACATTTAGTTCTTGCAAGACTGATCTCTTACATCTGCTAGTGGGGATTTTTTTTATATTTGTCTGGTGTTACAAACAAATGTTGATAATGGGTACTTTTGAGTAACCATAGCTTCTACTGTCCCTCATTTGGAAGGACGTTTTTAAATCCCTCTGTCCCTCATTCACAGCTGTTCATCTTTTTGTTCTAATGTACAGATTTTTAATCATTAATTTTTATATGGTATAGTTTGCATTAACCATCTAAAGAATTGCCGTTTAAATGCTGGCATTTAATAAAAGAAGTCATAAAAAAAAGTACCAGTATGTTTATGTTCTCTTTGGTTATGTGGTATGTATTTGCGTGGTGTTCCTTGTTTACTGTCATTGAACATCTAAAGTCTTTATGACCTGAATGACAGGGGTATGACAAGGGCACATTTTTTTGCTATAAATATTTTACATGGAAAGGTGTCCTACTTCCCATCTCTAAAAATTGAATGGTATGCAGTGTCTATTTTCCAGTTAGGGACTTAGGGGCTTATTTCTACCTTTGATTTGTTGTGAAGGGTTTTATATTATTACAATATATCTAATATATTTTGATATAAAGTTTTTCCAAGTGTTTACTACATCTTTCATACGCATTTATGGCTTGCATATCATAATTCAGTGTATTGCTTTCAAAGTTATTCAGAGTGAAAACATAAAAATGAAGAATAGCATCTCACATTCAGATCTACACAAGGCCCAAATGTGATCCTTCCCATGCGCCAGGCATAGTGGGAACAAGCTTCTAAATGGAGAGACCTCTGAAAGTAAAACAAAGAACTTGTTTCAGCTGCTTCATGCTGGGAGAATTTAAAGCAGAGGTTACGCTCACTGTTTAGAAAAGCTGCCTAGTGTGTCTGGACTTAAGTTAAAAGTTGCACACTTGTGTGGACAAACATGTACTCATTTCTTCATCTGCTGCAGCCCTTCAGCTAAACATCAAAGAGCAAACATAGCAAAGCACAACCAAAGCTATTGATAGACCCTGTTATTAGTAGAAACGACTTGGAATGTAAAACATGATGCCCCAAATAACTATTAAAAATTAAAATTTGATTAAAAAAATTAGGCACTTGTGTTATATTTTAACAATAATTCAGCTTTTCTTAATGGCTCAATGACTTTAAAGAATAAAAGAAGGTTCCAAGAGAATGGCTTCTGAAAGTATAATATACATGTACTATCATGCAGGGAATAGAAAAAGGCTATATCAAAATGTGGGGCCAAGTGAATATGATGAAGCAATAACATAATGTTTGTTGCTCTGTAACTTGACCTTCTATGGTGTCAGTAAAATGCATAATGTTGCTAAACTACTACAAGTCACTCTCATACTATTTGGAGGTTGTTTTTTTGTTGTTTTTTTTTTTTTTTTTACTGCTTTTACCTCTCCCTATAACATAGCACACAAAAAACACATTCAGGGGGGCGGAGCTTGCCGTGGACACGATGGACGCTTAATCCAGAAAGCTTCACGGCCATCAGGGAAAAAACTGCACTCACCGACCTGAAAAACAATCTGAATGAACCACCGAGCATACAGGAGCTGAGGCAGAGCATCAGGGACCCGATCGATCATGCCTAGATGGCTTAAGAAAAGCAGGAAGCTGCAGAAACTCACCGCATACTTCACAGAGGGGCTCAGGCAAGATGGCGGTGCATCAGAGCTTACCAGATCCAATACACCTCAGCAGGGACCTGCTAAAGGTAACACCATTAAAAGAAATGCACCATCCAAGAGCCCACAATCTCACCTTCATACCCATTCATCTGGGAGCCCCGAGAAGGCAAGACTGAGGCTGGATGCAATGGATTCAAGCCAGGAGGAAAGCCGGGGCCCAGATTCAGGGGAAGACATGAGGAAGCTCCCTGACTCAATTGATCTCTTTCCCACAATCAGCCTGTGCTGGACACCACTCTAAAGGAGATGTGAGTGTCCCTGAGGAGTTCCCTACATGCTGACATCATGTGTTCATAAGTTTGGGGTAGAGCTGCAGGCAACATCCTCTAGGGTAGATCACATAGAAACAAAGATGGAGGAATTTGCAACCACCGTCAATGATTTAGTGGATGCCCATGACAACACAGAGGATTACATGAAGGCAATTAAAGCAAAGTCAGCGGACATTGAGGACCGCTCTAGGAGAAATAATTTAAAAATCAGAGGGGTCCCAGAATTAGTCCAACAACCTGAAATGCGCGAATATGCAGCACAACTTTTCAAATCCATATTACCAGATTTGACATATTTGGACATCACAGTGGACAGGATCTACCAATTGCCAAAGCCAGCAAATCTGCCTGACAATATCTCAAGAGACATCATTCTGCGTCTCCACTTCTTTCAAGTAAAGGAGCGTCTGATGGCAGCATCACATACTAAAGATCTTTTCCTTTCTCAATACAGGGATCTTCAATTCTTCGCTGACCTTTCTCAAGTCTTTACAGAAACGCAGGAACCTGAATACCATCTCGAAAGCACTAAGGAACCATAAGATCACCTACAAGTGGCAGTTGCCTACTAAACTGATCATTACCAAGGAAGGTAAAGACCACATTGTGGACACTCATGCCAAAGGAATACACCTGCTCAAAATGTGGCACATTGTGCCAGACTGTTCTCCACAGTCCTCCAAGAAACAGACCCCTAATCACGTTGTGGAGGACTGGTAACTTCGAAAAATGCTCGTAGACACAGTTGAAATAAATGCAACCAGGAATGGAAATCCCTACTGCTCCCTGATTAGGAGAAAGCCATTAAGCGGAACTGTTTTCTGTTTATACCCCTTATGCATACATGAGTGGCCCGCTGCCACACCCAGGTCGCACTGACCTACGTCAGTTACAACCGCTTCTATCTTCTCTTTTATTTTTGATGTTGCAGCTATCCATTGTTCAGTCGCCGCTCTATCCATCCCACCTCCGGAATGACTATGCCAAGACAGCCGTAAAGATGACAACCGAAACCTCAACCACCAACACTTCGAGACCTGGCTCACCAAGGCAACCAACCCATGTAAGTGTTACCAACACCTTCTACATAACACCCTCTTTGCCCAATTTACAAGATGACCATCACCTTTCTAACTATGAATGTCAGGGGTCTGAACCACCCAGCAAAATGTAGATCTCTGTGGAAAGAGGCAGCGCAAAATAACTGTGACATTCTATGTGCCCAAGAAACCCACTTCAACATATATGCTCAACCCTCCTGTTCAAACCCCAAGTTTCCACATGTCTTCTTTGCCAGTGCAGACACTAAAAAAAAGAGGAGTACTTACTGCAGTAAGAGACACGGTAGCCTTCCATCTACACAAAGAGATCTCCGATCCATTGGGCAGATACCATATTCTGATTTGTGACATTAATTCCACAACTTACACAGTGGTAAATGTTTATGCACCTAACGATCACCAGACCCGTTTTCTACACAGAATTCTGAAAAAGATCTCCCAAATCCCGATCCAAAGGTGGACTCTACCACTTCATCTAGCAGACAACTCCAGGCACTCCAACCCCTTCTTCTCTCATATGATCTATATGATGCTTACATGCTACAGAAAGAGACTACTCATTTTTCTCCACAAGCCACAAAACCTACACGAGACTTGACCTTTTCTTAACAGATAAATGGTTACTGACCAAAATTCAAGAGTCTAAGATTAATGCTATCACTTGGTCGGATCATGCCTCGGTGTCTCTGCAGGTTGAGAATACATTTAATACCAATCCCACATTCATTTGGAGATCCAACCCGTGGATATTTCAGGATTAATCCAATCTAATGAAAACCCTTAAATAATTTTTTGAGAATAATATGAATTCTGTGACTGACCCTTCTGTAACATGGAATGCATATAAGGCATTTATGAGGAGTTTGCTGATACAATTAGGAGCCAGGGCCAAGAAGATGAGGGGGCAGCAGATTGAAACAATTTATTTTCGTATACAAGCCCTAGAGGCCCAAAGCAAAATTAATGGAACTCCAGCAATGTCAGATGAATTAACTAAATTGAGATACGAGCTTCGTATAATATTGCTGGAGGATTTTGAAAAGACCTCACGGAGGCTTAAAATGTCCTACTACGCAAATGGCAATAAAGCAGGTAAACTACTTGCTGCGCGCTTTAAAGGGCAGAGACACAAGGCAAAAATATCCTATATAATTCACCTGGTTAACAAATCCAAACTATACCATCCTCAAGCTATATAGCGGATGCTTTTAGCACCTACTACAGCTCACTCTACAACCTAAAACTCGATCCTAGCACAATCCAACCCACATCCCACACGATTGCTGAATTTCTTAGTAAAATCAATCTTCCACAACTTATGAAAGAACATAAAGCCAAATTACATTTTCCATTTACAACACAAGAAATTTCTGGGACCATAGATTCCTTACCCAATAACAAGTCACCAGGCCCGGATGGCTTCACAGGGGAATATTTCAAAACTCTATTAGAGGTATACAATCAAGCCATCTCCTCGTCTTCTTTTCCATCTGAAATGCTTAGAGCTATGATTGTTGCATTGGCGAAGCCAGGGAAGGACCCTAATGTTCCACAAAACTTCCACCATATATCGTTACTCAATAACGATCTAAAGATCTATGCCAAATTGATAGATAGCAGGCTGGAGGATATACTAACCTCTATAGTCCACTTGGACCAATCTGGATTTAGCAAGGGAACACAAACGGCTGATGCTACTAGGCGCCTAATTAATATCATACATCTTTCCAATAAAAACAGAACGCCTTCTCTCCTCCTAGCTTTGAAAGCAGAGAAGGCATTTGATAGAATCCATTGGTATTACCTTAGACAGGTTCTACATAAATTCGGATTTCAAGGCCAAATTCTTTAAGCCATCATGGCACCATCATGGCACCATCATGGCACTATATACAACCCCTCAAGCCCAGGAATATATATCGGGCATGCTTTCAGACCCATTTACTATAACAAATGGAACCGTCAGGGGTGCCCCTTATGTCCGCTCATTTTTAACCTACTCATGGAACCTATGGCCGAATATATCCGCCAACATCCAAAAATCAACGGATTCTTTGTGTGAGGTAGGATGCATACCATCAGCTTATTTGTGATGACATCATACTGATGCTGATGGACGTTACATCCTAATTGACTTCTGTGCATCAGGCTTATTCAATAATGTATCATACTATAAAGTCAGTGTGACCCTCATGCCAACACCCTGTGGGCTGAACTCGAAAGGTTCCAAGTGCCAAGGGGTAATTTATACGACTACCTGATAACTAGTCCTTTCCACTTATCCAAAACTCCAATACTCACCCCTACCATACAAGCATCTATAGAAGCTTGGAAATACCTTTACAAGACAGTAGGGAGCACAAGTACCCTAACACCTCTGAAATTACCAATCACAGCCGTAGCCCTGCTGATACCTGGCATGTCCTTGAACACTTGGGTGTACCACCAAAAATCTTCTCCTAGAAAATCTATATGTGGGACCAGCAATGAAGACATTCAGAGCCTCATAAAGAAAATACTCCGATCATCGGATTTTTTCAAATATATCCAATTATCCCACATACTAAACACAGTCATAATTGGATATATTTGAAAAAATCAGATGATGGGATAGAGTATTTTATTGCTTGCTTCATTGCTGGTCCCACATATAGATCTTCTAAGAGAAGTTTTTTGGTGGTACACCAAGTGTTCAAGGACATGTCAGGTATCAGGAGGGACAATCCAATTATCCCACATACTCAAACAACACAACAAACTCACCACCCTTCTACCCTGGCAAATAGCCTTATACTATACTATACAGGCGTGCCCTGTGGCTCTGTCCTTGGCTAGCCGATCCTGCTTCTAAGCAGGTTTGGTGCCGTATTCCCTTTGATGGTTCTTCCCTTTTCAGCAATAAGCTGGATAGTGCTATGACTCGAGCCACTGGGGGTAGATCGGGATTTCTCCCCCAGGATAGGCACCTGCAGAATCAAAGGAGATTGTTCCCAGGAAAGCAGGGTCAAGATCGTGCCAGGGAGGCACGCACTTACAGGCCTGGACGGGAATTTTCCAGATCTTGGAGGTCCAGACAGACATCTCTCAAAAAATTCGCAAAGGGCACTTCGATGGGGAAAAGGAGCCTACTAAGTCCTTTTGAGATCGTGCCCGTCCAGGTGGTCCGGGTAGGAGCTCGTTTGTTCCGCTTTCGGCACATCTGGGCGGCCTTGATCCAGGACTTTTGGACCGTCAAGACGGTTTCCTCCGGGCACACGTGGTCGTTCAGCAGTGTCCCCAAACTAAAGTGTGTTCCCACATCCTTTCCAGAGTTGGAAGAAAAAAAGACACATTTTTCTAACCTACATAAAATCTTTGTTGGATCAAGGCGCCGCTATTCCTGTTCCAGACGATCAACGCGGCTTGGGAATGTACTCCCCTCTTTTCCTGGTCCAGAAAAAGAACGGTACGTGGAGACCTGTAATAGACTTGACGCGTCTAAATCGCTTCATAAGAAATTCAAAATGGAAACGCTGTCCACGATTCAACATTCAGGGCAGCCAGGAGACTGGCTTGTCTCAATAGACCTCAAAGACGCCTATTTTCACGTCCCAGTGGCCACAGAGTTCCAACAGTTTATTTGTTTCTTCATTGGCCAGATTCATTTACAGTTTACCTGCCTTCCTTTTGGTCTGTCAACCTCTCCTCGCACATTCTCGAGGGTCCTTCTAGCAGTTGTAGCATTGTTGAGAGTCAGGAAAATCCGGATTCATCATTATCTGGACGATTTGCTTCTTCTTGCTCAGGACAAGGATTGTCTCTTGAAACACAGGGATCAAGTCATTGCAACCCTCAAGGAATTCGGGTGGCTCCTGAATTTAGAGAAGAGCCAGTTAGTTCCTACACAGTCTCTGGTGTTCCTCGGCGCCCTGTTCAATACGGCAAAAGGTACCATTTCTCTGCCCGAGGAGAAGATTGCAGTAGTACGGGACAGGATCCACCTCACTCTCTCATCGTCTCGTCTCAGTGCTCTTCATTGCCTAAAGATCATAGGCACCATGGTGTCTACTATACCGATGGTGAAGGGGACACAGTGGTGGATGCGTCCCTTTCAAATGGGTTTTCTTCGCCAATGGTCGGGAGAAAAGGTCCAGTCCAGCGAAATTACTCAGACCATGAGAGGTTCCCTCCTCTGGTGACTTCGTCGGGAGAATCTATTGAATTGCCACTCTCCTTTTCCAATCAAATGGATCTCAGTAACGTCAGATGCCAGCAATAAGGGCTGGGGGGCACATTGTCTATCGGAAGTGGCTAAGGGCATTTGGGGTCTTTCCCTCTCGGGGGAATAGTGTCAAATGTGTTAGAACTTTGAGCAGCCTTCCTAGCGCTGTTGGCATTTCCGCATCTGATAATGGGTGCATCCGTAGTCCTCAGGCTGGACAATACGACTGCGGTCGCATACGTAAGGAAGCAAGGGGGCACCAGAAGTCGGTCTCTGCTGAGGGAAGTGGATCCAATAATGCGTTGGGCCCAGAGGAATCTGGCCAACCTAACAGCAGCTTATGTGCCTGGAGTTCTCAGTGTCCAAGCGGACTTTCTATCACGAGTCCACTTGGACAACAATGAGCGGACCCTTCACGAAGATGTGTTTCAGTGGGTTCTATCCCTGGGGATGTCTCCAGAAGTGGATCTCTTCGCCTCCTGTTTCAACAGGAAGCTAACAAGGTTTTATTCAAGGTTCAAGGATCAGCAGGCCTACAGGATAAATGCCCTAACAGAGCAGTGGTGGTTCCACAAGGCATACGCCTTCCCTCCAATTCCAATTATCTTTCAGTTCCTGAAGAGACTCAGATGGGAAGAAGTGGAGGTGTTGGCAATAATTCCGCATTGGCCCAACAGGCCTTGGTTTCCTCTCCTATCCCTCCTCAGCTTTTGGGACCCAGTTCCTCTTCCGTCCGGAGGGGACCTGCTCTCCCAGGGGTTGATTCTCCATCCATGTCCGGCTCACCTTCAGTTGAAGGTCTGGTTCTTGAGAGGGGAAGGTTGGAAGCACTGGGGTGTCCTTAGGAAGCCTTTTCCACCCTCTTAAGTGCAAGGAGAAGAAGTACTAATAAGGTGTATGAACGGATCTGGACCAAATTTTTATCTTATGTGTCCTCCAGAACCAGTTCCTACGTTTTACCCACAGTTCAAGACGTTTTGGGTTTCCTGCAATCAGGCTTGGGCTTACCCTTATCAGTTAGCTCCCTTTGGGTTCAAGTCTCGGCTATTTCCGCATTTACAGGGGTTCTGTGGGCTAAGCATGCCCTTATCCAGCAGTTCTTCAAAGGCGCAGAAAGATTGAGGCCCCAGAGAAAGCCCAGATTCCCTAAATGGGATCTGCCTCTAGTGCTGGGCTTCTTTTCTCTTCTCAGTAAGGCTCTTTCCATCAGAGAACTCACCTTGAAAACTGCATTCCTGGTGGCGATCACCTCGGCGAAACGAGTATCAGAGATTCAAGCTCTAGGAGTCAAGGAGCTTTTTCTAACCTTTTTCCGGACAGAGTGGTCCCAGTTCCAAAGTTGGGGTCAAACCCTAAGGTCACTTCGGTTTTTCATGAAAATCAAGAAATCTCTCTACCCTTATTCAGATACTTGAATTCCTCGGAAATTTGTCCTCTTGATGTTGGACGCTCATTAAAGCTCTATTTGGGAGCTACAGCTCCATTCCGGCAGTCGGACTTCCTGTTCGTTCTGTTCTGTTGGAAGAACAAGGGCACTAGAGCATCAGTCAGGTCAATTGCGGCATGGATAGTTCAAGCGATCCAGTAGGCATACAGAGTAAGGGGCTTGGCTCCTCCTCAGGCGGTGTCGGCGTATTCGACCAGAAGTCTTTCTATCTAGTGGGCGGCCTCTCGCCATGTGGCTCCTGATGCGATTTGCAGGGCGGCCTCGTGGTCTTCAATTCACACCTTTATGTCTCATTATTGTGTTGAGCCGGCGGCTCTATCCTCAGTTGACTTTGGAGTCAAAGTTTTGTCGGTTGAAGGTGTCAAATAAATCTTTGTTAAGCAGCCTTTTTGCCCACCCGGGTGTGTTTTGGCGAGTTATTTCCCACACGTAGGCTGCCATGGAGTCTGTCAGGAAAATGGAAAATTTATGTCAAATACTTACCGTAATTTTCCTTTCCTGATGGACTCCATGGCAGCAGGAGTTCCCTCCCAAATGGCTGGAGTAGGATAGTTACCGAACACGGCCTCTGGCAGGGAGCAAAGATTTATGGGAGTATCGTCCTATAGGGTAATGGAGGCGGGACTAAACCCACACGTAGGCTGCCATACGTAGGCTGCCATGGAGTCCATCAGGAAAGGAAAATTACGGTAAGTATTTGACATAAATTTTCCGTTATTTTAGCAGAGACTCTAGAGAATAAAATAATGATTGTTGAAAGATTTTATGTCACATAGTATTTGTGAGGCGGGCTTTTAAATGCAATTTTTTGCAAAATGTTAATAAAAAAAAAAACACAATAGTTACCCCAATTTTTTGTGTAATGTGAATGATGATGTTATGCCAAGTAAATAGATACCTAATGTGTTGCTTTAAAATTGCTTAAGCCTGTGAAATGACGACAAACTACGGTACTTAAAAAATCTCCATAGGCAACGCTTTAAAAATGTTTTACAGGTTATCTGTTTAGAGTTATAGAGGAGGTCTTGCACTAAAATTATTGCTCTTGCTATAATGATTGTGGCAATACCTCACATGTGTGGTTTGAACACTGTTTACATATGCATTTACCAATGGCTCTGGTAAGCCCGGAAACAACTGGGAGGAGGCGGGAAGGGGGTGCACCTCTCCCACCGCCTCTAAAATTGATCCAGCGGTGATTAGGTCCGCGGGACCACTTTTATCTGATGTGGAATCTGTCATAGTAAAAACGATATTGGGGTTATGGCAGATAGCTGCTGCAATAACACTGGTGTTTAACATAAAAGTAATGACATCTTTTTTACTATAGGCCATTTGGCAAGTGGTTACATTTCAGTTAGCATGTTCAATACTTTTTCCCTGTGTCATTCCATTTTATTACACATAACTTAAAGAGGGATTCCACCAAAAAAAAAAAAATATTAAAAGCCAGCAGCTATAAATACTACAGCTGCTGACTTTTAATAAATGGACACTCACCTGTCCCGGGTTCCAGCGATGCCGGCAGCCGAGGCCGATCGATCGCTCGGCTCTCGGCTGCTGCCGCCACCATTCTAGGTGAGGGAATCAGGAAGTGAAGCGAATCGGCTTCACTTCCCGGTTCCCTACTGCGCATGCGCGAGTCGCGCCGTGCAATAGGAAATCTCCGCGCTGTCACTGGGACCCGTGTGTGTCCCAGCAGACAGCGCGGCAGGGCAGGAAATGGCGTAGACTCCCACGGGAGTCTATGCCCGGAAGTGGGTGTAAATACCTGTCTTTGACAGGTATCTCCACCCCCCTCCCCCCTGAAAGGTGTCAATTGTGACACCGGAGGGGGGGAGGGATCCGATCAGCGGAGGTTCTACTTTAGGGTGGAATCCCGCTTTAATATCTGAACTTATCTTTGGTTTCTTTGTATGTATGGATTGCATGAGTTGTTATCAACATGTGATGAAAATTTTATGTCAATAGAACCTTTAGAGTCCATTCAAGCAGGGGCAACTTTGGATCCGACTTCGTTGCCCCAAGTGGCCTCAAGTTGCCCTACATGAAAAAATCAATGTAAGTGAATAGATCCATCTTAATGCACACTACTACAGTCGCTCCGACTTCAGAAAAGATTCCTGTACTACTTCAATCTGACTTCTAGGCAACTTGTGCCCATAGAATTCAATGGAAGTCGCCTCCAAGTCAGATCTCCATCTATATTGAAGCGACTTTACCAGGAAAACCGCCTCTCTAATAATAAAAACCGGCATGGATTCCCCTCCAGGGGCAAACCAAGCCCTTAGGTCTGGTATGGATTTTAAGGGGCACCCCTATGCTGAAAAAACGGTGTGGGAGTCCCCCAAAATCCATACCAGACCTCCACAGTGATGTTAAACACAACACCCAAGAAGAAGTACCATAGAAAAGTAAAGGGATCCTCCACCAATGACAATACTGCCGCTTACCAGCTGATCTTATCCCTTATATGGGGCCCCTGGAAGATGTCACTTTTGACAAAACGGCATAGGGAGGAGCGGTGTGCTGACGTCACCACAAATCCACGCTAGTCCCAGAAGCGACGGGCTGCGATAGTGTGGCTGGCTTGAATTTTATACTATGTACGCTTTTTATACAAGAGACATGTAAGTGCAATATGGTTGTTTTTTATTTTTAAAGTAGTTTGCAGTATTACGCTATGGTGGTTCATTTTTCTTATATATATGGGAAATGAGCTGTTAATCCATATGGTGTGCGCACTGGAGAATAATTATTTCCATCATAAGAGGAGCAGTGGAAAATGGGGCATGCCATTTTGACACAGAGACCCTGGCTGGGGGATAAGCCACAGGCAACATTACATCTCATATAAGGGATCAGATCAGCTGGTAAGCGGCAGTATTGTCATTGGTGGAGGATCCCTTTACTTTTCTATGGCATTTATTCTTGGGTGTTTTGTTTAACATCACTGTGGAGGTCCTAAGAAAAACTGTTGGATTTGGAGAGTGGACTAATTAACCCCTCATTTACAGAGTGTGTTTTTAGAGACACGTTTTTTTTTGGACTTAGTATCTGTTTTTTTTTACATTTTTATTTGAATGAATTTTCGCACCATTATTTATTTAATTCATATTACATGGGTTAATGTTACATGGTATTCGAATGAGGTTTATTTATAATATTATTTATATATTTATTTTCACACTATTTGGGTTAATGCTATATGGTTCTTCATAAATTGCAGCGCAGCTTTTCTTTTTAGTTTCTGTTATTATTGTGTGTATCTCACATTGAGTTGCAGCTCTATTGTATTTTATTCACGCTCCACTTCCTTTAGTCACGGTTTATTTCAATTTTATTTTTGTAGAATTTAATAGACAGAGCTGTATCACCATTTTTATATATATATATATATATATATATATATATATATACACAGTATGTCACAAAAGTGAGTACACCCCTCACATTTTTGTAAATATTTTATTATACTCTTTTATGTGACAACACTGAAGAAATGACACTTTGCTACAATGTAAAGTAGTGAGTGTACAGCTTGTATAACAGTGTAAATTTGCTGTCCGCTAAAAATAACTCAACATACAGTCATTAATGTCTAAACCGCTGGCAACAAAAGGGAGTACACCCTTAAGTGAAAAAGTCCAAATTGGACCTGACTAGCCATTTTCCCTCCCTGTTAGCATGTGACTCATTAGTGTTACAAGGTCTCAGGCGTGAATGGGGAGCAGGTGTGTTAAATTTGGTGTTATCGCTCTCATTCTCTCATACTGGTCACCGAAGTTCAAGGTGGCACCTCATGGCAAAGAACTCTCTGAGGATCTGAAAAAATGAATTATTGCTCTACATAAAGATGGCCTAAGCTATAAGAAGATTGCCAAGACCCTGAAACTGAGCTGCAGCACATGGCCAAGACCATACAGCGGTTTAGCAGGACTGGTTCCACTCAGAACAAGCCTCACCATGGTTGACCAAAGAAGTTGAGTGCACGTGCTCAGCGTCATATCCAGAGGTTGTTTTTGGTAAATAGACATATGAGTGCTGCCAGCATTGCTGCAGAGGTTGAAAGGGTGGAGGGGGTCAGCCTGTCTGTGCTCAGGCCATACACTGCACACTGCATACACAACACACTTCCTCCCAGAAGGAAGCCTCTTATAAAGATGATGCACTAGAAAGCCTGCAACGTTTGCTGAAGACAAGAAGACTAAGGACATGGATTACTGGAATCATGTCCTGTGGTCTGATGAGACCAAGATAAACGTATTTGGTTCAGATGGTGTCAAGTGTGTGTGGCGGCAACCAGGTGAGGAGTGCAAAGACAAGTGTGTCTTGCCTACATTCAAGCATGGTGGTAGGAGTGTCATGGTCTGGGGCTGCATGAGTGCTGCCAGCACTGGGGAGCTACAGATCATTGAGGGAACCATGAATGCCAGCATGTACCATGACATACTGAAGCAGAGCATGATCCCTTACCTTCGGAGACTGTCCACAGGGCAGTATTCCAACATGATAACGACCCCAAACACACCTCCAAGACACTGCCTTGCTAAATAAGCTGAGGGTAAATGTGATGGACTGGCCAAGCATTTCTGCAGACCTAAACCCTATTGAGCATCTGTAGGGCATCCTCAAATGGAAGGTGGAGGAGCGCAAGGTCTCTAACATCCACCAGCTCTGTGATGTCAACATGGAGGAGTGGAAGATGACTTCAATGGCAACCTGTGAAGCTCTGGTGAACTCCATGCCCAAGAGGTGTAAGGCAGTGCTGGAAAATAATGGTGTTCACACAAAATATTGACACTTTGGGCCAATTTGGACATTTTCACTTAGGGGTTTACTCACTTGTGTTGCCAGCGGTTTAGACATTAATGGCTGCATGTTGAGTTATTTTAAGGGGACAGCAAATTTGCACTGTTATACAAGCTGTACATTCACTACTTTACATTGTAGCAAAGTATCATTTCTTCAGCGTTGTCACATGAAAAGATATAATAAAATATTTACAAAAATGTGAGGGGTGTACTCACTTTTGTGAGATACTGTATATGACATCTGACTAGAGCATCTTCTTCCAAACATGTGCTGTGTCCCCCCACGTGGCTTCTCACAAACTGCAAACGGGACTTCTTATGGCTTTCTTTTAACAATGGATTTCTGCTTGCCACTCTTCCATAAAGGCCAGATTTGTGGAGTGCACAACTAAGCCCTTGTACACACGGTTGGAGATTCCGACAACCAACTCCGTCGGAATTATTCTGATTGATTAATTCCAGACGAGGTCCAGAAGTGATCTTGCATACACACGGTCGGACTAAGTTGTCGGAATTTCGGGTTGCCAAGAACGCGGTGACGTAAGCCTAGAAAAGGGGAGTTCAGCACCACGTCCGGCACTCTTTGGGTCCTTCTGCTGATCTTGTGTGTATCGCGTGTTAGTAGAAGTTTGGTGAGAGACGATTCGCGCTTTTCAGATTTGTGCTTCAGTTTGCTACTGCTCTTCAGTTTCTGCTTGTCTTTGCGTATCTGCTTATCAGTGCGTGTAGTCAGTAAGTATTTGTTTCTCATTGTGGACTATATCTTGGTATAGTACTCTTTGATTTGCATTGCTTATTGTCTGCTTGCTTCTGCTATTCAGGTCGTTCTTTCAGGCATTGCTGTTTATCTGTGCTTTCTGTTGTCCGTTCTGACCAGCCGACCGTTGTTTTGTCTACGTACTCATCGTAGAGTTTGTGCTGTGCAGGGGCTTTGTGTTGGGGTTCTTACTTTGATACAAGCCCGGTCCATGAACAGGGAGGGGAGGCGTTTGTGGACCAAGAATTGGTTGCGCCAGCGTGACCAGTTCTCGCATATGCCTTTGCTCCGTGAGATCCGCGAGAATAATCCTGATGATTTCAGGAATTATCTCCGAATGACGGACCCCGTTTTTCACCGTCTGCTGGCTTTGCTGTCCCCTTATATCACCAAGCAGGATACCTGCATGCGGCAAGCCATCACTCCGGAGCAGAGGCTCATCGCCACGTTGCGCTACTTGGCGACAGGGAGAAGCCTTCAGGACCTCAAGCTCTACAGGCATCTCCCCCCAGGCTCTGGGGATCATTATTCCAGAGACCTGTTCTGCCATCATTCAGGTCCTGCAGAAGGACTATATGAAGGTAAGTTTTATCCTTTAACATCACATTCTATGTATTTAATGATTGCTAATGTATTGCATTTCTTTCCTCATTCCCTAATTACCATCATTGCAATATGCTCTAATTCATATGCTCTGCCCCTTTTTCCTCTTGCATATTTGCCTCACTAACTTCCCCACCATGCTCTTCTTGGCCCATAAAACTATAGTCTAGTCACTTACCAATGTCTTTTGTCAGCTCCATAGTATTGCTTTCCCCTAAACACCCCCTAAAATGTCTACCAATGTTATGTGTGTGCTTCAATTCATGCAGAGTGACTTTTTTTTTTTTTGGGTTGTGCCAAACTCATTAGGAACCCCCCTCCCCCCAACTGCTAGGCAAGCTGATAGCAATCCTCTATCTGCTGACTTTACCAAACCCAATACACACTCTACCTACCTTTTTGATGGTCACATTTATGGTTGAATTCACCAAAGCATGTAGTGCAAAGGCCTGCCTCAATACTTTCAAATGCTATAATTTTTTTTGTTTTTCCCCTATTATTATCTTGATATGTAATAGCAGAATGTCAAAATGTGCTTCCATTTTTTTTTTTGGGTATTATGACACTTCTTACCTGTCCGGTGGGCTGCCAATAGTGTAAGTAAGGAGGGGCTGCCCAAAGTATCACACATTATTTAGGCATTCAGCTCTCAATCAAGTGGAGAGGGATACCTGTCCAAAACCTGTCCCCCTCATTTTTAGCAAGGGTCCATCAGATGGGGGGGATGACTCTGATAAGGGGACCTTATACTTTAGGCTTTAAATACTCAGTTCCCAAAATGTTATACTGATCTTGGCCAAAAATGTTTGTGTCTAATCTGCTTGCAATGTTGATTTGCAAAATTACAATTTTTTTGTCTTGTTTCTCTCCACAGTGTCCTTCAACGCCACAGGAATGGCAGACTGTGGCCTCCCACTTTGCCAGTCGTTGGGACTTTCCCAATTGTGGAGGTGCAATTGATGGGAAACACGTCCGCATCGTCCCACCACCCAACTCGGGGTCGTACTATTTTAAATACAAGGGGTTTAATAGTATTGTGATGTTGACAGTGGTGTCTGCGACCTATGACTTCTTGTATGTGGACGTGGGGCAAAATGGCCGGATGTCGGATGGTGGAGTGTTCGCACGGACGGAGTTCTACTGGCGTCTCCAGAGTGGCAGTCTGGGCTTGCCACCCCCAGAGGAGAATCAGGAAGGACTCCCATTCGTCTTCGTCACGGATGAGGCGCTTGCCCTGGCAAACCATCTGATGCGGCCTTTCCCGATGAGGACCCTCACCCCGGACCAGAGGGTTTTTAATTTCCGGCTGTCCAGAGCCTGAAGAGTGGTGGAGAACACTTTTGGAATACTGGCCAGCTGGTTCCACCTTTTTTTAACGCCTATCCACATGGCGGAATACAAAATAAATCACATTGTGCTGGCCTGCTGTGTTCTTCACAATTTCCTAAAAAGACATTCTGCAAATTATGCGGTCTCAGTTGTCCAAGAAGCAGACTTGCTTGAATATGAGAACCTCGCGGGCCTTGAAGCTGCTCGTCCTGGCTTGCCCCCCCCCCCCCCCCCCCCAAAGTGCCCGTGAGATTAGAAACCAATACATGGACTACTTTGTGGGTAGGGGGGCCATTGATATGCCAGACAATGTCTGAGACGCATTTTTGGAATACATTTTTCTTTGAAACTGCAATCTTTGTTTTCATTTACTGCTTGGCTTGGTTTTAGGTGTCTCCTAGGTAAATTTATGTTTTTTCTTGTTGTGCCTTTTTCAACAACAGTGCAACAGTGCAAACCCAAGTTCTGAGCGAGACAGTCTCTTCTTCAAATAATCTTATTATGTTGTGGGTCTGCTACACACACACCTTGTTTTGGTTAACTAATGTATGTAGTGCATAACTTACCAAAATCTTGCTCATTTTCAGCACCATGGCAGGAAAATGGCATGATTGTGAAAATTAACACATCACTGTGGGTGTTATTTACTAAAGGCACATCCACTATGCACTACAAGTGCACTGCAAAAGTACACCTGAAACTGCACTTGGAGTGCAAAGTGGAGTTGCCTTTAGTAAATAACACCCATTGTCACCGAAAACAACAATTTTACTCCAAATGCATCTTTTGCGCAATGAAAAAGGAAGCCACACATTGTTGATAATTTAACTTTTTAATCAAACACATTCACACGTGCGTTTAGAAAAGGGTTTTACAACAAACCAACAAATTGGGTGTATCAAAAACATTATTTCAGGTAATTTTTTTGTAACTTGGTGTTTTGGTGTAAACAGGCATATATCAAAGCGTAACATGCAAAACACAGGAACTTACAAAGTTTAACTTTGAAAAGTGAAGACAATATCAAACATGAGTATGTACAAACTGGGCTGATATTGCCTTCATCGCATGGGGTGTCATCCCCTGGAAAAGCCAAATTTGGAAGATGCACACAGTGTGTGAACATGTGCTATCTCCCATCATGGGGGATCAATGTACATGTTTTGGGGATGCAACCCCTTCATCTCAGCCACTTTCCACAAAACATGTACATTGATCCCCCATGATGGGAGATAGCGCATGTTGACACTCTGTGTGCATCTTCGAAATTTGGATTTTTATAAAAGACAAAAGTTGTTGTTTAAAAGCAGAAAAATAAAACACGAGCTAGTTTGTGGTGTTTCACACTCTCCCCAAAACATCAGTGATGTTCTTCATTTTATTTTTAACATCATTGATGTTTTGCTGTATATTTTCTAAATCCTTATTGCACCCCATTATCTCCCCAATCAGGATCTGGGCACTTTCACTGGTAAAATGTGATTCTTCTTCCACATCAACTACAAAACAAAGCAAAAAACACACCATGTATTATAAATATGACGACATACATTGATGAGCTTACCGGAAGCTGTGGTCTCCGACACTCACCTGTTGTGGTGACAATTTGTCCAACTTCAACGCTCTCCCTCCTTCCTCCTCCTCCTCCTGCTCCTCTGCTTCTGGTTTTGAAATTTTGCCTTCTTTGGGATGGGTGGGGTCCCTGGTGTCCTCATACTTGCCGAGTCTTCTCTCCCCTATGAGAATGTAAAAAAGGAATAATTAGCACACAGAGGGCAGAAATAGGAATATGAAACATTGCTTGGAAGTGTTGTACAATTGTGTTTTTTGGCCGAGTTAAAAGGTGATAACATTATTGTGGACACTTTGTTAAGCTGGAATACTTACCTGCAGAACGATGTTTCTTACGAATGAATGAAACATTGAACTTGTAAGTGGCCATTTTAAAATGCACAACATGAAATCAAACCACATGGAGCAGTATGCAAGCAAGAATAATCATATGAACACACGACAACTACTTACTTTTTTGAAGAACACGCTTGATCCTTCTGTACTGATCGTGCTCCCCCAGTTTCAGGTCTGACCAGCGTTTTCTCAGTTTATCCATGGATCAGCGTACCCCAAAATTCTTCTGAAGGCTCCGGGCTTTCCTAGCCCTCCTCCTCGTTAGTGGTTGCGCACCTGCGTTCTCTCCGCCTTGTGCTCTCCCCACTGTGCCGAAAGCGAAGGAACGGGGAATAGTCTAGAAAGAACGTCAGGGGCGGGCGGAGTTTCACACATGCGCACTGTATATAAAACGCAACACGCGCGTGTCGTCCGTACGATCTGTGAACAGAGGGAGAAGCTGGCGCGTCGATCGTGCAAACGAAGGTAAAAATTTGAACTTGGTACATCACTAGGCTATACTGCTTCTAGATTGAGGCCTGCATTAGTGGAGTTTAGCCTGACATTAGGGTTTGTCTTGTGTTGTGTCTTGCAGATATTATGGACGGTTTCAATGATAATAGTTTCCTCCCTCTGTTCATCGATACATACAGTGAGCTGCCCTGCCTGTGGCAAGCGACACACCCTCACTATAGTAACAGACAAAAGAGGCAGGCAGCAATGGAGAAGCTGATTGAGTTTGTGAAGCCGGTGGTCCCCAGGGCAGACATCCACTATTTGAAAGTGAAAATCGGTGGCCTGAGGAGTACATATATGAAGGAGAGGAAGAAGGTGCTGCAGTCCATGCAATCTGGAGCTTCAGCAGATGACGTTTATGTCCCCAGGCTGTGGTATTATAACAGGATGCAGTTTCTGTCAGACCAGGCTGAGGTCAGAGAATCACTCTCTACTCTTCCTTCCACGCGTCCTATGCTACATTCCACACCCGCTGAGTCTTCCGACGCCCAACCTGGGCCTTACACTCAGGAAGAACTGGGGGAGCCCAGCTTGAGCCAGGTATTGTTGTACATATTTTGGGAGTATAAATGAATGATGTTAACTTGATTTTTTCTCACTAATTGCTGATTTTAGAAAGTGTTTCACATATCAATAGACAGTAGTGGCCAAAACCTTTGGGACAAGAAAGAAAAATGCTGGGCTCAGAATGATAGTCTTTTGTATTGCTTAACAATTTGCAACAGTCTTGATGTGAAAATTGTGTGTGTTTGATGAACCAAAAACTAAAACTATGTCCCTTTTTCATACACAGGAAGAACTCAGCCAGGAGGAGGGTGTGGAATGCAGCAGCCAGGAGGAGGCAGGGTAAGCAGCAGCCAGGCGGTGGGTGGGCAAAGGAGCCTGACAGAATGCCAGGTCCCTCCCCTCCGCCTTCCATGCAAAAGGGCGAGAAAGGGGGGGAATGTGGAGGAGTCGGCTCTGAGGCTGATCGGGGAGGCTTCAGCGGCCCTCCAAGCCAAACCCACCTATCAAGAAGCCTTTGCCGCCTTGGCTGCGTGCAAACTGGAGAAAATAGAGGAGGGGCAACAGCTCTTGTGTGAGGAGATAATTATACACACCCTCAACAAGGGTTTGTTGGGCCAAATGACACAAACAACACACTTGGGTCATTTGGCCCATGCCCCTCCTCCTCCTCCTCCTCCTTCTGCCACACCTCCAGCACCACAGCCACAGCCTGGAAGAAAGACCAGAGTGTGATGACCTGGGTTCAGTCTGGTCTGACAGAAGATGCAGCCTCTTGTAGTACCGCAGCCTGGGAACATAGATGTCATCTGCTGCTGTTCCGGGTTTCTTGGACTTCAGGACCAGACTTCTCTCCCTCAGATATGTACTCCTCAGGCCACCAAGTTTTGCGTTTAAATAGTTGATGTGTGCCCTGGGGGCCAAAGGCTTCGCTAATCTCCCCAGTTTCTCCATCGCTGCCTCCCTCTTTATCTGTAACTGACCCCTAAATAAAGGTTTTTTTTGTTTGAAGAAATACTTGCGTATGCGTTTGACTTCAAAAAGGGCAGTTTATTTGTGAGCAGGCAGGTACATTTCAAAAATACAAAGTGACATGAATAACAAGGGGTACCAACACTAAAAAACCTCCTGTAGATTAAAAAAGAAAATATAAAAAAGATAATAATGTTGTTGTGGTAAGTTGACACACAAAACACACCCCAAAAAATGGAAAGATGAGCAAATTGTCGAAAAAGGAGATGTTTATGAAAAAAAAACAAACACAAAATTCACCCAAAAAACAATAAAAAATAAATAAATTGTGTAGATGTGACGATTTCAAAAATTGTATTGCTAAAATTAGTAAAAAATAGTCAGGAAATACGTTCAGGAGAAGTGTGTGTGACTATGAGCATCAAAAGAAGTTCCTTCTTGCAGCATTGTAAAGAACAAGAGAATGCGCTTCATGAAAGAATTTTTAACATTGCAGCGTGATGAATGTGCTATATCGATTACGAGCAGTAGTTTTACCTGAGCGAGCGCTTCCGTGTCCGAATTGGATTGCGAGCATGCGTGGCACCTTGTCCGTCGGAGTAGGCTACACATGATCTGAGTATGTCCGATCGGGGCATTTTGTCAGAAAATTTTACCGGCAAGTTGGAAAAGTTGGTCCGACGGATATTCCGACGGAAACAGTCCAATGCATACCACACACAGTGGGAATATCCGACAAAACGCTCCGATCGGAAACATTCCGTCAGAATCTCCGACCGTGTGTACAAGGGCTAATAGTTGTCCTGTGGACAGATTCTCCCACCTGAGCTGTGGATCTCTGCAGCTCCTCCAGAGTTATCATGGGCCTCTTGCCTGCTTCTCTGATTAATGCTCTCCTAGGTGGACGGTCATGTCTTGGTAGGTTTGCAGTTGTGCAATACTCTTTCCATTTTTGCATGATGGATTGAGCAGTGCTCCGTCAGATTTTCAAAGCTTGTTTTTTTTTATATAACTTAACCCTGCTTTAAACTTCTCCGCAACTTTATCCCTGACCTGTCTGGTGTGTTTCCTTGGCCTTTATGATGCTGTTTGTTCACTAAGGTTCTGTAACAAACCTCCGAGGGCTTCACAGAACAGCAGTATTTATACTGATACTAAATTACACACAGGTGAACTCTATTTACTAATTCGGTGACTTCTTAAGGCAATTGGTTCCGCTAGATGTTAGTTAGGGGTATCAGAGTAAAGGGGGCTGAATACAAATGCACACCACACTTTTCAGACATTTATTTGTAAAAAAAAAAAAAATTGAAAACCATTTATCATTTTCCTTCCACTGCACCACTTTGTGTTGGTCTCACATAAAATCCCAATAAAATAAATTTACATTTTTGGTTGTAACATGACAAAATGTGGAAAATGTCAAGGGGTTGGAATACTTTTTCAAGGCACTGTACGTTCCAGAGTCATAAAATAAAATAAAACTCTATCCTTAACAGTGATAATTGGGCATTTCCCTGTCTGAAATAGAGCAGACTCTCTAATGCATTATCTCTAATATAGTTTTCCAACTACTACAAAGAAATTTCCAATGAAAAGAGAAGATAATTGTAGTAAAGTCTCTCACAGATAAAAATTCCTATTAAAAAAAAAGTCTCTCACAGATGAGCATGCCGCTCAGAAGTTAATTTATTCCATCTTGTATGATTATTCCTAGCTGTCTCAACAGAGTGCGCAGTGTTTACAACAAAACGATGTGTTCTGAATTAATACACCATGTAATAATTATTGGCTGAGTGTGGCCAGTGGCCAATGCTGGTGACCTACTGTGACGTCCTGTAACATGTGGGATTATAAATATAAAAGGCTTGTCATGTCTACATCAACATGAAGAATCTGCGGATTCTGGGAATATCTGGCTCCCCTCAGGCAGGTCCTGGACTGTCTCTCTCTGTCAAAATATCTGTGTTACAACATAAACTGAAAGAGGACAAATGACAATGGTAACTCGCTGCTCTGCGGCGCTGGCTTCCTGTATACTTTGTCATAACTAGTAATATAATAAAGAATTGCTTCAAAATGTGTCACGTCCGGGCCGGCTGCTGCCTGGATAACGCAGTCCTCACGGAATTGTAGGAGGACGTACAGAAATGTCAGTAATATGTAAGCCACTGGAATAGCTGCCTAGTTGTGTGGCAAAAAAAAAAGCTAGTAACCCACATTTGATTTTGACCTACAAGGACTCATTAGGCTGGGTGCCTCTGTATACAAAATCTATCCATAGCAGGATGTGTAATCTAAAGGCAAACTACAGAACTACAAATCTCATCATGCCCATCACCTGAGAGTAATGCTTGTGGCTGTCAGATACTCGCAATGCCTCATGGGACTTGTAATTCTGCAACAGTTGGTGGGCCGAAATTTGCCTACCAATGCTCCTAAGTAATAGGTACAAGCACCCAGATTTTATGATGGTTGTCACACCAATTAGAAGCTTAACCTCCCTATCGGTAATCCCGAGCCTGGCTCGGGTTGGGAATTTACTAGCAGGAGCGGTAACCCCGAGCCAGACTCGGGATGGCTTCGCTGGATGCAGGGGAGGACACAGGGAGAGTTACTTACCTTGTCCCCTGGATCCAGCGATGTCCCCCGTGCTGTGTGATCGAGCTGTCCTCCGCTCGATTCACAGTGCCGAATGCTGCCGAGCTCCGTTCCCTGCGACGTTACGGCGCACGGGAGTGGAGAACGGCGGCAAATTCAAAAAAGTAAAAAGACACCCAGATTACAGATTACAGTACTGTATAAAAAATGACACACCCACTTTGTCCCTAGTGGTCTGTGCAGTGCCCTGCATGCACTTTTATATTATAAATACAGTTTTTTCTGCCTGGAATTTGGAGATTGTCCATAGCAACCAAAAAGTGTCCCTTTTTCAGTGTTTTAGGATTTGATTACATTATTGAATAATTTTTATTATTCTTTGTTATATTATAAACTTTATCATACCCGGGATGTCTGCTAGACTCTGGTTTGAAGAGATAAGAGCGTTATTCCTAAGAATTACAGGACTACAAAATAAAACACCAGATTTCCATGCAAAATAATTGTACCACTTTCAGCACCTAATTCCAGACTGAATCATACCACCAGGGAGGTTAAACTATGAATGATTTTAAGATAGGGTGACCAGAAGTCCCGGAGCCCGTCTGTCCCCAAATCTTTCATCTCAGCAATGGGAATCATAGGTAGAGCGTGCGGGGACTCCCAAATCCTGTTCACTAATTAACTAACCCCCCCGCTGTGCAGTTATTTAGAAAAAAAACATCTCTGAGCCCCCTGTGCTCAGTGGGTGCCGGGGGACGAGTGGCCTATTTCAGGGGCCGAAAAAGAGTTCAAAGTGCCACCGCAGTGGCGCTTTGCCTGTCGGTATAGCCACACTGCCTCTTTTTTTTTCAATGGGTAGGAGCGGTCCTTCATTGCTCCAAAGATGATGCTTGCAGGAGTTTTTTTTCCGTCCTGCAAGCAAGTGCACCACTCCAGTGTGAAAGCCCTTGGGGATTTCACATTGGAGACACAGAAGCGTCTGTTTCAGGGGGCTTTGCAGGCGCTATTTTTAGCACTGTAGCGCATGCAAAGCGCCCCAGTGTGAAAGGGGCCTTAGTGCAGTTTTGCCACATCCTTATTTCTCCAAGGTTGCCTGCGGACTGGGGGGGTGGCAGTGGCTGGGCTCAGGGCCCTCTCAGGTAGGCTGTATGGGCCCCGTGATTTCTAGTAGCAGCCTTACCTAGGTGGGTGCCGGGGGGGGGGGGCTTTTCTCCTTCAGCAGACAGCACACTTGTCCAAAGGATGTGTGCTGTCTCTCATAGGTAGGAGCCGGTCTGGCAGGCGGCACTTGTGTCACGATGGGCACCCAGTGATTCAAATTAACACTGGCACAACAGGAGACATCCCGGCCTGACACTCCCCAGTGTGTGGTACCTGGGGCGGACCACCCCCCTCTACCTCAGCATCTGCCCAGCATCTGTGTGATGATGGGCTCTCCTCTCTGATCCCCTGCACGTGTGAGGCTGCATTGCTGGGCACTGCTGAGGCTGCATTGCTGGGCACTGCTGAGTCTGCATTCCTGGGCACAGATGAGGCTGTATTCCTGGGCACAGGTGAGGCTGCATTGCTGGGCAGAGGTGAGGCTGCATTCCTGGTCACAGGTGAGGCCCTGCATTCTTTGTGTAGTGCACTCCTGAGCCCTGCACTGTTTTATCTCTTCATAACATTGGTTAGTCATATCTCAACAAAAATTCTAAGCCCTTGTACACATGGTCGGCTATTCCGATGGACAATGTCCGATAGGACCGTGTTGTTGGATAATTCGACCGTGTGTGGGCTCCATCGGACTGTTTGCGTCTGAATATCCGACGGACCAAGTTTTACAGCTTGGCTATAAAAATTTCCGACCACATGATCCGATCACGTCAGTTCCGATCGTGTGTAGCCTAGTCCGATGGACAAGGTGCCACGCATGCTCGCAATAAAATTCGGAGACGGAATCGCTCGCTCAGGTAAAACTACCGCTCGTAATCGATATAACACATTCGTCACGCTGCAATGTTAAAAATTCTTTCATGCAGCGCATTCTCTTTTTCTTTACAATGCTGCAAGAATGAAGTTGTTTTCATGCTCATATTCACACACACTTCTCCCAAATGTATTTCTTTATTCTTTTTACTAATTTCAGCAATACAATATTTTAATTCGTCACATCTACCCAATTATTATTTTTTTTTTATTTTGTGGTTGTTTTTTTTAATCAGCATCTCCTTTTTTGTCAGTTTGCTCATCTTTGCATTTTTTTTGGTGTGTTTTGTGTGTCAACTTACCACAACATCATTATTATCTTTTTATTTTCTTTTTTTCTTTTTTAATCTACAGGAGGTTGTTTGGTGTTGGTGCCCTTTGTTATTCATTTGACTTTTGTATTTTTGAAATGTACCTGCCTACTCACAAATAAACTGTCCTTTTTGAACTAAAACACATAGGCAAGTATTTCTTCAACCAAAAAAAACCTTTTTATTTAGGTGGCAGTAACAAATAAAGAGGGAGACAGCGCTGGAGAAACTGAGGAGATTAGCGAAGCCTTTGGCCCCCAGGGCACACATCAACTATTTAAATGCTAAAATTGGTGGGCAGAGAGGGAGAGCAGTCTGGTCCTGAAGTCCAAGAAACCCAGAACAGCAGCAGATGACATCTATGTCCCCAGGCTGTGGTACTACAAGAGGCTGCATCTTTTGTCAGACCAGACTGAACCCAGGTTATCACACTCTGGTCTTCCTTCCACGCTTCCTTCCAGGCTGTGGCTGTGGTGCTGGAGGTGTGGCAGGAGGAGGAGGAGGGGCATGGGCCAAATCACACAAGTGTGTTGCTTGTGTGATTTGGCCCAACAGCCCCTTGTTGAAGGTGTGGATAATTAGCTCCTCACACAAGATCTGTTGCCCCTCCTCCATTTGCTGGAGTTTGCAGGCAGCCAAGGCGGCAAAGGACTCTTGATAGGTGGGGGTGGCTTTGAGGGCCACTGAAGCCTCCCCGATCAGCTTCAGAGCCGACTCCTCCACATTCCCCCCCTTTCTGGCCCTTTTGCGTGGAAGGCGGAGGGGAGGGACTTGGGATTCAGTCAGGCTCCTCTGCCCGCCCACCGCTTGGCTGCCACTTACCCCTGCCTCCTCCTGGCTGCCCTTTTCCACAGCCACCTCCTGGCTGCTGCATTCCACACCCTCCTACTGGCTGATATCTTCCTGTGTATGAAAAAGGGACATAGTTTTAGTTTTTGGTTCATCAAACACACACAATTTTCAGCTCAAGACTGTTGCAAATTGTTAACAAATAGAAAAGACTATCATTCTGAGCCCAGCATTTTTCATTTTTGGCCCAAAGGTTTTGGCCACTACTGTCTATTGATATGTGCAACACTTTCTAAAATCAGCAATTAGAGAGCAAAAATCAAGTTAACATCATTCATTTTTACTCCCAAAATATGTAGAACAATACTATACCTGGCTCAAGCTGGGCTCCTCCAGTTCTTCCTGAGTGGAAGGCCCAGGTTGGGCGTCAGAAGACTCAGCAGGTGTGGAATGTAGCATAGAAGGACGCGTGGAAAGAAGGGTAGAGAGGGATTCCCTGACATCAGCCTGGTCTGACAGAAACTGCATCCTCTCATAATACCACAGCCTGGGGACATAAACTTCATCTGCTGCAGCTCCAGTTTGCATGGACTCCAGCACCTTCTGCTCCCTCAGATATGTACTCCTGAGACCACCAATTTTTGTTCTTAAATAGTTGATGTCTGCCCTGGGGACCACCGGCTTCACAAACTCAACCAGTTTCTCCAGCGCTGCCTGCCTCTTTAGTTTGTTACTGTAATGCGGATGCGTAGCTTGCCACAGGCAGGGCAGCTCCCTGTACTTATCGATGAACAGATGGAGGAAACTGTGGTCATTAAAGCCGTCCATAATCTCTGCAAGACACAACACAAGACAAACCCTAATGTCAGGATAAACTCGACTAAATCTTGTCCCAATGCAGGCCTCAATCTAGAAGCACTATAGGCTAGTGATGTACCAAGTTAAAAATTGTACTTTCGTTTGCACGATCGGCGCGTCAGCTTCTCCCTCTGTTCACAGATCGTACGTACGACACACGCATGTTACGTTTTATATACAGTGCGCATGTGGGAAACTCTCCCCGCCCCTGATGTTCTTTCTAGACTAATTCCCACCCCTTCTCTTTCGGTGCAGTGGGGAGAGCACATGGCGGAGACAACGCAGGTGCGCAATCATAGTTCCACCACTAACGAGGAGGGGGGCGAGGAAAGCCCGGAGCCTGAAACGTCCCGATCCTGGAGGAGAAGATTTAAGGCCTCAAATATGTCTTTTGGAGAGATGTTGGAGATGGTGGACATATTGAAGAGGACCAACTATGATGGGAAGTATGGACCTTACCCAAACCCGAATATCAGAAAGGCCAAGATCATGACTAAAGTTGTGAAGAGTCTTCAGAAGAATTTTGGGGTATGACAATCCTAGGATCAACAGAGAAAACGCTGGTCAGACCTGAAACTGAGGGAGCACGATCAGTACAGAAGGATCAAGCGAGTTCTTCAAAAAAGTAAGTAGTTGTCGAGTGTTCATATTATTATTATTGCTTGCATACTGCTCCATGTGCTTTGATTTAATGTTGTACAGTTTAAAATGGCCACTTTCATGTTCATGGGTTCAATCATTCGTAATAAACATCGTTCGTTAGCCCACTCCAAAAACAATGTTTTCCCAAATTACACTTCACTACATTTGTTCACACTGCAGGTAAGTATTCCAGCTTTAGAAAGGGTCAAAAATAATGTTCTCACCTTTGAACTCGGCCAAAAAACACAATTGTACGACACTTCCAAGCAATGTTTCATATTCCTATTTCTGCCCTCTGTGTGCTAAGTATTCCTTTTTTACATTCTCATAGGGGAGAGAAAACTCTGGACGTCTGAGGACACCAGGGATCCCACACATCCCAAAGAAGGGGAAATTCCAACACCAGAAGCAGAGGAGGAGGAGGAAGGAGAGATTGTTGAAGTTGGACAAATTTTTTTTAGGTGATGTGGAAGAAGAATCACATTTTACCAGTAAAAGTGCCCAGATCCTCATTGGGGAGATAATGGGGTGCAATCACGATTTTGAAAATATACAGAAAAACATCAATGATGTTAAACAGAAAATGAAGAACATCATTGATGTTTTGGGGAGAGTCTGAAACACCCCAAACTAGCTAGCATTTTTTTTTTTTTTTTCAAAAAACTTTGATATTTTTCAAAAAGCCAATTTTGGAAGATGCACACAGTGTGTCAACATGTACTATCTCCCATCATGGGGGATCAATGTACGTGTTTTGTGGAAAGTGGCTGAGATGAAGGGGTTGCACCCCCAAAACATGTACATGGATACCCCATGATGGGAGATAGCACATGTTGACATTAGGCATGGGATCAGGAGGAAAATGGCCACTTTTGTATTCTCAATGTGTGTGCATCTTCCAAATTTGGCTTTTCCAGGGGTGACACCCCAGGCGATGAAGGCAATATCAGCCCAGTTTGTACATACTCATGTCTGATATTGTTTTTCACTTTTCAAAGTTGAACTTTGTAAGTTCCTGTGTACTGTATGTTATGCTTTGATACATGCCTGTTTACAGAAAAACGGCAAGTTATAAAAATGTTACCCAAAATAATGTTTTCTATACACCAAATATGTTGGTTTGTTGTAAAACCCTTTTCTAAACGTACATGTGAATGTGCTTTGAGTAAAAAGTGAAATTATCAACAATGTGTGGCTTCCTTTTTCAATGCACAAAAGCAGTATTTGGAGTAAAGTTGTTGGTTTCTGTGGCAATGGGTGGTATTTACTAAAGGCAAATCCACTTTGCACTCCAAGTGCAGTTTCAGGTGTACTTTTGCAGTGTACTTGTAGTGCATAGTGGATGTGCCTTTAGTAAATAACACCCACAGTGATGTTTAAATTTCCCCAATCACGCCATTTTCCTGACCCCACATATTTCTGCCATGGTGCTGAAAAAGAGCAATATTTTTGTCAGTAATGCACTACATACATTATCAACAAAAACAAGGTGTGTGTGTAGCAGACCCACAACATAATAAGATTATCTGAAGAAGAGACTGTCACCTCATCTTGCTCAGAACTTGGGTTTGCACTGTTGTTAAAAAAGGCCCAAAAAAAAACAGCAAAAATACCTATTGAGACACCTAAAACAAAGCCAAGCAGTAAATTAAAACAAAGATTATTGGAGTTTCAAAGAAAAATGTATTCAAATAATGCCTCAGACATTGTCTGGCATATCAATGGCCCCCCTACCCACAAAGTACTCCATGTATTGGTTTCTGACCTCACGGGCGCTTTGGGGGGGCAGGCCAGGACGAGCAGCTTCAAGGGCAGTGAGATTGTCATTTTCCAGCAAGTCTGCATCAGGGCCAACTGAGACCACATAGTTTGAGGAATGTTTTTTCAAAAAATTGTGCAGAACACAGCAGGCAAGCACTATGTGATTTAGTTTATATTCCACCATGTGGATTGGCGTCAAAAATAGGCGGAACCGGCTGGCCAGTATTCCGAAAGTGTTCTCTACGACTCTTCTGGCTCTGGCCAGCTGGAAATTAAACATCCTCTGATCCGGGGTGAGGGTCCTCATCGGGAAAAGGTTGCATCAGGTGGTTTGCCAGGGCAAACGCCTCATCTGCGATGAAAACGAACGGGAGTTCTTTTACATTCTCCTCTGGGCGTGGCAAGCCCAGACTGCCACTCTGGAGACGCCAGTAGAATTCCGCCTGTGCGAACACTCCACCATCCGACATCCGGGCATTTTGCACCACGTCCACATAAAGGAAGTCATAGGTCGCTGACACCACCACCAACATCACGATACTATTAAACCCCTTGTAATTATAATAGTAGGACCCCGAGTTGGGGGGTGGGATGATGCAGACGTGTTTCCCGTCAATTGCACCTCCACAATTGGGAAAGTCCCAACGGCTGGCAAAGTGGGAGACACGGTCTGCCATTCCTGTGGCGTTGAAGGAAACTGTGGAGTGAAACAAGACAAAAAATTAGTAATTTTGCTAATCAACATTGCAAGCAGATTAGACCCAAACATTTTTGGACAATATCAGTATAACATTTTGGGAAATTAGTATTTAAAGCCTAAAGTATAAGGTCCCCTTATCAGAGTCATCACCCCCCCATCCCCCCCATCTGATGGGCCTTTGCAAAAAATGAGGGGGGATGTTTTGGACAGGTAACCCTCTCCACTTCATTGAGAGCTGAATGCAGAAATAATGTGGGATACTTTGGCCAGCCCCTCCTTACTTACACTATTGGCAGCCCACGGGACAGGTAAGAAGTGTCATAATACCAAAAAAAAGGAACAAATGGAAGCACATTTGGACATTCTGCTATTAACTATCAAGATAATAATAGGAGAAAAAAAACTTGAAACTGTAGCATTTGAAAGTATTGAGGCAGGCCCTTGCACTACATGCTTTGGTGAATTCGTCCATAAATCTGACCAGAAAAAAGGTAAGTATAGTGTGTATTGGGTTTGGCAAAATCAGCAGATAGAGGATTGCTATCAGCTGACCTAGCAGTTGGGGGGAGGGGGGTTCCTAATGAGTTTGGCCCATAAAAAAAAATGTCACTCTGCATGAATTTAAGCACACACATAATATTTGCACACATTTTAGGGGTGCTGAGGGGAAAGCAATACTATGGAGCTGACAAAATACATTGCTAAGTGACTAGACTATAGGTTTATGGGCCCAGAAGAGCATGCTGGGGAAGTTAGTGAAGGCAAATATGCATGAAGGACAAAAAAGGAACTTGAAAAGCTTCCAGCATGCATGAGAACAAAGGGGCACAGCATATCAATTAGAGCATATTGCAATCATGGTAATTAGGGAATGAGGAAAGAAATCCAATACATTAGCCATCATTAAATACATAGAATGTGATGTTAAAGGAGAAAACTTACCTTCATATAGTCCTTCTGCAGGACCTGAATGATGGCAGAACAGGTCTCTGGAATAATGATCCCCAGAGCCTGGGGGGAGATGCCTGTAGAGAACTTGAGGTCCTGAAGGCTTCTCCCTGTCGCTAAGTAGTGCAACGTGGTGATGAGCCTCTGCTCCGGAGTGATGGCTTGCCGCATGCAGGTATCCTGCCTGATGATATAAGGGGACAGAAAAGCCAGCAGACGGTGAAAAACGGGGTCCGTCATCTGGAGATAATTCAAAATTAAAATCATCAGGATTAATCTCCCGGATCTCACGGAGCAAAGGAATGTGCGAGAACTGGTCACGCTGGCGCAACCAATTCTTGGTCCACAAACTCCTCCTCGCCCTGTTCATGGACCGGGCTTGTGTCAAAGCTAAAAGCCCAACACCAAGCTCCTGCACAGCACAAACTCTACGACGAGTACGTACACGAAACATGGCTTAAAACGGTCAGCTGGTCAGAACGGACAACATAAAGCACCGATAAACAGCAATGCCTGAAAGAACGACCTGAAAAGCAGAAACGAGCAGACAATAAGCAATGCAAATCAGAGTACTATACCAAGATATAGTCCACAATGAGCAACAAATGTTTACTGACTACACGCACTGATAAGCAAATACGCACTGACAAGCACAAACTGAAGAGCACTAACGATCTTAAGCACAAATCTGAAAAGCGCGAATCGTCTCTCACCAAACTTCTACTAACACGCAATAAACACGAGATCAGCATAAGGAGCCCAAAGGGTGCCGGACGTGGTGCTGAACTGCCCTTTTCTAGTCCCATCATATGCGGCTTACATCACCGCGTTCTTGGCAACCGGAACTTCCGACAACTTAGTCTGACCATGTGTATGCAACACCACTTCCGGACCACTTCCGGACTAAATCCGTCTGAATTTATCAGACGGATTTGGTTGTCGGAATGTCCGACCGTGTGTACAAGGGCTAAGAAGTATCTTTTTTTTAAATCTGGATTTATGGAGGAAATTTGAGAAATAATGTACATATCATACAATCATTCCATAAACACATACCACATACACTGCATATATAACTTGAGGAAAATATGCTTGTAAAATAGTTTACCATTTTGCCAATAAAAAAAAAAATATATTCCCCAGATTCGATTTAAAAAATCTGGTCACCTTAACCTCCCTGGCGGTATGATTAGTTCTGATTTTAGGTGCTGAAAGCGGTACAATTATTTTGCATGGAAATTTGGCGTTTTATATTGTAGTCCTGTAATTCTTAGGAATAACTCTCTTAAATCTGTTCAAACCAGAGTCTAGCAGACATCCCGGGTATGATAAAGTTTATAATATAATAAATAATAATAAAAATTATTCAATAATGTAATCAAATCCAAAAACACAGAAATTTGCTAATTTGCAGAATTGTCGCTGTCATTAGATTTAGTGTTTGATGACAAATTTCCCCACAAATCGCTATCGCTCAATTCTGCAAGTGATTATAATTGTGATTATAATTTATTATCACTTTTGACATAAAGGGACACTTTTTGGTTGCTATGGGCAATCTCCAAATTCCAGGCAGAAAAAACAGTATTTATAATATAAAAGTGCATGCAGGGCACTGCACAGACCACTAGGGACAAAGGGGGTGTGTAATTTTTTTATACAGTACTGTAATCTGTAAGATTACAGTACTGTGTGTGTTTTGTGTGTTTTTACTTTTTTTAATTTGGCACCGATCTCCACTCCCGTGCGCCGTAACGTCACAGGGAACGGAGCTCGACGGCATTCGGGCACTGTGTGAATCGAGCGGAGGACAGCTCGATCACACAGCGCAGAGGACATCGCTGGATCCAGGGGACAAGGTAAGTAACTTCTCCCTGTGTCCTCCCTGTATCCAGCGATGTGATCCCAAGTCTGGCTCGGGGTTACCGCTCATGGTACTGTAATCCCAGCCCGAGCCAGGCTCGGGATCACCGCCAGGGAGATTAATGTAAAGACAAAGTTTTTTTATCTTAATGCATTCTATGAAACCACTGCACAGAGCAAGTAAGATTACACATGTGTGTTATTTAAAAAAAAAAAAAAAAACGACACTTTAGTATCATTTTATGATAAAAATTGTCCAGGTTTTAAAACCACTCCAAGCTCTTTGCTTGCAGTCCTAGACCCTCATTTCACCATATATGCCAACTCTATGTCTTTCTCGTTGTAGCACCCTCCTAGATAGGTACTAGGATTAGGAAAATTTAGTCCTGGCTCACTGTAATCAGTGAAACCGTGTTGATTATTCTGGCCTGTTCGATGTTTCACCTGCTGCAGGTTTGATTGTTCTCTCTGTTTTCTGGAGAACTGTGGATCTCTCTGGAACATAGGTGTGGAGCAAGTCAAATGGGTAGAATGAATTTTGACACAGCCGTGGCCAATTCCTGGGAGGGTGACCCAGATGGCTTTAGGAAACCTGTATAAATACTATGAGACAGAGGCCCTTAGCAGTCAAGCAGTTGAGGTCATTGAAGGACTGCCACTTCCAAGCCTTTAAAGGGACAAAATATTTCTTGCAGAACTCTTGCAGTGGACCCTTCTTTCTTTCAATATTCTCCAGTTTTACTGTTCTACTGTCATTCTCCATGTCTTACTGAATTGTACTGTATTAGATTGATCAGCAAAGTAAATTAAATGATTACAAGCAAGGTGGTTTAAATGTTGACTAATCGGGGGGCATGGCCTGACGCGAATGGCGACGGACGTGTAGCTGAGGAGCTCCCACCGCTCACGGAGCTATCCGTCGCCATCCACCTTTAATTGGGCACATTCTGCCTATATAATTGACTTGCCCGGTCCGCGCTGTGCCGCCACGGGTTCCTGGACACTCTTTCCCCGGAATTGGGGCTCCCAGCCGCCTGGACCTGCCGTTTTTTCCTCCGCCGGCCGCCGCCATCTTGGGCCTCCGGAATCGCCCGAGGCCTCCGGAGCCACGCCGGCGGGTGAGGTAAGGGGCTGTCATCGGTCCTCTCCAGCTACCCCCCCCCCCCCCGCCCGGATCATAATTGGGGTGGTTTCGGGCCTCCGTGACTCCCGGGAGGGCCCGCGGCCGGCTCCGGCCTAGTGCGGCCTACTGAGGCCTGCGGATCCCCGGGATTTCCTACGGCTGCTGCCCGGGAACGTGCTCCGCGGATGTTTTGGCTCCCTCCTGCGGTCTGCCTGTTGGCTCTGGCCTGATTGCCCACCCCCCACCACGGAGGACTGTTTTATCTGCCTCGTCTCCCTGCCTGTGGTTCTCCATCCACCTTTGCTGGTGACCCCAGCCTGCTCTCCTGGTCCACTACTCCAGGCATCCTTGTTCCAGGCACCCCCTGCAGCCCTCTGCACACAGACTCTGCTCCCTTTGTATACTCATTTACTCTACTGCAGCAGGGGACTGACCACTTTACATTCCTTTTACCTGGATGATCTTTTCATTCTCTCAGATTACACGCCACTATACCTCACGGAATTACTACGGCGAAGGTCACCTTGCTCTATCTCAAGACTGTACCTATAGGACCACGTCCTGATTTATGCAAGTCCCTCCTGAATGATCTGGACTTTCACCTGTAAGGGCCTGCCCCCACGTATGGAGAGGTAGGTCGGGCCTACGCTCAGCTCCTGGCTCCCCCGGCCCCACGGCCCTTATTTCGGACAGTAAACCGGCCACTCACAGCACCATGGGGAAAGACAAGCCCAAAGCACACAAGAGCGGTAATAGCCGTCACCCGGGAGGGGATCTCGATGATTATTTTGGCCATGGTCGGTCGTCCTCACAGCTCCGACCGGCATCCAAAGGGACGCCGGCCCCTCCATCCCCGGCACGCTCTGAATCAGCTCTGCAGTCTCAGGTGAGACCCCACAGTCTGCTTTCACACTCTGAGGACGCTGCCCTCTCCCCCAGGCTTACCAGAAGCCGCTCTAATGCCTCCCTAGGCTCGGGGGATGGATGGGACATGGAATCGCAGATTAGATCCCTGCACAGCTACATGAGGTCTCTACCCACCAAAGCTGACTTTGAACATTGTGTACTCCGGATCGAGGAAACGTACCGAAAGGAGATCTCTGACTTGAGAAAAGATGTGGGGGTACGCTTTGACGATGTGGATAACACGGTAGATGGCCTGCGGGACACCGTACAATCACATGATCGGATCCTCAATACCCACACTGTCCTACTTCAGCAGCTCTCATACCAACAGGACGACCTCGAAAACCGCAGTCGCCGCAACAACATACGCATCCGGGGGATACCCGAGTCGGTCGACCCTAAAAATCTGCCTGCAGCTGTGACGACTATCTTCAACCAACTGCTCCAACGACCCAAGGATGACCCGATCGAATTGGACCGGGTGCACCGTACATCGGGTCCTCGTACCCCTGACCCCTCCTTCATCCGTGACACATTGTGCCGTGTCCATTTCTACAAAGTAAAGGAGAACATCATGAGGGCCGCTAGCACGCAGCAGTCGATCCTCTTCAATGACACTCCCGTCATGCTTCTTCCTGATCTTTCTCGCCAAACACTGGCTTTGCGGAAGTCCCTACGACCCCTCACGCAACTCCTGCAAGCAAGACAGATCAAATACCAATGGCGTTTCCCGTTTCATCTTCGAGTGCACCACGCGGGTAAAACCGCTGTATTTCGTACACTGGGAGACCTGCCTACATTTCTTAGTACGCTTGAACTGCCTCAAGTTGCCCTACCTGACTGGCCGTTTGCACCGACCACTCCAGGTCTACCCTACACCCCGCAATGGCAGAAGCAGGGACGCAGGCGCACCCCTCGGTCCCCGCAGCTTCCGGATCCCAACGACTGACCCGATCCAGTGGGCCCCCCCCCCCCCCGGGCCTGTTTTCTCTTCCCGCCGCTGGGGTTCTCCCCTGTGATGGCCTTGGACCCGTATGGGTCAATTATCTCCCATGTTGATTAACCCTTTTGTTTACAGGTTTTCTACATATCTTTTACAACCCCCGTTGCTGTGTTCCCCTCCTCCCTGTCCCTTTAGTTGGGGTTCTCCGTTGTGCTGATAGCTCCTGGACGGACCTCAAGACTTGTCTTTGCAACCCACTGTCTACAACGGTCCCCTCCGTGTTGCCCTTGACATATTTTGCGATTATTGTTATGTTTAATCTGACCCCTTTGTTGGGCCTATTGCCTTTTCTTCCCCCTATGACTCATAGATGTTCTATATTTTATGCCGGTTTACATTTGCATTTATTGATGACCATTACGATAATTGTGACTATTATGTTCATTAGTTTATTCTTTAGGTCGCAACAGATATTGGTACACCCGTGGGGCCGGGGCGCTGGGAGCTGCCCGACTCTGTGTTTTTATCCCACGCTCCCCCCCCCCCCCCCCCCCCCTTACGGGTTTTTCTTTCTTTTTTGTTTTTTGATGTGCGCCCCACGGTGATCCTATGATCACTGTGCGATGCACTGATTTGTGCCTCTGTGACAGGCTTTTTTTTTCTGTACAATGTTTGCCTTTTTGAGCCACCTAGTGGCCTTTTTTATTTTTATTTTTTTTTTTTTTTTTTTCTTGTCTACTCCTTTTTTCTGTCTGACCTACTGGGCCCGTCTCCTCTCACTGATGTTTATGTATGCTCTGTTTCATATCCCCCTGTTTATTGTGCTGGGAGCGGGTTTCCACACCTACCACTGTTGCTACTACCTCTGTAAGGTTGTTATACTGTTCTTTCTCTCTCTTCTTTCTTCTCTTCTCCCCTTCGCTTTCTCTTTACCTATTCTCTCCCACCCCTTCCCCCCTCTCTTACCTCCCCTGTTCATCCTCTATTCCCGTTCCTTATCCCGATGGGGTTTGCCCATAGTGTCACTTCTCCTATTGATCCCGAGCTCCACCACAATGATCCCACATGGCTAGTGACGATTCGATAACCTTCGCTTCCTTTAATTGTAGAGGTTTCAACACCCCCGAGAAGCGGAGCCAGACACTTTACCATTTCCACAAAAAGCGCACGAAAATTCTGTTGCTTCAAGAAACACATTTTCGCGCTGGAGCTGTTCCGGCACTGCGAAATAGGTATTACTCTCAATGGTTTCACAGTGTTAATCCGCAGGCCAAATCTAAGGGGGTATCTGTTGCCTTTCATAAATCTTTCAACCCGGAGGTTCTGGACTCTCTCATAGATGATTCAGGCCGCTATGTATTTTTGAAGCTGAAACTAAACGATTTTCTCTTTACAGTAGCTAACGTTTACGTGCCGAACGTGGGCCAGGCTCGGTTCCTCTCTTCAGTCCTCACCAGACTATCCTCCTTTGGAGGGTCGACTTTTATTGTTGGAGGTGATCTCAATATTGCCCTCTCCCCATCCGCAGACACATCCTCGGGTAAGTCTTCTGTACCTTGTTCCACCTTAACACGTATTAAATCGCTCCTCCATTCCTCCCATCTGGTGGATGCTTGGCGAGTCCAGCATCCCACAGAAAGGGATTACAGTTATTTCTCAGTTTCACACAACTCCTACAGTAGATTGGACCACTTTCTCATATCGCAATCCCTTCTAGACACGCCCATCCATACGGCGATCGGTAACCTCCTGTGGTCCGACCATGCCCCCATCTATCTGACTCTAGTCCGCCCTCCTGTTGCCCGCCGGGGGGCGAGCTGGAGACTTAACGACAATCTGCTGCGGGACACCGTGTGCATAGCGGATGTCTCCAAAGCCATAAAAAACTTCATAGGTGACCACTCCACTGACACAACCTCCCCTTTGAACCAATGGGACACGCTCAAATGTGTGATCCGAGGTACCCTCATACAACACGGCTCCCGCCTTAAGAAGGCCCGCGCTCATGATATACGCAAACTCCTCTCTACCATAGCGGACCTTGAACCCCTTCATAAAAAAGAGCTGGACCCTGTGGTTTTTGTCCAGCTCTCTAACGCCCGCAGGGACTTGCTCCAGCTTTTAGACGCGCACTCCCTAATTGCCAGGGATAAAGCGCGGAATCACTTTTACTCCCTGGCGAATAAATGTGGTAAACACCTGGCTAGAACTATTCACCCTAGACCCCCACGACAATCTATCCCCTTTATCGTCCAATCGGACCATAGGAAAATATTTAACACTTCTGGGATATCTGAATCCTTCCGGCAATACTATTCGCAGCTTTATAACCTTTCGCGTGCAAACCCCTCCGATCGGTCCCCCCCCTCTCCCGACCCCACACTGGATTATATTATGGAAACTGCCTTACCCACTATTGATGATGCAGACGCGACATCCCTGGATGAGCCCCTAATTACTTCTGAATTTTTGCAGGCCATCAAAGCCCTTAAAGTGGGAAAATGCCCGGGTCCGGACGGCTTTACACCCCGGTTCTACAAGACATTTGCCCCACAACTTGCACCCCTTCTAACGAAGGCCTTTAATTCGGTAGACAGTCTTAACCTCCCCTCCAAGGAATCTTTATCTGCCAACATCTCTATTATCCCCAAACCAGGCAAGGACCCGTCCCAATGCAGCAGCTATCGACCCATATCCCTGCTCAACATAGATATTAAGCTATTTGCGAAGGTTCTGGCCACCCGTCTGTCCCCTTTGCTGCCTAAAATTATTCATAACGATCAAGTGGGGTTTGTCCCTGGCAGAGAAGCGAGGGACAACACCTCCAAGACAATCCATCTTATCTCTCTGATCCAACGTAAAGGCCTGAAAGCTTGCCTCTTGTCTTTTGACGCTGAAAAGGCCTTCGATAGGGTCAGCTGGAGGTTCCTACGGCTGTCTCTACAACAACTTGGCCTCGGATCACCCTTCATCTCTAAAGTTATGTCCCTATACTCACGACCCTCGGCTGCGGTCCTAGTCAATGGTACCACGTCGGCCCCCTTTGACATTGCAAACGGTACACGCCAGGGCTGTCCCCTGTCCCCCCTCCTCTTTGTCATCATTATTGAACACTTGGCCTGTTCCAATACGACAAAACCCCTCCATTATAGGTATCCAAACTCCGTCTGCACATCACAAACTTTCCCTGTATGCTGATGACCTCCTTGTGTATGTTCAGAACCCACACACCTCCCTACCATCCCTACTCGGAGAATTTCAACGTTTTGGTATCCATAGTAACTTCAAGATCAACATTGCTAAGACTGAAGCCCTTAACATATCCCTCACCCCCTCCACACTATCCCTTCTAAAATCCAATTTCTCATTTAAATGGCAGACCAAGGGGATCTCTTATCTAGGGGTCATTATACCCTCCAACCTAGCTAATTTGTTTTCCCTGAACTATATTCCCCTGCTTAACCGTATACGGAAGGACCTTGAGGAATGGGGGGGGGATCTCCCCTGCCCTGGTTCGGAAGGATTAATATTCTAAAGATGGACATCCTGCCCAAGCTCCTGTATTTATTCCAAACCATCCCCATTCAAGTCCCCAAATCTTTTTTCATCTCCCTGCGTTCGCTGGCCATCAGATTTATGTGGAACAGGGGCCTCCCCAGAGTTAAATTCAAACTGCTTACACTCCCGAAGACTATGGGGGGAACAGGCCTTCCTGACTTTGAGACATACCATACGGCTGCTCACATGACTCGCATCATAGAATGGTTCCCCCGTCCTCCCTGCAAGGCCTCGGTTGCTGTTGAACAGGACCTTTCCCCTGTGGATCTCCGAGCTCTTCTATGGGGATACAATCTGGACTACCCTAGTATGACATCCTTATCCCCATTGACTTTGGCCTCCTTGAAATTATGGTATAAGACGGGGCTAAACACCACCCTTTCCTCTGATCCGGGCCCCTTGACGTCCCTCTTTGACCATCCTGCTCTGCCACAAAGTACAGGGGCAGCTTCCCTAGGACCCTTTAGGCGTGCGGAGTGGCCACAAGCTCTCACATTTGTACATCCCTCTCAGGGGACCCCGGTCCCCCTGACAGACTCTGGAGATTGGCTCACGGCCCTACAGGTGTCCGCATTTACTAAACGTCTACACTCCTCCTCTCAAATACACCGCAAGCTTACCAACTTTGAGGTATTGTGCTCGCTCCCAGAAACCCCCAAACACCTGCTATCCTCCTTATATAACTTGCTACAGACTTTAGCGCATGATCAGCTCCCATCTTATACTAGACTGTGGTCTGCGGATTTGGGTGAAGACATCTCTGTGCCGGAATGGCAAACCTCTTTTCACTTCACGCACAAGTCGACCATCTCCTGCTACTCTCAAGAGAAAAACTATAAGCTACTGTCCAGATGGTACAGAGACCCTGCTACTTTACACAAAATCTTCCCATCCATGCCAGCCACCTGCTGGCGCTGTGAGGCCTCAGTCGGAACTTATATACATGTCTGCTGGGACTGTGAGAGGATTCGCCCCTTCTGGACACAGGTTTTTGACTGTTATAATCTTCTAGCTGATACTCCGGTTTCTATCTCCCCGAAAATTGCGTTACTCTCCATACTGCCCGGGTCTATTAAATCGCAGAGACAAAGATTACTCCGCTTTTTCCTGTCCTCTGCTAGGCAACTGATACCTGCTTATTGGAAGACGACGACTACTCCCCCATTGTCGCGGTGGGTATCCATTATGAATGACACCATGAGAATGGAGGAGATGTTGGCACTGGACAATGACACTTACACCAAGTTTATATCTCAATGGTCGATCTGGCTCCGCTTCTCTTCCTCTGACACCTTAATGAAACAAATCCAGAACGCGTAGAGACGCTGTGGGCTCTCTCCTACCCTAGCCCCCACCCCCATCCCTATCTCTTCCCCTCCCCCCCTTTCCCTCTCCTCTCATCTTACTATTCATTTTTCCCCTCTACCACCCTGTTCCTTTTTCTCTTGCTCCTCTCTTCCCTTTTTTCTTCTCTCTCTCTTTCTGTCTTCTTTGCAATATTAATTACACGTTGTCTCATGTATTAACCCATGAGTGTTTTCCCCTGCTGTGGCCTTGTGGATCGGGAACAGGAGGTTTTCCATGTTTTCCACACTTTCCGACAGGACCGACTGTGGCTGATAGTCATTAGCCGGACACCCGTGCCTCTAATCCTGTTACTGTTCCTGTTTGTTTTTGCCTCATGATGGTTACTGTCTTATTGTTTTCATTTGAAATGTTCAATGTTCAATAAAAATATTTTCAACACTAAATGTTGACTAATCAATTACATTTAGTTGTTGCATATCAATTACATAGTTGTTTAGGCTGGCTGTATACAGTATATATTTGGGAGGGAAGCAATGCCTTCTAAAAAACAGCCGATGGAGCAGATTATAAAGTCACTGCTATGATTACATGCTCGAGGAACAGAAAGCATCACTTTAAATCCATCACTAGCTTTATTAGTGAGCCAGTAAAATCGGCACATACTACAACTAAAAAGGACAGCAAGGTTATGCTGGATACTGCAACACAGTGCAGAGATAAAACGGAGGTCAAAGTGGATCCTTTGCAAATTTCTGCAGATATTCTGTCTTCCAGTGGTTTATTTTAGCATTTTCTATTACCAATTTGCATTCTGCTCGGCTGCAGCCATCGTGGAATTTACATAATATGAAATGACACACAGGGCACTGGAAGGAAAGCAAACAAATGCGCCCTTTCCAGGAGCCTGCGGCTTGCTGATCTCTTATCCCATCCCCTTACTTCAGGTTGCAAGAAATAGCTGGAGATTGAATGCTGTTTCTCCACTGTTTGAATATAAATAGCATGCTATGTCAGTTTAGTAGTAGTGAAAAATAAAACACATTGCTGTAAGGGGCCTAGTGTGTCTGGAGAAAACTGCCAAATTATAGGGTAGATGACCAATAGTCTTGCAGCACTGATGCTGTACATGTGCAGTGTGGGCACACGGACACCTCCCCCCCATCCATGCGCCTGGCCCCTTTTAGGACACCGAACTCATGGATTCCTATAGCGGGGGTGGTATATTTTGAAGCACGGGTCTAATAGGCTTCAAAATGTGTTACAATAGCGAATACATTTTTGATATTTTCACACTAAACTAACTCCCGCCCAATCAGGAGGCAGGACATCAGACCTGCTTCCTGACTGGCCAAAGTGCCAGGTCACACTTAGGAAGAGGAGTGAGGAGACTCGCGCTGGAGCGGAGGTTGCCTCCGATATGAGAGGTAAGTCCCCTCGGCTGAGTCAGCTGCATCCCCCCCATGTAGATCGCGGCTCTGGCACCCCCCTTTGGGTGCCAGAGCCGTGATCCGTGCACGGGGGTGAAAGAGCCGCGATCTGTGCACGGGGTGATGCAGGCACAGCCGCAAACCCAGTGAGTCGGGGGGTGATGGGCAAGTGGCTGCATTTGATGGGCAAAAGTGGCTGCGTTTGATGGGCACAAGTGGCTGTGTTTGATGGGCACAAGTGGCTGCGTTTGATGGGCACAGATGGCTGCATTTGATGGGCACAATGGATGTGTTTGATGGGCACAATGGATGTGTTTGATGGGCACAAGTGGCTGTGTTTGATGGGCACAAGTGGCTGAATATGATGGGCACAAGTGGCTGCATTTGATGGGCACAGTCGCTGCATTTGATGGGCACAGTCGCTGCATTTGATGGGCACAGTCGCTGCATTTGATATGCACTGTGGCTGCATTTGATGGGCACAATGAATGCGTTTGATGGGCACAGGTGGCTGCATTTGATGGGCATAGGTGGCTATGTTTGATGGGCACAAGTGGCTGCATTTAATGGCCACAGGTGGCTGCATTTGATGGGCAAGTGGCTGCATATGATGGGCACAAGGGGCTGCATTTGATGGGCACAGGTAGCTGCATATGATGGGTACAAGTGGCTGCATTTGGGCACAAGTGGCCACGTTTGGGCACAAGTAGCTGCATTTGATGGGCACAATGGCTGCGTTTGGGCACAAGTGGCTGCATTTGATGGGCATTTGATGGGCACAGGTGGCTGCATTTGATGGGCAAGTGGCTGCGTTTGATGGGCACAAGTGGCTGTGTTTGGGCACAAGTGGCTGCATATGATGGGCACAAGCAGCTGCAATTGGTGAGGGGGGGTTCAGTATATTTCAGTTTGTTTGCACCCCCCCCAAAAATGTTGAGCACCAGCCTCCATTGACTTGTACACAATGTGCAGCTTGACAATGTGTTTTTTAGCACACAAATTATTCTTCAGAAATACTTGGAGAACATTACATTAACCATTTTGCTTTTTGGATGCTTCTGTGCTGGCTGGATGAAGAGGACTCGGCGTATACCTGAGTTTTGGAGCTGTTACTATAAACTTACTAATAGTTGTAAAATGATATCCACCAAAGCTGCCATAGAAAAGGGATAGCAGCCAGACCTCATCTCACTCATCCTACAAGTAGGAGGAGTGGTTCATTTCAGAGATTGCCCCAGTAATGTTTGACCAGCTCCATGATTGCAATCCCTGATAAATATGGGAATTAAAGTGCATCTAAGGCCCCTTTCACACTGTCGGACCGTTCTGGTCCACCTGTCAGTTTTGACGGCGGACCTGAACGGGCGCTCCATGCTAGTCTATGGAGTCTATGGAGCGACGGATGTCAGTGGTGACATGTCCGCTGACATCCGACCCAGTCCAATCCTCTAAAATCAGACGGATGCCCTTACATTCGCATCCATCCCTGGCGGATCGGATCGGGTGAGATCTGATGAAAACGGACATGCCGTCCGTGTTTGTCCAATCTCTCCATAGTAACTAGCGGCGCTTGACAAGCCCCTACCGGCTCAGTGAGCAGAGAGGGACCTGTCATCCGCTGGCTCAGCGGAGATCAACGGAACGATCTTCCGCTGAGCTGGTGGACAGAGGCGGACTCCGAGGCAGCGGATCCGCCTCGTGAGAATGAAGCCTAAAGCCAAAACTTCAAGGGAGATTCATTCTCTGTGTTTGTCTTGGTAACCATTGTCAACAGGACTGAATGGAAAAATCCCCAATGTTTAACCAAAACAGGAAGTAGGGTTGGCACCTCATCCCTTTAAACCTGAACACATAATAACCACTTAAGGACCGAGCCTCTTTCTGAGATTTGGTGTTTACAAGTTAAAAACAGTTTTTTTTGCTAGCAAATTACTTAGAACCCCCAAATATTATATATTTTCTTTTTCTAACACCCTAGAGAATAAAATGTCAGCCATTTTAATACTTTCTATCACACCGTATTTGCGCAGCAGTTTTCCTTTTTGGGAAAAAATACACTTTTTTGAATTAAAAAATAAGACAACAGTAAAGTTAGGCCACGTATGCGTTTGCCTCTGCACGCAAGCTTGGCGGGACAGGGCATTTTTAAAATTTTTATTTTTGTCTTAATTATTTTACCTTTAATTTTTTATTTTTACACTGTTCTTTAAAAAAAAAAGTATCACTTTTATTCCTATTATAAGGAATGTAAACATCCCTTGTAATAGAAAAAAAGCATGACAGAACCTCTTAAATATGAGATCTAGGGTCAAAAAGACCTCAGATCTCATATTTACACTAAAATGCAATAACAAATAAATAAAAAAAAAAATGTAATTTGAAAATAAAAAGTCGCTTTAAGAGCTATGGGTGGAAGTGACGTTTTGACGTCACTTCTGCCCTGAAATGATAATCACTCATCTCCATGCCTAAGAGGGAGAAGAACCCGATTGCCTCCGCCACTACCGACATCTCTGGTAAGCTGAGGAGGGCACCAGGATGCGGCGGGAGGGGGTGCCCTCTGCCACTGCCTATAAAATTGATCTTGCCACAAATCTGCCGCAGAGAGCACTTTTATCTGAAAGCCGACCTCCCGCTGAAGAAGAGGATTCCAGGATTATGGCAGCTAGCTGTTGCCATAACAGAGATATTCCTCTTCAAAGTAGCGACGTAAAACGACGGAGGGCGGTACGTAAGTGGTTAATTACACAGGTTCTGTGGCTGAATAAGGTGGTAATTAAACTCACTTGTTGCCTTATCTGCATTAAATCACCCTCGGGTTTAAAAGGATGAGGTGGCAACCCTAAATGCAAGGAAGAAACTTGTTCTGGTGACAACTGTCAAAATTTTGCTTACTGCGGAGAGATTCCTTGTGTCTACAGCAGCCCTCAAATTTTACACCTGCCTACTCGCATTTTTCGAGTGGAAAATGATTGCTGGCAAGTGTGCAGCTGCCTTGGTGGGGGGGGGGAGTGCCGCCGGCAGGCGTGGTTGATCTCCTCCTCGGATTCCTCCAGGGGAAAGATCCTTTCCCAATACAGCAAGCTATCCGATTAACTGTAAATCTTGGAGAAACAAATCATCCTTTCCAAATAATCCTAAGTAATCTCCAGCATCAGAGGATAAAAGGAAGAGGCTTCATGGTGTAGTATTTCAAGAAGATTTATTTAAAAAATAGTAACACTCACATCCCAGAAGATGGTAGAAAATAGAACTTTCAAACAGCCGCAGCTCTGACCAACTTGTTGATACGTGGTGACGTCAAGGAATGCTGCTCCACCCGACGCGTTTCCCCATACAAGACATTAACTGAGAAAGGAGGGGCTCTACCTGGACGTCACTCACCACGCAGTAACTACTAATGTGGCAGGAGAGACACCGGAAGAGCCATTTCTGTCTCTTCCTGTAAAGTGTCATCCATTTCAAAGGATTTCAGTATCAACAATCTAATTGCAATTCATAAAAACTGATATATAATGTAAAATACTATTATGCATAAATATACATCACAAATCAATTATATAAAGAATTAAATAAGAAATACAATAATATTAAATTTATTATGATTAACCACTTGCTTACTGGGCACCTAAACCCCCCTCCTGCCCAGACCAATTTTTCAGCTTTTAGAGCTGTCACTCTTTGAATGACAATTGTGCGGTCATACAACACTGTACCCATTTTTTTTCTACAAATAGAGCTTTCTTTTGGTGGTATTTGATCACCTCTGGGTTTTTTCGTTTTTGGTAAAAAAAATAAAAAAAAAGACCAATAAAGAAAAAAAAAATACAAAATCGTTTTATATTTTGTTAATAAATTTTGCAAACAGGTAATTTTTCTCCTTCATTGATGAAAGCTGATGAGGCTACACTGATGGGCATTGATTGGCTGCACTGATGGGCCCCGATAGGCTGCATTGATGGGCACTGATAAAGCGACACTGATGGGCACTAATAGGCGGCACTTGTGGGCACTGATGAGGTGGCACCGAGAGGTGGCATTGATAGGTGGCACTGAAGGGCACTAACAGGTGGCACTGATAGGTGGCACTGATAGCTGGCAGTGATGGGCAATGTGGGTGGCAGTGATGGGCACTGATCGGCACTGGTAGGTGACACTGATAGGCAGCATGGCTAGGTAGCACTGATGAGGCACCACTGGTGGGCATTGATAGGTGGCACTGATGTACTAGTGGGCACTGATTGGTGGGCACTGTGGTCAGTGATTGGTGGCACTGGCAGGCGGTACTTGTGGGCACATATGAGGTGGCTTCACCTCTCCCTGCTCGGGACCGATATCCCATCAACAGGGGCCGGTGATCAACTTTTATTTCTCCCCACGCTGTTAGTGTGAGGAGAGAAAAAAATTATTCTGTTTACATCACGTGATCAGCTGTCATTGGCTGACAGTTGATCACGTGGTAAGGGGTCTGGATCGACGCCTTACTCCGATCTGTGATCACCGGAGTCTCATTGGCGCACACCCTTCGGGGGGGTGTGGCCAGCTTGCTAAGGGGAGGACGTCTATTGACGCCCTTCCGGCAAAGCAGATCCACGCTGTAGCCGTCATTCGGCTATAGCGCGTATCTGAAAGAGTTAAAAGAAATATTCAATAGAAACACAAAGAAATGATTCTCAAAGAAACAAAATCCTTTTATGCTAGATCAAATATCACATATAATCTCAGAAAAAAGGAATTTGAGTACATTGAAACCTATTAATAATAATATGACATGTATAAAACAAATACACAGATATTAAAATAAAAAACATATAAATGGGTGGAGAGGGTGGAGATGATCTCAAAAGGCTATTCCATTATTAACCATATTTAGAGTGACGTGTGTCAGTCATCAGAAAAAGAACACAATTATACCCCTATAGATTGTTAACACACATAGCTCCAACCTGGACAATATGTGAACACAACATATCAAATACTAAAAATCGAGATAGAGACTAAACCACTATTTAAAAAAAAAAAATGGTAATACAGAAAAGGACAGAAGAATATAACAATGAGACTAATAAATTGTATATTAGTCCAAAGCAAGGAGGATAAGCGGACAAAACTATCTATTATATATAGCAATTAATGTCCCATTCCACATTGAGGCCCAGGGGACTATATGACTGTAAGTCATAAATCCACTGGGTTTCTCAACGTGAAATGTGTCTTTTGAGGTTGTTGCCCCTCCAATGTGGAGTATACTTCTCAATAGCTATAACCTGAAGGAGAGAAGGGTTCCTACCATGATGATGAAAATGTTTAGACACACTGTGTTAGGACCTGGGCTTGAACCTGGGACCTCTGGTGTGTCTGGCAGTGACTGTTTGCTGAGCCACCTGGAATGCTGCACAGCTCCTTGGACAATTCCTTAAATGATCTGGTCTTGAATCTTGTTTGCCTTGAACCTTGAACCCTTTGCTCCTCCCATGAACTTCCTGATTTAAGCCATGTCTCTGCACTTCCTGGTTGCCAGAATATTGTGCCTTCACCAGCCAATATCTTGCTCCTGTCTCTCCTGCTGCCAACCGTATCCTCGCTATCATTCGTTACCGACATTTGGCTTGTTCCTGGACTACGCTTCTGCTGAATCCCAACCTGCAACTATTTGTTACCAACTTTTGGCTTGTTTCTCAACTACGCTTCTGCTTGATCCCTACCTGCTATATCCGCTACCAGACCCCGGCTTGCTCACCTCCTGGTGGGGCTATCCTGAGGACCGCGACCTGGCACTAACACGCAGCAAAGCCCATCTCCACCTTCAGGAGCTCTGGTGAATACCGGTTAGTGCTTAGACCCCGCACCTCAGGGGAACCCGTGTCATCAGCCAGGGTGACCTGTGTGAATACCTGCTCTGCTGCTATAGCTACTGGCCTCTGAGCCTGACTCCAGACCGTGACAGAATATTCTGGCCAAAAACATGGAGGCTGTTGTAGCAGCTGCCATGGCTCCTCTCAGGGTTCAAATCGCTGAGTTGCAGACATTTGGTGTTAACTACCAGGAAAAAATTTCTGAGTTACAAATTGAAGTGAAAGGTCTACAAGAGGAAATCCTGGATCTACACAAACAATTGCAGGATTTTCATGCCCAAGATACTGCTGCCATAGATACTAATGCACGAATGCCCATACCACTCAAGTTTAGCGGAGACCGCCGCCATTATAGAGGGTTCCTTAATCAATGTCGTATATACTTTCAGATGCAACCTGCTGCATTCACTTCTGACAGGAAAAAGGTGCTGTTTATTATCAACCTCCTGACTGAGGAAGCCTTAGCCTGGGCCTCCCCTTATGTGGAGAAAGATGATGTCATCCTGGATAATTTTGATTCTTTTGTGACTGCGAACCAAGTTTTCGATGATCCTAACCGCTGTGCTACTGTTGAGGCAAAATTGCACAATTTACGGCAGGGAAGACGCTCTGTTGCAGAGTAAACAACTGAATTCCGACGTTGAATCTCAGATACCATTTGGAATCCAGCAGCACAAAAGAGTCAGTTCCGTCAAGGACTCTCGGAACAAGTAAAAGATGAGCTTGCCAGAGTAGAAAGTCCCGATGACTTTGAAGCTTTTATTAAATTATGTATTCGAATTGATCAGAGACTTACTGAAAGGAAAAAGGAGAGACTGGGAATCCTAGGCAGTAATGGTGGCATGCGTTTTTCTAGTACTCAGTATCCTCCAAAGGGTCCAAGAGTTTTTCCTGATTCTGACACTCCTGAACCTATGCAGGTGGATGCTATTAAAAGATCTATTACTACTCAGGAGAAAGAAAGACGACGTTCAGAAAACGTATGTCTTTATTGTGGAGACTCTGGACATTACGCAGTTAATTGTGCCAATAAATTTAAAAGAACAATTGCAGCAACGGATGTTACAGTATCTGAACAAATAAACTCAATTTCTCAGTCCATCTCTCCTTTGATTCAGGAAACAAATAAAGTTAATTCTTTATCAACTCATTTTGTCATCCCTATAAAGCTTATTGTTGAAAGCAATGAAATACCTTGCTCTGCTATGCTGGACTCAGGGGCTGGGGGAAACTTCATCGACATCGAATTTGCCCTAAGTAATAACATTCAAATAAGAAATAAACTCGCCCCAATTGATATGGAAACTGTGGATGGCTCACCTTTGTCTTCAGGCCCTGTTACCCACGAGACAATCCCACTTAAACTCCTAATTGAAACTATCAGCTTTGAGCTGATTACATCCCCCAAGTTCCCTGTTATCCTGGGCATTCCTTGGTTCTCTATCCATAATCCCTCCATCAACTGGGAGACACGTTCTTTAACCTTTACATCTGACCATTGCAAGAAACATTGCAAAGAATCTTATCAAATAAGCCCTCCACCAACCAACAAGCAGTTTTGGCAACTATCCAATCATACGACAAGCTACCTCAACAATATCTTGAGTTTCGGGACGTTTGTGATAAAAAGAACGCAGATCAGCTGCCTCCTCATCACTCTTATGATTGTCCCATTGAATTGCTTCCAGGGGCAATACCATTTGGTCGTCTTTATTCGTCTTTATTCTTTATCAGAACCTGAACTGAAAGTGCTTAGGGAGTGGATTAATGAGAATCTTGAGAAGGGTTTTATCAGACACTAAATGTCTCCTGCTGGCGCAGCCTTATTCTTCGTGACGAAAAAGGACTCCACCCTGCGTCTGTGTATTGACTACAGAGATTTAAATAGGATCACAATTAAGAATTGCTATCCACCCCCACTGATTCCAGAAATGCTCGAGAGACTCCGCTCTGCCAAGCTCTTTACCAAATTAGGTTTACGGGGAGCATACAACCTTGTCCGCATTCGTCCTGGAGATGAATGGAAAACTGCTTTCAGAACCAGATATGGACATTTTGAGTCTTTGGTCATGCCCTTTGGGCTTTGCAATGTTCCTGCAACTTTTTAACATTTTATTAATGATGCTTTTCGAGATTTGCTTGATCAATTTGTAATAGCATATTTGGATGACATTCTCATTTTCTCTGATACTTTGGAAGAACACTGCAAGCATGTCCGTATTGTTTTCGAGAGATTAAGGCGGAATCAACTTTACATCAAACTAGAAAAATGCGAGTTTGAACAAACTCAGATCCAGTTCTTGGGATACATAATCTCTTCTGAAGGGGTAAGCATGGATCCTGATAAGATCAAAGCTGTGGTGGATTGGCCTGTCCCTAAGAATGTTAAAGAGATACAGCGATCTGTTGGATTTGCCAACTTTTACAGAAGATTTATAAGGAATTTCTCTAAGGTAATTGCTCCAATTACACAGCTGACAAAGAAAGGGGTGCCCCTTTTGTGGTCACCCGAGGCACAGGCTGCCTTTAGTAAACTGAAAACTCTCTTCACTTGTGCACCAATACTGGTACATCCAGATCCAGAACTACCTTTCATCGTAGAAGTTGATGCTTCTAATTCTGCTGTGGGAGCTATCCTTTCTCAGCGAATGGGAGAAAAAATGCAGCTTCATCCTTGTGCTTATTTCTCTCGACTGATGTCTTTAACCGAGATGAATTATGACATTGGAAACAAGGAGCTTCTGGCAATTAAGGAAGCATTTTCTGAGTGGAGGCATCTTCTGGAAGGAGCTAAGCACCCTGTAACCGTTCTCACCGATCATAAAAATTTTGAATTTATTAGGTCTGCTAAAAGGTTGTCATCTAGCAAGCACGTTGGACCCTTTTCTTTTCCAAGTTTAATTTTGTTATCTCATACCGCCCTGGGTCAAGGAATGGTAAGGCTGATGCTCTATCACGGATGTTGTCTGGGCCTCTCCAGGAAAGCACCTCTGAATGTACAATCCTGCCTCAAAAAAACTTTCTAGGGGCCATGAGTTCAAAGACATTTCTTAATCTTCTCAAGGAGGGGTATGAGAATGACCCACTTCTTAATAATCCTCCTAAGGACATTAACCTCAAGTACAACAGTGGTTTTTGGACTCCAGCGCATTGCCTCTATGTACCTGAATCAGTTCAGGTAGAAGCCCTCAGGTTGGTACACGACTCTAAACTTGCTGGTCATTTTGGGGTTTCTAAGACAGAAGAACTCTTATCACGTTTCTTTTGGTGGCCTGGGTACAAGAAAGATGTAAAGAGTTCTGTGGCTTCATGTCTAACCTGTGCTCGCAATAAGACCCCTCGATCTTCTCCTCTGGGGTTACTTTTACCACTGCCTGTTCCATCAAGACCATAGGGGTCAATTTCTATGGACTTTGTGGTTGACCTTCCTCTTTCAAAAGGGATGACCACCATTCTGGTAGTCGTTGACCGTCTCATTAAGATGGCTCATTTTATTCCAGTTAAAGGGGTACCCTCCGCCGAACATCCTGCTGAGGTAATGGTTAGAGAAGTTTTTAAACTTCATGGAATTCCTGATGATGTGGTGTCTGACAGAGGGGTACAGTTTACCTCAAAATTTTGGAGAAGTTTTTGCTCAGCTTTGGGTGTAACAGTTAATCTGTCCTCGGCTTTTCATCCGCAGTCTAATGGTCAGACCGAGAGGATCAATCAAACTCTGGAGCAATATGTTTCGTGAGTTATCTTCAGGATGACTGGGTGGACTATCTTCCTACGGCAGAGTTTGCTTATAATAACTCTAAACGCTACTCAAACCATTTAATGAAAATACTTTTTGTGGAAGAATTTATCCTCCTCCTCCACCTGTTGAGGTACAGGGTGAAGAAGAATTTGTGGTGGAAAAAATTCTTGACTCCAGGATCTCTAGGAACAAATTGCAATATTTGGTTCAATGGGAAGGATATGGGCCAGAAGAAAATTCTTGGGAACCTGAAAAGAATGTTCATGCCCCTAGATTAGCAAGGGAATTCCACCAGAGGTTTCCTCAGAAACCTGGCCCTAAGATGTCCAGGGGACATCCTGGGAGGAGGGGAGTACTGTTAGGACCTGGGCTTGAACCTGGGACCTCTGGTGTGTCTGGCAGTGACTCTGCTTGCTGAGCCACCTGGAATGCTGGACAGTAGCGATGGACGAACTTCAGACGGGACGTTTCGCGAATGTGGACCACGAACGCGGCCGATAGTTCGCGAACCGGAACGTTCGCTGCGGGCCCCATTGACTTCAATGGGAGGCGAACTTTGCAAACCTACAGGTCAAATTTGCAGCCACAAAATAATTAATAGCTGTGCAAACATAGTCCCACCACATGGCCAATGACATAACACATGTATGAGGTGAATCTGGGATCGACAACTACAAGCATTCTTTTTTTATATGGGAAATTGTTGTGACAATTCAGGACTGTGGAGCGCATGAAGGCAATGGAGGAGAGGGAAGGTCAGGGTAGGCAAAGAAGAGGGTGCAGGATATGATCGCCAGCAGCGTGACATACAGCAATGACACCTGCACCGTGATAGAGTCATCTGACAACAGCACCGTGATAGAGAGCACTGACATCAGCAGCGTGACATACAGCAATGACACCTGCACCGTGATATACAGCACTGACAGCAGCACCGTGATAGAGAGCACTGACATCAGCAGCGTGACATACAGCAATGACACCTGCACCGTGATATACAGCACTGACAGCAGCACCGTGATACAGAGCACTCACATCAGCAACGTGACATACAGCAATGACATCTGCACCGTGATAGAGTCATCTGACAACAGCACCGTGATAGAGAGCACTGACATCAGCAGCGCGACATAAAGCACTAACACCAGCACCGTGATATACAGCACTGACAGCAGCACCGTGATACAGAGCACTGACATCAGCAGCGTGACATACAGCAATGACACCTGCACCGTGATAGAGTCATCTGACAATAGCACCGTGATAGAGAGCACTGACATCAGCGTCGTGACATAAAGCACTAACACCAGCACCGTGATATACAGCACTGACATCAGCACCGTGATAGAGAGTACTGACATCAGCACCGTGATATACAGCACTGACACCTGCACCGTAAGCAGCCCCAGGAGGAAGTCAGCATAGCACAGGGATGGTGGGAGCCCCTCATAATGAGAATAGCACAGGGATGGTGGGAGCCCCTCATAATGAGCATAGCACAGGGATGGTGGGAGCCCCTCATAATAAGCAGCCCCAGGAGGATGTCAGCATAGCACAGGGATGGTGGGAGCCCCTCATAATAAGCACAGCAGAGGTACAGCCCCAGGAGGAAGTCAGCACAGCACAGGGATGGTGGGAGCCCCTCATAATAAGCATAGCACAGGGATGGTGGGAGCCCCTCATAATATGCACAGCAGAGGTACATAATAAGCAGGCCCAGGAGGAAGTCAGCACAGCACAGGGATGTTGGGAGACCCTCATAATAAGCAGCCCCAGTAGAAATATGACACCGCTCAACCTCTTCAAAGAGGAGGGTACGGGCATATAGTACGGTGTGCTTTTTTTGGACAAGGAAGTGAGCCAAATGAAGAAAGAAGGTCTGTGTGCTCGATTAAAAAAATTCTTTATCGACATATACATGGTCTACTGGTCACATGTGTTGAATTCCTCCGAGATCCATGCCTCATTCATTTTTAGAAATGTGAGGTAGTTAACACTGTCGTGAGCTAGGCGAGTACGCTTATCGGTCACGATCCCCCCTGCTGCGCTGAACGTCCTTTTGGACAGGACACTGGACGAGGGGCAAGCCAACAGTTCCATTGCAAATTGGGCAAGCTCTGGCCAGAGGTCAAGCCTGCCCACCCAGTAGTCCAGGGGTTGATCACTCCTCAGAGCGTCCACATCGGCCGTTAACCCGATGTAGTCGGACACCCGACGGTCTAGGCCTTCCCTGATGCTGTCGATGGGTCGGCTGAAAGAATGACCTCATATCCGAAGTCACCAACACATCTTCAAACCGGCCTCTTCTTGCAGGCGCTGTTGGATTGGTACCCGCAACTCCTTCTCTGGGAGTGGGAATTGCTCCTCTGCCAGCGCACGCAAAAGCAGAATGCAGCATTTCTCGAAGCAAGGCCTGGAAGTGCTCCATTCTGCCAGCCCTCTGTGACGGCAGTAACATTTCCGCCATTTTGTGTTTGTACCGGGGGTCTAAGTACGTTGCCACCCAGTACTGGTCCTTGACCCTTATGCTTTTTATACGGGGGGTCCCTATTAAAACACTGGAGCATGAAGGCCCCCATTTGCACTAAACTGGAAGCGGTGTGGTGGCCTGGCTCCTGCTCATCATCCAGGATAATGTTGTCCTCTTCATTCTCCTCTCCCCATCCACGCACAACAGGGATCCCAGAAAGGTTTAAAGCATGCTCCTCTTGCTCTTCCTCATCCGCCCCGGCACCATCCTCCTCTGACTCCTCTTCAGACTCCTTTTGTTCACTTGTCTCAGATAGAGTAGCCCCCCTGGGAATTCATCCAGCATTGCGACTTCCTCATCTTCCCGCTCCTGCTCCTCCACAGCTTGATCAATGACACGATGCAATGCACGCTCCATAAAGAAGGCATAAGGTACCATGTCACTGATGGCACCATGGCTGCGACTGACCAGTTTGGTGATCTCCTCAAATGGGCGCAGAAGTCTGCATGCGTCGTGCATGAGCAGCCACTGGCGCGGTGAAAAAACCCCCAGCTCCCCAGAACCTGTTCATAGAGGTAGACATTAACTGCACGTTTCTGCTGGAGCAGCCTATCAAGCATATAGAAGGTTGAGTTCCATCGTGTCGGGCAATCGCAAATAAGATGTCTGACCGGCAGATTGTGTCGCCGCTGAATGTCAGCAAGGCGAGCCATGGCCGTGTAAGATCTTCTGAAATGGGCCGAGATTTTCCTTGCCTGCCGCAAGATGTCCTGGACCCCAGGGTATTTGACAACGAATCGCTGCATGACCAAGTTTAAGACGTGTGCCATGCATGGCACGTGCGTAATTTTGCCCTGTTTCAATGCGCTAAGCAGATTGGCACCGTTGTCACACACCACTTTACCAACTGTCAAATTGAGCGGTGTTAGCCACTGATCTGCCTGTGAACGCAAAGCTGAAAGGAGTGCCGGGCCAGTGTGGCTCTTGGCTTCCAGGCACAACAGACGCAGCACGGCATGGCAACATCTCACCTGGCATGTCGAATAGGTTCTGGGGAGCTTGGGCGGCGCAGTGGAAGAGACACTAGCAGCGGAAAAGGAGGAGTCAGCCAAGGAGGAGAGGGAGGAGGATGGAGTAGGAGGAGGAGAAGAAGGGCCAGGCCTGCATGCAATCCGTGGCGGTAAAATCAAATCTACACGGGTGCCACGGGTTACATGCTTGACGGCCGTCAGAAGGTTCACCCAGCGGCCAGTAAAAGTGATATACCTTCCCTGCCCGTGTTTGCTAGACCACGTGTCTGTGGTCAGATGTATCTTGGCACCGACACTGTGTGCCAGAGATACATTCACTTGCCGCTGAACATAGCCATATAGCTCTGGGATGCCCTTTGAGAAATACTTCCTTCCTGGGACCTTCCATTGTGGTGTTCCAATGGCCACAAATTTGCGAAAGGCCTCCGAGTCCACCAGTTTATATGGCAGTAGTTGGTGGGCTATGAGTTCTGACAAGCCAGCCGTCAACCGTTGGGCAAGAGGGTTATCCGGCGTCATCATTTTTTTACGCTCGAACATTAGGCCCACGGAAGCCTGCCTTTTTGCAGAAAAACGTGAGCTTGGCGTGATGGAAGGTGGAGTGGAGGACAATTGTGAGGAGAAGGAGAATTAGAAGACGAGGCTGGACGGTGAGAGCCTGGAGTGTGGCTTTGTGTGTTCTGTTGCTCCCACTGGGCTCGGTGATGGCTGCTCATGTGCCTTCTTAAGGCGGTCGTCCCTAGGTGAGTGTTGGGCTTACCGCGACTAATGCGCGTTGACTGCAAAGATTGCAGATGGCAATGCTATTGTCAGCAGCGGACACGTTATAAAAAGCCCACACTGCGGAGCCATGTGCCGGTGTCCTGGGAGCGCCAGATGTGACCGTACATGGTTGATGACTCGCTCCTGATACATTTGCAGTCTGCTTTGGCCCTCCTGTGCAATGTAAGTTATTCCTGCTTCTCCTCCCTATCTGCTGGTCCATATCTCCCTCTGAACTCCCCTCCTCTTCCTCTCTTGTGGGCACCCGCGTGACATCACTAGACACGTCATCATCGATGTCACCTTCCCTACCGCTATAAGTAGAGATCTCGGAGTAGGCAGCAACACCGGGGACCAACCTCCTCCTTGGGCTGATCTGGGTACTGTCGTCAGACTGCTGAGTAGCGGTTGTTGCTACCTCCTCTTCCTGTGACTCAAGCGGAAGGTATGTGGTGGTGGTGGTGTTGTTGGTGGTAGTGTCTTTGGGAGTGCACATAGCAGAGAGTGAAGAAGAGGGTGCAGATCGAGAGGATGAGGAGGGTGCAGAAGAGTAAGGCTGAGTGAGCCACTCAACCAAGTCTGGTGCGTCCTTTAAATGAATTGAATGCACCTTCTGCAACTTCCCACTTTGGCTGAAGCCTGTTGCTCCTGCCCTACCCCTACCACCCCTGCGGAAGGGCCTGCCTCTTCCTCTGCCTGTCATTTTTTAAATGACCCTGTGACAAAACTCTCAGTCCCTATACCGATGAAGGACTGCTGCAGTATAGGGCAGCGGTCAGCAGTAGTGCACCTCAACCCTATGTATTGTGGACCTATACCAGTCCTTATAGAATAGCAGACTGTACCTCACTCAACCCTATGTACTATAGCACCCTACACCAGGTTACCAGTCCTTATAAGGACCTTTGTGGAACAAGTAGGTTGTGTGTGACTGATTAGCAGACTGCAGCAGAAGGGCAGCAGTCAAGTATAATATTCTTTCTATATTTGGAACAAAGAATATTATACGTGTACAAGCCTATTACCATACCACTGATACCAGTCCTGAAAAGAACCTTTGTGGACCTAATATAGTAATAACTACTGATTAAACTGACCCTCACTGCCTCACACACAGCTTCCTGCCTGTCCCTATATAAACTGACAAAACAGAGGCTATGGGACAATAACTGGAATAGCACTTTTGTGGACCTGATAGTAACAGCTAATGACTAAACTGACTGTCCCTGCAGCACACACCGTCCTGTCCCTTTCTCTAAACTGACAAAAGACACTCAGGCTGCTGCAACAATCAGTAGCACAGCAAACCTATATCCTGAACTACACCTAACACCTATACCAGTCCTGAAAAGAACTTTTGTGTACCAAATAGCTAGCGATTTGGGTCACTGCAATCTCTCCCTGCTCCACACAGCAACCTCTCCCTATAGTGACATACGAAAGAATGTAAAATGGCCGCCGGATCGGGTCTATTTATAAGTTAGGGGGAATGTCCAAGTGTCCATGTGCTGTAATGTCTCAATTGGCTGTCCTGTACCCCATGATGGATGTGTCATCATAGGTCAAAGTTCTTTTACACAGTAAACACGGAAGTCTGCCGGGCGAACGGCGGCAATAGTCCGCCGATGGGGCGGACCGCGAACAGCCGAAATTTGCCGCGAAACAACCGCCGGGCGAACCGTTCGGCCATCACTACTGGACAGCTCCTTGGACAATTCCTTGAATGATCTTGTCTTGAATCTTGTTTGCCTTGAACCTTAAACCCTTTGCTCCTCCCATGAACTTCCTGATTTAAGCCATGTCTCTGCACTTCCTGGTTGCCAGAATATTGTGCCTTCACCAGCCAATATCTTGCTCCTGTCTCTCCTGCTGCCGACCGTATCCTCGCTATCATTCGTTACCGACATTTGGCTTGTTCCTGGACTACACTTCTTCTGAATCCCAACCTGCAACTATTTGTTACCAACTTTTGGCTTGTTTCTCAACTACGCTTCTGCTTGATCCCTACCTGCTATATCCGCTACCAGATCCCGGCTTGCTCACCTCCTGGTGGGGCTATCCTGAGGACCGCGACCTGGCACTAATACGCAGCAAAGCCCATCTCCACCTTCAGGAGCTCTGGTGAATAACAGTTAGTGCTTAGACCCCACACCTCAGGTGAACCCGTGTC